>NC_069785.1:90870903-91477794 GCF_027406575.1 Nycticebus coucang
AAACAAACAAAAAATTATCTACACATGGTGGTGGATATCTGTAGTCCCAGTTTCTTGGGAAGCTAACCAGGAGGATTACTTGAACTCAGGAGTTCAAGGTTACAATGATCTGTGATCATGCCACCAAACTGCTGCCTGCACAACATAATGAGAACTTGCCTTAAAAGAAAAAAGAATAAAAGAATTTCATCGCTATCCTGGGCAGCTCCAGTACAGTCTTTTGAGACTGGCCTTGTATATTTGGCCTGTTGTTAACTGAAACACCATTATTCAGCACATAGACGGCCCCAAAGATTACAGTGGAACTATATATACAGGTAAACTGTTTTTCCCACCTCTAGAGAACCTGACCAGTACACCCATTTTACAGTCAGAGCATTCAGGAAAAGTTGGCCAGTTTTTCCTGTTCGTTTGTTCATTATTGATTTCCTTTGATTCACTAATGCGCAAAACAGTTCCTGAGACATAGAGTGCTAACTTTCCTGAGAAATTAAAACCATATAATTTCCCAGGTGTCTCTGGAAGGAAAATATCAATGTAATGAAAGTGACTTTCTCTTGAATTTTGCTTTCTTTTGACATGTTTTTCCAAATATCAATAGTACTATTGGCAGACCACAACGTGGCCTGCCCCTCATCTCTGCATCATTCATAATAAACCTCTGAATTTTTTTTTTGGCGTTTTTTGTTTGTTTGTTTTTTGCAGTTTTGGGCTGGGGCTGGGTTTGAACCCTCCACCTCTGGCATATGGGGCTGGTGCCCTACCCCTTTGAGACCCAGGCACCATCCTCTGAACTGTTATTTTTAAACCAGATTCTACTCAAGTACATTTGTGTCTTGAAAATTGTTGAAGATATCTGTTCCTGCATTATGTTTGCAAGAGTGCTCAAAATAAGTAACTCTTGGTAGCAAAGAAAATCTTCCCTTTTGATCACAATGAAGGGTAAGCCTATGCTGACTTGGCAGTATCAATTAATTCATCCAAATAGTTGGTTAACATATATATTTGCTTTTGCCTTATAGCTTTGATTTCTGCAATACAACCTTTCATGTCTCTCCCTCTAATTTAAGATACTTGTGGTCCTTATGAGTGTTATGATGCTGACAAACGATGAATTTCTTTGAAAGTTGCCATCATCATGTAAACGAGTAACTGTGAACAGTTTGCAGCATCCGTAGATTCATCAAGCTGGATACTAAATATTGGAAGTGGAGCAGATTTAATTTCCTGGATTACCTGATCAAGAACATCAGCAGACCTGTCGTCTATTCTTCTGCCGACAGTGTCGTTAGATAAGGAAGTTGCACTCGATTTCATAACAAATTCTCCTCTGATCATAACTTGAACAACGTCTTTGGCCACTGGTGACAATAAATCCTCAGCAGTGGTGTGAGGTTTCATAGCTCTGGTGATTCTGAGTGCCACCCAATGTGAAGCTTCAATGGCTGCTATGTTTTGTTTGTGGTACTTGCCACCAGTGTCAAGCCTGGCTTGAATCCATCAGGTTTGCTTCTAAAATACTTGGTATCCTTGCTGGCAAAGCTAGGATGCTTGCTATCAAAATGGCATTTGAGTTTGTTCGGTTTCATAGATTCGGCTGATACAACTTCACAACAAATAACACATTGTGGTTTCTCAATTCCTGCTATAATCATTGAGGTAAAATCATATTGTAAAAAATCCTCACTATATTTTCTTCTCTTAATGTTCTTCTCTACACAATCCATTGTCATGGGATGGTTTGCTAATGAAAATAATATATTACAATAGCTTTAATAATACAAAAGATGATACATGGCATAGTTCAGTCAATACAGTTCATTAAAGTTTCCTATGATTTACATTCTCTGTGTTGTGGGGTTTTTTTTTTTTTTTTGAACATACATGTTATTATCACAAAGGGGCAGTCTTCACATCAACCACAGTGGAATATAAAAAGACCGATCAGCATCTAGATTTAAGTTCCCATGGTACAGATATATATATTTTTTGCAGTAGTTGATGATTTTACAGTACATGATTTTACATTTACCCAATGATCATAATTCATGAAGTGTCATTTTACCTCCAACATTGCTGCTTTCTTTCTTTCTTTTTTAGAGACAGAGTCTTACTTTATTTCCCTTGGTAGAGTGCTGTGGTGTCACAGCTCACAGCAACCTCCAACTCCTGGGCTTAAGCAATTCTCTTGCCTCAGCCTCCCAAGTAGCTGGGACTACAGGCGCCTGCAACAATGCCTGGCTATTTTTTTGTTGCATTAAGTATTTGATAGAGTTTCTCAGTGAATTAGCTTGCATCTGGGCTCTGTATATGGAAAAGTTTCAAATGAATTTAATATTTTAATTTTTGCCTGAGTTTATTATATTAATTTGTAGAGAGTGTATAGGGATTTATTTCTAATTTATCTTATTGCACATTTCTAGATTTTAAGGCAGTTGAGATCAAAATTTTAAAAAGTAATATGCAAAAATAAAGGTTTTTAGCAAAGTTTCCTCAATGTCTCAGGGTCTCCTGTGGGCAGGAGGAGGCCATTATTGTACTTCTTGTATTTAATTCCTATATTTACTACATGGAATAAATGGCGGTATATAATCTATAGAAAGTTGAAGAATGTTCTAATTGTACTCAAAATAAAAATCCGAGCCATGGGCGGTGCCTGTGTCTCAAGGGAGTAGGGCACCAGCCCCATATAATGAAGATGGTGGGTTTAAATGCGACCGTGGCCAAAAAATAAAAATATATATATATATCCGAGCCTATCTCTCCTCATCAATATTTAGGTGGACAAATATAAATTTGAATAAAAATAGAAAATGACACAGTAAATAAAGAACGGTACAAAGAGATAAAACTCTGACAAAGCAGATTTGTTAATACCTAGATTATACCTGTTTTTTGACACAACTCTTATGTGTTTATGTATATATATTTAATGATAATAAGTTTGGCCTATAGCTCAGAGTGAGGACATATTTACAATCATTTGGGTGATTTAAAAGCATCATAGAAATCAACTGTTCTGGTACAAAACAAATTAATGAACACAAAAAGTGTTAAGTAATTTTGTTAAAAAGTTTGATTTGGTAATTAGGTACACACATAAACATCATTTTTGATACTAAACAGAAGATAAAATACTTTTTAAACCCTATGGAAAGATTTTTGTAAGTACCGTGAAATGACAGTAGAAACCATCAATTACAGCATAACCCATAAGTAATATGTAAATAACCTCATGCACATTTCCTCTAAGATAATTTTAAATAACTACTGGAGAAAATTTAAACCAACATCACTTTAGGAGACTTCAAGTATTATTTTTTCTTATTTTGAGACAGCCTCACTTTGTCACTCTTGGTAGAGTGCCGTGGCGTGACAGCAACCTCAAACTCTTGGGCTCAAATGATTCTGTTGCCTCAGCTGCCCTAGTAGCTGGGATGATAGGTGCCCATCACAATGCTCGGCTACATTATTTTGGTTTAGCAGGCCTGGGTGGCTTCCAAACCACCCACCCCGGAGCATGTGGCTGGTGCCCTAACCACTGAGCTACGGGCAACCCCAGAGTTCAAGTATTGATAAGAAGAAAGCATTTTCACTGGAGCCAAAGGGCCTACATTTACATAATTAATTCTATCAATACTGAATTTATGGGACTGAAAAACATAAGTCTGGCTGTAATCAGGTCTCATACATTAAGGGGAAGATTGCCACTTTATAGTTCATGTTTTGGGCAAAGGAATATTCATAAATACTATTTGGTGAAGACATCTAAAAATACTCAAATGTTATCATTATTCATACATTACTTAACAAATTGAATTGGAAAATATGGGCACTTTCGAAGAGCACAAGTAAATTAAAAGAAGAATTCATAGGAGTAGTCAAATCAACAAGTCAGTTTTCCTTCAGAAACTTTATAACCATGTGGACCTCAAGGCTTTGGGAACTTCTCAACTTATTCTTTTTGACTAAACGAGGAAAATTGCTAAATGAACTTATCCCAAATGTAAATTTTTTCAAATGTGCAAACCAAATTATTTTCAAATTGTAATTTCTTATGGAGTATGAAGCAAGGTGAGAAGGTCATCTCTAGAGCCTGCATAGTACAGAAAACAGGGAAATAAAGAGTGCTGAGAGAAATAGTGTCCATGCTATAATTGGATACCTAACTAAAATGTCTTTACAAAATAAGGGTAACATTTTTTTTTTTGGAAATAAAAAATAAATGAATAATGTAAAACTTTGATAAATTTAATTACTAATGGGAGCTTCTTTAGATAGAAAAGTTTTCTGATATGAAGTTCAGGGAAGCAAATTAAAAGATAACAAATTTCTTGGTTTTTTTTATGATGAAAAGTTATATATTTAGAATGAGCCACCTGGACTTGGTTTAAATGATCTCAATTTTGTTGGCAACATACAGAGCATCATAATCAGAAGCCAGTGGAACATATGACTTCTATTCACCATCATTTCATTTTTTTATAAATGAAATCAGATTCATCTTTTTATATATTGGCCTTGATGCAAAAAGAAGACTAAAAGTGACTTCAAAGTGAGTAGAGTAACTTTAAAAAAATATCAAAAATATATATTATTCTCCCCAAAAGCTAGCTGCTTCCAACTTGATTTAATACTTTGCATGTTTTCCCTTCATTGCTCGGTAAACACATTTGCTTCTGTTTTCTGTAATCACCGACTGCTGAGTTTTGCTGTTTTGTCAACTGACGTTTCACCTTCTGTTTCACAAGTTCGGGAAGAATTGTTGAACAGCTGACAACACTGCCCGTAGAAGAAGTAATACTCAGAGTTCTTGTTCTACACCAATTAATGTCTCCCATATGTTTTTCATTTCTGAGAGGCCTGGATTCTTTACTCAGTGACACAAAGCAGTTAGATGAGAGCATTCATCCACACACTCCTCAGAGCCAGCAGAGGCTTCTCCTTGATGTGTCTGACCACCCTGTCTCAGGTAATTTTCATTTCTGTTTTTCTCCTCAGAAAATTCAGGTATGGAATTTTTGTCAACAACCTGCCCTTTCATTTCTTCTAAACCTGGCTGAAGTCAGTCATTTCAAAGTGGTGTGCGCCAGCACTCTGCTCTGATGAACTGTCCTCCCTGATGTGTTCCAGGTCTTCGAATGATCTGTAGCCACCCGACTGGTCCACACAGTTCTGTTCTCTTTCATCTTTGGAACTACAAACCTCTGATTTTTCTGACACTTCTCCATCAGAAAATGAAAACTGAGGTCCCTCTTCTGTCTCAGTGGCCCTCTCATCTGGGCCCACTAGCTGCAGCAGGTGGTCACCAGCCTGTAGCTCCTTTGTGTAGCCGCTGGAAGAAACCTCCACATCAAGAGAGCCTTCCGTCCTGACATCACTAAAGGTTGGATAAAGCTCACTTTCATAGCCAAAACACTTCATGAAGAAATCTCTCATGCACTTGACATCTCTGTCGAAATACCCTTCAGCACTGGGATGAAAAGTTGAGATCATCTGTGGGAAATCAATCCATGGTGATACAATCATTTCCATCCAAAATGAGATTGAATTCATTGAAATCTCCATGAAGCATCCCATGATTCCCAAGTCTTACAATTAGTTCCATAGCTTCATCATAGACTGAGGCAGGCTCTTCAACATGGTGTATCTGACATAGAGGATAACCATTTATGATCTCCATGACCACTGCATGGCAATTGTAATCAACTAGCTTTGAAACTGGAAATTTCCTCCCATATAACACCTTCCTATAAGCAAATTCCTTCACCGCAGAGAGAAGAGATAAATAAAGATAAGACACGTCATGCCTGTGTTTATGGTAATCAGGCTTGTTTTTTAGATTTTGAAAGGAGGTTCTTCCTAGTCTGTGAAGTATTAATGCAAATTGCTGTCTTTCTTCATTTGCAACAATGTAAATATCTGATTATTTGCCAACACCCATCTGGTTTCCAACAGACTCAACTACTTGTCTGGAACAAAGTGTTTTCAAAGCCATAATCATAGCCTGCATTTGTCAATAAATAGCCCCGGACAGTCTTGGGACGCTCCCAAGCTATGAGTTTATGTTTCACTAATTCTCTTAAAACTTTATTACAGCCAGCTATAGAGGTGATCAAACTGCAGGGAACTATCTCATGGTTCTTCATGGTCATTTCAACACCGGTCAAAACCCTGAAGCCATCCCGGCTCAGGTAGCGCAACTTGGCCACATTCACCTTCCCCATGGAGGCAGCGGACGAAAGTCCAATCATGAAGCTTTTAAGTAGCATCAGTTCTTAAATAACTGATATATAATAAGAGTATAATTTTTATACATGGTAATTAAATCAAACAAATTATCTTCTACGTGAAAAGGTAACTGAGGAGAGAAAAACCTACTCTTCAGAGAATTAATTTTATTTTATGTCACTTATTTTGTATATTTTGGAGAACATTATTCTTTTGTTTGAACTGAGTAGCACCAAAGGATCAAATGTGGCATTTTCTGGACATTCCAATAACTGAGCCATATGCCCAAAACAAGGTTGAGGAGAATGAAATAATAAAATCCACCCACTACATGACCACAAAGCAACTCACTAGCAGCAGGATGGTCTGGGTGGCCATCTTCTCCGGGGAGGCGTTAGAAGAGAGTCTGGTGCTGTGAAGGTGCTGGGATCGTCTCTGCTCCCTGAGCAGGAGGAGCACCACCTAAGCACTTGAGAGCAGCATGATTCCTACAGAGGAGACACGCCTGGATAATGACAGAGCAAAAGAAGTCCCCTGATGATGGGATTCATGGGGGAAAGTGAGAAGTGTTTATCTTCAGTAGATTTGTCTGATCAAATGATAAGTAGCTATGGTGTAGAAGATCATGCTATGATTAAAAGACAAGGTGCAGGACCACAAAAAGAATAAAACATGGATAATGTAATCTGTGGACTTACGTTTAAATCTGGCCAACCAGGAGGTGCTGGGGCTGACAGTGATGGCCTGGAGCATAATCAGGAGGCTGGTGGTGCATATGGAGAGATCCTTGATCCCTCTGCTCAAGTAGAAAAATGCCTCGCATGTAAGGTCATTCTGAAAGTTCAATGACCCAAAGAGTTCTGGAGACCCCAATAATAGTGCGGTGAAGAACTTCACACATGAACGAAGGCCAAGTGTCAGATGGTCAGGTCCGTGGGTTTCACCCTGTGATCAGAGGAAGTATGAAAATGCAGAAGAGGAGGAGAAAGGTGTTGGCTGAGATTCCAATACCAGTTTGTAAAATCATGCAGTTTTAGACGGTAGCATAAATGAAAAATAAGTTCATTGTTGTACTAAAAGTGAAATAGTTGTATATCTGAAAACATCAACAGACATTATCAGTGTTTTTTTATAGTCAAAATTATCACCACCATAAGGCTTTTTTCTCCCCACGATTAACTCTTCCTATGTGATAGAAAAGATTAAAAATACAGCTGCACAGGGAAGGCTGGATGTGGTATGTACATTTTTATCTCACTTGCACAATGTATTTGATTTCATTAATGGAATTTTCAGTTCCAACAAAATAAGTTTATATTTCTATAAATATCCAGTGTGTGATTGCATGAAATAGAAAAATTATTTTTTAAGTATTATTTGGGGTTAGGGACTTATGAAATTTAAAACCAGCTGTTTTCAATTATGAAATAAAAAAGAATATAAAAAAAGGCCTTTAATTAAGGGATTCAAGTTTGAACACTTTTCCATACATTACGATGGAAATTAGGACCATAAATGGTATGTATATTTTGACACAAAATGTGTCATTTTAAAATTATTACCCATACGTGAAAATAGTCATCAAATAGAATTTTCCTAATGTATTAATTTTTATTTTTCTATTTCAAATTTAAAATCCTTATTATCACAGATGTTTATTTCACTTGTTTAAATAAATATTCAATAACATTGTTTTAAAAATATACAGTTTTAGCATTATATAGGTATTTATTCATATGATGCCTCAGTATACAGGGTGTCTATAAATTTTGTGCGCAAAACAGCCAAACTTTATGGACACCCGATATAATGCGTCAGTGTACATACTCAGTGTATGCAGGCATGCGCACACACACATATACACTGCATCAGCATTATTTAAGCCAAATAACAAATATAATGTGTATGCATATATATTAAATTCTTCTATGCATATATACACACATGTAGTAAGTCCTCAGTTAATGTCATTGATACGTTCAAAGCAACTGTGACTTCAAGCAAAATGATGTACTTATTAAGGAAAGCAATTTTACCATAGGTAAATTGAAAAAAAGTGATAAATTTCTATGGAATAGAGAATGTCATTTCACTTAAAGTTGGAGTTTCCAAGGACCTATCAATGGTAAGTGAGAACTGATGTGCACAAAACACCAGCACCTCCACTGTCACGTTGGTAAGACGCCCCCACCGCGTCTGCTCCTAGAGTTCCTGTCCTTACTCTTTCAACAGCGCTGCTTTACTGCTCTGCGTTCCCTCTTCCATGTGCAGCACAGAAAATGCTAATGAGAATGGAAATGACTCCAGAGCATTTGTAGGGCTGAGCAAAAGTCAATTTCACACTAATGGTGAGAGAAACACCAAAACACATTCCTGGAGAACCAATAATGTGAAGGTGAGTCTTTCTACCATTACATCTCCTATAGTCACACTGTTTCTGTCCCCTCAAAATTTATAATATAACCTTATCAATGGTTGGGTGTGGTGGCCATTGACAAGGTTATAACATAAACAACGTAGTGATGCTAGCCTGCAGTCCACCTTCCAAGGAGAAAGAATACCTCAGAGGAGGAGGCACAAGTTGGTGGGGAAGTCAACCTGGGCTAGGGACAGGCCTCTTGTCACAGCAGCATCAGAGGCCACAGAAACCCATGATGTTGGGTCCCAGGGAAAAAGACCCATTTTGTTGAGGGGTATCTTTCACTTCAACTGAGAAAAAGGCATGCTGCAGAGTAAAGTGCTTGCCTGTGCTTCCAGTCCATGGCCAGTCCATTCCAGGCAATGCCTGGTGGCCCCACATCCTGGTTCTTCCTGGACTTGTAACGGGGCTACCGCCACCAACGCAGCCTGCGAAGTGGGCAGTGTGCAGGTGGCGAGGGTTGCCTGGCTGGTCGCTCTGGGGCAATTCTGTTGGATCTCCAGCAGAAGAGGGACTGAAGACAATTGCACGTGGGCAGGGGCTCGGGACTTGGAGAGGGCTGTGGTGGGGCATGGCCCTCCAAGAACAGGGGGCTGGGAGGAGGCTGTGGAGGGGGGTGACCAGGCAGGAACAGGGGGCTAGGAGGGGAGTGGGGAGGGGGGTTACCAGGCAGGAACAGGGGGCTGGGAGGGGGCTGTGGAGGGGGGTGACCAGGCAGGAACAGGGGGCTGGGAGGGGTGTGGGGAGGGGGGTGACCAGGCAGGAACAGGGGGCTGGGAGGAGGCTGTGGAGGGGGGTGACCAGGCAGGAACAGGGGGCTGGGAGGGGAGTGGGGAGGGGGGTTACCAGGCAGGAACAGGGGGCTGGGAGGGGGCTGTGGAGGGGGGTTACCAGGAAGGAACAGGGGCCTGGGAGGGGGCTGTGGAGGGAGGGCACCAGGCAGGAACAGGGGGCTGGGAGGGGGTTGTGGACGGAAGTGACCAGGCAGGAACAGGGGGCTGGGAGGGGGTTGTGGACGGAGGTGACCAGGCAGGAACAGGGGGCTGGGAGGGGGGTGTGGACGGAGGTGACCAGGCAGGAACAGGGGACTGGGAGGGGGTTGTGGACGGAGGTGACCAGGCAAAAACAGGGGGCTGGGAGGGGACTGTGGACGGAGGTGACCAGGCAAAAACAGGGGGCTGGGGAGGGACTGTGCAACAGTCAGTGTGGGCAGGGACCGGGGGCGAGAAAGGGGACATGAAGCGGCAGGGGCAGGCAGGGACCGTGTTCGAGAAGGGGTTGATGACCTAAATAGGTCCAGGGGGCACCAGAGGCGAGGAGGTGGCATGAGTGGGGTCAGGGGAACAGGCTGGGGATAGAGAGGGATGGGTGGGAGACGTGGGACGACTGAAGGGCAGCAGGAGCGGGAGAAACAGTGCTTTGCTGAAACAAAGGAGATAAAAAGCCAGATGAAATGTTAGATCTACACAAGCCATGACAGAGAGATGAAGGAACATTCAATATATATGGATGAGTGAAATGTTAGTCTAAAACAACTCCATTTTCAAGTCCTCGTGCACAATCTCTGGTGAGAGCTGAGTGGGCCGCATATAGATGGAGGTTCCCCAAGGGCACTACCACCACCACAGCCACTCTCATCCAGGCCTATCTGCTCAGAGGCACCTGTGGTCTTATCTATGCCTCGGCCACTTCCGAGTGTCATGGACACCTGCCGTTTGCTCTTCTTCATTCGATCCATGGCCACCGGCGGGGGTGGGGCGAGCAGCCTCAGAACCGCGGGGCTGGCGCGGTGGTGCCTGGGGCGACGGCCCGGGCTCAGGCCGTGCGACCTCCTTCTCCTCCTGTTGGCCGCAGGCGCTGGTCCCAGCAGTCCTTGAAGATTGGGTCTGATGGGGAGGGTGACCAGGCTTGGGCCACATCCTAGGATGAGGTGCAGGCTCCAGTGAGGGTGCACATGCGCAAACATCCCCCACTCCAGATCTCCACTGAGGACATTAACAAGCGCCTGTCACTACCAGCTGACATCCGGCTGCCTGAGGGTTACCTTGAGAAGCTGACTCTAAATAGTCCCATTTTTGACAAGCCCCTCAGCCGCTGCCGCTGCCTCCGTCGTGTCAGCCTGTCCGAGATTGGCTTTGGAAAACTAGAGACCTACATCAAGCTGGACAAACTGGACGACGATACCTATGCCACGGTATACAAAGGCAAAAGCAAGCTTACAGACAACCTTGTAGCACTCAAGGAGATCAGACTTGAACACGAAGAGGGGGCGCCCTGCACTGCCATCCGGGAAGTATCTCTGCTCAAGGACCTCAAACATGCCAACATTGTTATGCTACGTGACATTATCCACACGGAGAAATCCCTCACCCTTGTCTTTGAGTACCTGGACGACTGTGGGAACCTAATCAACATGCACAAGGTGAAACTGTTCCTGTTCCAGCTGCTCCATGGCCTGGCCTACTGCCATGGCAGAAGGTGCTACACCGAGACCTCAAGCCCCAGAACCTGCTTATCATCGAGAGGGGAGAGCTCAAGCTAGCTCACTTTGGCCTGGCCCGGGCCAAGTCAATTCCAACAAAGACATACTCTAATGAGGTGGTGACACTGTGGTACCAGCCACCTGACATCCTGCTTGGGTCCACAGACTACTCCACTCAGATTGACATGTGGGGTGTGGGCTGCATCTTCTATGAGATGGCCGACCCCTCTTCACGGGCTCCGCAGTGGAAGAACAGCTGCCCTTCATCTTCGACATCTTAGGAACCGCAACTGAGGACACGTGGCCAGGCGTCCCGTCCAATGAGGAGTTTAAGACATACAACTATCCCCAGTACCAAGCCGAGGCCCTTTTAAACCATGCACCCGGACTTGATAGCGACGGGGCTGACCTCCTTTCTAAGCTGCTACAGTTTGAGGGTCGAAATCGCATCTCTGCAGAGGATGCCATGAAACATCCATTCTTCTTCAGTCTGGGGGAGCGGATCCACACACTTCCTGGCACTACTTCCATATTTGCACTAAAGGAGATTCAGCTACAAAAGGTGGCCAGCCTTCAGTCTTCATCAATGCCTGACTCAGGCAGGCCAGCTTTCCACGTGGTGGACACCGAGTTCTGAGTTCTAAGCCACAGACCGAGGCCCCAGCAGGCAGCAGCTGGAGAGATGCCACACCCCTCGCAGGGCAGCCCCCAACTGCATCCTTCTGCTTGCTACCTGCCTACCTGCCTGAGCCATGTTCACCTGCCCACTGGTCCCCTGCTGCCCACCTGAACACCCCACCATTGGCCTGTCAACCCACCCATTGACCTGTCTGCTGGGTGCTAACAAAGCTCTCATCACTCCTTCAAAAAAAAATAATAATAAAACAACTCCATTATTTATCATTCCAATTACATGACATTCTGGAAACGCAAAAATATAAAAACAGTGCAAATCTCAATAGTTGCCAGGGTTTGTGGACCAACAAAGGGTAAGGGGCCTTTGAGGGCAGGGAGAGGGCACCGCATGAGGACACAATAGGCAACGGGGCTTTGAAGGTGTCACAACTGACAGAAATGCCCAGTGGAAAGAGTGAACCTGAATGGAAATGATTAACTTTAGAGAATCAGATGTCAAGTTTTAGATTAATTGTAACAAATGTATCTCAGTAAGTGAAGATGTTATTGATCATTGCCAATAGGACATAAGGGAGAGAGGAAAGATTGATAGGGGAACATGGATCCATTTTTATGTCAACCCCAAACTCTTCTAGATGAGGTGATGCCTTTATTAGAAATCATCATTTAGCACCATTCTTTCAGGCAGATATTTTCAGGGGTCGGGGCAGGACAGGGTCTCACTCTGCCTCCCTGGATTGAAAGCTAGAGTGTGGGTGGTGTCATCATAGCTCACTGCAACCTCAAAGTCCTGGGCTCCAGTGATCCTCCTGCCTCAGCCTCCCAAAGGGCAAGGATGACAGGCCTCACCCACCAAGCATGGTCCAGTGAGATGTTTTTATGCCAATGGTCAATAACCAGGTAGTATCTAGACACGAGCTTCAATTATTGTCTGCCATCGAATGTGAACCAATCTTGACTTGAAAATGTATATTGAATTCTGTGGTTGCAGCAGCACTTATGACTTGGAAAATTAAAATATTGCTGCGTGAAAAACACAGCTTACACTCTTCATAGGTTTGTATTACATCTGGGACACCAAGTAATACCCAGTCTCTATTCTAAATAACCTTCATGGTCACAGTAAGTTTTTCAGGTGGCCAAAACTGATGCAGTACAATGCTCTGCTCTTGGGGGGTGGTGTGAGGGTCAGTGCTGTCAGCAAAGAACATGGTTAGTGCCTTCCCAATAGGGACGACTGTAAGCATCTTCCTGACAGAAGTCCAGAGAGAACTAGTAAAATTGGATTCTGAGTTTGGACATCTGATCCCATTGTTTACTGAGTTCCAAGCAGAGCCATCTGATGAAAGCTGGGTTTCAGGGAGATCGTGGGGTTCAGGAAGCCTGTGTGGGCCAAGCCTTCATGGAGATGAGACCACACAGAAAGGCAGCAGAGCAGAGAGACAGAGAGCAGGGCGCTGGTGGTGCAGAGTTAGGGACGGGGTCCAAGCCCATTGACAGGCACCTACACCTGAGAAGGTCATGAGGTCCCTCTGTCCTCAGTTCTCTGCACTGTCATATGACTATGGTAATAGGCTTATTTGTTGTTACGACATGAGGCAGCTGAAATGACTCAATCCAGGTGAATCGTGAGGAAGAGGACTGGTCCGTTAGTCGTCTTCCGTGTTTCCTAAATGGCAGGGGGAACAAACCGGACACCAGGTAGTGTGCTCGGACCACTGCAGGGCAGTGGGGGTGGAGGGTGATTTCTCAACCCTTCTGTGCGTATGATGCTCTGCAGCTGTCAGGGAATGTCTGGCATTATGACCTGTGATCCCCACATCAGACCGTGGGTGGGCAGAGCAGGTGCTGTACCTCCTGTTCTCTACTGAGTGGTTGTGACGTTGAGGGAAGCTAAGTGGCTTTTAGCATCACATCATGAATGAGTGATGGATCTGGCATGGGAAGTGTACATGGTCCCATGGGAGGCGCAGACCTCTGATGACTGGGACCTCTCCACCATATCCTGGACTCCTGATTCAAGAGCTCCCCTGACTCTTTCTCCAACATTCCTACCCGTTGTTCAAGGGGAATCCAAGTTGATGCCCCGGAAGACATGCCTGGATAAAGAGGTTGCCCTAATCATGACATATCCTCTCTCCTCTACCATACACATCTTCCGTCCCTAATGTGGCCCTGTTTCCTCTGAAGGAAATCCTCTTAGGGTCTTGGCATCACAACTGTGGCCTTTCTCCCCCAGTACTGTCATGCTGTGAGCTGCCCCTCAGGTGACCACATTGAATGACCAGTGTCTGCTTCTCCCCCAAGTGTGCTCAGACTGTAGGACATTGTGAAAAGCTGCCTCATAATGTTTTCACAAACAATAACCTTTACTACCACTCATTAAACCCAAGTTAGCAGGCAAGAGAATTCACTGGGAGAGTAGCCATCTGGGCTGGTGCTTTGGTAGTTTATTGAGATAAACTAGTAGCCTCCTTGTCTACTTATCTGACCAGCCTCTATAGAATTAAAGTCAATGCGTGTTTTGTTTTATATAGTGACACCAGGGAGCACACACTGAGATTTGTTGTTTTTTTAAATTTACATATGAACAGAAATGACATGCCAAAAGTTGACTGAACTCAGCACACATTTCAGGAAAAAGAAAAGACATGTGAAACATGGAGTTTAACATGTGAAAACCCACAAAGTCATCTCCTGCTTTCTGGATTTCCTTCAAATTTTTAAAATGAATGGTTTTAGCAGGTACTCAGTTAAGTTAAAATGACATGGAAATAGATGTTCCCATATTTTCCAATTTAGGGGACATCGAATTGAGCAATGTTTGAGGATCACAGGACATAAGAAAAAAGAATCTATTTTTGAAAGGAGGAGATAAACTTCAGGGCAACCTGCTTGACAGGAGTATCAACTATAAATTGGGGAATCAAACAAAACCAGAAACACATTATAACCACCCATGGGAAAATGCCGAGGATAATTTTGTAAGTAAAATATTGTGAGAAATACTCTAGTCACTGTGAAGGAGCAGAGCGTCCCACAGGTCAGTATGAACATACCTTTGAATCGGCTTTTCAGGTTTCCCATGTTGAATGGCAAGTGGCAGCAGGAGGGGCCAAGATATATACTCTCATGTAACCACGGTGATGGGCATCACAGAACCTTCCCAGTGAAGGCACAATCCACATTGTGAGGTCCAACTGCTGCTCTGCAGGCAAGTGGGCTTTCAGTGTGCAAAAGTGTCATCAAAGTTGAAGTAGTTTATCTGAAAAACTAAACCCAATCCCCCACATTGTATTCTCTGTTTCTTAAAATAAGTCATAGCACAGACACGGTGTACCCCCAAATAGAGTCCACAGTGAGGATTTGAAAGGAAAAAGATACAAAACTGACCTGTTGACAACAAGCAGAGGTTCCATTCTTGATTTGAAACACATCCCTGGACATTTCTACTGTTCCTGCAGCATCAAATAGTTCTAGAATCAATAAGGCCATATTGTTCAGGATTAGATAAAATACAGTAGTTACAGATATTTAATTATAAAATGTCATAGTTAAGAATATACTTATCAAACTGCACTTTCATGATATTTACATGTATTACTGTGCCCTTAGTTCTAGCTCAAGCTCTGTGAATTCAAGGAGGAATTTCTCTTTCCAAGTGTATGTAAATAACTGGGTGTTCATTGAGTAAATTAGTGGGGGTGAGAGGGGCCATATGTTCACCAGAGCATCTTCTGGAGAGTGAAAAGTCTCAATGGATACATGTCTGTATTGCCAGCTACTTTGTGGTTTTTCTTTTTTTCTTTTTTTTTGAGACAGTCTTCCTTTGTCACTCACAGTAGGGTGCAGTAGTGTCATAACTCACAGCAATGTAAAACTCTTGGGCTCAAGTGATTCTCTTGCCTCAGCCTCCCAAGTGGCTGGGACTACAGGTGCCGTCCACAATGCCTAGCCATTTGTAGAGAGGGCGTCTCACTCTGTCTCTGGCTGATCTTGAACTCCTGAGGTCAGTCAGTCCACTCACCTCATCCTCCCAGAGTGCTGAGATTACAGGCACGAGCCACAGCATCCAGTCAAAACCTATTATTCGTAAAGCCTTTTAAGTGCTATGCATTAAAATATTCTTACCTGAAGGCGGCACTTGTGGCTCCAAAGGGTAGGGCGCCAGCCCCATATGCTGGAGGTGGCGGGTTCAAACCCAGCCCCGGCCAAAAACTGCAAAGAAAAAAAAAATTCTTACCTGAGGTACTTTATTATTGATTATAGTATATTTTCTGTGAAATTGTATTTTCATACACCATGTGCCAGTGATTGAAAATATCTGCTCTCTATAGATACATAGGGATCATAGGTCATAGTTGAACCTTCTAGTTATCTAGAAAAACATTCTTTTTTAATGTCATATTAATTTCCATACAGAATTTCATAAGCTAAAGTTTCTAATATTCTTGTTTTCTAACACCTTATGACTGTGTTTCTTGGTAGGCCAGTTACCTTAACATCAGTTTATTGTGTGTTTGGTTTGTCTATGTCTTATATTCTTAGATAAGAGTGTGTAACTCTATATATACACTTTAAGTCAAGGTGAGGTTCAATCAAAATATTAGGCATATGTATATCACTAATAATATATGTATGTGTTTTTCTTAACAGACTTCCTTTATGATTATCTTATATATTTATTTTCTTGTTTAGTTTTTTTTTTTTTTCTTTTCCTTTTCTGAGGCAGAGTCTCACATCGTCACCTTTGGTAGAGTGTCGTGTACTTATAGCTCACAGCAACTTCAAAGTCTTGGGCTCAGGCTATTGTCTCAGCCACCCTAGTTGCTGGGACTACAGGCACCCGTTACAATGTCCAGCTACGTTTTAGAGACGGGGTCCTGCACTTGCTCAGGCTGGTCTTGAACCTGTGAGCTCAGGCAATCCACCTGCCTAGGCCTCCCAGACTACTGGGATTACAGGCATGAGCCACTGAGCCCCAGCTCTTCCTTAGTTTATAATGTTTGTTTTATCTTATCTAGTTGAATGATCATAAAAATCGTCTTAATTTCACCATGTGCTCAATGATGGATCTATATTTTTATGTGTGTGAGAGAAACACTTGTTATTTGAAGGTAATTTTTGGAAAGATTTATTGACTGTCTCTTTTTGTTATCTGTTTAAAATTGTATTATTAAAAGAACATATAACAAAAGGTATTATCATGCTGGATGATTCACACCTGGAATCCTACCTAGCACTCTGGGAGGCTGAGGTGGATGGATTGCTTGAGCTCAGGAGTTCAAGACCAGCCTGAGCAAGAGGGAGAGACCCTAGCCAGCTGTGGTGGTTCACACCTAGAGTCCCAGCTACTCAGAAGACAGGCAACAGGATTTCTTTCTTTTTTTTTTTTTAATTTCAGATCAATGTGTGGTACAATTAGGTTACAATGTTTGCATTTGCAATAAGGACTCACAAAGGAGTCCTTATTGTGATTGTGTCCCACACTAAGGAGTCATGCCTTCTACCATTACATTGTGCCCATTTAGTGGGAGCACACTAATCCCCGCTTCCAAAGAGGATCTCTGGAGTCCAAGAGTTTGAGGCTGCTGTGAGCAATTATGATGCCGTGGCACTCTACCCAACAGAGTGAGACTGTCTCACAACAAAACACAGCCAAAAGTATTCCTAAAAATACTTTTTTTCAATGTTGAATTTTTTCTTTATTAAAATGAACTTTTATCTTATAAAAAAATACCTTTTTTTTTTGAGACAGAGTCTCACTTTGTCTACCTTGGCTCAGTAGAGTGCTATGGTATCATAGTTCACAGCAACCTCATACTCTTGGGCTCAAACAGTTTTCTTGCCTCATCCTCCCAAGTAGCTGGGACTACAGGCAAACACCACAATGACCAGCTATTTTTAGAGATGAGGTCTCGCTCTGACTCAGACTGGTCTCAAACCTGTGAGCTCAGGCTATCCACCCACCTCGGCCTCACAGAGTGCTAGGATTACAGGAGTGAGCCACCGCATCTGACCTTAAAAATCTTTTTAAGTTTACATTTCAGTAGTGTTAAGTATATTTGTTACTTACTGTTATACAGATCTCTAGTACTTTGAAATCATTCAGATCTACCACGCAATACCCCCTAAGTAAAAACTCCTTTTACCCTCTCTTCAACCCTTGAGTAACACCCTTGACAAACACCATTCTATTTTCTCTTTCTATGAGTTTGACTACTTAAGATAGCTTATGTAAGTGAAATTAATGTAATATGCATCATTTTGTTGCCAACATATTTCAGTTAACATAATATTCTGAAGGTTTGCTCTTATCATACATTATGATGAGGCCTGCTTTCATATTTAATGGAAGACAGAGCCTCAAATAAGAAAACAAAATTTTTTAAGGTGGCAAACCCAGGGAGGGGCAGGACTGGTTGGAAAACAGACATGTCTGACTCCCGTGTCAATAAGGGCCTCCTAACGTTGGGAACATTCTCCCACCCCTATTCTGCTCAGTGAAGTGCTAGGTGACCACCCTCCCAGGAGACACTGCACTGTGCCTAAAGTACATTTTTGCATTGTATGTTTTTACACCACCTTCTAGGTGGGTTTTCCTTGTCCTTTTAGAAAGTATTTTTTTTTCCTTTACAAGTGTGAGGAATTCCAGAGGGCAAGACTCATTTCTGCCTTTCCCCCTCAATACTAGCATCCAAATAAGGGAGGGAATGAACATCTTAACAAGCAAAGAGGTTAGCTTTTTTAGGTGAAGGGATACCAGAGGACTACTCTTGGCCCCAGGGCACGTAGCTACTCTCAAGAGAGACTTCACCTCTAGCATCTCAGGCTGTTCGCTAGCAGATGACTCAGGGACACGTCTGCTAGATGGCTGCTGTAGGCATCTTGGTTAATTCTAGACAGTTATGAAATACAGAGCCATGAAAATACAGGAAGGTGGCTGAGAACACGTCACACTGCAAAGTTTCCGAAAGGGAATTATAGACAAAAATCCTATAAGTAAACCTTTCAATGGTTCCATTTTGTGAAGGCAAGTTTGAAGTCTTTTGTGAGTGGAAGGGAAAGAACCTGGATAGAACTCCACATGTGGCTTAGGGCCTAATCACGTAGAAGTGATTTAGGGCCGAGCTTCGTGGAGCAGGCCTGCAGGCAGAGACCTGTATAGCTCAGCTGTTTCCAGAAGACTCCCTAAAGGTGATTGACTGCCTCCAGATGGTCCATTAAAGGTCCAGCATTCAAACATCTTATTTCCCCAGAACCTTGCTTTGTGGTTTTGTTTTTGATTATTTAGCACAAAAATAACTTTAGATAATGTTAGTGAAGTGGTTATCAGTTAATCCAGTTAATCTGTAGGCCACTAGGTGCCAGGCAGTAAGAGGCCTGGGGCCAAGTTTTAAGTCACATGTTTATTGATTAAGTTATGTGCCTATATAAGCCTTGGTGGAAGAAATAAAATTGCTGTTTGCCTGAGCGTGCTTTCAGCCTTCCTTATTCTCCCACATTGAATCCCAGGCTTAATCTCTGTGGCATCGCCCATGCAAGAATCATTCACACAACAGAATTTAAATTCAAACACATCACATTCTCTACCTGGGAAAAATAAAAGGGGAAGCAGTACAAAAATAATTTTATTATAGAGTGTCAGGGGATCATTCTCTGGTTTCCTCTCAAGGGAATTGTTCACAGTAGGAAAATATCATTTGAACACACTGACTGCCATACCAGGAAAAAAAATTCCTTGGGGCCATGATGTGTTATTAGATCAAGAAATGTGTGAGTTATATATGCTTCACAAGGCCCCAGGCTCATAACCAGCATATGCTAAATGCGAGTCACACAGTAGTTAATGTGTTACAAATGCCTTTCATGGGTGGCTGTGCATGATGGCAGGTGGGAAGGACCTTTAGTGGAGCCGTCCTAGAGCAAAGGGGCAAAGGGAGAGGGCTGGATCAGTCCCAGTGTGGCATATCAAGTACAGTGGTGGCTGGGAGTGTGCGGCGTGGAAGCAGACAGCAGGATTTGGCCAGAGGTGAGGAGAACTATCACATCTGGGCAAGTTTTGGCAGGTTGCCCCATGCTGCAGTGCCTCTGGGAGGGAAGACGCCCGGGGCTACGGTGGCCAGATTGGATTGCTGGCTGGAGCCACTCTGACGAGGGTGGCAACCCATGGGTCATACACAGGGGAGGGGTTCCCAGATAGAGGAGAGCCACAGAAGCGAGTGTGAGCTGACATGTTGCTGGGCAACATCGGGAAATGAACATGTGCCCTTATCAGGCTCAGGAATTCTGAAAGGAATGAAGAAGTAGATACTCCCGAGCTGAATTTGGGAACCAGTTTGGGGTCCTGTCTGGTGCAGCCTCTCTGTGGTTTGGCAGTGGGGGAGACATTCGTAGGGGGAGAACGTTTCCTATCAGGGTCATACCATTGTTGGAAACACTGTGCCATGGTGCTGGCGGGCTTCTTGCTGGGGACATAGGGCAAGGTGGACAGCATCCTGCCTGCGGGAGTGAGCCTTCACTCGGGACAGGCACAGGGACCCCTGATCCCCATTGTAGAGGCCTGCTGCTGAGGAACTGTTGAGAACTGTGGAATCCCAGGTCTGTGGGAGCTAAGTGCTGAGGTGGACGGGCAGCCACCAGGAGCAAGTAAGCTGGCATACTGCTCTAAGCCTGGAACCAGACAGAGGTTAATACCTGTGTTGTTTGTCCCCCAAATTCACAGCACCACTTGTTGTCCAGGAAGTATATTACAGCATAAATATACTACAGAAATCTAATCCCTATGTCTTGTATATAATTTTTTTTCTTTTGGTTGCTGTTGCTTTTTTCTTTTCTCTTTTTTTTTCTTTTCTTTTGTCTATAGTTTAGCTTCCTCAATTGGTTGCTGAGAGTGCTTATATCAGGTTATCTTAGCTTTTTAAAAATTTTACTTTGTTTTTCTTTTCTAATAATTTCTTTCAATGCGTGTTGCTTTTTAAGTTTGGATTTTTCTCCTAGATCCCATTTGTTACATTCAACAAGAGCAAGGACATCTATATTCTTTAAATTTTTTCTTTTTGTTTGGCTTTGGTTGCAGAATTTTAGCTTGGACTACTCCCTCACCCTAGTACTCCCCATGGCATTCTCTCAGTTGATAGAGTCCCTTCTACTCACCCCATCTCTCCCACATAAAGTACTTCAGCATCAGCCAAGATATGAACTCCCACCCCGTTTCTAGTATTGCCTTTCTCTTTTTCTTGGTTTGTTCCATTTCTGTTTTCTTTCCTTATGCCTCCTCCCTCCCTCCCCTTAATTTGATCCAAAAGTACATTTAGTTTTCCTTCATCTATGCATATATATAGTCTCCTCTTTTTTCTTTCTCTTTTCAGACTTTTGTTGCTGAGGACAAGTGGGACACAGTGGTGGCCTAGAAGGTTGACCCCAGCAGTAGCCTGGCTGAAAGAAGCCAGAAGAACTTTCTAATCTTGGCCCTATAAAGAGAGTAGTAGGAAGATCACAGTACAGATCTTTTTTACTTTTTTCTCCCCCCCCACCCTTAAGTTCTTCCTTACCCAACTATTACTTCTTGGGTTTTGTGTTTGCTCTTCTTCTTGTCTTCTTATTTATTTATTTATTTGGCAAAGGAAGAGTCTGGCTGTGGTCAGAAAAGTAAGGTGGACCTATCTTTGAGAAACCCACACAGCTCAGCTTGTCACAACCCTCAAGCTGTAGGAGTGGCCATAGGACAGAGCTGAACAACAACATCTCTTCCATGACTCTCATCCTCCCTTCCTGTCCTCCATCTCACCTGCTCCTCAATTTTGTTCTATTAGCCTCCCTTCTCCCCTTGTTTTTCCCTTTCTTTTTCTTCTTTTTCTTCCTTTTGCTTTTCCCCTACACTTACTCCTTTTATTTTTTATTTCCTTTTTCTCTTCTTCTCTTTCTCCTGTACCCTCACTTCTCCTTGCTTGATGTACCCTTCTTTGCCTTCTGACCCTATACCAAGAGGCCTCTTCCTCACCTAAACTCTGAGACAAGGTAACTTGAAGCAAAGGAAGAATTATGAAGGACAAAAGTGCACAAAGAACAGAACCAGAAGAAAGCACACATGAGGAAGAACCAACAGAAAAACTCAGGCACCACAAAAAAACAAATTAGAGCAACTCTTCTAATGGACCATGAAGCAATTTATAAAGAAGTCTCTTCCTATAAAGAATTCATGGATTCAACAAAAAGAGAATGTAAATAAGATTGATTAAGATAATAAACGGATTGGAAGAGAAAATGGAAGTACAGAACCAAAGGTCAGTTGAGAGATATGTAGAATATGGAAAAGGGAAGGGTGGGGAAAGGAAGACCAGAGAGAGGGAAGGAGGGAGGGGGGGTGAGGTCTTGGTGTGTGACACACCATTTGGGGGCAAGACACCATTGTAAGAGGGACTTTATGTAACAAACGCAATCAATGTAACTTGGTTTCCTGTTCCCTCAATGAATCCCCAACATTAAAAAAAAAAAAACTTCGAAAAAAAATGAATATAGAAAAGATATGGATGAGCTTAAAGAAATGAACGAATCTAAACTCACTCAGAAATTTTTGATCAAATTCCAACTTCCACAGTGGTGAAAGGATTCAAAATGTCCACTGGACTTTTGAAAAACTCAGTACCCAAATCTGCAAGGCTTATCAATATTCTAAAATAATGTGAATGGTTTAAATTGTCCTCTAAAGAGACACAAGTTGACTTACTGGATACAAAAACTCAGGCCAGATATCTGCTGCATAGAAGAATCTCATCTTACCCATTTAAAAATAGAAAATATCTGTACTGTGATCTTCCTACTACATCTATTTAAAAGATAAATATAGACTCAGGGTGAAGGGATGGTCATCTATTCATCTATAATTCAGGAAAATTGAAATCAGAAAAAAGCAGGGTTGCAATTTTATTCACAGATACCATAGGCTTTAAACCAACGAAAGTAAGGAAAGATAAGAGTGGTCACTTCATATTTGTTAAGGGTAACATTCAACATGATAAGATTTCAATTATTAACATTTATGCACCTAACCAGAATATGCCTCAATTTACAAAAGACACTCTAACAGACGTGAGCAGCTTGATTTCCTCCAGCACCATAATAGTTGGAGATTTTAACTATTTAACACTTTGGCTGTGTTGAATAGATGCTCCAATCAGAAACTCAGAAAAGAAATGTTAGACTTAAACTTAACCATTCGACAACTGGACTTAACAGATATCTACAGAACATTTCATTCTAACAAAATTGAATGCACATTCTTTTCATCAGCCCATGGAACATCCTCCAAAATTGATCACATCTTAGGTCACAAGTCTAACCTCAGCAAATTTAAAAGAATTTTAATTTTATCTTCTCAGACTATCATAGAATAAAAGTTGAACTCAGTAACAACAGCAATCTATATACTCATACAAAAACATGGAGACTAAATAACCTTATGCTGAACAATAGCTGGGTTATAGACGAGATTAAGAATGAAATTAAAATTTTTGGAACAAAAATGACAATGAAGACACACATTACCAGAACCTCTGTGATACTGCAAGGAAGTCCTAAGAGCTAAATTTATAGCACTGCAATTCTTCCTCAAGAGAATGGAAAGAGGAGAAGGAGCAAGATGGCGGCCGAGTAACAGCTTCTTTGCAACTGGGCATGGTGAGACTGACGTGAGAAGACTCCAGACATTTCTGATTGGCAGGATCTGCCCAGAAACACCCCCTTTGAAGACACAGGGAATCAGTGAGAGACTTCTGGACCCCAGAAGAACAAAAGCAGTGGAGAACTGGCAAGTGGTTGCATGTGTTCATTTGGTCTAATCCACCCAGCAACTGTAAGTAAAGCAGCAGTGAGATTGCAAACTGGAAAGGCCTTACCTGTGAGCTGGTTTTGTTGTTATTGTTTTCTTCTTTTTTTAGGACTTGGCACTCAGTTGTACCATCTTGGGAGAACTTGGGCAAGATTGCAGAGGACTTTAGCATTGTTTTAGGGCCCCAGACTGAGCGATGAGCCAGACGGAGCTAATACTGTTCAGCTATGGGCCGCGCGGAGCCATTGTGGGAGAACTGCAGCGACAAGCTCTTCCCTCAGGGTCACAGAGCAAGGATCGGGCAGGAAACCTTAGGTGAGTAATCTAGTGACTGAGCAGCCTAAAGGAGGGGACTAAAATGCCTTACAGCCTTGGCCCTCAGGGGCACAGAGTGAGACCCATTTGACATACTGGGTAAGTGGACAGCCACTTCAGGAGTAATCCCAGCAACAAGTGCTTTCCTGCGAAAGCTTCTGTTTAGCCAAGGTTAAGCAGTTTAAAGTGGACTGAGGAGAGATTTTTTGCTCTCCACCCTGTGGGTTTGAGAAATCAGCAGAGGCCTCCAGTCTCCTCTCATATAGTCATGTCAGCTTTGTGATTGACATCTCATACCCCAGAAGATCACCTGTTGCCCAGACAATATTCAGCAAGATATATATACTGCTGTCTTTATGTTTTTTTTAAATTTCAACATTTTCCCTCTAGATTTTTCCCATTCGTTTTTCTTTCTTTTCTTTCTTCATTTTTCTAGTTGAAATATAATTTTCTATTGTTGCCTTCTTTACCAATTAGAACTTCATTTTTGCTAGTGTTTCTACCCATATTATTTGTTTTTTCCCCCAATTTTATCCCATAAAATTTTCTGTTTGCTTGTTATGGTTTCATTTGTAGCATTTTTGTCTTTTCTGTCTACTTGGTGAGGTGGGTTTCTGTGTCCAGTCTAGCAAAGAGCTGCTGACCTCAAGGAACTACCAAACCCATGACCCCCTGAGGTTGGCGGGGTTTAAGGTTTGGTCAAAGTACCCTACTGTACACCTGTACTGCTCCTGTCTCCCTCTTTCTGTGCCTCTCTTCTTTTTGTCAATATTCCCTTTTACTCAACCCCTTCTTTTTCTCCTTTTTTTTCTTTTCTTTTTTCCCTTCTTGCTCTTCAGTCTTCTTGTCCTTCTGGTCCTGAGGGCCACAGTGCAAACCCCCCAGGCCTCAGTTTTCCCATCTGAAGAAATTGGCATGGACATTCAAATAGCCTTCCAGGCCTGCTTAGTGGATATACTGATCAAATGTCTGTCAGGGGGACTGAGAAAGACCAAAAGGCTAAACCCAGGCTAGAAGGCCATGGGCTTGGGCTGAGTTCTTGCACTGGGCCCAGAAGATCACACCACAGTGGAGTCTCTCAACTAAAGTCCCTCACCCCCAGCCTAAACTGACTTACTTGTCTGCCCTTCAGAGAAATCGGGATGTTACCAAAATTTCAGCCCTTGTCCTCCAGGCCATCGCATCACAATTAAGAAGTCAAGCGGTTTGAGGAGAAGGAAAGAGGACCTTAGGAATTAATTTCTTCATTGGAGGAGGATGGAGACCACTGTCTAAATGCCATCATTGCCCACATAAGCAGAAAGATAGAACTTTCAAATGGAGAGCTTACAGTTGTATAGGCTGTTGTCATTTGCCTATACAATTAACAATTTGTATCATGCTGAGGAAGGAGAGATAAATAAATCAATCTTATACTTCTTAATGATCCTGAGAAAGCAGGAGGCAGCTTCAGAAAAACTCCTCCAAAGATAAGAAGAAACTTTTCACTGAGCTAAAATAATCTTGGAAAAAAACTATGGAACAAGACCACCTTAGTTTCTTGAGTATTACAATCATTAACTGTTTGTACCCTTTGTTGTAACTATACCTATGCAGCTGATACTGAGCTGCAGAAAAAAGTCATGAGTTGGAGACTAGCCTGAGCCAGAGCAAGACCACATGTCTAAAGTTAAAGCCAGGCGTTGTGGTGGGCACCCATAGTCCCACATACGTGGGAGGCTGAGGCAAGTGAATCACTCGAGCCCAACAGTTGGAGTTTGCTATGAGCTGTGATACCATGGCACTTTACTGAGGGTCATAAAGTGAGACTCTGTCTAAATAAATAAATAAAAAGGAAAAAATAGTTTGAAAAAACTGTTTCCCTGAAACTCATCATTTTATGCCCTGAGGCACCTGAGTTCACCCCAGCAGTTTACCCCACAGTTCTTTACTCTGTGCTGTTGGTGTAAGTGTCTGCCAGATTTAAGTCACCATTTTTCCAGCAACAACAATACCTTCTCCATGAGCTATAACCCCGTGACCTCCACCCACCAGAGAGGCCCAGACCTTAGCTCCCCTGGCCTCCATGCAGACAGTTCAGCTGAGCCATCTTCAATGGCACAAAGAACTAAAGACACCTGCCCCTCCTGACCGCTGGCCTGAGGCATGGACAATGAAGGATGTATGTATGTATGTATGTATGTATGTATGTATGTATGTATGTATGTATATACGTATGTATTGAGACAGAGATTCACTCATTGACCCCAAGTAGAGTGCTATGGCATCATAACTCACAGCAACCTCAAACTCCTGGGCTCAAGTGATCCTCCTGCCTCAGCCTCTCCAGTAACTGGGACTACAGGTGCCCACCATGACACCCCACTAGTTTTTCTATTTTTAGTAGAGATGGGGAGTCACTCTTGCTTAGTTTGGATGGTCTCTGAACTCCTGAGCCCAAGAAATCTGCTTACCTCAGCCTCCCAGAGTGCTAGGATGACAGGCATGAGCCCGAGTTATAGGTTTTAATACCCCAAAAGAATGGTGAAAGTCTTACACAGACAGAAAATACTTTTTGACATTTTTCTAGGCCATTCCCTCTGTTAGAAGAGAGAGAGAGGGAATAGCCAAACCTCCAAGCAGGCCAGTTTTAACCACAGACCAGGAAGTCCCCTCTGCTTCACCTTTATGAGGAGAGCAACTTTGAAATGATCAATGTGCATTTTGTTCTTGTTTTGCTTTCCTCAGCCATTCTCATTGTATTTTTTTTTTTTATTGTTGGAGATACATTGAGGGTACAAACAACCAGGTTACACTGATTGCATTTGTTAGGTAAAGTCCCTCATGTTATATGTCCCACACCCAAAAGTTGTGTCACACACCAAGACCCCCATCCCCTCCCTCCTTTGCTCTCTCTGCGCTCCCTTTCCCCACCCCCCACCACGTACTAGGTCATCAACAGTCCTCATATGAGAATGAGTACATAGGACTCTTGCTTCTCCGTTCTTGTGATGCTTTACTAAGAATAATGTGTTCCATTTCCATCCAGGTTAATAAAAAGGGTGTAAAGTCTCCACATTTCCTAATGGTGGAATAGTATTCCACGGTATACATATATACCATAGCTTGTTAATCCATTCCTGGGTTGGTGGGCATTTAAGCTATTTCCACATTTTGGTGATTATAAATTGAGCTGCCATAAACAGTCTAATGCAAGTGTCCTTATAGTAAAAGGAATTTTTTCCTTCTGGGTAGATGACAGTAATGGGATTGTAGGATCAAATGGGGAGTCTAGTTTGAGTTCTTTGAGGGTTCATCATACTTCCTTCCAAAAAGGTTGTATTAGTTTGCAGCCCCACCAGGAGTGTAAAAGTGTTCCCTTCTCTGCACATCCATACCAGCATCTGCAGTTTTGAGATTTTTGTGACGTGGGCCATTCTCACTGGGGTTAGATGGTATCTCAGTGTGGTTTTGATTTGCATTTCTCTAATAACTAGGGACCATGAAAATTTTTTCATATGTTTGTTAGCCATTCGTCTGTCTTCTTTAGAGAAGATTCTATTCATCTCTCTTGCCCATTGATATATGGGATTGTTGGCTTTTTTCATGTGGAATAATTTTAGTTCTCTGTAGATCCTAGTTATCAAGCTTTGGTCTGATTCAAAATATGCAAACATCCCTACCATTGTGTAAGTTGTCTATTTGCTTTGGTTGCTGTCTCCTTAGCTGTACAGCTTTTCAATTTAATTAAGTCCCATTTGTTTATTTTTGTTGTTGTTGCAATTGCCTTGGCAGTCTTCTTCATAAAGTCTTTCCCCAGGCCAATATCTTCAAGTATTTTTCCTATGCTTTATTTGAGAATTTTTATCATTTCTTGCCTTAAATTTAAGTCATTTATCCATCTTGAATCAATTTTTGTGAGTGGAGAAAGGTGCAGGTCCAGTTTCAGACTTTTATGTGTGGATATCCAGTGCTCCCAGCATAATTTATTGAATAGGAATTCTTTCCCTTGGTTTATGTTCTTGTTTGGTTTATGTTCTTGTTTGGTTTATCAAAGATTAGGTGGTTGTAAAATGTTAGTTTCATTTCCTGGTTTTCTATTCATTTCCAAATGTCTATGTCTCTATTTGGTGCCAGTACTATGCTGGCTTGATCACTATGGCCTTGTAGTACAGCCTAAAATCTGCTATGCTGATGTCCCCGGCTTTGTTTTTATTGCTAAGAACTGCCTTAGATATACGGGGTTTTTTCCTGCTTCCTTGTAAAATGAAGAATCATTTTTTCCAAGTCTTGAAAGTATGATATTGGTATTTTAATAGAGGTGGCATTGAATCAGTAGATTGCTTTGAGACGTATAGACATTTTAACAATGTTGATTTTTCTCAGCCATAAGCATGGTATGTTCTACCATTTGTTCGTATCCTCTACTATTTCCTTTCTTAGGGTTTCATAATTTTCCTTATAGAGTTCCTTCACCTCTTTTTCTAGGTATATTTCTAGGTGTTTCATTTTCTTTCAAGCTATGGTGAAGGGAGTTGTGTCCTTAATTAGACTCTCATCTTAGCTGTTGTTGGCAGATACAAAGGCTACTGACTTGTGGGCATTGATTTTATATCCTGAGACATTACTGTATTTTTTGATGACTCCCAGGAGTCTAGTGTGAGTCTTTGGGGTTCTCTAAGTATAAGATCATATCAACAGCAAAGAGGGAGAGTTTAACCCCCTCTGCTCCTGTTTGGATGCCCTTTATTTCCTTCTTTTGTCTAAGTGTATTGGCTAGAACCTTGAACACTATGTTAAAAAGTAATGGTGACAGAGGACAACCTCGTCTGGTTCCAGTTCTTAGTGAAAAAGCTTTAAGTTTTACTCCATTCAATAAAATATTAGCTGTGGGTTTGTCACAGATAGCTTTGATCAGTTTCAGAAATGTGCCAATATGTCTATACTCTTCAGTGTTCTAATTAGAAAAGGATACTGGATTTTGTTGAATGCTTTTTCTGAATCTATGGAGAGGATCATATGGTCTTTGTTTTTGCTTCTGTTGATATGGTGAATAATGTTTATTCCTTCTATGAAGGAAACATCACCCTTATACAAAACCAGGAAAAGACCCAACTACAAAGGAGACTTCAGACCAATTTCACTAATGAATATAGATGCAAAAATTCTAAAAAAAATCCTAGCCAATAGATTACAGCTTATCATCAAAAAAGTCATACATCATGATCAAGTAGGTTTCATCCAGGGATGCAATGCTGGTTTAACATACACAGGTTCATAAACGTTCTTCTCATTGTACTTTATGAAGTGAAGCGTTGATAGATTCTAGAATCACAAATGAAAGGACATGAAGATTTTTGCACTAAATTTGTTGCACTTTTGTTTTTCTCAAAGGTAACAGTAGGATGAGAATGATAAGGACATGGTGATGGTGTTACTCACAGCGACCCACTGTTGCAGGAAGAGGAAGTCCAGTGGAGAGAATGAGCACCCAAACACTGCGTTTAAAAGAGGAAGAGCTGTATTTCAGACAGGGGAGCGATGGCACAGAACAATTCGTAACAGCCACGCTCCCTGACTGGCTCAGTTTTCTCCTTCTTACCTCCAGTCAAAAAGTTCTGGCCCACAGGTACCTTTCTCATTGGTCAGTTTGAATCAAGCTGGAGAAGCTGGCTCTGGCTTTTACAGAAGTGAAGCAAGCATTTGTTTCCAGGTCCCAGGAAGTTAAGTTTCTACAAATTTATAACAGCTGAGTCACCACAGGGAGGACCTCGCAGGTATATCCTTGGGGTCCTCTTGAGAAAACCTCTGTTCCTTTAGACTTAATTTTTCTGGGTAACCTCCCTCTCCACCTCTTGGAAGAAGGGACAATGACACAGAGCCTTCATTTTGCTGACAGTGGCGGAGGGGTGTGTGGGTGTGTTTTCAGGCTTCTGTAACAATGGCAGACAGACTGAGTGGTTTAAACAACAGAAATCGATCCTCTCATACTTTCAGAGGCTCCAAGTCTGTGTCAAGGGGCTGGCTGGGTTAGTTTCTTCTAAGGGCCTCTCCTTGCCTGGAAGGTGTCTGTCGTCTCCCTGTGTGTGTCTGCATCCTAATCTCCTCTTCTCATAAGGACACTAGTCAGATTGCATGAGGGTCCACCCAAGGTCATTCTACCTTAATTACCACACTTAAGACCTAACTTCAAGGATGTAGTGAAGTCAGATTCTGAGAAATTTTGGGTTAGAACGTCAACAAATTAACTTGGAGGGGAACACACAATTCAGCCCACCATAACAGGGCTGTAATCATAATGGTTCCAAGTTCAAATGCCTACAGTAGTGATTTTCAACCAGTGTATTGTGAGAGGATGTTAGGTGTGCCATAAAAATGTTTAAAGATCATTCATTAAATTATTTTGAAAGAAGTTCAAAGTATATTATTTTCAGTAAATACATTCTTTTTTTTTTTTTTACTCTTTTTTTTTTTCATTCAACATAATTGTTAGTGCACTTTGGAAGTTTCACTATAGGTTCAAGTGTGCTATGAGATAACCAAGGTTGAGAAACACTGGTCTACTGAGTTCAGTAAGATAGAAAAAATGAATAGAGTAGTCAGGGTGGGCACAAGCTCAACCCCACATACAAGAAGGACAAACACATTGGTCCTAGCAGGCTCTGTCCTGACAGAATGCAGAGGCAGCATGGCCAACGCTTCTGATTTTCAAAGAGAAATCGAAAGTCTGCTTTTTCATGTGAAATCTGATTTTTATTTATTGGCACTGAATTAAAATGTTTTTAAGGCTGCATAAAGTGAGTGTTTGCATCTGAGGAAGGCCTCTGACACAGGCTATGAGTGTATGCCCATCTGGTGAGGTCAGTGGCCACAGGTCAGCGCTGGGGGCTCAGACAGTCATGTGCAGCCCCTTCCTGGGAAATGCCGCCCGGGTTCAGGCACGTTAAAAGCTGATTGTTAACAAGCTGGAAAGGAAAGGAATAAAAAGCATTACCACGATTCTAAGAAAGCATCTCTGATTCATGGGTCATTTACAATTGCTTTTCAAAACGAATGCTATTGTGCATGCCACATAACTGATTTTCAAACTTCTATACCTTTGATGTTTTTAATTCATTTGGAAGCACTATAATAGGCAGTACAGGAGAATTACTTCCCTCAGTTCTCCATGTAATCAGGATAATTGATCTCGTTAGTGATGCAAATGGAAAAACCTCTAGAGTTCTCCTGAGAATGAGCTCCACATAATGCTCACTACATTTAAATTTTGCCCCCAAATCATTTGGGATCAATCAAAAATACATTCCCCCAACTTTTTCTGCCAAACATCCTGAGTCACCTCCAGAACTAGTTAGCAAACAATACCAAGGAGGAAGTCTTTAGCCTTCTGTTGTCTGTGTGCCTGTTATTTCTCATACCTTACAGGGCCCTGCACGCGCTCAGACTGATGGCGTCATTTGACACTCACAGGTGTCTTATTACAAATGTATTTACATAGTATACATATTTATTTACAATTTCTTTTCCACATTGCCAAACAACCTCTTTTGAAAATTCAAAGAGCAATTAATCCTATAAGAGTTTTTGCTAAACACAATAAACTCAATTTGCATTATTTTTCCCCTTCTCTTATTTCTGTCTCTCCTTTTCCATGAATTACTTGGCTTAAAATGCCAGTTTTTTCATAGTTAGTTTCTCTTCTGCCAGAAAAGGTAGTGCTCTGAGTGGTCCTTGCTCTCCCTGTCCTGGAAACCCCAGTTAGCGGAGATTCCCTCCAGGCAGGCAGTCTTGAAGTTCTTTCCTGCACCTAACCTCTCTTTCTCATTTTGCTACTAAATTTATTGTCCTTTTCTTCTGCATCTTCATTATAAAAGCTACTTCTTTACTGCAAGGCAAGTATGAAGCCCTCTCTGAGGTACCTTGTCAAGTTGTTTCTTGCCAGCCTCAAATCTCCTAGTCTCACCAGTTGAAGTGAGAGAGACAGAGAGGGCGAGGAAGGGGAGGCAGAGGAAGAGGGGGTGGGGGAGAGGAGCAGGGGGGAGAGGGGAAGCTGCAGCAAATTCTCTAGCAGGAGTCCTCGAACTGCGCCCCGCGGGTCACATGAGGCGGTGTCATTGTAATTGTTGCCATTATGTTTTTTTACTTCAAAATAATATATGTGCAGAGTGCATAGGAATTTGTTCATAGATTTTTTTTTTTTTAAACTATAGTCTGGCCCTCCAATGGTGTGAGGGACAGTGAACTGGCCCCCTGTTTAAAAATTTTGAGGAACCCTGCAATGTATCCACAGTGGTATCACTGGGTAGTAGGATTGTAAGTGAGTTATTTTACCATCTTTATTTTTCTCTTACGATCTTTATTTTTCTTAGCATTTTACAAGATTTCTACTATGAATGTATACATTTTATTTCAGTTTCCCTAGAAAACAGAGCCTGTGGAAAAGCTTACAGGCTAAGCAATGTTTTTCAATCTATCTCATGGCGCACTTGAACCTATAGTTTAACTTCTTCAGTGCCCTTAAATTATATGGATCAAAAGAAAGAGTTTAAAAAGGAATATACTTACTGTGCTTGGAACTTCTTTCCAAAATAGTTTAATGAATGATCTTTAGGAATTGTCACAGCACACCTGAGAACCTCTCATGGCACACAGGTTGAAAATCACGAATTTAAAGCTTCATTGGAAATGCATCCCCGGGGAAGCAAGAATGAGGAAGAAAGAGTGAGGCAGGGCAAAAGGAAAACAAAACCGGGTTGTACAATTGCTAGCCGGTCACAGCCTGACACCAATCACAGCTGATGGCACAGCCACTAAGTACCTCTCCACACGGGTCACATGGAGCTGTGACTGTACAGTCAGCCGGGCTGGTCACTAACCAGTGACATCTCCTTGTCAGAGTCTGCAATGACCCCCCACACACACACAGGTCACATGGACGTCAGGATCCAGGGCTGCAGTGACCTGGCCTGGCCAGTGCCCTCAGGCAGCTGTGTCTCCTGTCCCTCAACACTACATGAGGGGCTCTCGGTCTGCAGAGTTGGTGGCAGCAGCGGAGACAGTGGCCAGGGCTTCATGGCACATAGACAGCTTGAGCTCTTACCACGGCTGCTCTGACTGGGAGGCAAGATGTAGTGATGGAGTTTTTTTAGATCTAAAATAACAGAAAAGTTTGTTTCAAAGTATTTAATTCAACCTAAGTCTTTCTCCTCTTATTCTTTTTTTGTCCTGCTCATTCCACCTTCTTCACATCCCAGCTCCAAACTGGATAAAGCATTTCTAAGTTGGAGGTCAAACCCATAGGCCCCCAGGTACCAGGCGAGCAACATCCACAGGGGCCAGCTCAGTGGAGGCCACACAGGGTGAGGCCTGCAGCATGTGTACAGCAAGCACCCATGAGTCACAGCTGCTGGGCTCCCGCCCACCACTGTCGCCTCTTCCAATTTTTTCCAAAAGAATTTAAAGACTTGAAGGTCAGAACTTTCTACAACATCTCCTCATTTTTCATCCTTGACAGCAAATAAAAATTTCTTTTTACAAATACTTTGGGCCAAACAAAACATTCACTAGCCACAAACATTGTGTGTCTACCAGCCTGTGACATCTGGTCTTAAAGACACTGTATCAAACATAGAAAAACTTCATTCCCCAACCTTTGCTCTGTCTCATGATAACAGTAGCTCTCATGTCTGTACATTGCATGTGCAAGACAGTCAGTGTTATACACAGATTTCTTCATTTAATTTTGAGAACAACACTATTATATAGGAACTATTTTAGTCCCACTTGACAGATGAGGAAACTAAGGTTCAAGAAGTGTAAGCATCTGTCAGATCACTCAGCTAATGGCTGGTGTGGCTGGTGGGGCTCCTCGGCCCCTCCAGGGGCTGCACCTCCAGCAGCTTTTCAGGTGAAGACACATTTCCACCTTCACTAACTGGCTTGGAATGCACAGCGACCCTGTCCTGCAGTAGGGAAATGGAGCGTCCCTGTTTAACAGATGAAGAAACTGCAATGCAGAGCTGCAAAGTGACTGTGAGGTTGCAAGCAGGGAAGAAGGGAGTCATGTTTCAAAGGCAGGGGTGTGTGAATGCAGGCCCAGGGTCTCCTGCTTGGAAAACTCCCAGCCACCGGATTCACAGAGACTCTGAGGGTCCCTGGGTGTTGGAGGAAGACTAGGTGGAGATGGTGCCCCCTGCTGTCCTTGAGAAAGTCTCCGATAGGACGTGGCGGTTCCATTTGCATTTCCCTGGGGTGTCCCTAATAGCAGGACTGGGGCTGCTTACAGAGCCCAGAGGTGTCCTGCCCCTGAATTTGCTCCTCAAGGGTGGTCAGTTCCCGGCTCCCACTCCCCACCCATGTCCTCTGAGGACTGAGCCCAGGCAGGGCAGGGACTGTGTCCTATGCAGCTGCAAATTCTCAGGTATATTTCTCCTAATAAAGGAAGAGATCATCTGTGACACTCTCATAAAATAAGAAATATACATTTAGTTTTTTTCCCTTATAGCTCTTGTTTGTCACACAGAGCTCTGAAGATCTTTCTGATGTCCTGGGTGACTTAAGCGTTGGACACAGAGCATCAGACACAACCCTCGGAACTTCCTGGGGGACAGGAGCATTTTTGGTCCCAATGAGGAGACAATTGGGGAGTGTGGAAGTGATAATTGGTGGCTGGTTGTCAAGAGAGCCAACCACATGTTTGGAGGGTTGAAACTTTTGGCCCCAGTTCCCAACCTCCTAGAAGAGGAGAGGAGATAAAGGTCAAGTTGATCACCAATGGCCAGTAATTTAATCAATCATACTTAGGTAATTAACCCTTTAGGGAACTCCAAAGGACCCTGCAGGGTGGCACCACAAACAGGGCAGGGAGCCCCCACACCTCGTTCTCTGTGTCCTTTCATCTTCCCCTGCTCTGTGTTCTTTATTACATCCTTTTTTTTTTTTTCTTTTTGAGATGAGTCTCACTCTGTAGCCCTGTGTAGAATGCCCTGGAATCATCATAGCTCACAGCAACCTCAAACTCTTGGACTCAAGTGGTCCTCCTGCCTCAGCCTTCCCAGTCACTGAGACTATAGGCACTTGCCCAACACCTAACCAGTTTTTCTATTTTAGTAGAGACACAGTCTCAGTCTTCCTCAGGCTCGTCTTAAACTTCTAAGCTCAAACAATCCACCCTCCCTGGCCTCCCAGAGTGCTGGGATTACAGGGGTTATGTAATCCCAGACTATTGTATCCTTTATTAATACAATAAACCAGTCAATGTAAGAAAGCATTTCTCTGAGTTCTGTGAGCCACTTGAGCAAACTGTGGGAACTCCAATACGGCCAGTCAGTCAGTGTGGGTGACAGCCTGCTACTTCCAGTTAGCACCTACCATGGGGCCATCTTGGGCACTGAGCCTATAGCCTGCAGCGTCCTCTACAACCCCGGGTAGGTGGTATCAGAATTGGGTTGTGTGGACACACCACTGGTAAATGCTTCCTTTTGGAGGGCAGGGACCCACACACTGGCTATCAAAAGTGGTGTGTTGAGCGCTGTGTGGGAGTTGAGAGGAAACAATGATTTCTCCTCCTCAACAAACCCATCCATAAGTAACCTTTCTTTGAGGTTACTCTTGAGACCCTTTGAAAGTTAATGAAAGCAATTGTCTTCTTCCTTAAAATATGCATTTATGAAATCAGATGCTCTATCTGAGGTCAGAAAATCCCTGTGTCAACTGGAGCCTCCCTGTGAGCCGAGGTCATAACCTCCTGACCCATCACATGCCTCTTGTTACAGGTAAGCAGTTTCTAGCCCCCAGGCCAGTCTCAGGTGACATCCTGAGTGCTGACTGACAAAGAATGCCCGATTCTTTACATTTTATTGTTTTACACAGACTAAAAATCAACACAAGCTGGCAGCAAAGAAGGGGAAGAAGTACCCAGTTTCAGTTTAGGATGATGGAAAAGTTCTGGAGATGTTATCCTGGTTTCAGAGCAGTGCGAATGCCCCAGAATCGTACACACAACAATTTTCAAAATGGTAAATTTTATGTTATATATAAATATATAAAACCATAATACAAAAATGAAAAAGAAAAAGAAGAGAGCCAAATATAGAAAGGAGAAAAGAAAGAAAAAAAAAGAAAAAGGAAAGAAAGAAAATACAGAGAAAGAAAGAAGAAAATAAAGGGAGAGACAGAAAGAAAGAAGGAAAAAAAGAGAAAGAAAGAAAAGAAAAGAAAACACAAGATGAGAAAAGAAATGAAAAGAATAGAAAAAATAAAAGAGAGCATTTTAAAGGCACTAGTGCACTGGGCCTCGCGAAGGGATTAGGACATTCTGTGTCCCTCTTCTCTGTTCCTCCCTTGTGGCCTCCCCCTTGCCCTGCTCTTTCAGCCTATGCCCATGTCACTGCTGCCAAGCTTTTATTCAGAGAATATCTGCCCAGGCTGGGCAGCCACATCTCAGACCCAGGCACAAATTCCTTGGAGGAAGGAATGATCCCAAGTTGGAGCAGAGAATCATCTCTGGCCAGAAGGGAAGGGTCACTTTTTTTTTTTTAAAATGCCAAGATAAGAAACAATTTATTACAGAGAGAAGAAAAATTTCTCATCCAAAATATAGAAATCTGTACAACTTTGCCACAATCAATATACATGAACTGTACAAATTTACACCAGTTCATAATTTACCAAATAAAAGATGACTAACAAAGTTCACAAAATAGATGGTGGTTTGTGGAAAAGACTTTTACCCAATTAAGTACAAGGAAAGTTACAAACCAGACCTCCACTTTCTAAAAATAAGAAGTTTACTCAGTCTTAGAAAACTACAAGCTAGCAAATGTACAGAGAGCTGGCTGGTGCTAACACCACAGTTGAGACAGTGTCTTTTTGAAAGGGTCTTTTAAAGCCTGTTGCCATGGCAGATTCTGGTCACTTGCTACTTTCAAGGCCAAAAACACAATACAAGGTCTGACCATTTCCCCAGGTCATGCTTACTAGTTTGTCTTTATGTACATTTATACATATTTAAGTGCTAGGTAAAAGTCTTGTTGTAAAATTTCCAGTACTACCATGTTTAAAACGTGGAGCTTTCCTACTGAGCTGCCAAAAAGGTTAACAATAACAATTTTCTTTTTTTTTTTTTTACTGTAGGATTATTTTTTTTTTCTTTTTTTTTTTTTTTATTGTTGGGGATTCATTGAGGGTACAATAAGCCAGGTTACACTGATTGCAATTGTTAGGTAAAGTCCCTCTTGCAATCATGTCTTGCCCCCATAAAGTGTGACACACACCAAGGCCCCACCCACCTCCCTCCTTCCCTCTTAACAATAACAATTTTCAAGTGTAATAGTGCAAATTCCTCTGCAAGATCTACTGCAGAGAAAGGTTCTTTGAAATATAGATTTTCATTCAAGGGGTTGATGTAAAATTTAAGGATGTCTGGGAGAAACTGAAACCACTCTAGGACTTCACTCCCTAGCAAATAAAGTGATTTACTTGGACTCACAGGCTATTAAATCATTGAAAGGTACTGTCCAAACTATGGCACTATCACTTAAAAAATTTTTTTTACCATTCTATCTTGTGCCAGATCTTCAAAGCTGTAACATGGTTAAATTCCATAATCCATCCCCAAAAGGAGACCACCCAAAGCAAAAATCAAATTTATCCATCCATTATAAGATGATCCATCCATAGACTATATCTTAACCTGATACAGTCATCATATTGTAGTTTTTGGAAGGGCTTGTTCTGCCCAAGAGAAGTTCCTCCTTACAGCTGATCCTGCTGTCTACCATTTGCACGTTGGTGCTGTTCTGAGTGCTACCTCCTGCTGGTGAGGCTTCATACAGCACGCAGATGGAGCCATCCTCTCCGATTCTGTAGGACACTTCGTAAGGGTCAACCCAGAGTGTGAGTTCACTTGGGAGCAGCCTGAACAGCTCCTGACCGCTCAGTCCAATCCTCTGTGCTGCCTGTCCAATCAGAGGATCCATTTTATGGTTGATGCGAATACAACGGTAACCTGATCCCTTGCATGGCTTTTCTGGGAACCAGTGACGTTTATAATGTTCTGCCAGCAGCTCCTGCAGGCTCTGGCTGAACGTCTGCAGCTGTCGCTCGCTCGTGAGCCCCTTGGTGCAGAGGAACTTGGAGATGAAGGACACCGCGGCGGCGATCTCGCCTATCATGGTGGCGGCCTGAGTGTAGAAGGGATGCATGGGGGCGGCGGACGGGGGTGGCCCGGGGCGGCCCGGGGCGGCCGGGGCTCGGCGGCGCGGCCCCGATGGCGGAGCGGCCACCCCCGGCTCCCTCACAGGGCAGAGGACTGAGAATAAGAGAGGGCGTGAGGGGCGGACGGCTACTTTTTTTCTCCTTTCTTTAGAGTAAAAAAAAAGTTATTTTCGAGACAGGAGGCGGCAGGAGAGAGGAAGAGACGAGCGACGGCGGCCTGGTCACATCGCTCGGACCTCCCCAGCCGCCTCCGCCTTCAGCTCCGCAGCCTCCGAAGACCCCAACAGTGGCATTTCCAGCTCCGAGGGGCCGGGAAGGGTCACTTAATACGATCGTGATGGCCAGAGGAAACGTCGTCACAGGGAAGTGGAGAAGTAAACAACGTGGGCAAATGTCAATGAAATGCAGCAATTAGAAGCAAAACCCAGGCTGCATATGGAGCAGTACAGATAGAGCTCAACTGTGTATTGTTAAGTCGAAAAAGGAAGACACAGAATAATACCAGATCAGAGCTGCTCTGACCTGACTGGGCAGAGGGATTTACTGGGGGGTCTTGTCAAATGCAGGCTGTCTCAGCAGGGTGGGCAGTGCTTGAGACTGCATTTCTGACAGTCCCCAGGTGTCACTGCTGGTCCAGGAGCCGCACTGTGAACAGCTAGGCCCTCACAGCTTGGCTTATGTGTGAATCAGGAACACATGCCCAACACCTCTCCCTGTTTTATAAACCTCTGGATACGTGCCTCCTGCAGGACATGTACCAGACACAGTATGGGGGGAGTGGGAAGAGGTGAGGAGTGAAAGTGGCCCGTGGCTACAGGGAGAAAGAAACCTATAAAATATAAGAGGGGACTTTCTCCAAGTCCTGTAGAGAGAGAGCTGAGAGGTGTGATTAAACTGACTTGCTGGGCCCACAATGCAAAGGAGCAGGAGAAGGGAGGTGGTAGAGGCAGGGAACTCCAAGGCGCGGGTGGAGGGGGAGGGGAATCAGCAGCAACAAGGCAACTGGCACCCCACCTGTGAGGAGATCTCAGTGACAGGATCTGGCAGGGATGGAGCAGACCCCCAGGCAGGGCTACTAGCACCTCCCTCCAATTCACCATGCAGCGTCCCAAGCCGGTGGCCACTCTGCAGGTTTGGCTGGACAATCCCTGTATGTTCCAGCTCTGACTCTAAGGACTAACAGAAATGATGGCCTGGCTTTCACCTGTAAGAAGATAGATGCTACCCAGAGGGAAAAAAATCATTTTACCACAAAGACATTTGCACCAGAATGTTTATTGCAGCTGAAATCATAATTTCCAAGACATGGAAACAACCCAAGTGCCCATCAACCCACGAACGGATAAACCAATTGTGGTATATGTATACCATGGAATAGTATTCAGCCATAAGAAAACATGGAGACTTTACATCTTTTGTGTTTACCTGGATGTCGTTTACACACATTGTTAGTGAAGTATCTCAAGAATTGGGGGGGGTCTCCAATGTACTCAATATTAATATGAAACCAAATAGATAAACAACTACACACCCACATGAGAGAAAAACACAAGTATAGTCTAGGGAGGGGGAGGGGGAGGCAGGGGGGAGTGGTGGGATGTCACCTAATATACGCAATGTGAGGGGGCTCAGCAGGCCCCCAGGTGAAGGGCTCAACTACAGCTTGAACTTCACCTTACAAATGAAAATAATGTAACCTAAACATTTGCCACCTCATATCAATCTAAAATAAAAAATAGAGAGATGGGCCAATGTGGTGACATTTGAAATCCATTGCCTTGCACTTCCCACACAATGGCATTCTCCATCTGTCCAGGATATAGGAAAAGGATTTGCTGAGATGTATTCTAACAATTTGATTCATATGCACAATGAGGGAAAGAAAACACAATCAAATCAACCTCAGTAATGCAAGAGGCTAATGAGCAAATCCATCAAATTCCATTCCCCAGGATTCTCTGATAAAGAAGAGGCTGAGGGCCCACAGCTAGTGATGCTGACACAGCTACAGTCAGGCCTCAGCAGGGGAGAGGAGAGAACCCCACAGCTCATCTCAGGAGGCACCGGGCGTGTAACTGCCCTGCACCCTGAGCTCAGTTCCTCCTGCCCTAGTCCATTCTCCCCAGGACACAAGAGAAGGCAACACAAGTGTGTCTCCACGAAGGAGGAACTAGAAATGGAGAGCAGCCCACATGGAGCATGATGCCAAGTTGGAGACTCACCGTCTGCTTTCCCTCCAAACCCGCATCACACCCCAGCATTGTTCTCACTCTCACCATGTTTCCTGGAGAGCAGAGCAGTGATACTTTAAATCACTTCATCCAAGGAGCAATTTTTCCATTCTGGGGTGTCTCTGAAGTTGAAACACTGGGCCTGTATTTTGAACCACTCACAACATGCTGATTGAGTCAGGAGTGAGGTGATCCATCGTCCTGTTAGCAAACTCTGTGACATGGGCTCTGCATTAATCACCAGATGGACATTTACTGAGCGCCTGCTGTGTGCCAGGTGTGAACCAAGAACTGTGCTGACCAAGGAAGAGTGTTGGATGAGGACCGTGTCTGTCACGTACTGACCACATATCCAGAAAAATGGGGCAACACACAGGGAATCAGAGGAGCGAGCTGTCCTCCTCTCCCTCCAGGACTCGACTTCGTGCTTCACACATCAAGCTGATCCACAGATGTTGACAATGTCACCGGACAGGCTGCCCCACAGAGAGTAGCCTTCTAAAGCACGAAGCTCTCCCAGAGGGAAGCAGGCCTCAGAGAAAAGAGAAGCAAAGAGAGACCAGCCTGTCCTGGCTGGGATCTGCCCTTCTGAAATCCTGCAACGCTAGAGAAGAGAAAGAGCCCAGCTCTCTCCTGAGCCTGTGTCAGCCCTCGGATGAACCTGTCTGGCCATGGGGTGAAGGTCAGTCAGGACCAAACTGACCAGATCAGTTGTGTCAAGTCTGCCCTAGTCTGCACACTACATGTGCTTTTATTCTTTACTCATATTACTACATTTCATATTTATAAAATAGACTTTAAATGGAAATAATTACTGAGATTTACTGCACTTGTCCTGGGATTCAAATTCTTTAGGCCATGGCTAAGTTTTAAGTTATATTGAGAACAACAAAAGTTGTAAGCACAGTTAACTAAAGACGATAAGAAGAACACTAAATAAAACAACAAACAAAGATGTCTGAGAACAATATACTTCCCATCCTAACAACTGAAACTGTTTTGATTAGCAGGCCCAGGGCAGTGCGAACCCGCAGCTGGTGCTCCAACAACTGAAGGTTTTAACCTTCATCTCGGCACAGTTCTGCAGTCCACTGGTCCAGCATGAGTTTTTTGGTTTTCTTTAGGGGGATAAGGCTGGATTCGGGAATGATGTAATCCAGGCAACTTGACCACTGTACGGGTCATAAGTAGGATGTCCTGGAGGCCTGTCCACTTTCCCTTGAGTTCATCATATCTTTCCCTTCAAGTTCTGAGGATAACCTGGTTACCAGATGGAACATATGCAGATTTCAGGAAGCAGGACAAGGGTGGCAGTGTAGCTCAGGAGGTGGCTGGGCTTGCCATGGCAGAGATCAAAGGTCATCTACTAGAGGCAGTCGGGAGGGCATCTTGAGTAGAGGGTACAGGGTCCTCTGGAATGTAGGATCTGGAAGATACATCCCAAAAATTACTCCAGGGTAAAGAAGTAAATAGAAGCCCAACCTGGCTTTTTTACACTGACAGGGATGAAGTCAGGATTGTTTCCAGGCTAAGAAAATGAAACCATTTAGTAGTCAACCTACAGGTATCTACAAGTTCTGGGTTTTGAGGCTAAGGTTTGCATGATGAGAACATTAGTATTTTTATTTACTGCCTTAGCACAGTTCTTTAAAATAAGACTTAGTTTTAAGAGTTACCATAGAACGGGCGGCGCCTGTGGGTCAGTTGGTGGGGCGCCGGCCCCATGTACCGAGGGTGGTGGGTTCAAATCCGACCCCGGCCAAACTGCAACCAAAAAAAAGTAGCCGGGCATTGTGGTGGGCGCCTCCCAGCTACTCGGGAGGCTGAGGCAAGAGAATCGCTTAAGCCTAGGAGTTGGAGGTTGCTGTGAGCTGTGTGAGGCCACGGCACTCTACCAAGGGCCATAAAAGTGAGACTCTGTCTCTACAAAAAAAAAAAAAGAGTTACCATAGAACTGATCTGAAGTTCTAGGAAATTTAAGTGAACATACCTGAAAATCAGCTGGGTGTGAGGCCACTTGTAAGGCCCTGTTGTAGGGACACCACTTACTGGGAAATTTGTTATTCGGGTTCTAATTTCTCCTGAGATATCTACATAGACCCAGAAGATAGCGCTTAATATTGCACAGATTCCATCCAGTGTAGCCAACAGGTGATTTTTGTTGAGCCTTAAGGCTTTTGAATTTTTTTCCCATCATTCTTAGAGTCAGGCAAATCACTAATCAAACTTTTTTTTTTTTTTTTTTTTGTGGTTTTTGGCCTGGGCTAGGTTTGAACGTGCCACCTCCGGCATATGGGACCGGCACCCTACTCCTTGAGCCACAGGCGCCGCCCTACTAATCAGACTTTTTTTGGCATCTAGTCTGTAGATTGGGACAAGTATTCTCAGCAAGCTTTCGTGGTTTATTTCTGAGGGCATCATCCTGAAATATGTTAGTGGCATGTATCTTGGGGTAAATATTTTGAATTTTGTTTTTTTCCTCAGTACTCACTTTGAAATTAAAAGATTTTACATATTAAAACCTACTATGTTGTCTCAGGGCTAAGATGCAGGAAGAAAAACAAGACTTGGAGCAAATTTGACAATTGTATATAATTTTATATTCATCGGCCAGTCTCTTAGGCCTGTTAACAGATCAGTTTAGTTAAACAGCTATGTCTCATTCTATGAGCCTGCATTGTAGACAAGGCTGTACTTTAATACAGGTGGATCAAAGTAATTTATTTTTGGATCATATTTTTCTCTAATTTTCCATTTTACTAAAAACAAATTACAGCAGAATCAATTTAATTGTCAAAATAAACTGTACTTTCAGTATACTAGGTCTGATGATTTGTATCAAGTGCAGTGAGAATATTGATTAACCATCTCAGCTTTACCGAGGCTTTAACTAAAGGCTTTCTTTTACAATTGCATTTCCTGGAACTTTTTTTTTTGCATTTTTTGGCTGGTGCTGGTTTGAACCCACCACCTCCAGCATATGGGGCCAGTGCTCTACTCCTTTGAGCCACAGGCATTGCCCTGCTGGAACATTTTATAAAAAAATCTGAGGTCAGACTTGAAAGTCTCTCACAAGCCAAGGTTTTATCTATGCTAGAAGATACCTATATGTATTCGGTAAATTCCTCTTCTCTCGAGGTCTCAGAGTAAATTGGAATTCCCAGACCTGTCAGAAAGTGACATGTTTTACTCACTACAGATCAGGAAATGTTAGTGATGAGGTATCTGGCCAGTTTTTCTAATGGGCTTTCTATCAGCCTTAATTCCTTACCTCAGTCTGGTCACCTCTGAAAATGTCATTCAGTCAAAGACTTGGTAAAATAACCAGTCTTTTATTGCATCTCATAGAAGAAAACAAATTCTTTTGATCTTATATAAATAATTATATTCTCAGAAATTAAAAATACTTATAAATGGTTTTCAAGTTCTGAAGAAATCAAGGAGAGAAAAAAATGTTTTGAATTTTGCTTATAAGTACATATACTGTCGAAAGCTATAACGAGCTCAAAAGATGGAAAAGTGGTTTTTTATTTTCATGACAGAGTCTAGCTATGTCACCGTCAGTAGAGTGATATGGCATCACAGCTCACAGCAACCTCCAACTCTTGGGCTTAAGCAATTCTCTTGCCTCAGCTTCCCAAGTAGCTGGGACTACAGGTGTCTGCCACAGTGCCTGGCTATTTTTTGTTGTTGTTGCAGTTGTCATTGTTGTTTAGCTGGCCAGGACTGGGTTCGAACCAGCCACCCTAAGTATATGTGGCTGGTGGCATAATCACTGTGCTATGGGCACCAAGCCAGAAAAGTCTTTGTTTTTGACTTCTGGAAAATAGAACACAGAAAGAATCAGTAATGTTTTAAACAAAAAAGTCAAAAAAAAAAATTGGTTCAGGCCCATGTAATTAATTTCTGTTCTGTTTTAGCTTTTAAATTAAATTCCTGGAAATTTGCTCTTAGTCCAATGGTATATGATTTCTAAAGTTATCAGAAATTTCTATTTAAGAGACCTGTCAATCTTTCCATTACTTTTCCTGAAGAACAAATTTTGGACTTAGCCCATTATTAGAAAAAAAAACCACACTTTCTGAGATGAATTAATAATTATTACTGATAACATACACTAATGTAGACTAATATTTTATAATATTAGAACATATGTATATATATAAACATAATCCACAGAAAATTAACCACCATTTCATATTTGACAATACACCAAATAAGCCAAATATGTCTTTCTCCAACATTCAATGGTCGTATTATTTGAAAAAAAAAATGAATTTAGACTTTTGATTTTGGAAGAATTACCAAACATCAAAGGCTTAAAACATTTGTTTAAATGGAGTCACAAATCAAAAGATTTTCAAGACAATACAGGAGGTTAATGGCTATAAACCTAATTAAAGTTCAATCTTTCCTCTTCACCAATACAGACAACACATGGATTGTTTCTTTCAGGCCACTTACTGAAAAGGTAAGATAACTCCTCAGTAGTGTGATTTGTAAATTAAAGGGAAACAGGTAATTAAATTTTATAAAGCAAAGCCTACTGGATCACCTGTACACTTTTTCATAAATTCTCTCTCATGAGTCTATTTCAACTGCACGATCTACAAACATCTTAAACTTTCTGTTTCATCTTTCCTTTCACTTTCTTAAATAGCCAATCATTCTATTTCAGGACAAAAGTTTACCAGACAAGTTTCTTTTGTATATAATGTTATTTTCTTGTTTAGTCTTTTTTACCCCCAAAACCCACTTTTTACAAAACAGAATCACAGTTCACTATAAAGTTAATCATTCATTTAGCCAAACTAATAATTAGAAGATTTTTTTTCTTCAAGATTTTATTGTTGATAAGTAGAAGATTTTAAGAGGAAAAAATCTTCTTTGACAGAGAAAAGACTCAGTTTACTAAACAAACTAAACAGCTGAAGTACTTCATCTCACAAATAGCTCAGACATTTCATGAAACATAACATGACTTTAAGGTTATTACACATAAAGGTTTCATTTCAAAATAAGCTTTCTTCTGTGTAATAAAGACATAAATGTCAATAATAAGGCAAGTAAACCCATCACAAACCTTTCGAAGAAAAGGGAATTTTTATATGCAATAATATAAATTAGAATTATGCAGAGAAAAAAGGTCTACATTCATCACAGAGAAAATTTTTCTCTCTCAATTTTTTGGGGGGTGTGAGAATGGATAAGATATAATGGAATCTTTCAGTATATGGTGATCTTCAAATTTGTATACAACAAGAACGGAGTCTCACTTGCTCTCATCAAAAGAGCAAAGGCAATGCTATCAAAGAAAGCATGAAGAATAACTGCAGTAGAATTTCACGCAGCCTTAATGTTTCATTGCATAACAGGAAAACTTTGGAAGTGGAAAAATCACCTTTTGTGTTTTGATTTAGGTATCAATAAATAACTGCTTTTTAAAATTATAGTAATAATCTATCAGATAGCAGTATGCTTTTAAGTAGGAATCTTTAAACTATTAATATTAATCAAAGGGTCAGATAATAAATAGTTTAGGCTCTGTAAGCAATGCAGTCTCTGTCAACACTACCTAACTTTGCCCTTGTACTGGAGAATCAGTCATAGGATAAACAAAAAACAGGTGTTGCTGTGTTCTAATAAAACTTTATTTACAAAACCAAGATGCCTATCTGGCTCACGTTTGCTGACCTGTGATTTAAGCAAAACTTGTGAACTATTTTAATGCTTATAAATAAAGGCTAATGTGAAGCGATTAGGGAATTTATCTCTAGATAAATCACTAGAATAAAAGTAAACATCTCAGCATTCACATAATTGAAAAGAAAAAAACTTTTCTAAAAAGAAAAAAGAACAACCTTTGTGTTTTATTTTAAACCTATAACCTTAGTGTCTCCTACTTAAAAATGTATTTCGCAGTTATATGATTCTGAGGTGTTTATTTTTATTTTGAGTGCAATGTAGATAAATACTTATGTTAGTCTTTTAGAGTATGAAAATTAGGGGATGATAAGAGGATAACGTATTGACCGCTACTTAAGATTCACAAAGTATAAGTAAGAGAGTTGGCTCGGCACCCATAGCACAGCAGTTACAGTGCCACATACACCAAGGGTGGGGGGTTTGAACCCCACTTGGCCAGTTAAACAACAATGACAACTGCAACAAAAAACAGCTGGGCCTTGTGGCAGGTGCCTGTAGTCCCAGCTACTTGGGAGACTGAGTCAAGAGAATCGCTTAAGCCCAAGAGTTGGAGGTTGCTGTGAGCTGTGACACCAGCGCACTCTACCGAGGGTGACACAGTCAAACCCTGTCTCAAAAGAAAAAAAAGTAAGAGAGCTCTCAAATGATCTAACATGTATGACCAGAGTCTACGAATTAACCTGCCGTCTTTTTCTTATGTGTTAACATTTATTTTCACATTGGTATGGGAAGCCACTTCTGAAAGGCAAAAAAGAGTTTTATGACCTTACTCATTTTTTACTAAAACTAGCAAATAGCTTTCATGCAACCTGGCCACAGTAGTATCTCTCAATTTTTATCACTAATAACATTCATTGTAAAAGTGAGTATAAGGCTGGGTGCATTGGCTCACACCTGTAATCCCAGCACTCTAAGAGGCCAAGGCGGGTGGATTGCTTGAGCTTACAAATTGGAGACCATCCTGAGCAAGAGCAAGACCCCATCTCCACTGAAAATAGAAAAATTAGCAGAGCTGTTTGGCGGGCACCTACAGTCCTGGATACCTTGGAGACTGAGGGAAGGGGATCACTTGACCCTAAGAGTTTGACTTTGCTGTGAGCCAGCCTGATGCCACAGCACTGTACCCAAAGTGACCAAGTGAGACTCTGTCACAAGCAAAAATGTGTCCATTTTCAAGTGCAGTTTTAGAGGTGGTATATCTTCATCATAAATCACAAAAGAAAATAAACCAAAATTCAGAATATGTCTTAAAAATGTCTACACTTGTAAGTAGTAATCAAATAGAGATTACAATGAGATGACACCGACTAGACAGGAGCTGGAGAACATCGCAGCCTGGCCCAGTGGCTAGCAAATGGTCACTGCTTGATAATTGTTGAATAACAAATATCATTATTTCCTCTCTATTTACCCATATCTCAAAGCTCATTCCAAACGTCATCTCTACTACAAGAACTTTCTCTCAACTAAATCCTTGCTTCGCATCTTTTATATGACACCTAGCACTTCTCTTCTGCTTTACTCATACTAAATGTTATCATTCAACATTTACTGAGCATACACTGCCATATAATAGTTATTTGTAATAGTGATTAAGGTACCTGCTGGCCACCTGCCAGGTGTCAGACATGGGAAATCGATTTGGATTCTGGCCTCGAGGAGTTAGCAATAAAATAGGCAAATCAGACAAGTAACACAAAAGTGAGCCAGTGAGATAAATGCAATGAAAGAAATGCAGAGCACTGTGGTACAAAGAGGAGCAAAAACAGACGTCCCCCTCTGACAGTGAGTTGGTCAGGAAAGGGTCTTGGAGGAAGCAAGGTCTTAAAAGATGGACAGACAGACAAATGACAGCTGAAGGGCACTGTAAGTGGAAGGAAGAATGTGTCAAAAATTGTGCATCAGTAACTGAAAAATTCAGAAAAGCTAAAATTATAAGGACTTGAGGAAGTTGAGCAGCAGATGAGGTAAGGACCAGACCATGAACATTTTTCCTACCATGCTAAGGGACTTAGACTCTGTGTAAAATACTAAAGGGTTTTGAGCAGGACATAATGTCTTGTAATACCAGTTACACATTCCTAATCCCACCCCACCCCCCAAATCCACAAAATTTGAAATTCTCTAAAAGCTAACACTTTTTAAGCAACTACAGTAAAAATTCCACAGCTGACCTCATGTATACATACTTTATTTTAGGAAAAAAATATTTTTAAAATGTGTAAAATTACCTCCAGGCCACATGTATAAATTATATATAAAATAGAAATTAATTTGTGTTTAGACTTGGGACCCATCCCCAAGATATCTGATTTTGAATATGCAAACATTCTCCCAAAAATCCAATGTTCAAGACACTGCTGCTTCCAAGCATTTTGGATCAAGGAAATTCAATCTGTATATTGAAGAAAACAGAGGAGGACATCCTGAAGGAAGACGGTCAGGAAGTTACTGCAGTAATTTTACCTAAGAAACATTGCATATCCACCTTGGATAATGGACAGGAAATATAGAAGAACACATAAAAATACAGATTATTGACATCTGTATTGACATCTGTCAATTGATTATATTGATTAGTTGTGGGTGGTGAAGTGGAGACAAATTGACTTAGTGAAAGAATAGGGCAGCCTTTATTTACTTATTATTTTTAATTTTTCATCAAAGAAATACCATCTGAGCATCTGTATATAATGGATAGGTTTTGTGCTAAATTAAGGTACTGGGGAGATAAGTTAGATTTATTCTCTGCTGCTGTGGAACTTTGACTCTAGTTGCTCAGCTCAAAATAGTAGAGTTTGAGAAACATGGCCCATGATCATATTTCACTTGGCCCAAACTGAGTTTTCAAAAACTTTTGTTTTTGAATGCCCAGTTCATCACATTCTCTCTCTGTCACTTTTTACTCTGTCCTCTGCATCTCTCAGGGTCCTGAAAGCATTTCAATCTGTGACTATTGCCCTACTATTGTTTGAAACAAACAAAGAACTAGCTTAACATTGAGGGTGTTCTTTTCTTTTTCCTTTTTATTTTTTTATTATTATTTTTGCTGTTGTTTGTTTGTTTGTTTATGGAGACAAGTTCTCACTATATTACCCGGGCTGTTCTTGGACCCCTGACCTCAAGTGATCCTTCTGTCTTAGGCTCCCAAAATGCTATGATTACAGCCATGAGCCACCATGCTGTAGAGAGCCTGTCTCTACTAAAAATAGAAAAATTAGCCAGGTGTGGTGGCAGATGCCTGTAGCTCCAGCTACTTGGGATACTGAGACAGGAAGATCACTTGACTCCAACGGTTTGAAATTGCTGTGAGCTAGGCTGATGCCATAACACTCTAGCCTTGGGAAACACTGTGAGACTCTGTCTCAAAAAAGATAAGTAATGTTTTCTGCAAACAGAAATAAACAAAATATTTATTTTTCAGTATCCTGATTTTCAATTGTTTCTACAAATAAACCTTGGTAAAATGTGGAACCTGCACGTTCTCGTACTATATGATGTGAAATTCACTTTTGAATCAATTTTAACCCAACTGAGCATACACACCAGATCTAAAAGGCTTTATTATTCCCACAAAAAGGGTCTTTTTAAATAAGCTCAGGACAGAAGTCCAATTTTCCATTATTAAATTTCCATCATTATTTTCCATTTCTCTTCCAGCAGAGAATGCTGGTGCTACTGGGCAACAACAAAAACAAAAAACAAGCATCCACATTAAAAACTGTGATCTGAACAACTCATCATGTAATACTAAGTTTCAAGCACACACCACATGCGTAGTACAAAGCCTTGCACCTACCTGCCAGTACTGGGCTGTTTTTGAAGGATTTTGTTCAGGAGAAGAGATAGAACACTCCTCTCTCTTCTTACTAACATTTTCGTTTTCTGTTGAGTACAAAATAAATAAATGAAAGCCACGTGCTTTGTAAAGAAAGTAAATGTCGATATTTAATATAATTCAATGACTTTTGTGTTGCCCATTTTTGTATACCAAGGAGCCTACAGTTCCATTATGCATGTAAAACTTAACATCTAAAACACAAAAGTTTAAAAAGCTAAAATAGTATGTATAAATAAGTGGTATAGGCAGCAAGCTTCTTTTTTTATAGTCAGGGAATAAAACAATTAAAGGTTAATCACAGTATTGGGGGAAAACACTATTGCTATTTTGTGCCCAGCCCTATGCTGAAGACTGGATATAGATTCTCTTATTTAACCCCAAAGTGTCATGCCACTAGATACTATTTTATTTCACAGACAGGACAGGTCCCAAGCTGGTCTTCAAGAAAAGATTAATATAGGGGAGAAAAAAAAAAAAACAGTTAAAGCAAAGGCACAGACTAGTGCTCAAATAAACATGGAATTAACCTCGGGCGGTGCCTGTGACTCAAAGGAGTAGGGTGCCGGCTCCATATGCTGGAGGTGGTGGGTTCAAACCCAGCCCTGGACAAAAAAGTGTAAAAAAAAAAAAAAATGAAATTAACCTCTAAATTTTCTTTCCAATTTTAATGTTTACACATTTGGGAATCCCTCCTTCCAGATAGATTTTTTATGTATATTTAAAATGATAGTGTTATTTTCTTAATTTTTCTAGGTGGTCTATAAATATAATTCAGCCACCCTGCTTCAACTGACCAAAAACATGTGGTAAATGAGGTTTTATTCAACTTGAATTATCCAGATAATTATGCCTTAAATTTGATCTTATGTACTTAACACCTCTAAAAGCAGCCGCTAGAGATACATGAGTAAAATTAACAATAGAGTCACAAGCAGCCACGAGTTCAGGCTGTGTCACCAAAGCCATTCTCCCTGCCACCCCCTCTCACCCTGTCCTGGCCAGAGGTTTCACCCACTGTCTTGGGGGCTACGCCAGCCATGCATGACAACTGCCTGTTGCTCCCATAGCAACCACAGAAAACTAAGTCGCTGGCTCAGTGTCAGTATCCCATTGCATGATTTATAAAGAACTGCTTCGTAGCTAGGAAAATAAAACCTAGCAATAGGATTTGAAGAGAAATCATGCAGCTGGAAAGGGGTGGACTTCTTTAGCACAATTCTTATCTCAAAAAATCTCCGAGCCCTCCAGATTTAAATGGAGAATATCAAACAACTCATTCAGGAGTTGTTATCTATGAATCAGGTTCAGGTCAATTTACTTTTTTTTTTTTTTGGCATAATGTGTATTTGGTGCCTCTCTACAGAAACAGCCCACAGGTGCCATTACATTGCCAGAGGAGTCTAATCCCTCTCGAGTGCAGTGATTCAATAACCCAGTTTATATTTTACAGCCTGTAAGCCCCGTATCACTGTTTCCATCACCCACACCTTTTAGGAACATCACCCTCAGGAATCTGACATGTTAGGCTGGTGTGACCGCAGTGAAATACAGTGGCAGCTCCCCACATGGGAGTCTCAACCCCAAGGAATGGACTGAGTTGACCACGAAAGGAGGCAGTTGGGAAGACTTGATTTCACACACACACACACACACACACAGTCCCTCCATCTCTGAAAGGGAAAAGCAATGAGGACAAACTGCGGCCTCAGTACATCAAAGTATGAGCTGGCACGACAGCCCATACACATCAGGTTCATGAACACCCCTAGATGGCTCTGCCACACAGCCAAGGTCCTGGGAAGCTCAGACACTTCTAACCCTGGTACAAGGCTCTCACCCCTCTTCAATGGCCCTCTGGCCCACCTAAGACCCTGGAGAGAAGATTTAGAAAAGCAGTAAAATCAGGACAAGTAGGAAGGCTGTGCAACCCCTAAGTCCCCATGACCTTGGCATGGGTCTTAAGGAAGAGCTAGATGATCCCTCCATTGGCCACTTGTTCCCAGAGGGGCTGGAAGGGCACCACTGCCATAGCAAAAACAGAGCCAAATATCAGAGTGACTTGTGTTGGGGGATGGGGAGCCAAGGACATGGCCAGAAACATCAACACCAAGTCCTCTCTGAGCTGAAAGGCTCTGGTCCCAGGTACACCTGGTAGGCACCCTTCCAAGGAGTTCTGGCCCCCATTGGAGCCCTCCCACAACTTAGTGGCTGTGTTTGTCTAGAGAGACCCTATTAATCATCACCTGTTTCTACCACCACCACCAAGCTCTCGCAGGAAACACACAGCACCAAAACTGGCACTGGCCAATACCCCTCTCCAGCCATGGGAGTCACCAGGGCCAAAGAGAAGCAGGGCTAGGGACCCCTGCCTCAGTCCTCTCCACCCTCCTCATAGCCCGCTGACCTGTGGGCCTGGGTCTAGGCCAGGCCAAACCACCATGTCCCCAGTGACCAGGGTCAGCATCCCACACCACCCTTCCCACTCTGACCACCACCTCCCAGAGGCAAAGTCAAGCCCAGACCTCTGCGGTGGGTGCGAGAACCCCCCAACCCCAAATTCCCCCAGAGCAGCTACCTATGCAGGCGAGGGGCTGAGCCAGAAGCCCTCAGCAAGATGCCCACCTTCATCAGCTCCAGCTGCCGCCCTGCGGTACACGCCACTGGTCCTGGTATCTCCAAGATGACTCCCTTGAGGAGCAGTAGCCCACAGGTCACTTCTGGGCCCCCTGCCAGTGCCAGCATTTCCAAGTTGGCCCTGCCAGGGGTCAGTGACAAACAGGTCACCTCAGGGATTGCTGCAGGCCCTGGTATCTCTGAGCTGGCCCCGTCCAAGGGTCAGAGGTGGAAAGGTCACCTGGGGGATCCCTGGCAGTGGCATCTCTAGGCTGGCTCCCGTGAAGGCGCAGTGGCGCACAGGTCACCCCGGGGACTAAGGGCTGAGCACACAGCTGGACAAGGGAAGGGCTCTCTCACCCCCACCTCCCACCCGAGGCCTGGGCTTCTCCCCAAGGGAGGAACCTGATTGCATACCTGGGGACTTATGGAGCCTGTAGGGTCTTTTCTTGAAAAAATAAAACTCTCTCCAACTCGCTGAACTCTCCACGGAAAGGATCTCAGTCACTCGGGGAAACACTTGGAGGGGTTGTGGAAACCGTGGCGCGGCCAGTAGTCGGCACAGGAGAGTGCAGAGAATGTACCGCGCACGGGGCTGCGGGCGGGACCTTTAAATAACGGGCGGCCGCTGGGCGCGACCTGGGAGACCCCTGGAGGGCCGGGCGGGAGTGGAGGCGGTGGGATGGAGGACCAGAGCGCGGCTCCAGGTCTTCATCTTCTCCACGCAGTGCGTCCTGCGCTGCTGCCCCGGAGCCTCCTGCTGAGATGACATCTGTTCTTAAGGACCTTCTGGCACATGCAACCAGGGAGGAGTCTGCGCGATTATGGCCGGTGTGGCGCGAGGGAGGAGGGCGCAGGCCAAAGAGCAGCTGCGGTGCTCAGGCAGGGACCAAGGTCCAGTACCCACTGTGACTCCGCCTCCTCACTGACAGGCATGGCCGCCAGAGCTGAGCACCGGCTTGGTGGTGACTGCCAGTCAGCAGCGGCCCCGCCCCGGCCCCGCCCCCTTCAGGCCTCCTCCTTCCTTCTTCCTTCGTTCTCTCTCTTCCCTCCTTTCTCTAAGCAGGGTCTGACCTTTTCCAGGCGGCACCCACTGTGGAAGGCAGCGCTGTGGCATGTGCATCAGGAGCAGTGGCGACCTCAGCCTGAGCACAGGAGCTACGTTGACTCCTGCTGGCTTTCACCTGTGGGCCTCAGATTGAATTGCACATTGCAGAGAGCCAGGGCTATGCAGATGTGGAAGCCCACATCAGTTCCTGATCTCCTGTACAACCCTGAACATTGGCCGTTCCGGGTAAACCCTGCCTGGCTCCTGCAGAAACAGGCAGCCCCTGCGCACATTTGCACCAGCTCTTCCAGCACATAGATGGACATATGTAGCCACAATATTCCATCAGCCAGATCCGATGCTGTGTGGAAGAGGGGGTGGCAGCTGGCTGGAGGCCTTCCTCAGAGGCTCTTTGAGATCACCCTTCCTGTCCTGGCAGTCATGGGTGTGGCGCGCGACCATCCCTGAATTTTCTCTTCAGGCTGCGTGACTCTGGACGGGGTGGGGAGTGTGACCCTCCATGTCTCCGAGGTCCACTCTCCTTTGTGTAGCAATGTGAGGCTAGATGACACCCTGAGAGCGACATATGTAGTGCCTCAGCAGGACCTGGCCTTTCCCCACACACACAAAGATGGGCCTGATATCCCTCAGGATAGCGGCTTCCTGGCTACTGCTGTCACACCTGGAACTTATGTGGCCCTGGGAGCAGAGGGGCAGGGGCTGCTTTGCATACGCTGCTACAAGAAGCATGTCTGCGTGGTAGGAAGATGCAACTTTGGTGTTTGCCACCATGCACGTGGATGGCCTCAGCCCCCTGGTTTTGTTCTTGTTGGACATTGCCTAAGGGTGGAAGGTGGCAGCCAGCCTCAACATAGTCCCCCAGCCTTCCTGGCAGGCCTTCTGTGTCACAGCATGATCCCATGTGGAGGCTGCATGAGCTCAAGGCTGAGGGTTTTATGCTCCTCCTAGGACTTAAGAGCTCAATGGCAGAAGGGCCCTGTCTTCCCTTCTAGGATTACCTGAGCATGGACACATGAAAACAAGGGCCTGGGAGGCCACCACCTGGCCATCCTCCTGTGGCCCCTATGGCTGGTGGCCCAGGTCCCCAGAACTTCAAACCACCGTGTGAGTCAGCTAGATTCCTTACCAAGAGGAAGCAGTGTAGCTTTGGTCCATTTGGGGCAGGGATTACTCCAGTGTGTCTGTTATAGAGTTCTATCAAGAGGTTAGCAACATTCCAGGGTTCTGAGATCCCATCTCAGAGATGGGAATCTTCAGTCCATGTCACTCATTCCCTGGGTCACTTGCACCTTTCACACACCCTTACTGGACCCTGAGTCAGTGTCACATGCCATGCTGGTCACTGGGACACTGCACGGAAGTAGACCTGGAGCTGGGAGGAGTGAGGGCTGCCCTGTGCTGCAGCAGGTCAAGCTGGTGGATCCCCATTGATGACCCCGACCAGCCAGGCAGCCTTTCCTGGCATATGAAATGTTCCATCGTGCTGCTGCTCAAGGTGGTCATCCTCTTTGGGACCACAGCATCCTGATAAAGGTGTCCTCTGTGATGCGGTGGATCCTAGACAAAGGCAAGTGAGGGCAGCCACTCTTGGCACAGCCTGGCTGACCACCTGCTCCACCCCCTGCAGTAGTGAAAACACTGGGGCAGTCTTCACTGTGCCCCAGCCAAGAGGCCTACTGGCAAGGAGCTCAGACCAGCCAATCTTTATCCTCAGGGGCCTCTCTGTCCCAGTGTCAAGAAGCTAAGTGGCACTCCCTACCCCCAAGCACCCTTGGACAGACACAGCCTCTCCCCACTGACCCTGGTTCCCAATCGAGGCCCTGAAAACCCAGCTTTCCTTTCCTTCTGCTTCCTCCAACTCGGGGCCATCAGGGATGCCACGAGGTCATAGAGTAAACAGATGTTCAAACAATAGCCATAGTACATCCAGGCAAAGGCGGTGACAGTGGGGTGCAACACATTGGGGGACCCAATGTGGAGTGTGTCCCTCTGCCAGAAAGGGCGGGACAGACAGAACAGGGAAGCATCACCCTAGCTGCCATATTCAGGGGTACAGGAGGGATGGGGGGATGTGCAGCTCCCCGTGTCTGCCCTGTTTCACCTTCTGTCTGTCATTCAGCTCAGGGCACCTCTGGCTCGGGACTGGGGCACACTGGAGCCCTCCTCATCTCTCCCCATCTCCCTGAGTCCAGCAGGCAGGACAGCCCCAGCGCCGCTGACCAGGTAAAAGGCCTGTTGAGTGTGGAGGAAGCTTCATGCACCCCAGCAGGAGTAGGATGAATGGGCCTTCATCCTACTGGGACAGAGTGCATGCAGGGCCACCGTACAGCAGTGCTGCATTAATATAATTTAACAATTCTGTTTTCTTTGAGTGACCATCTGCTCTGACCCTGCCACTAACTGAGTGATCCTCTAGGCATATTTCTGGTTCAGTTCCCAGGGACAATTTTGCTGATCCTAACTATTTTTCCTATTAGCCAGGACATTTTAAAAGCTAATCATGACTGCTAAGCTTATATTTGGCTTGAGTGGGTCAGGGGCCAATTGGCCCAAAGGATATTGCCAGTCTCACTTTCCAGTGAATAGGTAATTTCTGTGTAGGATTGCTAAACTGCAGGGATTTGGAAATATTAGAACAGGTTAGGGGGGTGGAAGGAGGCATTGTAATTCCCCCTCTATACACCTATCTGCATTATCTCATTTTAGTCATTCAAGATTTGGACTTATGTATTTAAGTCGTTCTGCTTTCATCTGGCTACTGGATATTTTTATACTATAAAATTTTATATATTATTATTATAAGTGTCCTGGGTACAAAGTGAACAGAAAGAGGAACAAAAAATAAATGCATGAATAAAGTTTCCTAGATACTATAAATGACAGAGGATACACAGGAAGGGTGACATCTAGGAGAACAGAGGTCTTCTCAAGGAGATCACAGGATACACCTGCAGGGTCCTCTCCATGGTGACTCAGCTCTTAGGAATATATAGACTTAACTTCCTGGAACCTGAAAATTTCCACTTCTGTGAAATCCTGGACTGTAGTTCTGAAGGGGCTGGAATAATTTCTCCCACTTGATTCAATCTGGCCGGTAAGAAAGGTACCCATGGGTTGGAACATTTTGACTTAGAGATAAAAAGGAAAAGATCAAGTCTAGGAGCGAGGCCATTTTAAATTCTTCTATGCCATTAGCTCTGCCAGCTGAATAAAAGCCTTTTTCCCTTAAATACAGTGTTTGGGTGCTCTTTCTCTCCATTGGGACTCGTATTCCAGCAACATATATTCCTGGGAATCACTTAGAAATAGAAGATAATAGATGAGAATGGTGAACAAAATTAACAAACCAATAATCTAAACTGAAGATTAGAAACAGTAGGTACCACTGTGATAAAAATGTGTCAAATGGTTTATGAAGTGAGTGTATGATGCCCCATAATCATATCATTGTATACAGTTATGATTTAATAAAAAAAATTAAAAAAAAAAAAAAGAAACAGTAGGTAAAGGGCTGTTCAGAAAAGCATCAGGGAATTAGAGATGGAGTGGGTCTCCTATGTCAGGTATTTCTGAAGCAGACAGAAAAGTTTGATTGTAAGAAGCATCACCCAGCCGGTACTAGTGTTTGAAGCAAAAGAAACTAGTTTTGATGCTAGATTGAGCTTTTAATTCAGAGCAAATATTCTGCACTGCCTTCTAAGAAAGTTCAGGAGCATTGGAAATTCTAAGCCAGCTACCAGAGGAAGTAAGCAGTCCCAGAGATTTACCATTATCATGCATCAAAGCAGTAAAAAAGAATGCACAGCACTTTCACTCTTTGTTGACTGAGAACAGGCTGTTATAAGATCAAGTGACCTCTTATACTGGTGAATGCCTTAGACCAATTTGGAGGGTTAGAGGTATCTGAGAAATCAAAACCAATCAATAAACATAAATAGCAATGGATAACCTGGACAGGCTGCTTCAAATGAGTCCTCAGTGAATGAAGACCACCAGGAGTGATAATGGAGGTGGTTTAGCCTAACCCCAAACAGCAAACTATATGGTCTATGGGTTAAACCGAAGCCTTTTCTGTGTTTGTAAGTAAATTTTATTGGAGAACACCCACATTCATTTATTTATATATTGTCTGTGACTGCTTTTGCACTATCATATCAGAGGTCAGTAATCACTGCAGTGACAACATGGCCTTCAAAGGCCAAAATATTTACTCCCTAGCTCTTATAGAAAAAGTTTGCTAACCCAGGCCTGATTTACCACCCAGGTGCTGGGTGCAAAGTAACAATGCTTTTCAATACAAATGTATTTCCCATATTTGGAAAATGGAGATCAGTGCTCTACATGGAGATGGTGTCTGATGATGCTAATCCTCAGCATAAAGTATTAGTTTGCTCTATCAGAACAAAATCAATTTCTGAAGAAAATGGACAGGGGCCAGGAGAGGAAGCCAAAGGAAGGAAATCCAGGGGAGGAGAGGACACAGGAGGCCACATGCAGGAGAGGAGGAATGGTTTGCAATCTGGAGATATGTTGTATTTAGTACTATTTGCTTCCCATGGCCACTTTGCTTATATCTTTGTGATCTATATGCCATTATTCACAGTAAAGTCATCCTATTTTAAATTAGTTGAAAGCAGATTTTGCTGATGTGCAAATGAAAAACTCCCCATCAGTTTAGCTTATCTGATAACTCAAAGTGGTAGTAGTGCGGGTAGCAATAAACTTTAAACCAGAACGGTGGCATTGCCTAAATTCTGGTTGCCAAAACTAGCAGTGTGAAAAATTTCAAGAAGGGCCAAAAAAACAAACAATGGTGTTGAAAAGTCCCTTTAAAAATGGAACAATCATCTGGGCATGGTGTCATGGACCTATACTTCTACTGGAGGAACTGAGGCAGGAAGATTGCTTGGGCTCAGGAATTGAAGGTTATTATGAACTGTGATTTTACCACTGCAGGTCAGCCCTATGACAAAGTAAAACCCTAACTCTTGGAAAATAAATGGAAGTATGGAGTAAGATTTAACAGAAGACTCCTTCTTCCCACTACTGAAAGAAAGATTACATATTTATATTAGACTGTTAGACCTGTAAGTAACAGACAATTTTATGCTGTTTTTTTATTTATAATTTTTTTTATTATTAATTGATTAAAGGAAATTGTCAGTAAGAGCTCCAATAATATAAACTGTTAGGCTTGCTATCAAAATCACAATGGCTACACTTAGTAGATTAAAAATAAAAGTTACTTCATGCCACGTTACATGTGTAGGACAGTTTTATTACATATACTTTAACATATATTTATGACATTCCTTTAGTTTGTTAACGTACTTGGCAGTCCAAAGCCTGCTATCAAATAACCAAATAGGCTCCTTTGTATCCTAAAGCACTAACACTGTGCGCTAAAAGTAATAAAGCTAGTTAAATGAAAGGAAAACTAGCTCCTTGAGGTTATTCCATTTTATATGAAACACACTAATAGGTATGTAGCTGGGGGAATATAATAGTTTCTGTGGGAACCAATTTAAAGCCTAAGCACATGAAAATATTGATTTTTGCTGTGTCTTTAAATTCAACCTAAATAAGCAACATATGAGTGCTTACTATATAACAAGCAATGTGCAATGTCACTGGAGAAACATCATGAAGAAATAAGACATATACTTGCACTCCAAAAGCATCTAACTGCTCAGAAGAAGAGTCGAACGAAAAATAATCAAATTTAAGATGGAAGTTTTAAATAAATTAGTGATAAGAACCAAGTACTGTACAAATAAAAAGTAAACTATGACCTTCATTCAACTGAAACCTCAATATCTTGGAAATTGTGCTCATTTTCTCTTTATCTCTTTCTAAAGATACTCACCATAGTGATAAATGTTCATGCAAAATGTCATATTTTCATCTATATCAATGAAATAACTATTTTAACAATTTTTTCCCTAAACCTAAAACTTCCCTGAAAAATCACATCTGTTGGAAAGTATCTCACTTTTGCATTTTCTCAGAGTGAGACTGTCTGATTGGAAACCCCCAATTAATTGAATACAATATAAGTTCTGCCCTGTTGTTCAAGTGCAGACTTGCTGAATAAATTGTATAATTTTTACTGAGATCTCCTGAAGGCAGGAGTAAGTGTGTTCTTTGCCTTCTTTTTCTTGGCAAATAAATAAGAAATTTTTATGTTTAGAGAAAGTTCTTGGTGTCTGCCCAGGCTGCCAGGAGGAAGCACAGGGGCACCATCATAACTCACAGCAATCTTGAACTCCTGGGCTCAGACCATCTTCCCAGGTCAGCCTCCTGAGTAGCGGGGACTACAGGCCTGTGCCGTTCTCCATGTTGGCTGATTGCATGTGTGTGTGTGTGTGTGTGTGTGTGTGTGTGTGTGTGTGTGTGTGTAGAGATGCTATGGTGCCCTCCAGAAACATGCTGGTCTCAAAATTCTTGCTTCAAATGATTCTTCTAACTTGGCCTGTAAGGGGCTGGGATTACAAGCATGAGCTGCAGTGCTCTGCCAGAAATACATTTTAATGTCCACTGTATGTTTTTGGACTACATCTTGACCTCCATCTTTTGGTGATATTTTATTCTTAAATTTTTATAGCAACATTTCTTAGAGTAAACATTTTACTTACAGAAGACTTTAGGTAATCAAGGAAATAACCTAAAACATTTAACAATTAATTAACAGTTATTTCTCCTAGATGATGGTCAGGACACTCTGAAAGTCAACGCCAATTGTTACTTTGAAGCACGCAAGACCTTTTGATTCTACTCCAACTATACTGTGCATGGTCAGATGCTTTCCACAGCTCTTTCATCTCCCTCCCACCTTAGGCCTCCCATTGTTTTATCTACTGCACACCCTGCTTATATTTCTTATGCTCCTTCTGTGAAATACTGTCAACATTAAAGGGCTCGTTAGCTCTGAGAGTAAGTTCTTACGTGCTAGAGTCTGATAGGAATAAGTGGATTATGCTTGGTTTGATGAAGACTGGACAGTAAAGCAGAAGTGGAATTGGACAAGGAAGATGTGGCCTAATGGTAGTAAATGGAATTTAGCAAGCGGTGTTTGTTCAGATTCGTTTCTGTGTCCCTTTGTCTTTAGGGATAAAGAGATTCCTTTCCTTAGTGTACCAAAAGCCATCTCTCAAATGAAGTCTTCAGGCCCATTTTAGGGAAAGGGTAGAGAATTCTTTCATGGTTTGCCTCATGGAGTAGGATGGGAGAAAGTCAGAGAGAACTTCTACTTCTGCTCTTTCCTCAAATTCCAAGGGATCACTTTTTTTCATGGTTTGACCTAACAACTTTCCAACTTTTGATGGCACAAAAACAATAAGCATTCAGTAGAAACTGTACTTTGAGTACCCATACAACCATTCTAATTATCACTTTCGATATGGTATTTAATTGAATATGAAATATTTTTAACACTTTATTATAAAATAAACTTTGTGTGAGATGACTCTTCCCAACTCTAGACTCTTGTAAGTGTTCAGAGCATGTTCAAGGGAGGCTGGGCTGAGCTACTGTGTTTAGTAGTTTAGGTGTATTAAATGCATGTTCTAATTTATGATATTTTTAATTTAAGATGGGCTTATTGGGATATGATCCTATTGTAAGTTGAGGAACAGCTATACTGGCAAAATAGTTAACTGATAAAAATCAGTAAAAACCATTAATTCACTTTTTACACTACATATTATTTTCTAACTATTTGATTCTGACTTCTAGAATATCATCTAAAATTAGTTCATTGAATTTTCAAAATGAAATGAAATCTCAAATCCATCTCTAGATAGTTTGTAGTAATTTCTAAAATAAAAGAAAATTGCGATCTTATGCCAGTGGCCGTATTTGTTCCATGGGGCTTATACCATTGTTACTCTAAAGGCCAAATTCATTGTCTAATACAAAATTATAGTTTTTATCTTTAAAAGAATTTACTACTTATTATGGTCATAAACATAGTACTCTAAAATATATTTTAAAGAAAATATTTTAATTCTTGTGTATACACAGCTGAAATTAAACTCCAGTTTTGAGAACAGGCTTCTCAATTTGTTCTGCAGGGTATGATTTAAAAATAAAGTTTTCAAATATGTGAACATAGACATTATTCTTAATGACATGTTCAAATATCTCTAGTCTGTCTTACAGGGTTTGGATAATTTTGGAAGTAGGAATTATTTTAATATAAATCCATAAACCAATGTTTAACATATGTGAGAATGCCTCTAATATTTCTGGAGGTATGACCCGCTAAGGGACAGACCCTTGGGACAGGATCCTTGGGATGACACCCATATAAGGAAATTCTTTTTAAATTGTGCAGAAGATAAGACATTGAGAGGCACTATTTGTATTAATACCCCCCAGGGTAGAAATTGGAACTGCTCTTTCCTAACATGTCTTTGTATACAAAGCAGTATGATAAATCACTTATTCTTACATATATAGACATATATTCATACACATATAATATGAAACATATATATGAAAACTGAGGTGACTAAATAAATGCCTGTTTCATTCCATCATTAAATATGAATTCAAGTTTTTTTTTACTTAACCAGTTATTGGGTATCACAACACGGGGCCTATTGCTTTTAAACATGAAAACTGAATTTTGGTGAAGTTAAATAACATAAGGAATATAGCAGATAAGTAAGGGGTGTGTTTTCTTGACTCCAAGTCAAGTGCTCTATTTGTGGAAAGTAATTTTTCTCTATTACATGCAGAGAGTTTAGCAGACACATTTAATATAACTGGTAACCTTCCTTTCTTTTTTTTAATGTTGCCAGTATGGCGCCTTATGAAATTTTTGGTAGAGGACTATTAACCCTCAACCATGGATTCTATAGGAAGAATATCAAGGCTCTACCTTCCCCCAATGTTAGAATGTTGCTGTGTTTCCTTCCATTTTTTTGTTCCTTGACTAGGCAAGCTCCATTCTAATATAGTCAATATAGACATCTGGTTCTTCCTACTGGCTAAACCACAGCTGTCCAGTTTATTCATGGACACACACACTCACATAAACCCATCAAGATGCAGGTTCTAGAAAGGCAGGACCATTGTGGGGCTTTTCTCCTATTCTACTTCTCAGGAGTTCAAAAAACCTGGGCTCCGGATCTCTGCTTGTTACCCTCTCTCCCTCCCTTGCCTGTCTCATACCCACACCTCTCCAAGGCCAGCACCTGCCCCCTGCCCCCACCTGTCCCCAGGGCTGTACACAGCAAAGGTCTGGGTAGGAAACTCAGGAGAACTGGATTCCACCTCAATGTTGATGTGAATTTGCTGTGTAACCCTGATGTTTTTTGAGGTCTGGGCCCTTGTGGGAAAACTGAGAAAGCTGCACACTAAGAGCTATCATTTGACTGTTGTGGCTGTAGCACAAACCAGCTTTCACAGAGAGGAAGACCAGGAAAAAGTGGTTTCCAATTTGGCCCAGTCAGGTGTGTGCAGGGCCAGCTGGTAAGCATTGGGTAGAAACTGCACGTGCAGGTTCCTTACTACAAAGTACTGTAAAGTCCAGGCTTAGACACGGAGACTGGGATGAGGGCAGAGATGCCATGGCTTCCCAGAGAAGCAAGAAGCCAAGGCTACAAAGGCAGCTCCTGGGAACAGGATGCTTAGCCACCTGTAGAGACTGACCAGCGGGGGCCTACGTACACAGTTAGGACACCTCCAACTCCTTGCAGCTGAGCAGCCCACCTGTGGGCTGTGGCAGGTTAGGACTTGAGTGGAGATGGTGGGGAACAGTCTGTCTTCTGGGAAAGGTGAGAAGCCCTGACATTAAATTTGGGTGGTTTTGCTGAACTCTAGCACGAACTTGCATCCTTGAACAGCCCTCGTCTTTGTATAATAATGTTCACTATTCTGTGCAAACACAGCTTCCACTTACACACACATATGTACCCAGCACTGTTCTAAGTGATCTACATCTATGTACTCCCTAATAGCCCTCTGAGGTGGACGGTGGGTTGAAAACAGAAAACCTCATGTCCGTAGGGCAAATCTCAGCAAGTTTATGTGGTTCATCCTAATATTATTATGTCCACTTTACAAATAAAGCCAAGATTAGACATCAAATTGCCCAACATCACATACTGCAGTCCTTCTTCCAGACACATTGCTTTACCAAAGGCTTGGCAAGCAGGGCCAGGCGGTTTCAATGGTCTGTCCTCACCCCAAGCAAGCAAGGTGTCCCTCTGCCTATAGAGTAGCCATGGGTTCCCCAGCTCATGTGGTCTCCTCGTCCAGGTAGAGACTGTAGAGCTTCCCAGGGTGTAGCCCACCTGCTCTGCCCAGCCCCACCAGGACCCTTACAGCTTACCTCTCCATATTACTATCACTGGCCACCTCTTCCAAGTCTGCCTGCAGGTCAGCAAACCACTAGATCAGTCATCCTCAAACTTTTTAAACAGAGGGCCAATTCACTGTCCCTCAGATGGTTGGAGGGCCAGACTATAGTTTTTTAAAAAAAAAACAACTATGAACAAATTCCTATGCACACTGTACATATCTTACTTTGAAGTAAAAACAAAACGGGAACAAATACAATTCACACGGCTTCATGTGGCCCATGGGCCGCAGTTTGAGGACGCCTGCACTAGATCTGTGGTTCTCAACCTTCCCAAAGCTGCGACCCTTTACTACAGTTCCTGGGAGTCACAACCCACAGGTTGAGCACTGCTGCACTAGATGAACGTCTACAAGTCTGTCTGGAGGGTCTGCCTCACTGTTACAAGCTCCTCCACGTACTTCTCCTGGAGAGAGACCACGTCATGCACACTCTGGCCTTAGATAAGATCCCTACCCACCTATCTACACATTCTCTGGGGAGGCGACACACCCTCAGCCATGCCAGGTGCCCAGTGAGCACCTGTGACATTGTGGGTGCTCCATGAGAGGCTCTCTGCGAAGCGCTTGATCAAACCTTCAGCCAGGTTCTCTGCATTTTATAGAGGAGGAAATGGATGTGCCAGGGCATGGCTCAGGGACACATAGCTTGCTCATCCATGCAGTAGACGCTGCACCTAGTGTGTCCAATAATGCTCTGGATCTGCACTGCCACGCTGCCCGGCACTCTGTGTGCTCAGCCCATCTCAGATGAATGACTAAATATACACGAGGGTCACAGAAGCAAGTTTTAGAGGAATAACCCACAGGATGGATGGAAGGGGGTGGGTGGGAGGAGAGGTAGGGTGCGTGCAGAACCAAGAATAGTTTCCATTCAACCCTGTGCTCTGGGTGCCCCACTTTGATCTCCCCAAGATCAGCAAAGGCAAAGATGGAAAGCCTTGGCAGGGCTCCCACCAGAACAGGCAAAGACGACAGGCTGCTTTTTGTGGCCAGTGCTGTGTTGAGTGTTTTAGACTCATGCCTTTACTTGCGCCTCACAAGCCTGGTAGATGAGTTGACTATTCTCACGCCCATTTTACAGATGAGGAACTGAGGCATTGAGAAGCGAAGATTTTGTGGCAGGGCTGGACCTCGTGCTCAACATCTGACTCCCCCTCAGTGCTCCTTCCCTGTGCTCAGTACTCCCTGGGACTGCCCTAAACTTTGTCTAGAGTCAGTGAAATCTGTTCCATCCATTCACACACACCCCTACCCTTTCATGTAATGACTATCAACTGAGGGTGACTTCAGAACCAGCGGCCCCCACCCCGGGGGACATTTGGTGCTGTCTGAAGACATTTTTGCCTGTCACAAATTGAGGGACATTACTGGCATTTGGTGGATAGAGACCAAAGCTGTTGCTCAACATCGTACAACACATAGGACAGACCCTACGGCAAAGAATTATCTGGCTCAAATGTCAATAGTGCTGAGTCCGGTTAAACCCAGAATTCCACTTTCTGTGGAATTAATCCTAGGAGGGTGAAATCAAAAGGCAGAGCACAGCTCTGTATCTGAGGAGGCCTGGAGTGGTGCTGTTGATGACAGGAGATGCTGAAAGCTCCTTCATCACAAAGCAATTGGGAATAGTTAGGGAATCACAGTGTGTCACTTTGAAGCTATTAGGCAAACATTAACATTGGAAATAGAATTGTGGCAGGCAGCATGGAACGCTTCTGTGAAACAATGGGAAGCAAACACAATAGAGCAGAGGAACATCGTGTCTGAATTTTGCAAACAACATGCACACTCACTCAGAGAGTTGAGAGTATTTACGGACGGGGTGAAGTGTGGCTATTGGATGGGATTTTTCTTGTAAGAGGTTCTAACTATGTGAAGTTTATTTTTGGACTGTTGCTTAAAGGAACACACATGTATCAACCGAGGAGAGTGTGGATGGGGATTAGGAACACAGAATGTGAGGATTCAGGATCAGATGTAAGTTCATTTCCCAGTTTCCCACAGAACTCACTAGCTGTGTGACCATGAATGGCTCACTGCCCTTCCCCGAGGCTGGGGTCATTCTGCTTTATTTGGTAGATGAGGAAACTAAGGCTGATGAGGCTATTCAGGGCAAGTAAGGAGTAGAGCCCTGGTCTTCCGGGTTCCCTGTCCAGGGATCTTTCTAGGGCAATGAGTGCCCCACTCCAAATGAAGACAGAGAGAACCAGGGCAGCTCCCATCATAGAGACACACTCAGCTCTGCCCTGCAGATCAGCTGGTCCACTCACAAAATTGCAAGTCTGAGCTTCTCAAATGATTTAGACTCTTCTAATTTTAAAGAGAAAGAGAGAGGGAGACATGGAGAGGCAGCAGGAAAAACTGAGCCAGCTCGAGTGTCTGCCAAGCTGTTCAGAGAGGGAAGGGGTGGTGTGGAGGGAAGCTGAGTCTGCGTGAGACGGGGCTGACAGTACATTGTGGTTGATTGAAATTGCAACTGTGGAATCCCCATCTTGGGCCCCCAGGCTGGAGGCCAGCAGCTGTCAGAGAAAATAAAGGACACTGAGGGACAGAGAGGGGGTGCTCACCGCAGGACGTCACCATGTCAGCTCATAAATGCACCTTGAAAGTGTCTGCCTAAAAAATCCCTACAGTTTACAAGAGGATTTGCCCACACTCAGCTCTGAAGGCCAGAGCAGCAAAATGTCCTGTTCAACGTCACACAGCTGGGGGGTAAAAAAGATGAGATGAGCATCCAGGTCTTGGGTTTCAACACATGAGAAAGGAGTGCAGACGTCCCCTCCCATTTATATTTGGGTTAACCTGGCCCATCTCAGTTCATGGAGGTTCAGGAAAGGTCTAAAGTTTAACCCTTGGGGAACCTCCTAGTGGGTAGAGGAGAGAGAGACAGACCCTGGGTCCTGGGGAAGAGAGGGCTGGTCTGGGACCAAACATGTGGGTAGAGGAAATAGGGCCCTGAAAAGAGTCAAGTCTCTGGAGCCCAGCTGCCTGAGCTCAAGTTCCAACTCTGGTACTCACTGGCTGTGTGACCTTCTGCAAGTTACTTAACCTCCCTGACCTTCAGTTGTCTCTATGGTAAATGGGGGCAATCTTCCCAGGGCTGTTGTGAGGAGTAACTGAGTTTGGCAGATCAAACACCAACAGTGGCATTGCTATCATTTAATTCTTGGGGGGAAATGAGGAGCCTCAGAAAGGGCAGATTCACTCCCACATCACTGAGATTAGAATGCAGGACTCTGGCTCCAACGCTTTTTCATCATCCTGCAGAGAAAGGATATGAACAAAAAATGAGGGCAGCATAGAACATGAATTATCTAGACAGAGTGAGAAGAGGTGAGGCCAAGAAAGCTATCAGTAGAGGGCAGTACATTTACCAAGGAGGAAGCCTGGGGACCTGCCACCAGCCCTTCCGCTCCACCGCCCGCCTGCTGCTCTGCTGGGTTTGTGCCTCACACTCAGTGGGAACACTCCAACGAGAGGGATTTGAGAAATAGTGTCTGTGTAATCAGCAGGAAGGCACAGCCAGCCTAAGCCAAAAAGGAAAAGCTGAGAAGTTGGTGCATCCAAGGGACATCAACAGTGTTGCCCAGCACAAGCTAGCTTTGGGGAGGAGGGGAGTTCCTAATGGGATCCAGAAGGGGAAGGTATAGCTGTTCAAGCAAGACCCAGCAAAGGAGAAATACCCTGGCTTTCCTCCTCCTTCTCCTTTAATTGTCCATCATTGCCGGAATCATTGGCTGAACCCATCAGAAGGCAAGAAACAGGAAACAAAGTTGTTTCTCTGTAATTACGCAGCAGAGTGAAAAAGTGGGGAGAATGGATGTGAGAGTGAGCAGGCAAAATCACTTACAAGGAGTGTAAAAACATCCAGGATCTAGCCAGGCTTTATTATTCAAGACAGTTTATGTTAGCTCGGCACCTGTAACTCAGCAGTTAGGGCACCAGCCACATCCATCAGGGCTGGCAGGTTCAAACCCAGCAACAACAACTAAAATAGCCGGGCATTGTGGCAGGCACCTGTAGTCCCAGCTACTTAGGAGGCGGAGGCAAGGGGAGTTTGAGGTTGCTGTGAGCTGTGACTCCACAGCACTCTACCAAGGGCAACACAATGAGACTCTGTCTCAAAAAAAAAAAAGAAGATTATGTTGTTTTCAGTTTGTAAAAAGTCACTTAACTGTTTACTTAGAAGATATGCACACTCTCTATATATGTATTTCAGAAAAAAAGTTATAAGACATCCAGAATGATGACTTTCAAGGGCTATAGAACCAAATACTGAATTACAGATCCCTATTCTGTATTAGTTATTTACTGCTGCAGAACAAATTACTTCAACACTTCTTGCATTGAAAGGTCAAATATCATTTATTATTGATCACGGTTATTGCAGGTTGACAATTCAAGAGGGGCCTGTTTGGGTGGTTCTGGCCCAAAAGATCGTGGTGGGCTGAATAAAGGCTTCCCATAGATGTCCATGCTCTAATCCAGGAACATGCAATTATGTTACCTTATATGCAAAAGGCATTTTACAGATGCGATTGAGTTTAGGATATTGAGTTGGGGAGATTATCCAGGTGGGCCCTACATGGAATCACAAGGGTTCTTATAAGAGGGTGGGGAGAGTCTTTTGAAGGAAAACCCAGCAACATGGGAATGGAAGAAAAGATTGGAGCGATGCAGCCCAGATGTCAGAAAGGCTGGCTGCCCCTAGAAGATGGAAGAAGCTGGAAGAAGCTGGAACAGATCAGTCGGGTTGATTTCTTCTGGCCTTCAGTAGAAATCAACCCGACTATACCTTTGCTTTTTTAACCCCTAATGACTAATTTTGGACTTCTGACCTCTAGGATTAAAAGAATAAACTTACATTGTTTTAGCTGCTACACTTGGGCTTACTTGCTGCTGCAGCAATGGGAAGCTAATTCAGGCTCTCTCACTATGTCAGAATCAAGACATCATGAGGGGCCGTGGTTGTCTGGAGGCCTGACTCGCGCAGTGGTCCCCTTCTGACCAGGCTCCTGACATGGTGACCGGCTGGAGGCCTCAGTTCTCTGCCCCTTCATGGCTTGAGTGTCCCTGTTACATGGTGGCTGGTTTTCTCACAGCAAGTTCTCAACGAGAGGACAAGGTCAGCCAAATGTCTTTTATAACCTAGCTTCAGAAGGGACGCCCCATTACTACAGACATAATCTATAGGTCACCCAGACCAGCTCTGCTCAGGAGCTCCAGTAAGGGAGAGGATGGCACGGGCTGTGAAGGGCTGAGTCAAAGGTCATCGGGAACCATCCCGGAGGCTGGCTACCATAGTAACGTCACAAGTGCTTCACACTCAGACCCCAGCTTAAGGGACTCCCACACCCACACCCACACAGGAAGTCCCTGTAGCCACTCTGTCCTTCTGTTCTTTTAAAACAAAGCTGTTTATGGGTTGACTTGTGTACCCAGGAAAGACAGGTCAAATCCTCATTGTTGATTCCTCCAAATGTCACTGTGTTTGAACATGAGGGTCTTCATAGAGGTCATCAAGTCAAAATGACATCAGTAGGATGGGCCTCGTACGATACGACTAGAGTCCTTCAAAGGAGGGGAAATTTGGACACAGAGCGACACAAAGAGGGAAGAGCATGTGAAGAGCACAAGGAGAATGTCACATGGAATTCAGGGATTAGTGATGTATCTAAACCTAGGGACATCAACGACTGCCCCCAAAGCACCAGAAACTAGGAAAGGGGCAGGCAACTGCTTCTCCCCTAGAGCTGCCAAAGGAAGCATGACACAGACAACATCTGGAGTTTTTTGACTTCCAGCCTCTAGAATCATGAGACAAGACACTTGTGCTGTTTTAAGCCACCCAGGGTGTGGTGACACTTGGCTCCAACGGCCCTAGCAAATTAACACAGCACTGTGTGCTCTCTTCTTTCTCTGTTACTTGTGTACAACCACACTCAGTGACAGGATTGGTGTTTTTCCACCCTGTGTTCATTTTTGCAAATGTGTACAGATATGTCCATTTGACACAAACTCAGCTAAAACGGGTTTATATTAAAGGCAAAATAGGCTGGGCACGGTGGCTCATGCTTATAATCCTAGCGCTCTGCAAGGCCGAGGGAGGTGGATTGCGTGAGCTTAGGAGCTTCAAGACCAGCAAGAGCAAAAGCAAGAGCAAGTGCAAGACATCATCTGGACCAAAATAGAAAAATTAGCCAGGAGCGGTGGCACATGCCTGCAGTCCCAGCTACTCAGGAGGCTGAGGCAAGAGGGTTGCTTAAGCCCAAGAGTTTGGGGTTGCTGTGAGCCAAGATAATGCCAAAGCATTCTACTCACAGCACAGAGTGAGACTCTGTCTCCAAAGCATATAAAATGGTAAAACTCACCGGTAAATGTGAGTAAACAAATACAAAATACTGCACTACACACACCAGTCATTGAGAACTAATCACCAGCACCCACAGGGTTATGCAGGGTAACTGCACCTGCTAACTAGGTCTTTAAATCCATTCGTTTATTCTTTCCTATATTCAGAGATGTATTGAGTTTTGATCCTATGCCTTTCACCATGCTAGAAACTGAACATGCAATAACAAACAAGGAGAGCTGACCAGTACTTTCATGGAACTTGCATTCTACAGAAAACGACACACCATAAACACACATTCACACACATGTAGATGTGTCACACAGGAATTCACTGCAACATGGAGGTACACAGGGGGATAGAATCAACAACCAGCTGATTGAGAACAAGAGAGAGCTCAGGGAAGTGACGCTCCAGATCAAATTGGAAGAGTAAGAAGTTAACTGTGGAGAGACCGTTGCAGGGGAAGGAACAACAGATGTAAGTGATCTGTAGCAAGAACAAGCACCATTCAGGCTTAAAGGACACCCAGAGAGGCTGGAGCCCAGACATCCAGGCAGAGAAGAGGGTGAGAGGTCAGCAGCAGCTGCATCCCCCAGGGCTCTGGGCCCATGTTAAGGATTTATCTTCACCTGCAGAGTCTTGGAAACCAAGGGAAATGTTGAAGTGTCAACCTACACTGGATGATCCCATCTGCACTTCATCAATATCACTAGGAGCTCAGGGGGAGGGTGAACTGGAGGCAGGGACGTATGCAATGACAGGCAGGGAGACAAATTAGGAAGTTTTTGCACTTGTCCAGTTCCAAGATGACAGTCTCAGTAGAGATGGGTTGAAGTGAATGGAGTTAAACACTTTGAATCAAGTGAACTTAACCCTCTTTTGAATATGGAGGACTCACCAACAGCACTGTCTATGCTTTGCTCATACAACCAGGAACTTGGGGGTGCCTTCCGTGCACTCTCTGGTGCAGAGGAAGATTAAAACCTCTTCGGCGTAGCTCCTAGTACCCTCCTCCTGATATGTAGGATGTGTACACAGAGCGAACACATAGGGAAAAGTGCTTACATTTCTCACTGTAACTTTTCAATATATGAATTTTGAATTTGAATCTGAGGTTCTTTCCCCATAAAAATGTAAGTAAAAAACACATGAGTATGCACATCATTATACACTTATGAGACTAAAGTCAAGAGAAATGAAAATTAAACTGGTTAAAACATGAATTGCCCTGGATTTCCCAAAATTCCAGACACCCTTCTTTTTTTTTTTTTTTTTTTTATGATGTGACATAATTGCAGTTTAATGATGCTAATGTTATCCAGGAAGATACTTTTAATCATACATTTCCTGGGGGCACTTTTAAACTAAATGCGAGCCTTTTGGGGGACACAAATAATGCTTCTTGACAATAATTTGATAACCCAAAGTATAAACGAAATCCTAAAACTTAAGTTGCTTATTGTCTACCTACTGATGATTTAGCTGAATTTTCTCTTTATCTTTGATATTGCATCTCTAAATAAACTGATGAAATTTTGGAAAGGTAGATTCAATGAACACTAACAGATCCATTAACTATGTTTGACAGTCAACCCTCCAACTGCTCACTAATGAGGTATTAATTCCTATTTATTCTTCATACACCATTTTAGTTTACTAGTTGAATTAAGGTCCAGACACCCTTCTAATAACAAGAATAGTATTTCTTAAAATCCTATTACACTTAATCTGGTTATTTCTTTTTGGACAAATTATAAACTATTTCCTTATATCTTTATCAGCAATGTTTTAGAAAATTTTTTCAGGAAAAATAGCATGTATGTTAGTCACTACCTCAGGGCACAAGAACAACAGTGGGTAGGGCGCCAGCCCCATATGCCGAGGGTGGCGGGTACAAACCCAGCCCCGGCCAAACTGCAACAAAAAATAGCCGGGTGTTGTGGCGGGCACCTGTAGTCCCAGCTGCTTGGGAGGCTGACTTTCTTTTTTTTTTTTTTTTTTTTCCATTTTAAAGTTTATTTATTTCGAAGTAGCCAGCAGTAAAAAAATAAGGTCCGAGTAAAGTGTATTACAAAAAAGAAAATAAACACAAGGTGGCAGTATGAATTCATCTCCACATTCAGAGACGGGGGTGGGGAGGTTCTCTCCAAACAAGGAAAAAAACCTCAGTTCAATAATGCAACATGCAAAGACGAGAACCGAGGAAAGGGAGAAATAAGGAAATCCAAAGTCTCAAATTCCAACCATCTCTAAAATGTGTCAATCTTGGAAAAGTCTCCTAATCCACCTCCTCAATGGTGGGGCCAGACCCAGAGCCCCCCTTGGGGGCCTGAGCCCCGAAGCCGCCTGCCCCGGGACCACCCGTACCCTGGTACAGTCCGCTGATGATGGGGTTACACACCTGCTCCAGCTCCTTCCTCTTGTGCTCAAACTCGTCCTTCTCCGCCAGGCTGTTGGCGTCCAGCCAGGAGATAACCTCCTGACACTTGTCGAGCACCTTCTTCTTGTCCGCCTCGCTGATCTTGCCCTTGAGCCCCTCGTTTTCCACCGCGCTCTTCATGTTGAAAGCGTAGGACTCCAGGGCGTTCTTGGCGGACACCCTCTCGCGCTGCACCTCGTCTTCCGCCTTGTACTTCTCGGCCTCCTGCACCATGCGCTGGATCTCCTCCTTGCTCAGGCGGCCCTTGTCGTTGGTGATGGTGATCTTGTTGGCCTTGCCGGTGCTCTTGTCGGTGGCGGTGACGTTCAGGATGCCATTGGCGTCGATGTCAAAGGTCACCTCGATCTGGGGCACCCCCCTGGGGGCCGGAGGGATGCCGCTCAGCTCGAAGCGGCCCAGCAGGTTGTTGTCCCGCGTCATGGCTCTCTCGCCCTCGTACACCTGGATCAGCACCCCAGGCTGGTTGTCCGAGTACGTGGTGAAGATCTGAGTCTGCTTGGTGGGAATGGTGGAGTTGCGCTTGATCAGGGCGGTCATCACGCCGCCGGCCGTCTCCAGCCCTAGCGACAGGGGAGCCACGTCCAGCAGCAGCAGGTCCTGCACATTCTCGGACTTGTCGCCCATCAGGATAGCTGCCTGTACTGCCGCCCCATACGCCACCGCCTCGTCGGGGTTGATGCTCTTGTTGAGGTCGCGCCCGTTGAAGAAGTCCTGCAGCAGCTTCTGCACCTTGGGGATGCGCGTGGAGCCCCCTACCAGGACCAAGTCGTGGATCTGAGCCTTGTCCAGCTTGGCGTCCCGCAGAGCCTTCTCCACCGGCTCCAGGGTGCTTCGGAACAGGTCCGAGCACAGCTCCTCGAACCTCGCCCTGGTGATGGACGTGTAGAAGTCGATGCCCTCAAACAGGGAGTCGATCTCCAGGCTGGCCTGGGTGCTGGACGACAGGGTCCGCTTGGCCCTCTCGCAGGCGGTGCGCAGCCGCCTCACCGCTCGCTTGTTCTGGCTGATGTCCTTCTTGTGCTTCCTCTTGAACTCCTCCACGAAGTGGTTCACCAGCCGGTTGTCGAAGTCCTCCCCGCCCAGGTAGGTGTCTCCGGCAGTGGCCTTCACCTCAAAGATACCGTCGTCGATCGTCAGGATGGACACGTCGAAGGTGCCCCCGCCCAGGTCAAAGATGAGCACGTTGCGCTCCCCCTTGCCGGTCCTGTCCAGGCCATAGGCGATGGCGGCAGCCGTGGGCTCGTTGATGATCCGCAGCACGTTGAGTCCCGCGATCACTCCCGCATGATTGGTGGCCTGGCGCTGCGAGTCGTTGAAATAGGCGGGCACGGTGATCACCGCGTTGGTCACCGGGTAGCCCAGGTACGCTTCGGCGATCTCCTTCATCTTGGTCAGCACCATCGACGAGATCTCCTCGGGGTAGAACGCCTTGGCCTCCCCCTTGTAGGTCACCTGCACCTTGGGCTTGTCGCCGTCGTTGATCACCTGGAAAGGCCAGTGCTTCATGTCTGACTGCACCACCGGATCGCCGTACTTGCGGCCGATCAGCCGCTTGGCGTCAAACACCGTGTTCTGCGGGTTCAGCGCCACCTGGTTCTTGGCCGCATCGCCGATCAGCCGCTCGGTGTCGGTGAAGGCCACGTAGCTGGGGGTGGTGCGGTTGCCCTGGTCGTTGGCGATGATCTCCACCTTGCGGTGCTGGAACACACCCACGCACGAGTAGGTGGTGCCCAGGTCGATGCCGATGGCTGTGGCTCTGGCCATGCCGGTGCCTGTTCCCTGGGTTCTGGTCTGAGACTGAGAGAATCCGGGAGAGATCTGCGTGCGCGATCTGGCACAGGAGCTCGGTTTCTTCTGAAAGCCGGAGACTGGATTTGAAGGAGGCTTTAAGTCTGGCAGAGTCGCACCTAGAACACAACACCTCCTCTATCCTGCGCTCGGGTTGGGATTCTTCGGGAGGCTGACTTTCTATCTGCATTCTATCAGAATGCAAGTCACTGGCAAAATTGTACTTATGAAACAAATAAGCATTTTGCCATATGCCAATACCTTGGAAAAGCCTCAGGTCTTGACAAAGAAAATACCATCCATACAATTTTATCAATAAAGGAAAAATTTTAGGGCAGTGTGGACAGGATTGGATTCTCCTGTCAAGCAGGTTGCCCCATCCTTTAAAAAATAGATTCTTTTTTCCTTATATCCTGTGATCCTCAAACATTGCTCAATTAGATGTCCCCTACATTGGAAAATATAGGAACGTCTATTTCAATGTCATTTTAACGTAACAAAGTACCTGCTAAAACCATTCATTTTAAAAAATTTAAAGGAAATCCAGAAGGCAGGAGATGACTTTGTGGGTTTTTACATGTTAAAGTCTATTTTTTATATGTCTTCTCTCTCTTCTTTTTTTTTTTTGTAGAGACAGAATCTCACTGCACTGTCCTCGGGTAGAGTGCCATGACTTCACACAGCTCACAGCAACCTCTAACTCTTGGGCTTACACGAGTCCCTTGCCTCAGCCTCCCAAGCAGCTGGGACTACAGGTGCCCGCCACAACACCCGGCTATTTTTTGTTGCAGTTTGGCTGGGGCTGAGTTTGAACCTGCCACCCTCGGCATATGGGGCTGGCGCCCTACCCACTGAGCCACAGGCACTGCCCTTCTCTCTCTTCTTTTTCCTGAAATGTGTGCTGAGTCCAGTAAACTTTTAGTCATTTCTGTTCATACGTTAATTTATAAAACAAAAAAATCTTAATGTGTGCCAGTATACAAAACAAAATACATTTACTTTAAGTCTGTTGAGGCTGCTCAGATAAGTAGTCTTGGAGGCAGTGAGGGTTACTGGTTTAATTCAATAAACTACCAAAGCACTAGCCCAGATGGCCACTCCTCCAGTTACTTCTCATTAGCTGCTTACTAAGGATTAATCAGTTGTTGAAAGGTAATTGTGAAAACATCGTGAGGCACTTTGTCGCAATGTCCTACAGTCTGAGCACACTTGGGGGACAAGCAGACACGGGTCATTCAGTGTGGTCCTGAGGGGCAGCTCACAGTGTGACAGTCCTGAGGGAGGAAGGCCACACATGTGATGCCAAGACCCTCAGAGGATTTCCTTTAGAGGAAACAGAACCGTATTATGGATGGAGGATGTGTCAAGTAGAGGAGAGAGAATGTGTTGTGATTAGAGAAACCTCCTTATCCAGGCATGTCCTCTGGGGCATCAACTTTGATTCCCTGTGAACAATGGATAGGAAAATTGAAGAAAGAGAGTCAGGGGAGCTCTTTCATCAGGACTCCAGGATATGATGGAGAAGTCCCGGTTGTCACAGGTCTGTGCCTCCATGGAACCATGTACACTTCCCATGTTTCTCTAAAAGTCACAACCAATCAATATGAAATAGGAGGTAAAGCACTTCCTCTGCTCACCCACTGGCTGATGTGGGGATCACAGGTCATAATGCCAGACGTTTCCTAACAGCTGCAGAGCATCATACCCACAGAAGGGATGAGAAATCACCCTCCACCCCCCACCACCCTGGAGTGATGCAAGCACCCTACCTGGTGTCCAGTTTGTTCCCCATGCCATTTAGGAAACACAGAGGAGGGACAACTAAGGTACCAGTCCCCTTCCTGATGATTCACCTAGATTAAAGCATTTTAGCCTCCTAATGTGATAACAAGAAATAGGCCTATTACCATTTTCATATGACAGTGCAGAGAACTGAGGACTGAGAAATGTCATGACCTTCTCTGGTTAGTAGGTGCTATAAATGGGCTTGGACCCCGTCCCCAATTCTGCACCACCAGCACCCTGCTCTCTGTCTCTCTGCTTGGCTGCCTTTCTGTGTGGTCTCATCTCCATGAAGACATGGCCCACACAGGCTCCCTGAACCGCATGATTTCCCTGAAACCCAGCTTTCATCAGATGGCTCTGCTTGGAACTCAGTAAACAATGAGATCAGCTATTCAAACTCAGAATAAATTTTTACTAGTTCTCTCTGGACTTGTTAGGAAGATGCCTATAGTTCTCTCTATTGTGAAGGCACTAACTGTGTTCTTTTCTGACAGCGGCCCCACCCCCATCCCCGTGCACCCCGCCCCAGACCAGAGCATTGTACTGCATCAGTTTAGGTCACTGGAAAAACTTAGAGTGGCCATGAAGGTTATTCAGAACAACAATTGGTATTACTTAATGTCCCACATGAAAGACAAATCTATGAAGAGCATAAGCTTTTATGTTTCATGTATCAATATTTTAATTTTCTTAGTCATTAGTGCTGCTACAACCACAGAATTCAATATACATTTTAAAGTCAAGCTTTGTTCACATTCAATGGCAGGCAATAATTCAAGCTCATGTGTAGATATTACCTGATTATTGCCCATTGGCATAAAAATATCTCACTGGGCCATGCTTGGTGAGTGATGCCTGTAATCCTTGCACTTTGGGAGGCTGAGGCAAGAGGATCACTGGAGCCAGGACTTTGAGGTTGCAGTGAGCTATGATGACACCACCGCACTCTAGCTTTCTAGTCAGGGAGACAGAGTGAGACCCTCTCTTCGCCCTTCCCCTGAAAATATCTTCCTGAAAAAATGGTGCCACATTATGATATTTAATACAGGAATAATATCATCGAGAGGAGTTTGGGATTGACATAAAAATGGATCAGAGTTCCCTTATCTTTCTTTCCTCTCTTCCCCCATGTCAATGTCATATTTGCAACTATCAATACCATTTTAAATTACTGGGATACATTTGTTAAAATCAATCAAAAAATTGATACATTATTCTCTAAAGTTAATCATTTACATTCAGTTTCACAGTTTCCACTGGGCATTTCTGTAAATTGTGACACGCTGAAAGCTGTGTTGCCTATTGTGTCCTCACACTGTGCTCTCTGTGTCTTAAAAGTCCCCTTATCTTACCTCTTTATCTCTGTTGTTTGTCCATAAACCTTGGCAACTATTGAATTTTGCACTGTTTTTGTAGTTTTGCCTTTTCCAGAATGTCATGTAGTCGGAATTATATATAATGGAGCTGTTTTAGACTAACATTTCACTCATCTATATATATTGAATGTTCCTTGATCTCTCTGTTATGGGTTGTGTAGATCTAACTTTTTATCTTGCTTTTTATCTCATTTGTTTCAGCAAACCAATGTTTCTCCTGCCCCTGCTGCCCTTCAAACCTCCCACATGTCCCACCCATCCCTCTCTATCCTGAGCCTGTTCCCCTGACCCCACTCATGCCACCTCCTCGCCTCTGGTGCCCCCTGGACCCGTTTAGGTCATCAACCCCTCTTTGTCCATGTTCCCTGCCAGTCATGTGTCCCCTTCCTCACCTCTGGTCCCTGCCCAACCTCACTGTTGCACAGCACCAACCCCCTATTCCTGCCTGGTGTCCCCCTCCACACCTCCCTCCCAGACCCCTATTCCTGCCTGGTGGCCCCCTCCACACCTCTCTCTGAGCCCCCTGTTCTTGCCTGGCTGTGGCCCTCCACATCCCCCTCCCAGCCCTGGCCCCCTCCCCACCTGCAATTGTCTTGGTCCCCTTTTCTGGTGGCACTCCAACAGAATTTCCCCAGAGCCACCAGCCAGGCAACCCTCCCCACCTGCATCCTGACCACTTCGCAGGCTACGTGGGTGGAGGTAGCCCTGCAGATAGCCAAGAACAAAATATAGGGCCACCACTCATTGCCTGAAATGGACTGGCCATGGACTGGCCATGAACTGGAAGCACAGGCAAGGACTTTGCTCTGCAACTTGCCTTTTTCTTGGTGGAAGGGAAATATACCCCTCAGCAAAATGGTTATTTTTCCCTGGGGCCCAACATCATGGGTTTCTGTGGTATCTGATGCTGCTGAGACAAGAGGCCTGTCCCTAGCCCATGTCACTTTCCCCAGGAACTTGTGCCTCCTTCTCTGAGGTATTCTTTCTCTTTGGAAGGTGGACCACAGGCTAGCATCACGAGGTGATGTGAAATGGGCAGGATGCAAGTGGGGAGGGTTGCCTGGCTGGTGGCTCTGGGGCAATTCTGCTGGAGTTGCAGAACAGAGGCCCAAGACAATTGCAGGTGGGCAGGGTTCCGGGGCTGGGAGGGGGTTGTGGAGGGGCGCGTCCTCAGACCAGCTGCCTCCCTAACCTGCTGGTGGACCACCACAGCTGGCTTCCACAGGTGTTTCCAGCTCAGGCCCTCCCCATCAAACACCATCAGCACCACCTTGAATTTCCTGCCAAGCTGCACTGACTGAGCTGATAAACTGGTCAGGCCACAACTCCAGCTGGGAGACAGAGCCAGAAAGTGGCAAGGCCAGGAAGAATCCACCTTTTGGGGCTATACCACCCTTGGCGTTAAAGAGAAAGCCACTGACCTGTTGAAAATTCATCGTAGGATGGTGCCATATACAGAAGCAGAATCCACCTTGTGACCAGATGTCCTCAAAACTAAGCTCAGGAAGAATCAAGAAGGAAATTATCCTAGGCAGAGTTGTCTAGACCTTGGAGACCCTGACTCACCCCTTTCCCATCTTGCTACTTTTTTTCTATTCCCCTAATTTTAAAAAAATAAGCACTCATTATTTTTATATAATGGGAAAGATAAGAATAAACTCTTTCCATTCTTTTTTTTTATATTTATTTATTTTTATTAAACCATAGCTGTGTACATTAGTATGATCGTGGGGCACCATACACTTGGTTCGTAGATTGTTTGACACATTTTCATCACCTTAGTTAACATAGCTTTTGTAGCATTTTCTTAGTTATTTTGCTTTAAAGCTCTTTGACTCAGAGCATTCCTGTCACCATGCGCCTCCAGTAGGCAGATGGCAACTTCCTCCTGTGAGCACCGTGCCTGGGGCTTCCCTGAGGTCACCAGCTGTGGGGAGGGAGAGGGCTCACCAATGGACCCTTTCTCCTTCACCAAAGACACTTCTCAATCTTCTGGGGCCTCTCTTCTTTACTGGGGATCCTTCCTTCCCCTGTGGACCTCGCTCTTTCACCTGAGGACCCCTCCTTCATGTGGGGACAGTCTCACTATGTCACTTTTGGTAGAGTGCTATGGCATCACAGCTCACAGCAACCTCAAACTCTTGAGCTTAAGGGATTCTATTGCCTCAGCCTCCCAAGTAGCTGGGACTATAGGCACCTGCCACAATGCTCGGCTATTTTTTTGTTGCAGTTGTCATTGTTGTTTGGCAGGCAGAGGCTAGGTTTGAACCCACCAGCTCCAGTGCATGTGTCCAGTGCCCTAAGCACTGAGCTATGGATGCTGAGACAGATAACCCAGCTCTGCACAATCTGCACCTGGGTCTCATCCCAGGGGGGCATAAAAAATCCCCTTTTGGGCAGCACCTGTGGCTCAAAGGAGTAGGACACTTGCCCTGTGTGCCAGAGGTGATGGGTTCAAACCCAGCCCTGGCCAAAAAAAAAAAAAAAATCCCCTTTTCCCACATGTCAGGCCTGGGGCCAAACTCCCAGACAAGACTGGCTGATTGACTGCACCCACGTGCCCCTTGTATGAAAATATAGATCTCTCCTAGTTTGGGTTGTTACCTTCTCAGGGTGGGTTGCGAAGCCTTCCACATAACAGGCAAGAAAAGCCATGAAGTTGTCTCCACTCTCCTCCACCGCCTTATTCCTAGATTGGATCCTCACACCATTCAGAGCGACAATGGCCCAGCTTTCATTAGCCAGGTTCACCTCCCAAACCCCAAGTCCTAGAAGTCCAGGGGCACTTACATGTGCTTTACAGGCCTCAATCATCAGGAAAAGTAAAACAAGTGAACAGTATCCTTAAACAACATCTCACTAAATTTGTATTTCAACACAAACGAGATTGGATTAAACTCCTCCCCAATGCTTTATTCACCTTTGCTCTACACCTCACAAACCCCTCTGCTATGGCCCTTTTGAAATAATGTATGGCAAAACTACTATTCTAGGCCCTGGATCCCCTCCAGACTCCATCATAGGAGATTATTTTCCCATCCTCCAGGAAATCAGGGACAAACTTAGAAAAACAATAAACCAGCTCTTAACCCAACCCTCAGCAGAAAGTCAGGGACTAATGGGCAGGATATCAAGTTTTCCTCAATCTCCTTTGCCAGGAAGGATGTCGTCCCCTCACTGGACAGGCCCTCACATCATTCTCTACAGCAACCCCATGGCCATTTGCCTCTTGGACACCCCCCCCCCGAGTCTGGTTCTACTGATCCTGAATAAAGCTGTGTCCTACCGAAAAACTTCCAACCCTGGAAAATCCCCACTGGAAATCGTAAGTACTACCGCCCCCACCTTAAAACTCACCAGGATTCCGGATAGTCCACTTCCACATAAATGCGTAACATTCCTTCCTCTTTCTTCCTTTTTCTCCATAACTTCTCATGAGATGCCTGGCTACTCTCACATGTTCAAAGCTGGGATGACCTCTTTTGAAGCCTTTAAACATCTGTGGCTACAAGGCACCTTCCAATCCTGCCCCCGTAAGAAAACCCAACTTTTCCTCTTCCTACTCCTTTTCCTTCTGGATCTCTCTCCTGTCAATCCTGGCCCATCTCCTCTTCCCATCAACCTCTTCCCTGTGTGCACAGGTCATCTTGCTACCTGAACCGCGTATATCCATGAATACCTTACCAACTCCCATTCCCACGTCAACTATGTCCAATTCTTCCCTGATACCCCTTCTTTCACTAGCCACACTTACATGCCAGAACACCGCTGTGATGTGACCAAAGCCTCTGAATGTTCTTAGGAAGGAAAGAAATACTGGACCAACAAAATAACAGGCACTGGATGGCCCAGAGGTTTACTGTCTGTGGGACCAACCTCATGCATGTGGGATTATCAGATGGAGGGGGAGTCCAGGATATACACATCAGCAAGAAACAGGAAAATGCATAAAAATACTCCTCTCTTACAGTACAACCCCTCCACCCTATGAAGGGTTAGACCTCACTATCCTGTCAGACCTACAACCACACTTCCATACTCCCCGGCATTTAAACACCTCCTTCTCAGCTGCACTGAACTCTTCCTCTCCCTTTCAGGATGCTGGATGTGCCTTTCTTTATACCAACATCTTTTCAATCCCATACGCATACCCGACACATAGAACTCTTCCATTCCAGCAGAAAATAACACAGCTCTGTTCGGCCCCATAATTACTGGCTTTCCACCCCTGGCCTCCCCCAATTTAACCTGCTTCAATCTCACCAGTACAGGAGGGTTTATAAAGCCTGTTCTCTCTTCCCCCAACTCAACTTTTCCATTAGGTCTAACTTCTTCTGGGAATATGTTTCCTCTGCAGCCACTCAACCTATCAGTGCCTGGATGCTAACCATTCTGGTCTTTCCACTTGAGTTTTCCTCACTCCCAAGTCTCTTTTGTGAATGAGTCCTCCCTAACTCAAGCCCTGATGCATCCCCCTACTTCCAGACAAAAAAGAGCTTTTCCTCCCCGTACTCCTCAGAACAGGCGTAGCAGCTAGACTTGGCATAGGCATTGCAGGCATCGGTACATCAACCCACTTTTACCACCAACTCTTTTTAGAACTCAACAAAGATATGGTAAAGGTAGCCGAGTCTTTAGTTACCCTACAATCCCAAATTAATTCTGTAGCCAACTCTTTAGTTACCCTACAATATCAATTAATTCTGTAGCTGCAGTAGTCCTCCAAAATCACCCAGCCTCAGATTTAATTACAGCAGAAAAAGGAGGCACGTGCATTTTTCTTGGGAGAAGAATGTCTTTTCTTTGTTAATCGGTCAGGAATAGTCACCGGCAAAGTAAAAGAACTCTGAGAAGCAATCAAACAGCCAAACAAATCTTGAGTCATCTACTCTCTTTTCTGTTCACCATCCTCTAACTGACATTTACACCCTGAGGCAGCTGGTAGCATATGTGGGTGCTCCTGTTGCTGCACGGAAACTGCCCCATGAAACCAACAGACACTTTTACACCAATGCTGGAGGGAGGAACTTTAATCACGGAGGAAACTCAGCTGCCTTGGGGTGTAAAACAAGTTCTGGGGAATCTTTTCTTTTCCCCCCTCAAACTCTTTTATATTTTTTTTCTCAACTCTGTAACAATTAAAAAAGTTACAGTTATACAGATATTAGATCATGGGAACATTTTTAGGTAGCAGGGGAAAAAAAATCACAAAGTTAATGATTATATTTCTCAAGAAACCAGGGTGCTGATATTTGTTACGTTGACTCTTTCAAGGTTATTCCTGGTCAGTGTAAAGAGTTTTTTTTGTTGTTGTTGTTGTTTGTTTTGATCTTTGGAGGATGCATTCTTCTGCAGCTGTCTGCTGCATTCTCAGGACCACTAAGAAAAGTAAGATTTATTTCTCCTTCCTCACTATCTCGTTCCTAATGTTCTGGGGCTCTGTGGTAGGTTTTGAAGCAAAAGATTGTGGACTAAATGCAGAGGAATAAAGCAGAAGTGAACTGAGATGGGAGAGCGTTGGCAAGGGGAAGAAAGATGGAGAAAAGGGGAGGCAGAGAAGAAAAATCAAAGAGGAGAGACAGAATGAGAAGGGAGAGGTAAAAAGAATGACACATGGACCAGAGAGAGGGAGAATAAAAGTAAATAAATGAAATGAATGAATGGTGACCAGGATCACACTGTCTTCAGTCTGTTTGGGTTCTGCCCTGCTGGTCTCCCATAGTGATGGGATGCAGTGGGGGGTGGCTGCCCCTGACCTTCTGGAGTAAAGCAAACCAGGTCACAAGAGCTGGGGCAGGGCCTGGCTCAGAGGCCTCTTCTGTGCTAAGCCCACCTCTGGCTGATTGCAGGGCTAGGGTCAGCTCTGAGAAGAGTGCCTCCTGCCACCTTGGTGGTGACCGATGACCCTTCATGACTGGGCAAGGATTGCCTCCTCTGTCTGCCCAGAACTGGCACCGCTTCTTTCATGGTTCAGCCCATTCTGACCCCAGACTGCCTTTCCTATGGATTGTAAGCTTCTTGAGGATGCTTTAGCTAGCCCGGGGGCCCTTCACTTTGCTGTGCATGGTACTTTGGGCAAGCCCAGTTGGATCCCTTGTCTGAATGATATTTTTAAATGCATGGAGTAAAACACACAGAATTAACAAAGAAAATGAATTACACTGAAATAGAATTATCAACACATTAAAATGTGATATAACAGATATGCCTCTCTATTAATATAGTATAGCAGTGTATCTGATCGGCATCATAATTTCAAAATAGCGATCAGTGTAACTGATGCATTGTGTTATCTGTAACAATTTTGCTGTGACAGCTAAGTCCCAGGTACTACTAATACTGTTAGAAAATGCTAAATTTCAGTTAGAGGATGATGAACAGAAAAGAGTAGTTTTTCCTTCCATGCTCACAGACTCACTGGATTCTTCCCATGGACTCCTTGGTGATGGGGGGGCGGTTGTCTTTGGACTCAAGCTAGCTGGTCAGGCACTCCTGCCTTCCCACCTCATCTCTTGCCCCTCTCTCTCCCACTCTGCCCCAGGCTCCTGGCCTTCGGGCAGTGCCTTCTTGCATGCAACAAATTCTTCCTAAGTAAGGGTCTTCACACCTCTTGTCCCTGCTACCTGGAATTCTCTTTAAGCCCCTCACCTGGTCCCTCACTCCTGTCATCTCAACTTATTTCCTCAGACAAGCCTTCTCTAATGTCCCAGGCTAGATTGGAGTATTCCTGTTTTTCTTGTGACAAAATTTAGTGTATCATTTTTCCAGTGCTTATTATAATTTAGAACTTATTATCAAGCAAATGGACACATAAACAAGCTATGTTCAGCCATGAAGACTCAAAGCTTCATGGGAATAGTGACCACATCTGGTTTGCTCTTTGCTATAAACCCACAGCTGGCAATGTCTGTTGCCTAACAGTGATCAGTGTATGCTTGAAGAATGGATGAAAGGATCAATGGATGAAGGTTGGGACAATGTCTGATTTGTCTTTGTACCCTCAGTTTTCAGCCCCACATCTAGTGGATGTTGGTGCTCACTTGCTTGTAGCTACATGAATTCAAGTTACCTGGCTGGATCAAAGGTTGATGAAGGTAATGCCTCACAGCTGTGTCTGGGCCCAGCCTGGTCCCCAAACCTGCTAAGACAGCACCCAGCCCTGGGACTGCCACTCCTGGGCCCAGCTGTTTAATTCCCTTGATATTCCTTTATTTATTTTTTAAAATATGTGATATAACAGATATGCCTGCAGATTTTTTTTAAGTAAATTAATTTCAGGTTAAAGTGAGGGTACAAACATCCAGGTCTAAACATCCAGGACATCAACCAGTTTAGGTACAGTCCCTCTGTGTTTGTGACTCACAAGCAAAAGGTGTGCCAAACACCCACACCCCATACCCGTTCAGTGAGAGGACCCCAACCACCTTCCCTTCCCCCTCCTTCACTACCCCGACCCCCAACTTGAATTGAAATGGATATTCCTTTATTTTTGATTCCGGCTCCCAATTTCTGGTTTCGGATTTGTGTGGCTGACTTTAGGATGTTTTGAGCACTGTGTTAGTTGCTGTACAGACCATCCTCATCAGCACCCCTCTCAGTGGGTTTGGTGTCTCGCGGACATGGGGCTGGGCTGGGACGTGAGTCTCTGGCCTAGACAGGAGCAGAGAGATCTGTCTCTACTCTGGAGAGCTCAGTGCAAAACTTAGCTCCCTCCTGGCAACTCGCTCATAGTTTATTTCTGATCTTTGTCGCTATGCAAATACTCATGCCTTTGATATGTCTTTGCTTCTATTTAGTGAGCAAGCCGCTTAGCCACTTAGTGTCTCAGGACAGTGTGGCAGGGAGGTTGGGTGGAGTGTGGGCAGGAGAGCACTGAGAACAGAGAAAAGAGCCCAAGAAAATTGGGGGAGAAGGCCCAGTCCTCCACCTGCATCATGACGTCTTCCTGCCCAGGGCAGGGGTTTGTCCTGTTGCTTTTTAGCAGTATTCACCTGATTGAGTCTTGACCTTTCTTGGTCAAGAAAAAAAGGCATACTGGGGAAATTAAGGCAGAAATCTAATACTCATGAAGTGCCACTTATCCACAGATTGGAGGACAGTGTCTTAAAGTATGTAATGTCAGAATTGCAAAAGCTTTTAATAAATATGTATGCTTATGGGTCCAGGCAAAAGTGGAATAAATTCTAGTTGCTGAATAATTCCACATGAAGTCATGAAATAGGGCCTGTCACAGCTTACCCATCATCAGGTGTGGGGCTTGGGTGGAGTGTGGTTGTCTAACATAATGACACGTGGCATGCAGCATTCACCTAGCAGATGTCCTTGCCAGCCCAGCACAGGGAAGGCCTTTAGTTAGAATCACAGCAAACTCTCAAGTTGTTGTTTAGCTTTCTATAGTTCAAGTTTGAGCCACTTTTCATAGGTGCTGATTAGTGTTCAGAGAGCCTGCTAAGGGCTGGTTAGGTACTCACTGGAATTAAAAGTCTTTCTTCCAAATGGCAAATGAACAAGATATTATCAGTAAAAAATATATATATATATATAAAACATCAGTTATCACTCACACTTAGTTTGCATTTAATTTTCCTTCTTATTCAAGCTTCTTTGGAGGAAGCAACAAGAAAATACATTTGAACAAATCCACCCTGCCCCAAATATTTGCCCCTCATGAAACCAAAGGCATTCTGACAAATCTTTTTCCATTAATTAAAAACATATCTTGTATGATGGAAGGAGAATTTAATCCACAAACTCTGGGTTAATTTCCTCTTCAGATACCTGCATGTAACGTTTCTGAGAGCTGATCTGATCTGATCTGATCTCAATGATTTTCTTTCAGTGCTCTTTGACCAAGGGCCAGCAAACAAATGTGAGAATGGGAGCTGCTCAGATTTTCTTCACTTTTGCTACAAAGCATCCTGTTGAGTTTGCAGAGAGAGAGGGAGAGGAGGACTCCAAGCTTTCCTCCCAGCATGGAGCAGTCTCTGGGCATTCCAATGCACCTCCTCCTCAGAGTCTCCCTCCTGAGTTCCCTGCCTCCAGTATTTACCTCCTTTCGATTAATCCTGTACAGAACTATCATGTAGACTTCTTTTAAAGTGCAGGTCTTGCCATGTTCTTTTCTTGCTTTAAACAAAACTCTTTCTGGAGTCAAGTGTGAACTCTCCAAGGTCCTCATCCTACTTTTTATGATGCTTTGGCCAAGCCCTCCGTTTCTTGTGTAGAAACAGGCCTGGGACCCTCATCCTCGGTGGCTTTGCTTGGACCTTCCACCATCCAAAAGCAGGGAGTCATTGTCTTTGTCCTTCCCCAGATCTCAACGAACTCTGGACCTGCCCTGGTTTCTTGCTACTGTTGGGGAGACAAAACTCTACCTCGACCCTTAGGGGGTCTTTTGGCTGGGCCTGAGTATTATATTGACATTAAGCAAATTAATAGGAGAAAAGCATGCAAATTTATTTAATACAAATTTTACCTGACCACAGGAGCTTTCATAAGGAAATGAAGATCTGAAGATGCAGTTGGAGTTCAATATTTAAATACTGAATTGGAGAAAGAGTGGTAAATTTTGAATATAGGACAAGGCAAAGGGGTTTGGGCCAGTATAGTTAATGTCTTGGAGAAGTGGCCTTGGGGATAGGGCTAGTCTAACCCGGTTTGTTTGTACAGATTTCCCTTGGACTCAACTTCTCATCTTCAGTGATAAAAATGATACTTTCCTTCTGGTACAGAAAGGACATCTTTCATATGCAGATTTTATCTCCTTTTAAGTTTCCTTTTAAGAAAGTGAAAGAGATTCAGAGTAATCTTCTAGTACTTGCTGTTTTTTTATGTGTCTTTGACTCAAAATAGTCACTATGCTGAAGTGACATTCTGGGGGTAGCACTATGGATTCCATTTCTTCTTAGTCTTGGTGCTACCATTCAGAGGCTGGCAGGACGCACCTATAGTTGACATGTTGGGTTTATTATTGACTCAGTGAGGGAGAATGTTCACTCAGTAAGAGGACATTAGATCAAACCTTTAATAGAGTTTGGGCTTTGGTTAAGTAATTTGGGGAGAGAGTCTAAGGAAGTGGATGCTTGCTACGCACTGAGAAGGCAGGAACTATTTTTTGATTTGGTATCTTAATAACTGTTACTGGCAGGCAGGACAGACCTGAGTGAGAACAAAGCTGCAATTAGCAAAGCAGCAGTCACTAACTTTAGCCCAGAGAGGGAGATGTTAAGTAGGCTGCAGACAGTACTCTTCTCATTGTCTGGTGACCTTGCCTGTTGTCGGTATTCTGGGAGATGCGGTATACGTAACATAAAGACAGCATGGTCTAGCTGTGTCAGAGCAGTTCTCAGATGTCAGGGGCCCACACTTTCCTTGGGGACCCTCCACCTCTTGTTTCATGCAACAGTCCTCTAGGGAATGGCTTTTTTCTTCACCTAATTTTATGAGCTCCCTGAGGCCAAGCCTCAGCCTGACCCATGTCTGTCCCTTGCAGTGAAAAACCTGAGGCTCTTCCTATTTAAAAGTAGACACAATGGAATATCAAGTCAGAAAGTTAGCTGAGTGTGGTGGCTCATGCCTATATTTCTAGCACTCTGGGAAGCTGAGGTGGGAGGATTGCTTGAGCTCAGGAGTTCAAGACCAGCCGGAGCAACAGTAAGACCCATCTCTACAAAGAACAGAAAAGTTAAAAAACTTTAAAAAAATAACAAAAATAAAAATAAAATGTTAGCCAAGCTTTGTGGCTACTTGGGAGGCTGGGGCAGGAGGATTACTTGAGTCCAAGAGTTTGAGGTAGCTGTGAGCTAGGCTGATCCCACTGTGCTTTGTGGTGGGTGACAAACTGAGATCCTGTCTCAAAAAACAAAAATAAAAATAAAAAACCCAAAATCCAAACCAGAAAACGGCTTGGAAACACCTTTTAAAACTTTAAGAGACACAGGCATGAGAACCTCAACTCTGTGAATTGTACATGGCTACAGAAGCCACATTATTGCTCCTCCCTATGTTGACATCGACAGGGGATGGAGAAGAGGATATTCATTGCCATGGTTTCTCCCTGCCTGGCTGGGGCTGGCAGTGGCTGTGTTTCGAGGGTAGGTCTCTCCAGGTTTTAGTGAACACTCCCTCCACTGCCCTTGGATTTAACGCTGCACACGTTCTGCAAACAGTCCCTTTGTTAAATGATCCTTGAGTGCCATCTATTTCCAGGAGGATTCTAATATGTATCAGTATGAATTGATACTATTAGGTTTTCATATTAAGTCACAGCCACTGGTTCCACTTACACAGACCAGTAGCAGTGAAGTGTATCGGCATCTCCTGGTTGGTAGTTTCCTGACATTTTCTTTGATCCCCTGACTCAGAGTGGGCTGGTTTATCTAGCCATCAGTCTGAGTGGCTTCTTGTATCCTTTAGTGTTTCTCAAACTGTGCAGTCTATGGAATTGATTTACAGCGTCATGACCCAACACTAAAAAAATAAATAAATAAAAAGAACAGAAATCGTTAGAATACATTCCTCAAAGTAAAGGTAAGTACTGTTTTATTAAACTTTGGCTTCAGCCGTGTGTTTGTATGTGTGTGGGAATCTGCATAGAGTTGCAACGTGTAATGTATTCTTGCTGTACCCCAGCCTGAAGATTCTGAAAGCCCTTGTTCCAAAGACAGCTGCAAAGGTCTCAGGAGACCTGACTGGTTATTGGAGCTCCAGCCTGTGCTGCACCCCCGCATTCACTGTGCGTCTCAAAGAGGGATGTATGCTTCAGACACCTGGGACCAGGAAGCCTAAAGCTCATACTATGGCCCCTCTGTTCTGAGTGATACAGGGCTCCCCCATTCAAGACTGGACAGGGGACCCCAGTTTCCCAGGCCTGGGCAAATTCATTGAAGGAAAGCCCTGACCTTTTGCCCCAAGCTGGAGGGACTGCATTCATTCATCTGTCGATAATGCTCATTAACTGCAAGTCCTGGCCAAATGTAATTTTCTAGGCCTTGTACACCTAGACAAAAGACCGGCACAGAAACCTCTCACTTGTGAGTTTCCCTCTGCCAGAAGCTCTGATGCTTTTTACTCCTTTTGTAATCCTTCTTTCTGTCTCATAAAATCCTATCTTACCACTAATCTGTGATCCGTGGGTTCACTCTTCGAATCCCGGAGACCAAAGACCTACCGAAGAAAGAAATTCTGGTAACATGAAGACTGTGCTTTGGGGGACACTGCTTCTGGAAGAGGTGAATTGGAGAGGAAAGCAGTGGTCTGCCCTTTGGGTGACCCTGTGCTGCTGGAGGCAAGTCAGAGTGGTGAGGAGGGGCAGGAGCAGAGCAGGAGGTCCCCTGTTCACTTAGCTCAGTGGTGCTGGCTGCCTTACAGACTGCTAGAATCCCCCAGAGGCACCTCAGGTTTTAGGCATTCTTATATCCCAGCACCAGCACGGGACCTTGGCACTCAACATGCGTCTGCTGAATACACAAATGACTCCAGTCCTGCTCCTGACCCTCTAGGGAGGCAGTATGGAAGGAGAAAGGGCTTTGTAGTCAGAACCACGCACCCATGTGTCACTTTGGAATTTGTTCTTTAATCTCTTGAAGCTATACCAAAATGCATTTTTGGGGGGGGATAGTTTTACTTTGTCACTCTCCATAGGGTGCGGTGGCATCACAGCTCACAGCAACCTTAGTAGCTGGGACCATCCCAACCAAGTAGCTGGGACTACAGGCAACCCACCACAAAACCAAGCTATTTTTTTTTAGAGACAGGGTCTTGCTCAGGCTAGTCTCGAAACTGTGAGCTCACGAAGTCCACCCGCCTCCGTTCGCTTCGGCCTCCCCAAGTGCTAGGATTACAGGCGTGAGGCAGCACGCCCAGATGTAAAATGCATTTTAACTGAAGTCATGACTTCAAGCAGAGGACCTGACACATGTTCAATGTCTTGGCAATGTGATTTTTCTTCTCTCCCTTAAACGCCCTCTCTTGCTTACACACCTGCTATAGTTTTACCACCATTTAAATAGTCTATGGTCTGCCTGCCTCCGAGGAGACCACTGCCTTGTATAGCAACTATTTCTAGTTTTGTGGTTAATGTCTATCTCTTTGTAGTGTGCCTTCATTGTTACTGTTTGTGTTCACCTTGGCTTCTTTTATTGAAGACTAAATAATTGGAAAGGGAGAAGAGTGAAGAATAAAGCATGGTTTGTTTTGTTTTGTTTTGTTTTCAGGCCCTCATCTCCGGTTCAGATGAGCCAGGACTGTTGGTCCCTGTACTTTCCTGGGTCTGTTCCTGTGTGTTTCCAAGCTCCCTCTCTGATCCTTAGTACTGACGTGCACCACAGACCTGGCCCCATCTCAGAGCAGCGACTTCTTGTTGTAATGTTGCAATCATTGCACAGTCTGTTGGTGGTAATAATGTGAAATTTAGCTTTCTGAGAAATGTAGGGGTTTCTTGAGGACAATAGTTAACAGTGATAATCTTTATGTTCATCTTTTTTTTTTTATTTTCCTGGAGGAGTGGAAGGAAAGTCATTAACTGTTTGGTGAGCATCAAGGGGGCTTCAGGCTTGGAAAGGGTTTGAGGCAGTATAGTGAATAGTTTTTATGGGAACCAGTGAGTGACTGAATGGACCTGGAGCAGGGAAGAGGTGTTAAGTGGAACAAACAGGCTGAGTGCCCAGATATCACTGGGCACTGCTTCCTAGTTCCCCTTCCCCAAGGCACTGCCAGGGCTCAGGACAGAGACCAAGACTGGATCCTCCCACAGAGAGTCCAGAGTCAGACATGGAGACCAAGGCAGGGCACCTTTGCTTGCTATTCCAGGGAAAGTCTGCAGATGCCACCCTGGCCCAGGGGCTCCTAGGAATGACAGGGGTGTTCTAGATCCAAAATCCCATCTCTCATTTCCATCAAGTACCCCCAACACCCTTTACACAAACCTACACCATTAGATGGGGAGATCTTTAAGAAAAAGACTCTGGTCGCTGGTATTGGTCTTACTCTGAGCATAGTAAGCAGCATTGGCCAAGTAAACATTTGCTGAAGGATTGACCTGATGAACAACTGAGTGAGTGAAAGAAAATAGGTCTGCATGCTCCAGGTTGTGTTGGGGATCTGAGTCTTTCTGGATCTCATAGTCCCACCATGGTCATGCTGGGCTGTGCTGTTCCCTGGAAGGCTGAGCCCCTCCCAAAACAAATGCAATGGAGTTCCTGGACACCACTCGTGCAAAAGACTGAGGGAATTCATTTTGATGTCTCCCTTTCAGCCAAACGGAATGTTAACTCCTGTAATGAAATAGCCTGGGTTACTTGGAAAGATGTTTGTGAAGATTCTTGGTCTGTGTGGAGCAGGAGTTGCAGGCGTGATTGAGAGCAACAGTGACTTCTTCCAGAGAACCCTGGTGCAGCTTGTCCTTTGTGTACGGGAGGGATTGGGCACACAGGGCCTTGTGAGTTTTTTTCTCATTCCTCCTGTAAGCTAATCTCCAACTTGTTGTGCTCCCTATTCTGGTTTCCCCAATGAAGCTCTAAGCTCCTTGCTAGCAGAGGCCACGTCTACAATTCCTTGCAAGACCCAACGTGTCTCTCATATGGTTGGCGTCCGATCATTCTGCAATTGCCAGATGAATAGGATGTTTAAAGGCAAGTGGTGTTTCAATTATTTTGGCTTTCTAGAAGAGCCAGGGATGGAAATCCTGCAGTCTTTTCCTGTGCTTATCTTTGAAGAATGAGAAGAGAGGCTCAGCGCCTATAGCTCAAGTGGCTAAGGCACCAACCGTGTACACTGGAGGTGGCGGGTTCACATCCAGCCCAGGCCCACCAAACAACAATGACAACTATAACCAAAACATAGCCAGGCATTGTGGCGGGCGCCTGTAGTCCCAGGTACTTGGGAGGCTGAGGCAAGAGGATCGCTTGAGCCCTAGAGTTTGAGGTTGCTGTGAGCAGAGATGCCATGGCATTCTACCCAGGGCAACAGCTTGAGACTCCATCTCAAAAAGAAAAAAAAAAAAAATGAGACGAGAGAGAACACATAGTAGCATCTACTGACAACAAACTAAATGTCACTATGTGCACGCTGGTGGCAGGCCGTTTCTCATTTCCCCAGATGATCAATCCCATTGTGCTAGGCCCATGTTAGATTGTTTAGGGAAAACAGAGGAGAGATGTTATAACACTCAGTAACCTGAAATTGCACCAGGATGGAGACCGGAGGTGTTTGTTTCTTTTTAAGTGAAGCACGCATGGCATTCAGGAATGACTGGTGAGGAGGGAGGACACAGAGGGGAATGCTGCATGGTTGCAGTAGGCTATGGATTAAAGCAAATGACTGCCCCCAAATGGATGAGTGGCCTCCAACCCCTGTTACCTGAAGGGAGATAAATTGGCCAAAAATTTGGCCAGACAAGGCTTAGTTTCCACAGTAGCCTTTTATTCTTGAGCTTAAAAGAAAACTCACAATGCCCACATTGCGCACCAGGCGAGTGACACCAAACTCTGTGGGGACAGAACAAGTGCAAGTGAGGCTGAGCCCCCCGCCAACATTATGGTACAGATGGTTCAAAACTCTTAACTGGCCAGGTGTGGTGAATCATGCCTGTAATTCTAGCACTCTGGAAGGCTGAGGTGGGTGGATTTCTTAAGCCCAGGAGTTCAAGATCAGCATCATTACTAAGAGCAAATCCCCATCTCTACTAAAAATAGAAAAAAATAGCCAGGCATTGTGGTGGGTGCCTGCAGTCCCTGCTAATTAGGAGGTGGAGGCAGGATAATCTTATTTTTTTTTTTTTGCTTTTTGAGACAGAGTCTCACTATGTCACCCTTTGGTAGAATCCCGTGGCATCACAGCTCACAGCAACCTCAAACTCCACAACACCCAGCTATATTTTGTTTGTAGTTGTCATTGTTGTTTGGCAGGCCCGGGCTGGATTCAAGCCCTCCAGCTCCAGTGTATGTGGCTAGCACCCTAGCCACTGAGCTACAAGCCCCGAACCAGGATAATCTCTTGAGTCCAAGAGTTTGAGGTTGCTTTAAGCTATGTTGCCACAGCACTCTACCCAGGGCAACAGAGTGAGACTCTGTCTCAAAAAAAGAAAACCAAAAACACAATGCCTTAAGCGACCTCTTGGATCTGCCAGAAAATGTGGAATACAGAAGGAGCATGATTATCAAAAAGCACCCACCAGGCTGGCCACCCATAGCTCAGTGGTTAGGGCTCCGGCCACATACACCAGGGGGCTTTCAGGTTTGAACCCAGCCCGAGCCTGCTAAACAACAATGACAACAACAACAAAAACAAACATAGCAGGTGTTGTGGCAGGTGCCTGTAGTCCCAGCTATTTGGGAGGCTGAGGCAAGAGAATCACTTAAGCCCAGGAGTTTGAGGTTGCTGTGAGCTGTGATGCCATTGCATTCTACTCAGGGTGACATAGTGAGAATCCGTCTCAAAAAAAAAAAAAAACACCCACCAAACATGCTGTGGGCTCCCTTTGTAGGGAGCCCTTCTGAGCCTGCTGCCCATCTCTGCCCCAAATTTGGGAAAGTCCTGATGTGATGTTCTTCGTTTACCAGTCAGAGAAGAGAAAAGGTCCACAGATCAGACACCTCTGGAATGAGGGCTCCATTTGGAAAGTGATAAAATGTATTATTTGGTGTCGGTGAGAAAGCAGGAGAAGCAGATGCAGTCCCTGAAGTTTGGCACTTTCTGCTGGCATGTGGCAGAGCAGGGAGCAACCTCTGGAATGCAGGTTCATTTGGGAATGCCACCATGGGCAGAACGCAGACTTCAAATTCCACTCACTCAAGCATGCACTACCTTTTTATGAAAACCTCAAATCTCATTGAAATTACCAGTTTAAAATTAGGGTCTTCTGTCAAGTATATCTAAGAAATGACCTTTCTGCATTTGAAATGCTACAAAAATTAAGTTTTGCTAGGCTGTGGGCTGTACTCTTGGGACAGGTTTTTTTTAAAAAGTACTGGATATTGCTTTCAACATTCTCTAATTGCCTAAATTAATAATGGCATTTTTTTCTTTGGCTTCTGTAAGAGACAAATGAATTTGAATCTCTCTCAAAAGACCTGAGTCTTCAGCTCTCTTTCTGATTGCATTTTGCATTCATTATAGATTTTGAAATTATCTGCAAGGTCACTTCTTCTACATATGCCAACCTCCCCCAACCCTACCTTTTCCTTCTAGCCTCTAGTTCCAAAGGTTTTGCTTGGAAAAGGAAATAGAATGAAAGTTTCTGGGCTTTTCTAAAGTCATGTTGGCCACAAATCCCCACAGACCAGATGTTCATTTTGATTTTATTACAGAAAAAAAAATAATTCTCCTTAGGGAAATTACAGAGAGACAAACAGAAATACAAGCACTTTATATTTTATTGTTAAATGAACTATTCAGACTGCCTGAAAAGTACTATATATTTATCAAAAAATATCTGCCCCCCCCTTTTTTTTGAGATAGAGTCTCACTACATCACCCTTGGTAGAGTGCCGTGAAATCACAGCTCACAGCAACCTCAAACTCTTGGGCTCAAGTGATTCTCTTGCCTCAGCCGCCTGTGTAGCTGGAACCACAGGCACCTGTCACAACACCTGGCCATCCTTTTGGGGGGTGTTGTACTTGTCAGTGTTGTTTAGCAGGCCCGGACTGGGCTCAAATCTGCCACTGTGGCCGGCACCCTACAGTGAGCTACGGTCATCTGGCCCTTTTTTTAATGTGTTTGTTATGACCAACAGGACCTTAACTAACACACATAAATATTGCCTTTTAAAAACCCCAAAGATACAAAGGACACGAGAACAACAACAACAAAATGCTGTCTTTAATGTCCTTAGGGGAAGGCATAGTAAAGAGGCTGACATTTTCAGATGTCTAAGATGTCCGTGTTAAGGGAAATAAAATACAGTTATTGACTTTGAAATGGATAGCCATTTGCTTAATTCAGAGAATCTTTGCTCAAATGGGCAGTTATGCTGATGAGCTCATTTAATGATTTGATTTGAAATTGATTTGATGAGCTCATTAAATAGAGCTCATCTTTTTAGTATAGAAATAACTGGTATAGAAATAACTGGTCCTGAGTGGCTCCTGCAGCTCAAAGGGGTAGGGCACCAGCCCCATATGCCAGAGGTGGCAGGTTCAAACCCAGCCCTGGCCAAAAACTGCAAAAATAAAATAAAAAATAAAAAAACTGGTCCTGTGGATAGCCTTTTTATTCGAGAACACTATAACCATCTTTCAAATGATCATTATACAATGAATACCCTGAGGCTTTAAAAAACATTTATTTCAAAATTATCATAAGCGTACAATGATTCACCAATGCAAAACCAAGAGAGAGAGAAAAAACAACTAAATGCTAAGTGCCATCAGATTTTCCCAGCTGAAAATAACTGGACAGATTTTTTTTTTTCCTTTTGTAAAGTAATAGTACCCAAAGATATTTAAAATCTTATTGCTTATGGATATGGAGCTTAAATATGTTTTTCATCTTAAATTTGATGTTAGAGTAACAAGATTATAGAAAATGATACAATGTGATTGGAAGAAATATAGTTCCATTAAATTTATAACATACCAAATTAATGTCATCTGAAATTCTCTAAAAATCGGCAGTAGTTTCTTAATTTAAGTTTTGGATTGGTGGGAAAGAATATTTGGAGTAGGCCACACTTGTTAGAGACTTTTCCTGTGCATTTTCTACATTTCCCAGCCTCCTTGCAATCAGGGAGGCCGTATGACTAGTTCTGACGAATGGGCTATAAGCAGAAATACTGAAGCATTTAGGAAGTGATCAGCACTTTTTTGCTGTGGTGAACTGGAAGCCAACTTTTGATGTAGTGGCACTGCAAGCATAAGGTTTCTGGATCACCGAGTCACAGCATGGAGGACTATGACTCTGCAGAACTGTCTGACCAGCATCACAACTCACTTTAGCAAGAAATCAACTCTTAGATTTTTTTTTTTTTTTTTGCAGTTTTTGGCCAGGGCTGGGTTTCAACCTGCCACTTCTGGCACATGGGGCCAGCGCCCTACCCCTTTGAGCCATAGGCGCCACCCTCAACTCTTAGATTTTTTTTTTTTATTAAATCATAACTGTATACAATGATATGATTATGGGGCATCATACACTCACTTCATAAGCCATTTGACACATTTTTATCACAGTGGTTAACATAGCCTTTGTTAACTCTTAGATTTTTAAGCGGCTGAGATTTCAGGGTTAATTTGTTACTGTGAAATAGCCAAAGCTATTCTGACTCATAATCTCATTATAGGGTTGTTGAGAGGAGCTGATGGGGCCCAAAGTCCTATTTGCAGCTGTGCAGCCTGCCTGAAAAGTACTATATGCTTCTCAAAAAGTTTTGTAGTTTTCTATTGTAAAGGAGGAATTGATCTTTCCAAAGGAAGGCTGCACCTGCATAGTCAGGCAAAATTTATACTTAAGGATTCCTATGGACAGTCCAAATGGTTAATTTAGGAGAACCAGTCCAGAATTTATTTGTTTTAATGGCAGATTTTCCTATTTCCACTGGTCTTAAATAAGGTACTTATTCAGTTTGTGGTGGGCACCCTACAACCCTTCAGTATAGGTTGCCTTTAACACTGAAGAGGATCCTTTAGGAGACATTAGTGGATTTTCAGCAAGAGGCCCTGGTCTCTTGGTCCTTGCCCATACTATCGCTCACTTGAACTGCCTCTGCGTCTGTCACAGTTTCAGAGGCCAGAAAACTGTGATGAGACTCCAGCGCACTGCAGTGATCTGCCAACTTGGAGACACCGTGTGTGTACCTGTTCCAACTGATGGCCCTTTCCACCAAAATCTTTCTCAAAATCAACATTTGTTTCCATGTCTAAATAATTTTGTTTTTCTGACCCAATAAGAAACAGAAAATCTGGCTGACTTTACCCCTGGGGTGCAGAAAATAATAAACCTGCCTTCTCAGCCCAGGGCCATGGCTCATGCCTATAATCCTAGCACTCTGGAAGACTGACAGGAGGATTACTTGAGCTCAGGAGTTTGAGACCAGCTTGAGCAAGAGCAAGACACTGTCTCTACTAAAAATGGAAAAACTAACCAGATGTTATGGCGGGCACCTATAGTCCTAGCTTCTCAGGAGGCTAAGGCAGGAGGATTGCTTGAGCCTAAGAGTTTAAGGTTGCTGTGAGCTACGATGCCACATCACTCTACCCAGGGTGAAGAAGTGAGACTCTGTCTAAAAAAAAAAAAAACACAAAAATCTGCTTTCCCTTAGTATCCAAATGGGTTTTTGTCCTAATCCTGTGCCAGTATGTATCCTTGTTAACCTTCCCTCCAAGTGACAGGCTTGTAAGGGAGTCTGACCACAGTCACTAGTAACTCTGAGAAAAATTAAAGTTTACATTCTCTAAAGTATTTTAAAATTTTAATACCAGGCTTAACCCTTAATTTAATATGTGGCCATCATTAACACAGATATAAAGTTTTCTAGAACCAAAGCATTCCAAAAGGTAAACCAGTTGTTACAACTACAAATTATATGGTTTTTCAGTTTCCTGCCTTGTAATTAGTAGCCAAACCTAGAAAAATTTACTAAGCAATGTATTACAGTGAAGAGCTTTGAGTCTGAATGATGTAGGTTCAAAGCCAGGCTCCCCCATTTACTGTGTGATCTTGGCCAAATTACTGAACCTCTTTGAGTCTCCACTCTTTCACTATAGAAAAAGGCTAATGAGAGAGCCTTCTTCAGAGAGATGTCTTTTGGAGATCATCTTTATAATGTACTCAGAACAGTACCTTGAATATGTGTGTTGATAGCTGCTTTTATCATCATTATTATGTTAGGAAGAAAGATAGAGTTAGAACGGTTAGTTGTGATGAGATAAATAAGAAAGTAAAAAGTCTTCACCTCAATTCATCTTTCATTATTCCTTCATGTTCTAATTGCAATATTGGAGGCAAAAACTTGCAGACACCCCATCTTTGCTATGTTTGTTGTTGTGTGCACTCTGGCACACATGGAGGGTGTGGCAGTGACAGCAGAGGTGCCACCTTTCTAAGCAGTGTCTGCGGCTGCTGCAGGTGTAACAGGCTGTGACTGATCATCCACTCAGCAGCTCATGGGCAGGAAGGAGGGGTGGCAAATAGGTTGTAGTTATCTATCCTGTATTTAGATGAGGGGATTGAGGTCATGCCAGTAATGACAGCAAGGCTAGGTGCCACATAGATCACTGTCCCAGAGACCTTGGGGACAGCAGGAGGGACTGGACTGTCCTTGTCAGCTGTAGTGCTTGCCACTCTGAAGGGGCAGCTAAGGTGAGACCTGCACCTGACAAGAAACCCTGCAAACCTCCTCATGTGTGGTCCTTTGGGGTGTGTGGAGTGGGCTGGTGACCTCGTTGTGGGGGCTCTGCTGGGACCAGTGCTGGGGAGCATGGCAGCCAGGTGTATTCACAGAGCCCACCTGCTCGTGCTGTATTGCAATGCTGGAATGCAAGCTTTGGAAAGTAGAGGCAAAGTGAATTGTAAGGGCATCCCTGGGTGCCCTTGGGCTGGTAGGAAATGGTAAAGTCAGACCAGGGAATCTTGTTTGCTGCATAGAGGAGGAAGCAAGCTGGCCGTGCCTCTTCTCATGTGCTAAATTATTTCTCCACAGACATAAATGACATCATGGGGATAAATTTACAGCCTGGCTCCTGTCAGCAGGGAGGAAACATAGTCCGCCACAACGCCCGGCTATTTTTTTGTTGCAGTTTGGCCGGGGCTGGGTTTGAACGTGCCACCCTCGGTATATGGGGTTGGCGCCCTACTCACTGAGCCACAGGTGCCGCCACAGGTGCCGCCCTAGTTTTTCTATTTTTAGTAGAGATGGGGTCTCTCTTGTTCAGGCTGATCTTGAACCCCTGAGCTTAAGGGATCCTCTTGCCTCAGCCTTGCAGAATGTTGGGATTATAGACATGAGCCACGATGACTGGCCACAAGCTACATTTTTAAAGGAGTTTTTACTTCAGTGTCTCAGGATGTTCACACACAGACTTATAAGGGCTCACACAGGTGTTGCTGCCAGTCTTTTAGATGTTGATAGAATTTTGTAGAGTATTGAACTTGTGCTTCGACGTGCAATCCACAATTCAATTACTGTCCTGTTCCTTGGTTTCCACATCTATAAAGGTCAGGGGTTGGACTATTGACATTTCTGGCAGGTAATTCTTTGTCATCATGGGCTGGCCTGTGAATTGCAGGATGTTTAGCAGTGCCGCTGGCCTCTCTGCAGTAGCCTCCACCAGCAGTGACAACCCAGAATATGTGCAGACATTACAAGATACCCCTGGGGATGTAGATTTCTGGTCTGGATAATAGCATATTCATGTAGTGGGTGATCTGGATTTTTTTTTTTTTTTTGAGTCAGTGTTTGTTAGCAGGAAAGACTAAAAGTCTCATCTCCTTACTCCTAACCGAGTACAGTCTGCCTTTCCACACGGATCAAATACAAGTTTTCTATAAAACATCCTTTTCAGAAATAGCAACTGAGTTAGGTAAAGAAACTGAAACAGATTTTTTTTTCCTTGAAGATTTTTATGGCTTTTGGTGGACTCACTACCCAGAAGTAACATTAGTAGGAAAATAGCTTAGCTATGACAATTTTAGTGAAATATCAGTGTTCTTTTATTAAATGTGTTCTTAACTTTTAAAGTCAATACTGTCATTTTAAGTGTTTTGTGAACACCAAAGAAGATTCAAGCTGTTAAATTTCTTAGGAAGCAAATATTTAAATTCAGTCTGTGAGAAATTTAGTGTCCAAAAACCCAGATTATATTAGTGTTAAGTGGTTCATCATTGCCCCTGCTTGTTCTGAGAAGTCAAAAGGTCCTTGCCCATTCTCCTCCCAGGAAGTATTGTATCCATTGTATACAGTTTTCTATTATAAAATAATGCAAGAGCTACCAGGGAGACCAGATTTTTCATGACCCTATTCTTTTTTTCTAACCTGGCTATGTCTGCAAAGTTGTCTGCATCTTCCTAGTAACACAAAATGAGTAAAGTAAGGTGTTCGTTTATTCACTCCCTGTTTATTTTACAGTGGACATTGTTAGATTTGTGTGAGTATATTAAGATGAGGAATAAGTAATAGATAAAAATTGAACTTCCTAGATGTTTATCTGGGTAAAGCTTACCAAGACTAAATTGTGAAACTAAATTGAGTAACTGTTGCATTACCCTGCTGACTTCTCTCCCTTAAGTCTTCATCCTTTTCTGATACTACTCTTAGCACAGTTCTTGCTTGACATTTTACTCATTGTGTCCCATAAACCTTGGTCTACTACTCTTCTCATTTTACGTGTATATGTACATTGAAAAACAAGCATCGAAAACCACCTAATATTGTTTATTGTTTGGGGTGCTTTTAAAAATATGTGAATTGTCTTAAGTATTTGATATACTGTTTTTCCCTTGGTTTGCTGATAGTTTGAGATCTATGCATATGTAATTTATTCCCTTTAATGCTATGTAGTATTCAATTGTGTGGCTCTACTATATTACAAATAGCATTTTGTTCATAGAAACTTATATAATTTCCATTTCTCAATAAAGTGAATACCAAATAATGCTATGAACATCTTTGTCATTCTTTGTGCACAAATGCAGATTATGTCCATATAAGAGCAGTGCTTCTCAAAGTAAGAACCTGTGACCAGCAGCCTCAGCATCCCTGTGAACTTCTTTGAAATGCAGATTTTCAGTCCCCACCCCAAGCTTCTCTGAAGGGAAACTCTTGAGAGTGAGACTCACCAATCTGTGTTTTACAGAGTGTCCGTATGATGCTAATATCTGTTAAGTTCTGAGTCACTGCCCTTGGGTACATACCTATAATTAATATTTTTGAGTTATAGGATAGTAGCAGGGTTTCTAATTTTTTAGGTACATTATTGTTCACTACAAGACTACTTTCCCAGGTGGTGCCTGTAGCTCAGTTAGTAGGGTGCCAGCCCCATATACCGAGGGTGGCAGGTTCAAACCCGGCCCCGGCCGAACTCACAACAACAGCAACAACAACAACAACAACAAATAGCTGGGCATTGTGGCAGGTGCCACAGCTACTTGGGAGGCTGAGGCAAGAGAATCGCTTAAGTCCAAGAGTTGGAGGTTGCTGTGAGCTGTGACACCACAGCACTATACCGAGGGCAACATGGCAAGACTCTTTCACACACACAAAAAAAAGACTACTTTCCCTCTGTCCTCTCCAATTATAAAAATTATTTCCATGTTAATGGTTGAAAAACCTCACTGTTTCAGTTTTCATGAGTGTGATTATTAATGAGGTTGTGCTGCTTTCATAACTATAACTTTTTAAGCTCAGCACCCATAGCTCAGTGGTTAGGGCACCAGCCACATACACTGGGGCTGGCAGGTTTGAATCTGGCCAGGGCCTGCTAGACAAAATAGCCAGGTGTTAGGGAGGGCACCTATAGTCCCAGCTAGGCTCAGGTCAGAGAATTGCTTAAGCCGAGAGTTTGAGGTTGCTGTGAGCTGTGATGCCGTGGCACTCTACTGAGGGCCACATAGTGAGACTCTTGTCTCAAAAAATAAATAAATTTTAAAAAATAAAAATGAATTTTTAAAAAACAAAAATATTAAACTTTAAAAAATATTTGATTCTTTAATCCATTTGTGTCTGTTATTGCTATTGCTGTTTGCATCCTACTTCCTACATGCAGGGGAATCCAAGGCACAGTCCACAGGTCACACCTGGATTATTATGTGAGGACTTTTTTGCTTATTTGTGGTGTTTGCAAAACTTATGAATGGACTTTTTTTTTTTTACTCATCAGCTTTTCTTGGTGTTCATATATTTAATGTGAGGCCCAAGACAACTGTTCTTCCATTGTGGCTTAGAAAAGCCAAAAGGTTGGACATCCATGACTGATATAAAGGGCACTGTTTTGACCTTTAGCTGTCCCTTCCCTTTCTTAAGAGAATGGGTCCTATAAATAAAGACCAAGTAGCACAATTTCAGTATATAGTATGCTCATGTTTCTGCCTTGGCTCTCCTTTTTCACGAGGCATATACCCAGAGGGTGTCCAAAGCAATTCAGTTTGATATCTTATCCTGTAAACTGGAAATCTTTCTATTTTCTGTATTATTGTCTCTGAATTAAAGGGTTAGAACCTAGAATATATATGGTAATGAAATATGGGCTTTCCACAGTTTTAAATTTAAGCAAGAATTAAAATTTGTAATAAATTTATTGACAGTTTATTTCTATGGTTTATAAATGTACTCTGTAGGGCGGCACCTGTGGCTCAGTCGGTAAGGCTCCGGCCCCATATACCGAGGGTGGCGGGTTCAAACCCGGCCCCGGCTGAACTGAAACCAAAAAATAGCCGGGCGTTGTGGCTGACACCTGTAGTCCCAGCTGCTCGGGAGGCTGAGGCAAGAGAATCACTTAAGCCCAGAAGTTGGAGGTTGCTGTGAGCTGTGTGATGCCAGGGCACTCTACCGAGGGCCATAAAGTGAGACTCTGTCTCTACAAAAAAATAAATAAATAAATAAAATAAATGTACTCTGTAAATCTGTAGTGCACATGGCATCATAGTAAAAATTCACCCAACAGCTGTATCTCCTCAATGAACCTAAAAACAGAGCTAATTTCTCTTATTTATAGAATAGTACTTATAACATGTTACTGCATATACTTTTTTTTACCAGATTATATGTTCTTCACTTTTTATTATTATTTCCAACTGCAATTGTTCCAGTTATATTGTGGGGACTTGATAAATTTCCTGTATGAGTTAATACCTTAATGGTATGTCAGAATATTTGTTATGATTTCTTTTTCACCCACAGTATGAAGCAATGCAAATAATCTGTAAACCATTTTGGTAAACTGTAAATAATGATCATGGTAAGAATTAGTCTATTCCATCTCTTTCCATGTCAGCTAAATTTGAACAATTTCAGATTGAGAAGTTCCAGGGATCAATATAATTTAATGATGTACCTGTGGGCTTGAGCCAGGAGGTGTAGTATAGTACTTGGACCATAGTCAGTGATCTTTATATAGGGATGTGATGCTGGAGAGCCACAGCAACTAGGTCTCAGTAGGTAAGGCCTACTTGCTACATAATTCTAAATAGCATATTTTATTCTTATGAAGTCAATGGGCCAGCTGTAGTTTAATGATACATAAGGTAAAGAAAATCTGTGTCAGTGGATCATTTTTTTTTTTTTTGAGACAGACTCCAAAGCTGTTGCCCTAAGTAGAGTGCCGTAGCATCATAGCTCACAGCAACCTCCAACTAGGGTTCAAGTGATCCTCTTGCTTCAGGTTTTCTGTTTTTTAGTAGAGACAGGGTCTCGCTTTTGCTCAAGCTGGTCTTGAACTCGTGAGCTCAAGCAATCCACCTGCCTTGGCCTCCCAGAGTGCTAGGATTATAGGCATGAGCCACCACACCTGGCCAGTGAATCACTTTTGACCACCAGAAGATAGTTATATTTACCTATCAATTGAAATGTTCTAATACCTTTGTTGAGCAGCTCGAGAAGCCTCCCACTCCTTCAGTGGCCATGAAGTATAGACTGGTTCAAGTTCTAAATTATTTCTTGTTAACAAGGTATTGTGTTGTCAAACCAGAGGTGATCTTCTCCTAGAGCAAAAATAGGAACCACAAATACTGGAGGAAGAGCCTCTAAGCTAGAGCCATCCAGGTGAGTTAATGTGTGCTGCACAGATTAATGTTAGGGGATTTATTATTTTAGTGTAGGTTATTCAAAGGTTGTTGTCTTAGAGGTGTTTTTTAAGAATATCTGTTTAGAGGTCCTAAACCTCAGAAGTAACTTGAGAATTGATTCCTAAATCAAACCTTCAAATACTACTCTCATAAAAAATGTTCTCCTTTTTGATTTTTTAAAAAAAATATTCACTGTTCTTGCTGATAATCCATTTTGGTCACCATATATTTCTGCTTGTTTTTCTTAGTTACTTTCTGCTTTTCAAAGCAATTCAGTTGTCCACCTTAGCTTCATTATTCTGCATTTCTTCTGTTATGAGACATTCTTTTGTACACTGGATTTTTTGACTCAACAACTGAATTTTGAGTAGTTTTTATATTCCACCCATTTTCTAAGAGTTTAGGGTAAAGTAGTGAAAAAAATAACTCCTTTAAATGAATACAGGTAGAACTAAATACATAAATTTATATTTGTATTTATATGCATTAATGTTCTGTGGTGTTAAAGACCATTAAAAATTAAACAAGGTTAGATCGATAATGTAGTGTGCTACTTTTATGGTTTTTTTTGGAGACAGAGTCTCACTTGTCACCTTTGGTAGAATGCCAGGGAGTCACAGCTTACAGCAATCTCAAACTCTTGAGCTCATATGATTCTCTTGCCTCAGCCTCCCAAGTAGCTGGGACTACAGGCCCCCGCCACAACACCTGCCTATTTTTAGAGATGGTCTCACTCTGGCTTAGGCTAGTCTCGAACCTGTGAGTTCAGGCAATCCATCTGCCTCGGCCTCCCAAAGTGCTAAGATTACTGTATCTATGAAAATATATTTAAGAAAGAAGGAGAACAAAAGACATTATTAGGAAAACTAAGAGACATTGTTGTTAGCAAACCCACCTTTGAAGAAAATGGCTAAAGAAAGTTCTCTAAATAGAAAGTAAATAACATAAGAATGTGGAAAAGAAAAATACATTGGAAGTTGGCAAAAAATAAGGTTAAATATATAAGAATATTTTCCTCATGAGTTACTGAGATGATATTTGATGGTTAGAGCAAAAGATAAAATACCATGTGATCTGATGCTCTGGTTGTAGAGCAATACAATTATATTAAAAAGTTGGGAGGTAAGGCATCTAAATTAGAGTTAAGCTTGATGTATTTCACTTGAGGTCATAAAATGATGATACTCATAGACTGTGATAAGTTACATAAATACATTTTATACCTAGAACAACTACTTAGAAAACTATAAAAAGTAGTATAGTGAGAAACATTATAAGTAAACCAAGATCAACTCTAAAAAATATTTAAGTAACTAAGAGGAAAATAAGAAAAGAGGAACAGGGCTGCACCTGTGGCTCAGTTGGTGGGGCGCTGGCCCCATATACCGAGGGTGGCGGGTTCAAACCTTGCCCCGGCCAAACTGCAACCAAAAAATAGCCGGGCGTTGTGGCGGGCGCCTGTAGTCCTAGCTACTCAGGAGGCTGAGGCAAGAGAATCATTTGAGTTCAAGAGTTTGAGACTGCTGTGAGCTGTGTGAGACCACAGCACTCTAATGAGGGCCATAGGGTGAGACTCTGTCTCTACCAAAAAAAAATAAATAAATAAAAGAAAAGAGGAACAGATGAATGAGAAGCTGAGAAAGCAAATAAAATAATATTGCACAGAGCAATACTTACCTTAAATGGGAATGAACAAAATACACCAGTTAAAACACAAAGTGGCAATGTGGATAATGCAGAAAATATAATTCCTGCCAAGCACAGTGGCTGATGCCTGTAAATCCTAACACTCTGGGAGGTCAAGGTGGGTGGATTGCTTGAGCTCACGAGTTCCAGACTAGCCTGAGGAAAAATAAGGTTCCATCTCTTCTAAAAATAGATAAACTGAGGCAATAGGATCACTGGAGCCCAAGAGTTGTAGGTTGCTGTGAGCTATGATGTCATAGTATGCTACTCTGGACAACAGCTTGAGGCTCTGTCTCAAAGAAAAGAATGGAAAAGCAAATTTCCAACATACTCAATACTAATATGAAGCCAGTAAACAATCGAATTCACACCCACATGGGAAAAAAAACAACTCATTTTAATTCAGGTTTCAGGTGCTCTCACTGAATGGGCACAATTTGGGGGTGTACGGCACACCTTTGGGGTACAGGACATAACTGTAAGAGGGACTCCTGTTTGTACCCTCACATTATCCTGAAATTTAAAAAAATTTAAAGACGATGACTGGAAATTATAACCTATTTTTTCTAGTATTGAGTATAAAACCTGTGTCTTATTTCAGAAATTTTTAACAATTTCCCAGAAGGATTGTTACTCTTCAAGGCCAGTGCTGAGGAAGAAGGACTCTGGCCCTTCGAAGTGTGTTTGTCAGGATTGTCAACACCAAAGCCTCCGTACGTGTCAGTTTTGATGCCATCTTCATGGAAACTGCGAAAGTCGTCGATGTGTGCATGTATGTATTACATCATCAATTTTTACTATTTAGCTTGTGAAGTAGCTGTCCATTTAGTGGCTTTATTCCAGTATCGTCCTTTGTTAGCTATAAGAGAGCATTGGAATGAACTGTACCTACCGGGCCCCTGGAGGAATCTGTGTGCAAAAATGAATGCTGTTATTTGTGGAGTTAAATGAAGATGAGATCCTACATAGTTATCTCCCTACATGTACCTGTTTATACTTATGGAGCAGGTGCAGATGGAAATCTCTTTAGAAGGTAGTAACTACAAAATAATAAGAGTATAAATTCTCTATGGTTAGTTTGACATTTGTATTTCCTAGCTCACAGCAACCTCAAACTCCTGGGTTCAAGTGATCCTCTTGCCTCAGCTTCCCAAGTAGCTGGGACAACAGGCGCCCAGCACAATGTCTGGCTAATTTTTTTTCTATTTTTAGTAGAGATGGGAGTCTCACTCTTGCTTAGGCTGGTCTTGAACTCCTGAGCTAAAGCAATCTACCATCCTCAGCCTCCCAGAATACTGAGATTACAAGGCATGAGCCACCATGCCTGCCCACTGAAAGACTTCTTTAGGAGAGTTAGAAATTAATCCTGAGGCAATGAAAACATAGTATCAAAATAAATATGAAAAGTGTTATAAATGAAAAGTGTTTTAAAAAAATCCTACAAATGCATAAGGAAATGACTTAAAAATCAGAGATAAAGGCAAAATTAATAAACAGGCCTTTTACAAACAAATATTTAAAAGGGATTATGTATGTACACACACACACACACACACACATATAAATTTGTTGATTTCATTGATTTTTTTTTTCCAGAGGGCAAATTGGATCTACATAAAGAGACCACCACATGCCTAATAGAATGATGAAACTGAAGCACTCAGGAAATGTTAATTGTTGGTGAGGCTGGGAGCAGCCAAACTCAGCACTTGTGTGTGCCCAAAATTAAAAAGATTGTAATGAGAGGGATCACAGGAGATGTAAAGAAATAGATTCTATATTCACAGATTTCAGCACTGTGCATTATGACAGTTCATCTCCACTTGATTTACAGATTGAGCACATTGCCAGCTGCATCCCATCAAGGGTTGTCTAGCTGTAGACACAATAATTGGCGATACTTAGGAAACATATTATGGAAAATGGATGTTGGCATTCTTCATAAATTATTCAAAAATTAACTAAAATGAATGGTAGAAATGTTAAGTAAAAACTGTAACATTTGTAGACCCAAAGAAAGGTGTACTCTTTGTAACTGTGGGATTAGCAATGAAGTTTTAGATATGACATCAAAAAATGCACCTTTTTTTTGATAAATTAACAAAGTGGACATAATCAGTATTGAAAATGTTCTGTGGCTCGGCACCTGTACCTCAGCTGCTAGGGCGCCAGCCACATACACCAGAGCTGGTGGTTTCAAACCGGCCTGGGACTGCTGAAGAACAATGACAACTACAACCAAAAAAAAAAAAAAAATTTGAATGGGCATTTTGGTGGGTGCCTGTAGTCTCAGCTACTTGGGAGGCTGAGGCAAGAGAATTGCTTAAGCCCAAGAGTTTGAGGTTGCTGTGAACTATGATGCCATAGCACTCTACCGAGGGTAACAAAGTGAGACTCTGTCTCATAAAAAAAAAAAGTATGGAACCGGAAAAAACCCCGTATAGCTAAGGCAGTTCTCTGTAACAAAAATAAAGCTGGGGGCATCAGCATACCAGATTTTAGTCTGTACTACAAAGCCATAGTGCTCAAGACAGCATGGTACTGGCACAAAAACAGAGACATAGACACTTGGAATCGAATTGAATACCAAGAAATGAAACTAACATCTTACAACCACCTAATCTTTGATAAACCAAACAAGAACATACCTTGGGGGAAAGACTCCCTATTCAATAAATGGTGTTGGGAGAACTGGATGTCTACATGTAAAAGACTGAAACTGGACCCACACCTTTCCCCACTCACAAAAATTGATTCAAGATGGATAAAGGACTTAAACTTAAGGCATGAAACAATAAAAATCCTCCAAGAAAGCATAGGAAAAACACTGGAAGATATTGGCCTGGGGAAAGACTTCATGAAGAAGACTGCCATGGCAATTGCAACAACAACAAAAATAAACAAATGGGACTTCATTAAACTGAAAAGCTTCTGTACAGCTAAGGACACAATAACCAAAGCAAAGAGACAACCTACACAATGGGAAAGGATATTTGTATATTTTCAATCAGACAAAAGCTTGATAACCAGGATCTATAGAGAACTCAAATTAATCCACATGAAAAAAGCCAACAATCCCTTATATCAATGGGCAAGAGACATGAATAGAACTTTCTCTAAAGATGACAGACGAATGGCTAACAAACACATGAAAAAATGTTCATCATCTCTATATATTAGAGAAATGCAAATCAAAACAACCCTGAGATATCATCTAACCCCAGTGAGAATGGCCCACATCACAAAATTTCAAAACTGCAGATGCTGGCGTGGATGTGGAGAGAAGGGAACACTTTTACACTGCTGGTGGGACTGCAAACTAGTACAACCTTTCTGGAAGGAAGTATGGAGAAACCTCAAAGCACTCAACCTAGACCTCCCATTTGATCCTGCAATCCCATTACTGGGCATCTACTCAGAAGGAAAAAAATCCTTTTATCATAAGGACACTTGTACTAGACTGTTTACTGCAGCTCAATTTACAATCGCCAAAATGTGGAAACAGCCTAAATGCCCACCAACCCAGGAATGGATTAACAAGCTGTGGTATATGTATACCATGGAATACTATTCAGCCATTAAAAAAAATGGAGACTTTACATCCTTCGTATTAACCTGGATGGAAGTGGAAGACATTATTCTTAGTAAAGCATCACAAGAATGGAGAAGCATGAATCCTATGTACTCAATTTTGATATGAGGACAATTAATGACAATTAAGGTTGGGGGGGGAAACAGAAAGAGGGAAAGAGGGAGGTGGGTGGGGCCTTGGTGTGTGTCACACTTTATGGGGGCAAGACATGATTGCAAGAGGGACTTTACCTAACAATTGCAATCAGTGTAACCTGGCTTATTGTACCCTCAATGAATCCCCAACAATAAAAAAAAAAAAAAACTCTGTGAAAGACACTCTTCAGAGATTAAAATTCCATGGGAATCATATATGAAAGGTATAAATGATTGTGCCTAAAGACAAAACCGCAGTAGGAAAGAGGTTTAGGTCAGCTCTATTGAAAGCGGAGGGTGACCCACCTGGGCAGTACAAAGATGGTGTCTGCACCTGGGAGCAGTTAGAGACCACAATTATATGTGGCTATCGGGAGGGCACATTCTACATGTTGCCTCTCAGCTAGGGTCTTTTGGTGTGAATTTCTCAGGGCATGGCCTAATTGGATTGTTTGTGTCTTTGTCTTAGGAGGAGACAAGGTGGATGGGGAGGGGAAAGGGTTTGTGTGTGGCTGCATTAGGCCTCCCACCATTCCCAGCTCTTGTTAAAAGGGGTGATGGGGACAACGATCCATCTTCCAAAATTGCTTTTGGCTACATAGGGCAGTAGCTGTTCTTGGTTGGATGAATGGTAGGAGTCAGGTATTAGTAGGGCTGCATGGGTTTGGGGTACTTTGAGAGAGGTTTGGGAAGTAGTAGAAATTGGATTGCAACTATGGCTGACACCATTTTTACCCTGTCTTGAATAAATGAGGACAGGAATTAGATGACACAAGGGATAATGGTTATTAAGGGGAGAATCGAGGCTGGGTGAGGTGGCTCATGCCTGTAATCCTAGCACTCTGGGAGACTGAGGCAAGTGGATTGATTCAGGACTAGCCAGAGCAAGAGGGAGATCCCTTCTCTAAAAAGAGCTGGATGTTGTGGCAGGGGACTGTAATTCCAGCTACTTGGGATGCTGAAGCAAGAGAATTGCTTGAGGCCAAGAGTTTGAAGTTGCTATGAGCCATGACGCCACGACACTCTACCAAGGATGACAAAGTGAGACTGTCTCAAAAAATATGTATAAATACATAAATAATAGGCAAATCGCAGGAAAGGGTCCCAAGGGTGGTGAGATCCAGTGTACCTAAATGCTGTCGAATCAGGGTCTTTCATTTTGAGATCACTGGTAGGTAGTTTTTTCTTGGAGCCGGGTGATGCCCTCTAGGACCAGAACAGACTTCTTGGTGTAGAAATAGCATACCTCCTGTAATAAAGTACAAGGGACCCCTTCCCCATCAGTGAGTAGACCCAAGCCTCTGTGATTTTGGAGAACTACTGTTGGTAGGGAATCTACTGATGTTGTATGAGTTCTAACTTATCAGAGACTTAGTGGAGGCTTTTTGCCAGCGCAGCGGACATTAGTCAGAACTGGTGGCTAGCAATCCCCAGGCTGGCAGTTCTGGTAGAAACCCCTGCCACGATGCCCAGCCCTCCTAGGAGATGTGATCTGTTGGCCTTGTCAAGGTCAGATGGTGAAAGGGTTGGCTTTGTTTTATATTCTTCTGAGCTGCTATCAAACTTTAAGAATTTTCTTTACTTTTTTTTCCTTTTTTTCTTATAGATTGTGCTTCTTTGTCACACTCCACACACTCCCAGTGAGTGTGCTATGGTATTGTGTGGGAAAGGTTGGGCAATATCAAAAGGCCTTGGCTTGGGCGGTGCCTGTGGCTCAAGGAGTAGGGCGCCGGTCCCATATGCCAGAGGTGGCGGGTTCAAACACAGCCCCGGCCAAAAAAAAAAAAAAAAAGGCCTTGTCTTTTAATAAGAGGAGAATTGTTTGAGTTGGCCATAGCACTTGTAGGGATATCTGCTTTCTTGCTTCTAGCCTAACAGGTGACTGTGGCTTGCTGGGCTGCATTTCTTTTCTCTGTAGTTCTTATTAATGCTGACATACTGGCTGGCCAAACTCACAACTACAAGGTGACATTCAGCCCTTGGAAGCTGAGTTCAGACTCTGGTGGGAGTGGGATGAGGTAGAACAGGATTGAAGAATGAGCATGGGGGAGGGCCCAGCAGGGCCATATCCCTGTTTCTGTCCATTTTCTGTTGCTATAATGGTATACCTAAGACTGGATAACTTATTAGGAACAGAATTTTTTTTTTAGCTCATCATCCTGGGGAGGCTGTGAAGTCCAGGAGTGTGGCACCAGCATCTGGTGAGGGTCATCCCACAGGTGAAGGGTGTAATGTAGTAGCAAGCATGCAGGACAGAGATGCGCCGGGCCAGGCTCGCTTTATAACAACCTGCTCCTGTGAGAACAACACTAACCCATTAAAGAGGTCTCCTCTCTCGTGATCCAGTCTCTTCTTACCAGGTCTTTCTTCCAAACATGTTGCTTTGGGGATTAATTTTCCAACACATGAACTTTTAGGAGACACCTTCAAACCATAGCACTCCCTCAAAGCAAATGATGTGTGGCTAAACCAAACGTCTGTCATTGTCTTTTTATTGCTATATTCTAGCTTGTTTAGCTGAAGGTCTATCATCATCACACTGCCCCAAATAAAGTATTGTGTAATTCTCAGAGGAGGCCTCTACATAGATTTTTTTTAAAAGTAAATCTGTGCACTTTGGAAGTTGAACCTGATATACATCCCTGCTAACACATATTCCAGCACCGTAATCATACACGATGTTACAGCTTTTTCAATGACTCTCTCCACGTATGCTTTTAACAATAAATACAATAAATCTTTCTCCCTACATCAACAGATGTGGCTGGGCTGTCCCTGGGTTCCTAGGACCATTCTGCCACACATGGTTAGTAAAGCTTTTGTTGACACAGTGAGTTAGCATAGCCAGTCTCTTCTGTCTTCACCTCAGTACTATAGTGTTTGGAATCCATCGTGGTATCTTTATTTCTTGACTCTACTGCACTGCCCTCTCACCTCCACATCAGCTGAGTGCATCACAGATGTGTCCTCCATATCAGTGACTGGAGGAAATGTTGTTCCAGGCCTTCACAGGGCAACTGTAGGCTGGTAAAGCTTTGCCAGGTAGGACATGCCCACACTTACACAGGCGAAACTAAACTTGAAGGGATTGGGGGCTCAGTGCCTGTAGCTCAGTGAGTAGGGCGCCAGCCACATACACTGAAGATGGCAGGCGCCAGTCACATACACTGTTGAGCCCGGCCCAGGCCTGCTAAACAACAATGACAACTGCAACCAAAACATGGCCAGGCATTGTGGCAGGTGCCTGTAGTCCCAGCTACTTGGGAGGCTGAGGCAAGAGAATCGCTTGAGCTCAAGAGTTTGAGGTTGCTGTGAGCTGTGATGCCACAGCACTCTACCAAGAGTGACATAGTAAGGCTCTGTCTCAAAAATAAAAGAAAGAAAAGAAAGGAGAGGGATATACTCTTTTTAAAGATTTTGTAAGAAAATTCTAGAGGAAATAGAAACAGTATCTAAGACTGAAGCCTCTGAAGCCAGTCTGGGACATCCCATCCTTGTTTTATTCTGTGATCTTGGATAAGGGACTTAACATCTCCTTGTTTCAGTTGTCTTCTGTAGAAAATGGAGTTGATAATAATACTTGGTGGCCCATGCCTGTCATCCTAGCGCTCTGGGAGGCTGAGGCAGGAGGAGTGATTGAGGTCAGGAGTTTGAGATAATGGTACTTATTCACTTAGTTTGAGTGCATTGATTTTCAGAAATCAAACTGAATCACAGTGTTTTGTTGTTTTCTTACCATGTCAAAGGAACAAGAGGATAAAAGCAATGAACTTTCTTTGAAAGCCCAATTGAAGAGTAATATCTCAATCTTACAAATATATATCTTATTTAGGAATACAAATATGTGAAGTATTATTGAAAGTGGCACAAAATTATGGAGTAAGGAACCAATTAGAACTATAGGGTTGCTTTTGAATGTTATTAAAGGAGCCATGGCAGTAATTTTCAGGTTCTGTACTCTTTCAAAACCCCTTTTTCAAATTTACTTTCAAGGACAAATTTTATTAATAGGGAATACAATAAGTGGATGACAATCTAAAATAATTCTACAAGCCTCCGTATCGCACAGAAAAACAAAATTGGTATTTTTGTGAGTGTTCTCCATTTTATCTCCTATGTAATCAAATTCTTTGACTTATTTTATATCACAGTAAGATCTTTTCTCAGTAGCTCTAGGGAAGAGGAGGTACTCTCTTATACACTCTTTATTAATGTGAATTCCATCAGTTAGCATTATACATTAAAGATAGGCCTTTGGATTCTAGGTTAAGGCAGACACAAGCGAGGATTGAGTAGGATTGCTCTGTGCAGCAGCAGAATAGGGAGCACACAGCACTAACCTCTATACCTCAGAGTTAGGATGAGGATGAAGACATCCTTGTAAGACTAGGAACAATGCATAGTCCATGTGACGTACTCTGTAAAGGGCAAGAGCCCTTTACAAACTGGAGAAGGTAACAGGTAACAGCAGAAGAAAAAATTAGAAAGATTAGGCACATGAGCCTCTTCTATGTGCAGGAGGCTCTCTGTAACTGAGAGAGAGGAGTCACTGTCAGGGACCAAATAGCCTACAGGAGCTAAAAGTGGTCCTTGGCCAGCACCCAGGAAGAATAGAAAAGTCCTCAGTCCTACAGTCACAAAGAGAACTGATTTCTTCCCACAACCTGCGTGGAAGCAGATTCTTGCCAGATCTCATGGACAGGAGTGTAGCTGGTACTGGATCTTGATTCTGGGTTTCTGAGAGTCTGTCTACGCAGAGAATCCAGTCCAGCCTGCTTGTACTTCTGGCCTACAAAACTACGATAAAGTTGTTGTGTTAAGCCACTAAATTTGTAGTCAGTTGTTGTTCAGCAATCAAAATATAATAAAGTAAGTAAAATCAGCAGGTTTCAAAAGAGTATGGACAGTATAATTTCCTCCTTGTTTATATATTCATGTATTAATGAGTCTGCAGATTAAAATGAGCTGAAGTATGCACACAGTGTTGTTAACATGAATGCTTGGTTGGCAAGTTGAATTAATTGAAAAGAATGTAACCAGCAGACAACTGCAAAGTCTCATAACTCATTATTTCCATGGGCTAAGTCTCGTGGAATGAACTTGGGCATTCTGTGAGGTCTTCTGGAATGCCACCGGACTGTTGGCATTAATCTCTCTCTCTTTTATTTATTTTTTTTTTTTTGAGATGGGAGTCTCACTATGTTGCCCTCAGTAGAGTGCTGTGGCATTACAGCTCACAGGAACCTCAAACTCTTGGGCTTTAAGTGATTCTCTTCCCTTAGCCTCCCAAGTACCTGGGACTACAGGCACCTGCCACAATGTCCAGCTGTTTTTTGTTGCAGTTGTTGTTTAGCTGACCCAGGCCAGGTTTGAACCTGCCACCCTTGGTGTGTGTGGCTGGTGCTCACTGTAATCACTGTGCTACGGGTGCCAAGCCACCATTTATCTCTTCTTGCTGTTTGTCCACAGAGTAGTAATGTTCTGGGTTTGAGATCTGAAAAATTGGATTTCAAAATGTAACTTCACTACTTAGGAGTTTTGTGAAACTTGGGTAATTTAAATACTTATGGCTTTAGTTTCCTCATGTCTGAAATCTGAAAAAGAATACTCACCAGCTGTGGTCACTGTGAAGATTCACCCAGATAAATGCAAAGCAAATAATGTCACCATTGCTGAGAACCTGGGCCACCCCCAAGGCGAAAGCTCACTGCATTGTTGTTCTTATATGTTCAGTCAGGTTCAACTGTGTTAGTAGTTTTCAACTAGTCTTCCCCATGGTCCTTCTTTGATCATGTCTTGGTATTCTCAAGCCTAGCATGGTGCCTGGCATCTATCATGTGCTTGGTAACTTCTGGTTCAATTAATGCATGAGTGAATAATCTGAATCTTGGTAAAATGAAATGTTTGGTTCCCAAGACGATGCAGACTGCAGTCACATAGCACTGTCATGAGATGTCAGTACAAATAGGAAAACTTTGCATTTCAAGAATATCATGGTCTATATTCCATCCCTCTTGTAGGGCTTCACAGAAAACACACAACTGTAATAGTGTGAAAGCAGAAAGCAAACTTCCAGGAATTTGCTCACCTCCTTCCTGTTTTCACTGTGTAGGTGAAAACTGTGTAGGTTGTGTCTTACAGACACAACCCTGTTTTACAAAGAAAAATTTTCCTGCCGAGCTTGTAGTCCTGAAGACAGACCAAGGAGACCTCATTTGGGGACAATTCGATATGCACAGCCTTTTTCTATTTCTGCTTTAAATCTTTGTCTCCAGGCTTGGGTCAGAAGGCAGCATTGTAAAGAGCACAGAGTCAAATGCTAGTCCCTTTGCTGAACACTGGCGCATCTGTGCAAGTTTCTCAACCTTTCTGAGTTTTCTTTTGGCCTGGGGGGGAGGAAGGCACTTACAGAGATCACTAATGTTGCAGCTATGGAGATTTAAGCAGAAGATCATTCTCTAAAAGTCTAGTCCCCAGAGTGTCCTGGAATGAAAAGGGAGTATTTTCTTTTTTTTTCTGTAGAGACAGAGTCTCACTGTACCACCCTCAGGTAGAGTGCCGTGACATCACACGGCTCACAGCAACTTCTAACTCTTGGGCTTACGCGATTCTCTTGCCTCAGCCTCCCGAGCAGCTGGGACTACAGGTGCCCGCCACAACGCCCGGCTATTTTTTTGTTGCAGTTTGGCCGGGGCTGGGTTTGAACCCGCCACCCTCGGCATATGGGGCTGGCGCCCTACTCACTGAGCCACAGGCGCCGCCCTGAAAAGGGAGTATTTTCTTTGCAGTGCTGAAGGGATTTGGACAATGAGCCCACAACTACTTGGCCTAAAGCCTTCTAGCTCTATCAGGTGCACAAGCTCTCTGGAAGGCCTTGCTTTGAATGATCCCCAGCTGTAATACCCCCTCACAAACACACTCTCTTGAGTACAAAGATGGTTCTTCACCAGTCTCTAAAAATGGGTATAAATGCCATTGTCGTAACACAATCTCCAAGCTGAGTATTGTGGGTTTATAAAAATGTCTACAGCCTGTTTCTCATCTGCTTTAATGATGTTTCCTAATGGTTAACACTGACATTGGCATCTTTTCTCTGGGCAAAGTGCTGTGAGACTGGCTTTCCCCTCCCCCAAAGAGTTGGTTTAAACAGCCCATGAGCTGCTGGAATGCAGACCTATGATTTTTCTCTTCCTACAAAGAGATGTATTCTGGAAGGCATGGGGATTCTACCTCATTTCGTGCCACAGCAGGCAAAGTGGCCCCATTGCTATTGGAAAATACTCGATACCCCTGTCCAGGGAGCCCACACACAGTGTGTGCAGCAGCTTCAGGAGGGAATAAAAAATAGATAATACGGTAAATGATGTTTCTTAGCATCTATTATGTCTGAAAGAGGTTTGATGAGCTTTATTTTATTGATAAATTTTATATTATGTTGAAAAAAAGCACATTATTTTGTTTAAAATATGGACTCACTTCACTTAACTAGGCCACTTCAGGGAAGCTAAAATGAAAGCCAGCCAGAGGAAAAATGGCTCTAGGAATACACTTACTAGCAGCAATCAAATCCCTTTCATATTGCTACTAGGCCTTTCTTATTTTTTTCCTACCTTCCCCGTGATTCAAGACTCACAGAGGCAGGGTTCCTGCTTGCCTTTGTTCTTCCTTTACTATTCCCACTTTATGACAATTTGGTTTTTTTTTTTTTTTTGAGACAGAGTCTCACTTTGTTGTCCACGGTACAGTGCTATGGTGTCATAGCTCACAGCAACCTCCAACTCTTGGGCTCAAGTAATTCTCTTGTCTCAGCCACCCAAGTAGCTGAGATTACGGGTGCTCGCCACAATGCCTGACTATTACTAGAGACAGGGTCATGCTCTACTTCAGGTCATGCTCTTCACAGGTCTTGAACTTGTGAGCTCAGGTAATCCACCCTCCTTGGCCTCTCAGAGTGCAGGGATTACAGGCAAGATCCACTGCGCTCAGCCCCCCTTTACCATATAAAGGTATGTTTCTTGTCTTTCTCTCAATCATATTTTCTAATCACTGAGTTCACCACTTTCTCTTTCTGAAAACTTTCCTTTCTACCTCTCTCCTCATATTCACTTTGAATTCTTTCTCCTTTTTTCAATGTGTTTTGTTGCTTTGGCAATACCCATGTATCTTTTTTTAACAACAAAAACTTAGGAGGCATAGACAGGATGAAAATTGTTTGCAGTCAGCTAGAAATAGCTGGGAGAAAACCGCTGAATGAAAATGATCTGTTTGTCTTTCTTCCCTTGGCATTTGTGGAGCCACTTCAATTTTGATAAAGGTCACAAATAGGAAGAACACAGGCTCGGTGCCCGTAGCACAGTGGTTATGGCACCAGCCACATACACCGAAGTTGGTGGGTTGGAACCCAGCCCAGGCCAGCTAACCAACAATGACAGCCGCGCTTTGTGGCGGGCGCCTGTGGTCCCAGCTGCTTGGGAGGCTGAGGCAAGAGAATTGCTTAAGCCCAGGAGTTTGAAGTTGCTATGAGCTTTGACTCCACAGCACTGTACTGAGGGCAACATAGGGAGACTCTGTCTCCATAAAAAAAAAATAAATAAAACACAGAATCCATTGACCTGCTTTCTTTATATGTGAGCAGTGTTATTTCTTATGTGCTATACAAATAGTTGAAGGCTAATTAGCAGTATAACTGTAAGTAGTAATGCTGCCAGTCTCCTTCAGACAAGAAAAAAAAAAAAAAAAAAAAAACACAGAATCAAGTGGGTTGATGTCCTCCTCACCTGCTCATGACTGTTTCTGAAGATGATCGCCAATACTGCTTTCTTCTGGAGGTCTTGAGCCTTCAAGAACTCTCATGATAGACAAGTCCTTAAGATGTTGGAAGAGAGATTTGTGCCACCTTGAGTTCCTACAGCCACATGGGTTTGTTACTCTGTCTCGTGGAAGAAAGAACAGACCTAATGAATCAGAAGCTGTATTTTTGCAAGATACCAGAGGATTCATATCCCATTGAAGTTTGAGAAGCACTGATCTGGAGCAGTGGGTTAATGCTGCCCTTCACTTTGGAATCACCTAGATCAGCACACTTGAAACTTCAGTTAAACTTTGATGGCACACTGAACTTATGCTGATAAAATAAAAAGTAAATAAGAAAAAGGAATGCACTTACTGTGCTTTGAACTTCTTTCAAAAATAATTTAATTAATGATCTTTAAAATTGTTATAGCACAACTAAGGTCCTGCCATGGCACACCGGTTGAAAATCACTGACCAATACCAAAAAATTGTTTAAAAATACACAGTAGGTCATACTCATTGGACATTCTGAATTAATTAGGATGGCACCTAAGCATAGTTGTTTTAAAAATCCCTAATGGTGGTTATAATGTTATAATGCACAGCCATGTTTGAGAAACACTGATTGCAGTGAGGAACGAAAAAGCCCACCACACAGCACCAGCAATGGAGGGAAGGTTGCTAGATTGCTATTAAGCACCCTTTAAAAACTGCATTGTAGCCTCAGCGCCTATAGCTCAAGCGGCTAAGGTGCTAGCCACATACACCAGAGATAATGGGTTCAAATCTAGCCTGGGCCTGCCATACAACAATGACAACTACAACCCAAAAATAGCCAGGCATTGTGGCAGGTGCCTATAATCCCAGCTGAGGCGAGAGAATCGCTTGAGCCCAGGAGTTAGAGGTTGCCGTGAGCTGTGATGCTACGGCACTCTACCCAGGGTGAGAGCTTGAGGCTCTGTCTCAAAAAAAGAAAAAGAAAACTGCACTGTATGCACATGTGTCTGAAGTACATCCCATATATTTGAAGGGAATCCAGAAACCCAAGTTGTCCTCCTTGGTTTTTTGGTTCAGTTTTCTGTAGTTTGGTTCAGCTTTCTGTAAGTTTGGTTCAGCTTTCAAATTTCGTCAAATGTGCAGCAAAAAGTAAGGATCTCTCCTTTTCCAGTCATTATATTTATGGATTCATTCAATAAAATAGACTTCCCATGTGGGAGGTACTTCTTTAGTGCTTGGACCTTAGAAACCGCCTACAAAGAGTCTGCAATCACTTTGTTATTTAGTGAATTGGGTTCCTGTGTGCACAATGATACAGCACATCGCGAGGAAGCTTGATTCATAGGTGAATGAGGGATGTTAAGACAAAGAGGTGAAGCAGTTCATTGCCCAGTATCCCTGGGAGACATCACCCATGTGCACTTAACTCAGTAAATGGTGGCTCACACTTAACTTTAAGCCATAAAAAATTAAAAAGTATTACTATAGTCTTAGTAACTAAGGACAAACATTTATTTGTAAACCTGACAGCTTAAGGAAGTATTTCTAAGGTTTTATAAGTAGGGGAAAATAATTTTTTTTCAATGAACATCAAACCTTGTAAGTTTTATGATTTCTTTTAAGAAGTAGCTAATACTGCAGGGCCACTCCCTCACTGTGAGAGTCTGTGTCCTCCCTGGCTCCTTGCAGCTGGGAGCTCTTTCTGAGGTGGAGACTCTTTCCTCTGTTTTTTCTCATGCCCAACAGTGGGTCAGGCAGGATGCATAACAATAAATGTTGCTGAAAAAAAAAAGAAGTAGCTAATACTGTAACTGTTTCTTTGTATACCAGAACTCTTATATAAAATGTATATATTTAAAATAACCACTTCTTTTTCCTTTTCTTCCTATGAAGTATATTTTCTTTAGAAGCCAAATTGGTGCTTTGGAAAAGGCAGCCAAATAGGCAAAGAAGTAATTTTATGAAACTACACAAGGCTTTCCTAAGGGTGTCTGACTTCAATACAAACTACTGGAGTATTAATAATTACAATTCAAATATCCGCTTTAATCCAACTCATGCTGTCTCTCTTTTTTTGGGGGGGTGAGGGGCGTATAGAGTCTCAGTGGTCTTGGGGTTGAGTGCCCTGGCATAGGTCACAGCAGTCTAAGTCTTCCGCTCAAGAGATTGTCGGTTCAGAAGAGAGAGGCTGCGACTACAGGCACCCGCCATAACGTCCATATATTATTATTGTTATTTTATAGTGAAGGGGTACCGCTCTTAATCAGGCAATCTACCCACCTTCGCCTCCCAGAGTGCTAGGATTATGGGCATCAGCACCACCATCATCCCATCTAAAAATGTGAATGAAAAAGACAAAATGTAAAAGAAAAAACTCTCACAGACAGATGTGACAAAAACTGACTCGTCAATGGAAAAGAGCCTCAAAACTGTAAAATAGGGCAGCACCTGTGGCTCAAAGGAGTAGGGCACGGGCCCCATATATCGGAGGTGGCAGGTTCAAACCCAGCACCAGCCAAAAACTGCAAAAGAAAAAAAAATCTGTAAAATAATTTAGAGGGGTTGGTTCTGAGTCCTCAAGTGATCCGGCCACGGTCGGGTTACAGCTTGGCTTTGCACATTTTAGGGAGATGGGAACGACATATAAAATCATCAGTCCGTAGTCATCAACAACATGAGTTTGGCCTGGAAAGGCAGGACCTCTCTAAGCAGAGGAGGGAGGGGGTTGACCGGTTGATACAGGACAAGTGGTGTCCCCAGCCAGCTTGTGGAGCTGGGGGGGAGGGGGCGGGCCGGGGTGCGGACTGGCTGCCTCCACCTTGGCAGTGTTGATGCTGCGGTAAGGAGCAGAGGAACCAGCAAGCAGCGGGCTGGAGGGTAGGCAGGGGGGCCCTGCAGGAGGCTCCAGTAGCCCAAGGGGCCAGACAACTGCTGGAGAAACACCAGCAGCTTAGGTTTCCCTCCCCTCCCACTTCTGGCTGAACAGGGAGCCCCCATTTTCTAGACCCGGTCAATTTCATGTAAGTTTCCTAGGCCTGGGAATGAAAGGCATTGTAGCCATTCATCCGTGTCCCAGACAGGACCCAGACATGTCCCTGATAAGATGTCCCAGGCACACCAAATGTAACTACCAAGCCTCGCTAAATTTAACTACCGAGGGCCCCATGCGTCTATATATACCGTCTATCTACCCCTAGACAAGGAGCCCGGAGAGAGAGTCTAAAAGTCTAAAGAAAAGCTAAGAGCTTTTCTCTCCTGACTTGGGTTTTCCCTTTCTGCCAGGAGCTCTGGCACTTCTGTATTCTTTTCTGTAAATAAATCCTGTCTTACCCCTGATCTGTGGTCTGGGGATTCATTCTTCGAATCACCCAAGACCAAGAAACTACTGAAGAGCGAAACTCTGTTATCAAGGTTACAGCTGGCTTTAAAGCTGCTTTGATTCTGGGTAAGGGAATGAAGCTCCATCTAAAGGCTTGGAATGTGTTCAGTTAAGATGAGGGTGTCTGGGTGGCGCCTGTGGCTCAGTGAGTAGGATGCAGGCCGCATGTACCGAGGACTCAGCCCTGCCAAACTGCAACAACAACAACAAAATAGCCGGGCATTGTGGCGGGTGCCTGTAGTGCCAGCTACTTGGAAGGCTGAGGCAAGAGAGTCGCCTAAGCCCAAGAGCTGGAGGTTGCTGTGAGCTGTAACGCCAAAGCACTCTACTAAGGGCGACAAAATGAGACTCTGTCTCTTAAAAGAAGAAGGTGTGTCTGTTAATGATCAGCAAGCACCCTGGTAACGTTTACCCAAAACTCACGTGATCAGTGAATTCAATGGATGGCCTGGGTGTCTGCATTAAGGGTTTGTCTCACCTGCTGGCCAGCAACAAGATGCAAGCATTCCGTATGTTACTGTGAACCAAAAATGACTTCCAAAGGGAAGGGTGTCTTGACTTCCCTTCCCTTCTTCCTTGTGTCCAGAGAAGACTTGGGCTTCAGATTTTATTTTAGTTCACTGACACTAGAAGTGGTGCTTCTGAGGGAAAGATTCTGGAGAGGGCGAAGAGCTGTCATTCAGAAGAGCTTTCACCCATTTGGGTGGTTTCCCTGCCCCCTCCTCTCCCTCCCCTCCCCTAGGACCTGAGCCCAGGAAGAGAGGCAGGCGGAGGAGGTGCTGCTCCCGGAAGGAGGCTCCCGAAGGTCTCACAGTAACTTTGCCACCTTGATAGGTTTGTGGGAGGAACTTCTGAGCCAGCCATGGTTTTGCCCTGAGGGGTTGGCGAGAAGTGGCACAGGTGGGGCGGGCCCCACGGAAGAGAGAAGCCCTAGCCCAGCCGCCCAGATGGACCCTTCCCGGGTGAGCTGTGTCACAGCCCCTCATCCGACCACCTCCTACTTCTCCTCGCCCCGCCCCTGCTCGCGGCCCCGCCCACTCCACCCCGCCCCGCCCCCTTCGGCCCTGACTGCGCACGCTCGCAGGCAGCCTCCCGCCCTGCTCTGCTTTCAGCCGGGTCCCCGCCCAGCGGGCTCCCGCTTTCCAACCGCTGAAAAGGAACGGGACGCCTTGCCTGAGAGATGGAGTGCGATTCAGTAACTCGGTGCGTGTGGGCTATAAACGCCAATGCCTTTTGTCCGCTACCTCAGGAAAATCTCCCCAACCCTTTGAGAGCGGCCGCTCCCGCTGCTGTGGGACCTGGCAACCTTTTTTGTCCTCTCTGTGGCCCGCGCCAAAGGGGACTGTTAAAGGGCCAGCCATGAGCGGTTTGGATCCCTCAGGCGTGTGTGGGGTGGTGGTGCCCGGAAGCCTCCCCAGCGAGGGGGCCCGTTTGTCTCCCCTCATCTGCGGGTTTCACCAGGGCCTCTGGCTTCTCTCCCTCCCTGTCCCACCCAGACGCCGCCCACCCGCTTTCTTCCTTTGGGAACTCCCCAGCCCTGTTCCACACACTTCAACCCGCTGGGCCTGCCCTTAGCTGAAAAGGGGGTAGATGGACAGACAGGGACACACCCCGCCGAGAGCCCCTGAGGATGGAGAGCTGTGGAGGCTGTTGTGGGGCGAGATAAGGACAACCCACTCAAATTAGAATTTCAAAAAGGAGTCTTTTCTTAATCACGGGGCCTTCTTAGCAAAAGTCTAAAGCAGACTAAGTGAGAGAGCATTGAGGGGTCTGCAGTTGGAGTTTTTCTAGTCTAAAACTTGGCAACGGGCCAAACAGGTGTTCTGAAAGTTAGCAATTAGAAGTGAAAACAAAATTGGTGAAAGAAGCAGAAAGCAAGCACAGGGTGACTTTTAGAGAAGCGAACTGGCAATGTAGTGGATTAGCCAATAGGTAACATAAAGGACAGGGAACAATAAGGTAACATAATGCATATGTAGCAGTTAGTGGATAAGTAAAACAATTTTTCATAGCACTTAGCTCATTAATTCCTATGATTACAGCACTTCACCCATCTGTTCTTATCTCGTTCTGTTCCCACCGTGATCCAGACTGATCTAAGAGTGATGGTGCCTGTCATCATTTCAGAGTTATTTCTTTCTTTTGTCCTTTCATCTTTTCTCCTACACAGCCCCCTCCTGCACATCAGTGGCAGGCAGTATCCATCTAATGGGGATGATGAGGCAGCTGGCGCCCATCTCTAGGCCAAACGGGCTTTTCAGGGCAGGGAGGCAGCTGGCTCGAGTTTGAGTCTCTGTCACAAAATAAATAAAATAAAATAAATAAAAATATGAAGAGAGAGCATCGTGGCTCCATCCTGGGGTCCTGTGATTGTATTTTAGGAAAGGCTCCCCACCTCCGTTTGTCTTTCTGTCAGTCTCTTGACTATGTCACAGGTCTATGCGGAGGCGGGTGCACGATTTGTGTGGTCCCCTTGACCCCTTATTTATTCCCAAACAGCTACGGTGGTGGGGATTGCGGGGTGGGGGTGGGATGGGGGGATGGTGGGTGTCTTCGTAGGAAGCCTCAGAGGGACCTTCCTGACTCTGAAAGGAGGGGATGCAGAGTGTTGCCCGAGTGTTGTCACGGCGACCTCGCGTGGCCGGCACCGGCTGTGGTCGGGCTCCCTCTGGTGGCCGCTTTCCTAGAGTACGCTGGTCCTCGGAAGCTCCGGTGCCACAGGCAAAGGAAGGGACAGTCACCGATGTGAGCGAGGCCGGCTTCCCGGAGGCGAGGGCCTTGTGCAGCGCCACCTGGTTTGTGGGAGATGGGGGTGGGGAGTGGGCGAGACAGCCAGTGAGTCAGAACTTGGGCCGGCAGGGCTGATGTGGGAGGACTTTTAGGTCCCAGCAAGGCAGCCAGGCGCCTCGGAGGGCTGTGCAGCGGGTCGACCAGCGCACTGCGGCTGTGGCGGCCCGGCCAAACCGCGGGACCGACGGACGTGGCGCCGGTGAATGGCAGAAGTTGTCCGACGACCAGTCCGCCGTCCCTCGCGTGTCCCCGTGCTCGGCCTCGACTTTCCCACGGACTTTTCCCGAGTCCCGCTCCGGAGACGGGGACTCGCCTGTGGCTGGGGGACACGCGGTCGTCCCAGGTTATTTCTCGAGTCCCACTCTGGAGGCACGGACTGGACCGTGGTGACACTGGTGGCCTGGGAGGGAGCCCTGGGCCTGCCCGCGATCTCTCCTGTGTCCCGGGGGTCAGGGAAGCCTTCTCGGGTTTTCTTTTTTTTCCAAGTCCCCAGGTGGGATCCAGGACCTGATGAGTATAAGAAGCACAGCAGTTATAATGAATCTAACCAATGTTCAGCAACTGGCCATAGCAAAATCTTCCAATGTAGTACATGTTTGAAAGTTTTAAAAAACTTGTTAAATCTAAATAGACATAAGATGAGACATACTGTAGAGAAATCTTATAAACAATATTAGATAAACTCCCAAATATTTCATCTTCTTTGGCACTACTGTGAATGGAATAGAGTCCTTGGCTATTTTTTCAGCTTGACTATTGTTGGTATATATAAAGACTACCGATTTATGGATGTTGATTTTATAACCTGAGATGCTGCTGTATTCCTTGATCACTTCTAAGAGTTTTGTAGTAGAATCCCTGGTGTTTTCCAGATATACAATCATATCATCTGCGAAGAGTGAAAGTTTGATCTCTTCTGACCCCATATGGATACCCTTGATCCCCTTTTCTTCCCTAATTACAGTGGCTAAAACTTCCATTACAATGTTAAAGAGCAGTGGAGACAATGGGCAACCTTGCCTGGTTCCTGATCTGAGTGGAAATGATTTCGATTTAACTCCATTCAATACAATATTAGCTGTAGGTTTGCTATAGATGGCCTCTATCAGTTTAAGAAATGTCCCTTCTATAACAATTTTCATAAGTGTTCTGATCATGAAGGGATGCTGGATATTATCAAAAGCTTTTTCTGCATCAATTGAGAGAATCATATGGTCTTTGTTTTTTAATATGTTTATGTGCTGAGTTATATTTATAGATTTACGTATATTAAACCAGCCTTGAGACCCTGGGATAAAACCAACTTGGTTATGATGTATAATTTGTTTGATGTGTTGCTGGATTCTGTTTGTTAGGATCTTGTTGAATATTTTTGCATCGTATTCATTAGTGATATTGGTCTGTAATTTTCTTTTCTTGTTGGGTCTTTTCCTGGTTTGGGGATCAGGGTGATGTTTGCTTCATAGAATGTGTTGGGTAGTATTCCTTCTTTTTCTACATTTTGGAACAGGTTGAGTAAATATAGGTACTAGTTCCTCTTTAAAGGTTTGGTAGAATTCTGACATGAAGCCATCTGGTCCCGGGCTTTTCTTTTTAGGGAGATTTTGTACGGTTGATGCTATTTCAGAACTTGATATTGGCCTGTTCAACATTTCCACTTAATTCTGGCTAAGTCTTGGAAGGTGACGTGCTTCCAAGTATTGGTCAGTTTCCTTCAGATTTTCATATTTCTGAGAATAAAGTTTCTTGTAATATTCATTAAGGATTTTTTGAATTTCTGAGGAGTCTTTTGTTATTTCGTCTTTGTTGTTTCTGATTGATGAAATTAGAGATTTTACTCTTTTTTTCCTGGTTACATTAGCCAAAGGTTTATCTATTGTATTGACCTTTTCAAAATACCAACTTTTTGATTTATTGATCTGTTGTATAATTCTTTTGTTTTCAATTTTATTTAATTCTGCTCTAATTTTGGTTATTTCTTTTCTTCTAGTGGGTTTGGGGTTGGACTGTTCTTCCTTTTCCAGTTGCTTGAGATGTCCCATTAAGTTGTTAACTTCCTCCCTTTCCATTCTCTTTAGGAAGGCTTGCAGTGCCATAAATTTCCCTTTAGGACTGCCTTTGCAGTATCCCAGAGGTTCTGATAATTTGTGTCTTCATTGTCATTTTGTTCCAAAAATTTGACAATTTCCTTTTTAATCTCATCTATGTCTCAGCTATCATTCAGCATAAGGTTATTTAACTTCCATGTTTTTGTATGAGTATGCAGATTCCTGTTGTTACTGAGTTCAACTTTTATTCCATGGTGGTCTGAGAAGATGCAAGGAATAATTTCTATTCCTTTAAATTTACTGGGGTTAGACTTGTGACCTGAGATGTAATCAATTTTGGAGTATGTTCCGTGTGCTGATGAGAAGTATGTGTATTCAGTTTTCTTGGGATGAAATGTTCTGTAGATGTCTGTTAAATCCAAATGTTGGATGGTTAGGTTTAAATCTAAAAGTTCTTTGCTCAACTTGTTATTGGAGGATCTATCCAACACTATCAAAGGAGTGTTAAAATATGTGACTATTATGGAGCTGGAGGAAATCAAGTTGCTCATGTCTGTTAGAGTTTCTCTTATATATCGAGTTGCATTCTGGTTGGGTGTATAAATAATAATTGAAATCTCATCATATTAAGTACTACCCTTAACAAATATGAAGTGGCCATTCTTATCCTTTCTTACTTTTATTGGTTTAAAGCCTGTTGTATCTGCAAATAGAATTGCAACACCTGCTTTTTTCTGATTTCCATTTGCCTGAAATATGGATGACCATCCTTTCACCCTGAGTCTATATTTATCTTTAAGGTAAGAGGAGATTCTTGTATGCAGCAAATATCTAGCCTGAGTTTTTGTATCCAGTCAACCAACCTGTGCCTCTATAGAGGACAGTTTAAACCATTTACATGAATGGAGAATATTGATAAGCCTGGTAAAATTTTGGGTATCGAGTTTTTCAAAAGTCCAGTGGATATTTTAAAATCCTTTCACCACTGTGGAAGTTGGAGTTTGATCAAAAGTTTCTGAGTGAGTTTACTTTTGTGGTAGAGGATTGGGTTGGTCATTATGGAGGATAGGTCTGAGAATATCCTTAAGAGCTGGTTTGGTTATGGCAAATTTCTTCAACATGTGAATGTCATTAAACTATTTAATTTCTCCATCATAAGTGAAACTAGTTTCACAGGATACAGGATCCTGGGTTGAAAGTTATTTTGTTTTACAAGATTAAAAGTCGATGACCATCCTCTTCTGGCTTGAAAGTTTCAGCAGAGAGATCTGCAGTCATTCTAATATTCTTCCCTTTGTAGGTTATGGTTTTCTTACGTCTGGCTGCTTTCAGAATTTTCTCCTACTTTAGTGAAGTTAATTATGATGTGCCTGGGGGATATGTTATTGGAGTTGAGTCGTGCTGGGGTCTGAAACTGTCTGCCATCTGAATTTCAGAATCTCTTGGCATGTCTAGAAAATTCTCTTTCATAATGTCATGGAGAAGAGCCTCTGTGCCTCGCAAAGCCACTTCATCCCTTTGAGGGATTCCAATGAGGCAGATATTAGCCTTCTTCAAATTATCCCAGAGCTCTCTGTGAGAATGATTCATTTTTGCTCTCCATTTCTCTTCCTCTTTGAGAGTTTGGGAGCATTCAAAGGCTTTGTCTTCAGTGTCAGAAATCTTTTCTTCTGCTTGCTCCACTCTGTTACTAAGGGATTCTACTGAATTTTTCAGATCTTTGAGGGCTGCAAATTCTTGCTTCAATGTATCAAAATCTTTCATGCTTTTGTCTTTAAATTCATTGAGTTTTTGAGACAACTTGTGAATTACTCCTCCAATTTCTAATTCCAACTTTTGAATTGCTCCTCGAAATTCTAATTCCAAATTTTCCTCCATTTTATTAATCTTGTTTGCAATCCAAATTCTGAATTTGATTTCTGACATCTCAGCCATCTGTTTATGAATGGAATCTTCAGTTATGTCTGCCATATCTTTCCTTTGGAGGGGGTTGATCTACTCTGGTTATTCATGTTACTAGAGTTTTCCCACTGATTACACCCCATGATTATTTTGCACCATTTGACTAGATGAGTGGATAAAGAAAAGTTGGGTTGGGGGCTCCAGGAGTAGTGATTAACCAGCCCTTTGCCCAAAAGCTGGGACTGGTGTCTGTGTCTTTTCCCCTGGAGCTTTGCCAAGGACCCATACAGTGCTATGGCCTGAGAAACTGGGGCCCTGCTTGGTGTGGTAGGGCTAAGTGGCTCTATCTTGTTTTCAGCTGGTCTCTGTCTAAGCCTAGTAAATAAATTCCTCTGGGTTAAAGTCTCAGCTGTGGAGAAATACCAGCAATTAAGTCACCCTGCCCCCCCCCACAGGCAACAATTGGAAAAGGAAAATCAAACCTTCCTATAATCATACACCCAGGGTAACACTTGGATAGTCCTCAGGCGATTGGCCTAGTTCAAGAGGTCCAAATCAATTGTCTCAGTCAGCACCTGTCTCAGGTGGGAGAATTTAAAAGGTCTCTGGCAACTAGATCGCAGGGGTCTGATGACAACTCCAATATCACTTGGTCTGGTGCTCCGTGAGGTCAGGAGGACCCACTCAGCAAATAGATTAGTCTGGGAAGGTTGATGCCGCCTTCCCCACCTTGCACCTCTGTCATACCCATTCACTGAAAACCCCAAAGGGCTGTGACCCAGTTGCCTCCAATGAGCAGATTCTCCAGTGGTTTGCATCTGCCTGAATCACAAGGAGATCTATGTCTCCTCAGCCAGGCCTCTGCTCTCTGCCACTATCTGGCAGGGGAGGTGAAGCCTGACAACCTTGGGTGTTTGATGGAGGTTGGGGCTGTTCACTCAGTTCCAGCCCCACCCCTGATTGATGTCATTGACAGAACAGAACAACTTTCCAGAATTTGTTTCTGTCCCGGCTACACTCCCCTGCAGAAGAGAAGCTGTTTTGAGTTCATAGAACCTGCACCTCGGGCCCTGTCTTTGCTGCTGCCTGGTATTTTGTATTTGTACCACAGTTAGCTGTCAGTTCTAGCCTTCTGCCCTTCTTTGTCTAGGCTGATGATCCTCTGAGGGCCGGGTGCATCTTAAGCTCAGTAAAGTGGTCCTCTGGGTCAGCCCCGCCCTGGGAGTCTGCCAGCACTGCACGTGCATTTTCCGGTCCCCGCGCTCCACTCAGGCCGGTTATTCCTCAGGCAAACCCTTTACTCACGGGGCCTGCATTTCCATACCAGATCTCTTCCACCAGTGGTTGCCACCTGACAAGATGCCTGGCCTCCTCTGGTTGCCCAGAGAGACAGGAGGTGTGACTCCAGAATATCCAGGGGTGAGCCCTATTGTTGCCAAAGACAGCTGCAATGGCTGCTTGCTCTGGGCCTTGGTGCACCGCCATTCCTTGTGTCATTCTCTCTCAGCCAACTGTCCTCTCCTCCCTCCTGTGCCGCAGAATCAGCACTGACCAGCAGCAGTCCAGGCCCTGTCCACAACTCTCAAGAAAATACCCAAGAATCTGGACTCCTGGGGATAGGCCTCCAGACCTCAGAGTGAGAGTGGAGGGGAGTGCTGGGAGCTCAGAATTGCAGGTAAGGAATATATACAGTTTTATACAGTTTCATGCCTGGCAGGATAGTGCCATGGCACCCTAGTAGGGGAAATATATCAAGTTTTTAGAGGGTCTCTCCCATGGATTATAATGGGAAGATTTTTTAACTCTGCTTGTTTGTTTATGGGGTACTCTGAGCTGTTCTCATCAGGGAGGGGACTCCCGTCCACTTGGTGATGGATTTTGTATCTTTTGTTTATATCCCTGGGGTTGCAGCTTGCCTCAGCAGGGTTGATTTGTGTTCTTCAAACTTCTCTCTTGGCACAGTTCTAATATGCCAGGTTACTTGCTAAATTTCTGTCCTTTAACTCTCTTCTTCTGGACAGGAGCCTCTGTGGAAAGCTGGCTTCAGTCAGCCATCTTGTCTCTGACCCCCATCCATTTATTTATTTATTTATTTATTTATTTTTGCAGTTTTGGTCGGACTGGGTTTGAACCCACAACCTCAGGCACCCCTCTCCTTTGAGCTACAGGCACTGCCCCATCTTTATTTATTTATTTATTTATTTATTTTGCCAAAGCTGAAGTTTCATTTTGAATGATCGGATCTTTTCACACAAATTGAGGCATGTTGCATTTGGTCCTTGCAGTCATAAATTTAACTCATTCAAGACAGCAAAGATGTCAACCAAGTAAGCTGTTTTCTGTAGTTCACATTTATCGCTGAAAAGTGCTTCAAACTGCAGTCTTGCTTTCTGATTAAATAACATTTGCGTTCATCACAAAGCTCAAAAACACGTTTTAAAACTTTTCATCTTGACAACCATCTAATTTCAGTGTGAAATAGCAGAGCATTGTTTGGTGCATCAAACTCATTGCACAGTTGCGAAAACAGTCAGCTGTTTAAAGTGCTCACATTTATAAAATTGACAGAACTTATGACGCTTTTCTTTACTTCTTGAAACTCTTGTGTCAGCGTCTTCATTGCTAATATTTGCCAATGAATCATAAAGTGAGTTCCAATGACTTTTGGTGACTCATTCAGTACAAAACATTGATATCCAGATTGACATCCTAGCATAGCCAGAGCACCATCTGTTCAAACACCACAAACCTTTTCCCAAGAGATCTTATGCTCTTTCAGAAATGAACCAACTGTGTCAAATACATCACGTGCAGTAGTTGTCATTTCAAGAGGTTTGCAAAAAATAAACTCATCTTTAAATTTGCCATCATCACATAAACCAGTAACTGTGAATAGTTTGCAACATCTGTAGATTCATCAAGCTGGATACTAAATATTGGAAGTGGAGCAGATTTAATTTCCTGGATTACTTGATCAAGAACATCAGCAGACCTGTCATCTATTCTTCTGCCGACAGTGTTGTTAGATAAGGAAGTTGCACTCGATTTCATAACAAATTCTCCTCTGATCATAACTTGAACAATGTCTTTGGCCACTGGCGACAATAAATCCTCAGCAGTGGTGTGAGATTTCATAGCTCTGGTGATTCTGAGTGCCACCCAATGTGAAGCTTCAATGGCTGCTATGTTTTGTTTGTGGTACTTGCCACCAGTGTCAAGTCTGGCTTGAATCCATCAGCTTTCCTTCTAAAATAGTTGGTATCCTTGCTGGCAAAGCTAGGATGCTTGCTATCAAAATGGCATTTTAGTTTGTTCATTTTCATAGATTCGGCTGATAGAACTTCACAACAAACACATTGTGGTTTCTCAATTCTGCTATAATTATTGAGGTAAAACTATATTGTAAAAAATCCTCACTATATTTTCTTTTCTTAATGTTCTTCTCTACACAATCCATTGTCATGGGATGGTTTGCTAATGAAAATAATATGACAATAGCTTTAATAATACAAAAGATGATACAAGGCATAGTTCAGTCAATACAGTTCATTACAGTTTCCTATGATTTACATTGTCTGTGTTGTTGGGTTTTGTTTTTTTTTTTTTTACATACATGTTATCACAAAGGGGCAGTCTTCACATCAACCACAGCTGAATATAAAAACACAGATCAGCATCTAGATTTAAGTTCCCATGGTACAGATATATATATTTTTTGCAGTAGTTGATGATTTTATAGTACATGATTTTACATTTACCCAATTATCATAATTCATGAAGTGTCATTTTACTTCCAATATTGCTGCTTTCTTTCTTTCTTTTTTTTTTTTAAGAGACAGAGTTTTACTTTATTGCCCTCGGTAGAGTGCTGTGGTGTCACAGCTCACAGCAACCTCCAACTCCTGGGCTTAGGTGATTCTCTTGCCTCAGCCTCCCAAGTAGCTGGGACTACAGGCACCCACCACAAGGCCCGGCTACTTTTTTGTTGCAGTTTGGACAGGGCTGGGTTTGAACCTACCACCCTTGGTATATGGGCCAGCACCCTACCAACTGAACCACAGGCCACGCCCCAATATTGCTGCTTTCAACACAGCAGCTGCTTTGTACACAGTAGCTGCTCTCTACACATGTGTGACTGGTCTGCATAAGTACATTATAGCGCCAACCATGTCACATACACCTGTATTCGTATGGGGTATTATGTGATGGGGTTGCCACAATGATATCATCACGTCACATACTCTGTGTGGACGTATCTGCATGTGGGCGGACCACCTGGAGACAGATAAAGGAGTGGTGTCTTGGTTCCTAAGACCATCGGAAATATGTTTTCTGATGGTCTTAGGCGACCCTTGTGAAGGGCTCGTTCAACCCCCAAAGGAGTGGCGACCCACAGGTAAAGAACCATTGCCTGGCAGCTCTGCCAATGGCCTGATTTGTTTTTGCAATGCTGGCCATCCATTTGGGCTCAGTTATGTGGGAAAGGGATCCTCAAACCTTAAATATCCCCTTAGTATAGGCATGACCATTTTAGTGAAGCAGTGCTTTAAAGAAACTGGGCTGAGAATCAAGCCAAAGTTCAAACTGCAGAACAGTGGCCATGAAGCAGGCCTAGAGGTTGAACCATAGAACAATGGTTCATATACATCTCCAGTATATTCAATTAGGGCAGTTACTCCAGTAAGGTGGCAGAATGTGGACTTTCCACCCTGATAACAGCTTCTCAGCAGGAGATAGTCCCACCTATGGCTACCCCCCATTCACATTCTTGCTATATCTATAAGCTTGATAAAGATGCCTAAAACCAGGAGTGGGCTGGGTTGACCTTGGTTCAGACTTCATTTCTATTCTTTCCCCTAATAAACTCCCTTTGTCCTGAGACTGGCCGCCTCTCCTTTCCTATAACCACCACCCCATTTCTATCCTATGCCTAACATCTTTTAATCCATGGCCTATATTAGGGCCATTATTTCAATGGCTTACTTAATATCCTTATTCTCTATCACCAGGAGCTCCTTTTCTTTCCAAATGGCACCACAGACTTGCACAATCATAAAAATATACTTAGAATCTGCCTAATGTTTATCAGTTTCCTCTGGATAACCGAAGAGCTCTGGTTAAGGAATTGGCTCTTTGCTGTTCATAAAGCCGCTTCTGCCAGTAAAGATTCAGACCTGGCTCTGTCAGATTTATACTGTTAGAACCTTAAATCAGTCATGCTTCAAAGGCTCATTCTCTTCAGCTGGTAACAGGGTAGCAGGACTGAGAATAGACAACAGTCTTTAATAACATAACTCACAAGTAGTTGCTATTGCCCAGAGGCAAAGAGGCCAAGAGTTTGAGGTTCCTGTGAGCTGTGACACCACAGCACTCTAATGGGGACAAGAAAGTGAGACTCTGCCTCAAAAAAAAAAAAAAAAAAAAAAAAAAACAACTTAAGGGTTATGGATGCCCTCTCCTGTAGATGCCATTTAATTTTTTTCAAGTTATCGATGTCATTGACCAATGGGCTCATGTGCAAAGTGGCCATGGAGGCAGGAATGGAGGATACTCCCAGGCTCAGCAACAGAGACTTTTACTCACCAAGTCTGGCCTACCTGTGGCCAGCACTGTGTGCCAATCTGCCAGATTAATACAGAGACTCTAATCTTTTTCCATTCACTGAAGTAATCAGCCAGCACCAGAGTAGCATACTGATTGGTAGGACTGTTTCCATCATGAAAAGAGCGATACTTTGTTCTTCCTGGACTAGACACTTATTCTGAATACAGATTTGCCTACCCTGGATGTAATGCTTCTGCCGAAAGTACCATCCATTGACTTACATAACCCATTTTACACTTGCATCCTATTCCACAAAAATTATTCATGACCAAGGAGCTCAATTTATACCAAATCAAGTGGGAAAAGGAGACCATACTCATGTAACACACTAGTTTTACTATATAAGGGAGGAAACCTGGGAAAATTAAAGTCTACAAAAACAAAGGCTTCTCAGTGAAGCCCACGGACACTCAGGCAAGGTCCTTCCCATGGTAACTCAGCCCTTAAGAATTTGTTAAACTTAGCTTCCTAGGTCCTTGACTCTAACATTTGCTGGTTGCTTCCACTTCTGTAAACCCTGCACATGATTTGACGTCTCCAATGAGAAATAATATTATACTTCCTCTGTCTACTTGTGAGTCCAATAAAAAGACAAGGGCAGAGTTGATTGGGATGTCAGCCATTTTGGATCTTATTTTAGCTGCTGTGGCTCCACAGCTAAAATGAAATTCCTTCCTTTATAACCTTTGGTGAGAGTCTATTGCTTTCCATTCACATGTCCTGCAACACCACCATTCTGAACCAACTATTTTGATAGAATGTTAAAGGGGCCTTTGTACCGCAAGTTGTGTGGCAATACCTTGCAGGACCCTGGCAAATTCATCCAGAAGCTGTTCTGCTTTGAATCAGAATTCATTATGTCATACTGTTTCTCCCGTGTCCAGGACCTATGGATCCAGAAATTGATTTGAGGAAATAGGGCTCTGGCACTAGTCTTTGTTAGCTTTATGACCCTTTACAAAATTTTTGCTTCCTAACTCCACAGATTTATACTCTGTTGGCACAGAGGTCTTAGTTTCAAAGTTATAAATGCCTCCATCCAGAGATACAACAATAATTCCATTGAACTGGAAGATAGACATTTTAGGCTCTGTAGCCTTTTAATCAACAAACAGAGATGGGAGGTATGGTGCGGGTTGGGATGATTGACTCTCACAACCATGGGGAAATTAGACTGCTTTTCCACAATAGTGATAAGGAAAAGTATATTTGAAATACATGAGATCCTTTACAGTACCTACTAGTATAACCATGACACATCTTTAATTTTAATGAAAAAAATAACAACATATTCCAGGAAGAACTACTAATAACCTCCATCTATCAGGAATGAAGGTTTGGGTTACCCATTAGTCGGAAGAACTAATAATAACCCGGACCTGTCATCAATGAAGGTTTGGGTTACCCCATTAGGTAAAGAACCACAACCAGTTGAGGTAATTGATAAAGGCAAAGAAAATATAATATGAACAGTGGAAGAAGTCAGTTATAATACCATCTACAAATGTGTGACCAGATGCAGAAACCAGGAATATAATTTTTCCTTCTTTATTTTAACATGAATGTTTGTGTTGGTATATATGTTAATATACGTGTATAGATACACACCTACATGATACAACTGTTCTGTGCAGTATGAAGTAATATACATATGAAATACTCTAAACTTTTTACTAGAAGAAAATTCAAAGTTCTTAGATGATCTTAACTCCATGGTACTCCATTACTTATATGCTATTATTTTTTGTGTGTGTGTGTGGTTTTTGGCCGGGGCTGGGTTTGAACCCGCCACCTCTGGCATATGGGACCGGCGCCCTACTCCGTGAGCCACAGGCGCCGCCCTATATGCTATTATTAACAATGTTTAAATAGTATAATATAAAGCTACTATATTTTATGTTTCAGTATGTTGTTTTCTTTGTTTACTTTTTAAGATTTGTGACTGGAATTGTTTATTCACATCATGTGGAGATTATGTGTTGCTAACAGAGAACTAGTAGTGATTTTTAAATATTGATCTTGCATCATGCAACCTTACTGAACTCATTTATTCTAGTGGGCTTTTGTGAATTTCCTAGATACTTCTATAGATAGAATGCCATTTGTATAAGATCCCAAACCTCTTCTGGGGTCCATTAGTTTCTCTTTGTTGCTTAATATCCCTGCCTTAATACCTGCAGTATAATGTTAAATAAAGTGATATAAGCAGACATTCTTGCCTTGTTTCTAAACTAAGTTTTCCAAGCTAAAAAAAAAAAAATTGTTTTTTGAGACAGAGTCTCACTATATCACCCTGGGGAGAGTGCTGTGGTGGCACAGCTCTCAGCAACCTCAAATTCCTGGACTTAAGTGATTTTCTTGCCTCAGCCTCCCAAGTAGCTGGGACTACAGGCACCTGCCACAATGCCTGGCTATTTTTTTGTTGCAGTTGTCATTGTTGTTTAGCTGGCCCCGGGCCGGGTTCCAACCTGCCAGCCTCAGTGTATTTGGCAGGCACTCTAATCACTGAGGTACGGGCACCAAGCCAACCCAAGATTTTCATCATTGCATGTAATGTCAGCTGTAGGTTTTTCATAGATGCTGTTCAGCAGCCCTAGGATGTTCCCTTCTGTTGCTATTCAGTTTAGGGTTTATCATAAATGGGTATGGATTTGTCAAATGTTGTTCTGTGTTCATCAAAATAATAGTTTTTGGTATTCTATTGCTATATTGACCAATCTTTGGATATTAAGCTACATTTGCATTTGAGTAAAATCCTGAGTAAAAATGGTCAATAATGTTTTTAATGTTGTTTCAATTAGTTTGTTATAAATTTTCAGGATTTCTGTATCTATATTCATAAGGGATGATGATGTGTAGTTTTATTTTCTTGTAATGATTTTGCCTGGCTTCGTTGTCTGAGAAATACTGTCCTCCTAGAATGAAACTGTAAGTTTCCCTTATTCTATATTTCTAGAAGTGAGTTTAAGAAACCTGCATTAATTTTTAATTAAGTATTTGAGTTTCTCAGTGAATTAGCTTGCATCTGGGCTCTGTATATGGAAAAGTTTCAAATGAATTTAATATTTTAATTTTAGCCTGAGTTTATTATATTAATTTGTAGAGATTGTATAGCGATTTATTTCTAATTTATTGTATTCCACATTTCTAGATTTTTAAGGCAGTTGAGATCAAAATTTTGAAAAGTAATATGCAAAAATAAAGGTTTTTAACAAAGTTTCCTCAATGTCTCAGGGTCTCCTGTGGGCAGGAGGAAGCCATTATTGTACTTCTTGTATTTAATTCCTATATTTACTACATGGCATATAATCTGTAGTAATTTGAAGAATATTGTATTTGTACTCAAAATAAAAATCCAAGCCATGGGTGGTGCCTGTGGCTCAAAGGAGTAGGGCACCAGCACCATATAACAGAGGTGGCGGGTTCAAACCCGGCCACGGCCAAAAAAAAAAAAATATCTGGGCTTATCTCTCTTCGTCAATATTTAGGTGGACAAATATAAATTTGAATAAAAATAGAAAATGACACAGTAAATAAAGAATGGTACAAAGAGATAAAACTCTGACAAAGCAGATTTGTTAATACCTAGATTATACCTGTTTTTTGACACAACTCCTATGTGTTTATGTATATATATTTAATGATAATAAGTTTGGCCTATAGCTTAGAGTTAGGACATATTTACAATCATTTGGGTGATTTAAAAGCATCATAGAAATCAACTGTTCTGGTACAAAACAAATTAATGAACACAAAAAGTGTTAAGTAATTTTGTTAAAAAGTTTGATTTGGTAATTAGGTACACACATAAACATCATTTTTGATACTAAACAGAAGATAAAATAATTTTTAAACCCTATGTGAAAGATTTTTATAAGTACTGTGAAATGACAGTAGAAACCATCAATTATAGCATAACCCATAAGTAATATGTAAATAACCACATGCACATTTCCTCTAAAATAATTTTAAATAACTACTGGAGAAAATTTAAACCAACATTACTTTAGGAGACTTCAAGTATTATTTTTTCTTCTTTTGAGACAGCCTCACTTTGTCACTCTTGGTAGAGTGCCATGGTGTGACAGCAACCTCAAACTCCTGGGCTCAAACGATTCTGTTGCCTCAGTTGCCCTAGTAGCTGGGATGATAGGTGCCCACCACAATGCTCGGCTATATTATTTTGGTTTAGCAGGCCTGGGTGACTACCAACCCACCCACCCCGGAGCATGTGGGTGGTGCCCTGAGCTACGGGCAACCCCAGAGTTCAAGTATTGATAAGAAGAAAGCATTTTCACTGGAGCCAAAGGGCCTACATTTATGTAATTAATTCTATCAATACTGAATTTATGGTACTGAAAAACAGTAAGTTTGGCCGTAATCAGGTCTCATACATTAAAGTGGAAGATTGCCACTTTATAGTTCATGTTTTGGGCAAAAATATATTCATAAATACTATTTGATGAAGACATCTAAAAATACTCAAATGTTATCATTATTCAAAAATTACTTAACAAATTGAATCGGAAAATATGGGCACTTTCGAAGAGCACAGGTAAATTGAAAGAGGAATTCATAGGAGTAATCAAATCAACAAGTCAGTTTTCCTTCAGAAACTTTATAACCATGTGGACCTCAAGGCTTTGGGGACTGCTCAACTTATCCTTTTTGACTAAACAAGGAAAATTACTAAATTTATCCCAAATGTAAATTTTTTCAAATGTGCAAACAAAATTATTTTCAAATTGTAATTTCTTATGAAGTATGAAGCAAGGTGAGAAGATCATCTCTAGAGCCTGTGTAATACAGACAACAGAGAAATAAAGAGTGCTGAGAGAAATAGTGTCCATGCTATAATTGGATACCTAGCTAAAATGTCCTTACAAAATAAGGGTAACATTGGGGGGGGGAATAAAAAATAAATGAATAATGTAAAACATTGATAAATTTTATTGCCAATAGGAGCTTCTTTAGATAGAGAAGTTTTCTGATATGAAGTTCAGGAAAGCAAATTAAAAGAATAAATTTCTTGTTTTTTATTTATTTATTTATTTATTTATTTTTATTGTTGGAGATTCATTGAGGGTACAATAAGCCAGGTTACACTGATTGCAATTGTTAGGTAAAGTCCCTGTTGCAATCATGTCTTGCCCCCATAAAGTGAGACACACACCAAGGCCCCACACCCATCCCTCCGTCCCTCTTTCTGCTTTCCCCCCCCATAACCTTAATTGTCATTAATTGTCCTCATATCAAAATTGAGTACATAGGATTCATGCTTCTCCATTCTTGTGATGCTTTACTAAGAATAATGTCTTCCACTTCCATCCAGGTTAATACGAAGGATGTAAAGTCTCCATTTTTTTTAAAGGCTGAATAGTATTCCATGGTATACATATACCACAGCTTGTTAATCCATTCCTGGGTTGGTGGGCATTTAGGCTGTTTCCACATTTTGGCGATTGTAAATTGAGCTGCAGTAAACAGTCTAGTACAAGTGTCCTTATGATAAAAGGATTTTTTTCCTTCTGAGTAGATGCCCAGTAATGGGATTGCAGGATTAAATGGGAGGTCTAGCTTGAGTGCTTTGAGGTTTCTCCATACTTCCTTCCAAAAAGGTTGTACTAGTTTGCAGTCCCACCAGCAGTGTAAAAGTGTTCCCTTCTCTCTACATCCATGCCAGCATCTGCAGTTTTGAGATTTTGAGATGTGGCCATTCTCACTGGGGTTAGATGATATCTCAGGGTTGTTTTGATTTGCATTTCTCTAATATACAGAGATGATGAACATTTTTTCATGTGTTTGTTAGCCATTCGTCTGTCGTCTTTAGAGAAAGTTCTATTCATGACTCTTGCCCATTGATATAAGGGATTGTTGGCTTTTTTCATGTGGATTAATTTGAGTTCTCTATAGATCCTAGTTATCAAGCTTTTGTCTGATTGAAAATATGCAAATATCCTTTCCCATTGTGTAGGTTGTCTCTTTGCTTTGGTTATTGTGTCCTTAGCTGTACAGAAGCTTTTCAGTTTAATGAAGTCCCATTTGTTTACTTTTGTTGTTGTTGCAATTGCTATGGCAGTCTTCTTCATGAAGTCTTTCCCCAGGCCAATATCTTCCAGTGTTTTTCCTATGCTTTCTTGGAGGATTTTTATTGTTTCATGCCTTAAATTTAAGTCCTTTATCCATCTTGAATCAATTTTTGTGAGTGGGGATAGGTGTGGGTCCAGTTTCAGTCTTTTACATGTACACATCCAGTTCTCCCAACACCATTTATTGAATAGGGAGTCTTTCCCCCAAGGTATGTTCTTGTTTGGTTTATCAAAGATTAGGTGGTTGTAAGATGTTAGTTTCATTTCTTGGTTTTCAATTCGATTCCAAGTGTCTATGTCGCTGTTTTTGTGCCAGTACCATGCTGTCTTGACCACTATGGCTTTGTAGTACAGACTAAAATCTGGTATGCTGATGCCCCCAGCTTTATTTTTGTTACTAAGAACTGCCTTAGCTATATGGGTTTTTTTCCGGTTCAATACAAAACGCAGAATCATTTTTTCCAAATCTTGAAAGTACGACGTTGGTATTTTGATAGGAATGGCATTGAATAGGTAGATTGCTTTGGGAAGTATAGACATTTTAACAATGTTGATTCTTCCCATCCATGAGCATGGTATGTTCTTCCATTTGTTAATATCCTCTGCAATTTCCTTTCTGAGGATTTCATAGTTTTCTTTATAGAGGTCCTTCACCTCCTTCGTTAGGTATATTTCCAGGTATTTCATTTTCTTTGAGACTATGGTGAAGGAAGTTGTGTCCTTAATTAGCTTCTCATCTTGACTGTTATTGGTGTATACAAAGGCTACTGACTTGTGGACATTGATTTTATATCCTGAAACATTACTGTATTTTTTGATGACTTCTAGGAGTCTTGTGGTTGAGTCTTTGGGGTTCTCTAAGTATAAGATCATGTCGTCAGCAAAGAGGGAGAGTTTGACCTCCTCTGCTCCCATTTGGATTCCCTTTATTTCCTTGTCTTGCCTAATTGTATTGGCTAGAACTTCCAGCACTACATTGAATAGTAAAGGTGACAGAGGACAACCTTGTCTGGTTCCAGTTCTAAGAGGAAAAGCTTTGAGTTTTACTCCATTCAGTAAAATATTGGCTGTGGGTTTGTCATAGATAGCTTCAATCAGTTTTAGAAATGTGCCACCTATGCCTATACTCTTCAGTGTTCTAATTAGAAAAGGATGCTGGATTTTATCAAATGCTTTTTCTGCATCTATTGAGAGGATCATATGATCTTTATTTTTGCCTCTGTTAATATGGTGGATAACATTTATGGACTTGCGTATGTTAAACCAGCCTTGCATCCCTGGGATGAAGCCTACTTGATCATGATGAATGACTTTTTTGATGATAAGCTGTAATCTATTCGCTAGGATTTTGTTGAGGATTTTTGCATCTATATTCATGAGTGAGATTGGTCTGAAATTCTCCTTTTTGTTTGGGTCTTTTCCTGGTTTTGGTATCAGGGTGATGTTTGCTTCATAGAATGTGTTGGGAAAGATTCCTTCCTCCTCAATTTTTTGGAATAATTTCTGCAGTACAGGAATAAGCTCTTCCTTGAAGGTTTGATAGAATTCTGGAGTGAAGCCATCTGGCCCAGGGCATTTTTTGGTTGAAAGATTTTTTATTGTTTCTTTGATCTCAGTCCTTGAAATTGGTCTGTTCAGGAGCTCTATTTCTTCCTGGCTAAGTCTAGGGAGAGGGTGTGATTCCAAATATTTATCCATTTCCTTCACATTGTCAAATTTCTGGGCATAGAGTTTCTGGTAGTATTCAGAGATGATCTCTTGTATCTCTGTGGGATCAGTTGTTATTTCCCCTTTATCATTTCTGATTGAGTTTACTAGAGATTTTACTTTTCTATTCCTCGTTAGTCTGGCCAATGGTTTATCTATTTTATTTATTTTTTCACAAAACCAACTCCTTGTTTCATTAATTTTCTGAATGATTCTTTTGTTTTCAATTTCATTGATCTCTGATTTGATTTTGGAGATTTCTTTTCTTCTACTGAGTTTAGACTTAGATTGTTCTTCTTTTTCCAATTCCATAAGATCTCTTGTAAGATTGTTGATGTGCTCTCTTTCTGTTTTTCGAATGTAGACATCTAAAGCGATGAATTTTCCTCTCAAAACTGCTTTTGCAGTATCCCACAGGTTTTGGTAGCTTGTGTCTTCATTGTTGTTATGCTCAAGGAAGTTAATGATTTCCTGTTTTATTTCTTCCTTCACCCATCAGTTATTCAACAGAAGATTGTTTAATTTCCATGTCTTTGGGTGGAGTCGAGCATTTTTGTTAGAGTTGAGTTCCACCTTTAGTGCCTTATGGTCTGAGAAGATACAAGGTAAAATTTCAATTCTTTTGATTCTGTTGATATTTGTTTTGTGTCCCAGGATATGATCAATTTTGGAGAATGTTCCATGGGGTGATGAGAAGAATGTATATTCTTTATCTTTGGGGTGGAGTGTTCTATATACATCTGTCAAGCACAGTTGTTCTAGGGTCTCATTTAAATCTCTTATATCTTTGTTTAATTTCTGTTTAGAGGATCTGTCCAGCTCTGTAAGAGGAGTGTTAAAGTCCCCTGTTTTTATGGTATTATCAGATATCATATTGCTCAGACTGAGTAAGGTCTGTTTCAAGAATCTTGGAGCATTCAAATTGGGTGCATAGATATTTAGAATTGAAATGTCTTCTTGTTGTATTTTTCCCTTGACCAATATAAAGTGACCATCTTTGTCTTTTTTGACTTTAGCTGCTTTAAATCCACATGTATCTGAAAATAATATTGCAACTCCTCTTTTCTTCTGAATTCCATTTGCCTGAAAAATTGTCTTCCAACCCTTGACTCGGAGCTTTAATTTGTCTTTTGAAGCCAGGTGTGGTTCTTGCAGACAGCAAATAGATGGCTTGTGTTTTTTCATCCAGTCAGCCAATCTATGTCTCTTCAGTGGGGAATTCAAGCCATTAACATTTATTGAGATAATTGATAAGTGTGGTAGTATTCTATTCATCTTATTTGGTGAGAGTCCATTGCTTAGTTTTATCTTTTGCATCAGTGTGGAGGTTAGGTTCTGTCCTTTAATTTCTGAGTTCTTACTTTGCTGCTGATCCATTGTGGTGGTCAGTGTGCAGAACAGGTTGAAGTATTTCCTGTAGAGCTGGTCTTGTTGTGGCGAATTTCCTAATGTTTGTATATCCGTAAATGATTTCATTTCTCCATCAATTTTGAAGCTTAGCTTAGCAGGGTACAGAATTCTGGGCTGGAAATTGTTCTGTTAAAGTAGATTAAAGGTAGATGACCATTGTCTTCTTGCTTGGAAAGTTTCATTAGAGAAGTCTGCGGTCACTCTGATGGATTTGCCCCTGTAGGTCAACTGGCGCTTACTCCTGGCAGCTTGCAGAATCTTTTCTTTTGTCTTGACTTTGGACAGGTTCATCACAATGTGTCTTGGAGAAGCTCGGTTAGAGTTGAGGTGACCTGGGGTCCGATATCCCTCTGAAAGCAGTGTGTCAGAATCTTTGGTGATATTTGGAAATTTTTCTTTTATAATATTCTCTAGTATGGCTTCCATTCCTCTGGGGCATTCTTCTTCCCCTTCTGGAATTCCTATAACTCGTATGTTGGAATGCTTCATAAAGTCCCATAATTCTGACAGTGAATGTTCTGCTTTCTCTCTCTTCTTTTCTGCCTCTTTTACTATCTGAGTTATCTCAAGAACTTTGTCTTCTACCTCTGAAGTTCTTTCTTCTGCATGATCTAACCTGTTGCTGATACTTTCCATTGCATCTTTAAGTTCCCTAATTGACTGTTTCAGTTCCTTCAGCTCTACTATATCCTTTTTATATTCTTCATATCGTTCATCTCTTATTTGATTCTGTTTTTGGATTTCCTTTTGGTTATTTTCCACTTTATTAGCAGTTTCCTTCATTGTTTCCATCATTTCTTTCATTGTTTTCAACATGTGTATTCCAAATTCCCTTTCTGTCATTACTAGCATTTCTTCATAGGTGGAATCATCTGCAGTAGCTACCTCATGGTCCCTTGGCGGGGTTGTTCTGGACTGGTTCTTCATGTTGCCTGGAGTTTTCTGCTGATTCTTCCTCATGAGTGGTTTCTTTTATCTGTTTCCTTGCCCTAATTTTCCTTTTACTTCCTCTTGCTCTTTAAGTTCTCGTGCCCGTGGAAGTTGCGGGCGGGTTTAGACCGATTGAACACACGCGACCACTTGCTGGTTTTCCACTGTTTTAGTCCTCCTCTTGGGGTCCAGAAGTCTCTCACTGACTCCCTGTATCCGCGCAGGGGTGATGATAGGCAGATCCCACCAGCCAGAGATGCCTAGAGTTCTATCTCCCCAGACTCACGGTGCCCAGATGCAAGAAAGCTGTTACTCGGCTGCCATCTTGCTCCACCTCCTTTCTTGTTTTTTTTTATGATGAAAAGTTATATATTTAGAATGAGCCACCTGGACTTGGTTTAAATGATCCCAATTTTGTTGGCAACATGCAGAGCATCATAATCAGAAGCCAGTGAAACATATGCCTTCTACTCACCATCATTTCATTTTTTTATAAATTAAATAGGGTTTATTCATCTTTCTTTTTTTTTTTTTTTTTAGGGTTTATTCATCTTTTTATATATTGGCCTTGATGCAAAAAGACTAAAAGTGGCTTGAAAGGTGAGAAGAGTAACTTTAAAGAAATATCAAAAATATATATTCTCCCCAAAAGCTAGGTGCTTCCAACTTGATTTAATACTTTGCATGTTTTCCCTTCATTGCTTGGTGAACACATTAGCTTCTGTTTTCTGTAATCACTGTCTGACTGCTCATTTTTGCTGTTTTGTCAACTGACGTTTCACCTTCTGTTTCACGAGTTCAGGAGGAATTGTTGAACAGCTCACAACACTGCCCATAGAAGAAGTAATACTCAGAGTTCTTGTTCTATTCCAATTAATGTCTCCCATAGGTTTTCTCATCTCTGAGAGGCCAGGATTCTTTACTCAGTGACACAAGGCAGTTAGATGAAAGCATTCGTCCACACACTCCTCAGAGCCAGCAGAGGCTTCTCCTTGATGTGTCTGACCACCTTGTCTCAGGTAATTTTCATTTCTGTTTTTCTCCTCAGAAAATTCAGGTATGGAATCTTTGTCAACAACCTGCCCTTTCATTTCTTCTAAAGCCTGGCTAAAGTCAGTCATTTTAAAATGGTGTGCACAAGCACTCTGCTCCTATGAACTGTCCTCCCTGATATGTTCCAGGTCTTCGAATGATCTGTAGCCACCCGACTGGTCAACACAGTTCTGTTTACTTTTATCTTTGGACCTACAAACCTCAGATTTTTCTGACACTTCTCCATCAGAAAATGAAAACTGAGGTACCTCTTCTATCACAGTGTCCCTCTCATCTGGGCCCACTGGCTGCAGCATGTGGTCACCAGCCTGTAGCTCCTTTGTGTAGCCTCTGGCAGAAACCTCCACATCAAGACAGCCTTCCATCCTGACATCACTAAAGGTTGGATAAAGCTCACTTTCATAGCCAAACACTTCATGAAGAAATCTCTGATGCACTTGGCATCTCTGTTGAAATACCCTTCAGCATTGGGATGAGAAGTTGAGATCATCTGTGGGAAATCGATCCATGGTGATATGATCATTTGCATCCAAAATGAGATTGAATTCATTGAAATCTCCGTGAATCAGCCCTTGATTCCCAAGTCTTACAATTAGTTCCATAGCTTCATCACAGACTGAAGCAGGATCTTCAACATGGTGTATCTGACATAGAGGATAACCATTTATGATCTCCATGACCACTGCATGGAGATTGTAATCAACTAGCTTTGGAACTGGAAATTTCCTCTCTTATAACACCTTCATAGAGGCAAATTCCTTCACCACAGAGAGAGGAGATAAATAAAGCTAAGACACATCATGCCTGTGTTTATGGTAATCACGCTTGTTTTTCAGATTTTGAAAGGAGGTTCTTCCTAGTCTGTGAAGCTTTAAAGCAAATTGCTGTCCTTCTTCATCTGCAACAATGTAAATATCTGATTCTTTGCCAACACCCATCTGGTTTCCAACAGACTCAACTACTTGTCTGGGAGAAAGTGTTTTCAAAGCCATAATCATAGCCTGCATTTGTCAACCGATAGCCCTGGACAGTCTTGGTACACTCCCAAGCTTTGAGTTTTTGTTTCACTAATTCTCTTAAAACTTTATTACAGCCGGCTATAGAGGCGATCAAACTGCAGGGAACTATCACATGGTTCTTCATGCCCATTTCAACCACAGTCAGAACCCTGAAGTCATCCTGACCACAACTTGGCCAGGATGCACCTTCCTGGTGCAACTTGGCCACATTCACCTTCCCCATGGCGGCAGCAGATGAAAGTCCAATTACAAAGTTTTATAACAGCATCAGTTTCCAAATAATAGATATATAATAAGCATATAATTTTTATACATGGTAATTAAATCAAACAAATTATCTTCTACTTGAAAAGGTAAGTGAGAAGAGAAAAACCTACTCCACAGAGAATTATTTTTATTTTATGCCACTTATTTTGTAATTTTGGAGAATATTATTCTTTTGTTTGAACTGAGTAGCACCAAAGAATCAAATGTGGCATCTTCTGGACATTCCGTATGACTGAGCCATAAGCCCAAAACAAGGTTGAGGAGAATGAAATAATAATATCCACCCACTACATGACCACAAAGCAACTCACTAGCAGCAGGATGGTCTGAGTGGCCCTCTTCTCTGGGGAGGATTTAGAGGAGAGTCTGGTGCTGTGAAGGTGCTGGGTGCTGGGATCGTCTCTGCTCCCTGAGCAGGAGGAGCACCACATAATCACTTGAGAGCAACATGATTCCTACAAAGGAGAAACTCCTGGATAATGACAGAGCAAAGAGAAGTCCCCTGATGATGGGATTCATGGGGGAAAGTGAGAAGTGTTTATCTTCAGTAGATTTGTCTGGTCAAATTATAAGTAGCTATGTTGAAGAAGATCATGCTATGATTAAAAGACAAGGTGCAGGACTACAAAAAGAATAAAACATGAGTGATGTAATCTGTGGATTTACGTTTAAATCTGGCCAACCAGGAGGTGCTGGGGCTGACAGTGATGGCCTGGAGCATGCTCAGGAGGCTGATGGTGCAGATGGAGAAGTCCTTGATCCCTCTGCTCAGGTAGAAAAATGCCTCGCATTTAAGGTCATTCTGAAAGTTCAATGACCGAAAGAGTTCTGGAGACCCCAATAATATCACAGTGAAGAACTTCACACACATGAACAAAGGCCAAGTGACACATGGTCAGGTCCCTGGGATTCACCCTGTGATCAGAGGAGGTATGAAGATGCAGAAGAGGAGGAGAAAGGTGTTGGCTGAGATTCCAATACCAGTTTGTAAAAATACGTAGTTTTTGATGGTAGCATAAATGAAAAATAAGTTCATTGTTGTACTAAAGGTGAAATAGTTGTATATCTGAAAATATCAACACATAATCAGTGTTCTTTTATACTGAAAATTATCACCACCATAGTGTTCTTTTCTCCCCATGATTAACTCTTCCTATGAGATAGAAATGATTAAAAATACAGCTGCACAGGGAAGGCTGGATGTGGCATGTACATTTTTATCCCACTTGCACAATGTATTTGATTTCATTAATGGAATTTTCAGTTCCAACAAAATAATTTTATATTTCTATAAATATCCAGTGTGTGATTGCATGAAATAGAAAAATTATTTTTTAAGTATTATTTGGGGTTAGGAACTTATGAAGTTTAAAACCAGCTGTTTTCAATTATGAAATAAAAAGGAATATAAAAAAATATAGCTTTTAGTTAAGGGATTCAAGTTTGAATACATTACAATGGAAATTAAGACCATAAATGGTATGTATATTTTGACACAAAATGTGTCATTTTAAAATTATTACCCACACGTGAAAATAGTCATGAAATAGAATTATCCTAATGTATCAATTTTTATTTTTCTATTTCAAATTAAAAATTTTTATTATCACAGATGTTTATTTCACTTGTTTAAATAAATATTCAATAACAAATTGTTTTAAAAATATACAGTTTTAGCATTACATAGGTATTTATTGATATGATGCCTCAGCATACAGGGTGTCTATAAAGTTTGTGTGCAATTACCACCAAACTTTATGGACACCCAATATAATGCCTCAGTGTATATACTCAGTGTATGCAGGCATGCACACACACACACACATATACACTGCATCACCACTATTTAAACCAAATACTAAATAAAATGTATATGCACATATATTAAATTCTTATATGCATATATACACAGATGTAATAAGTCCTCAGTTAATGTCATTGATACGTTCAAAGCAACTATGACTTCAAGCAAAATGATGTACTTACTTCGGAAAGCAATTTTACCATAGGTGAATTGAAAAAAAGTGCTAAATTTCTATGGAATAAAGAATGTCATTTTGCTTAAAGTTGCAGTTTCCAAGGACCTATCAGTGATAAGTGAGAACTGATGTGCATAAAACACCAGCACCTCCACTGTCACGCTGGTAAGACTCACCCACTGCGTCTGCTCCTAGAGTTCTTGTCCTTACTCTTTCAACAGCACTGCTTTACTGCTCTGCATTCCCTCTTCAATATGCAGCGCAACAATGTACTCAGCCCTACTATGAAACTAATTTATGGCTTTCACATAAAAGCTATAACCCAGTTAGAACCTAAGAATAGGGGGAAGGGGGAAAGGGAGGGGGATTGGTGGGATTACACCTGCGGTGCATCTTACAAGGGTATATGTGAAGCTTAGTAAATGTGGAATGTAAATTTCTTAGCACAATAACTAAGAAAATGCCAAGAAGGTTATGTTAACCAGTGTGATGAAAATGTGTCAAACGGTCTATGAAACTAGTATATGGTGCCCCATGATCACATTAATGTACACAGCTATGATTTAATAAAAAAAAATACATAAATAAATAAAAGAGAGTGGAAATGACTCAATAGCATTTATATGGCTGAGCAAAAGTCAATTTCACTCTAATGGTAAGAGAAACAACAAAACAAATTCCTGGAGAACAAATAATGTGAAGGTGAGTCTTTCTACCATCACATCTCCTGTAGTCACACCGTTTCTGTCCCCTCAAAATTTATGTTATAACCTTATCAATGGCTGGGTGTGGTGGCCATTGATAAGGTTATAACATAAAAAAACTAGTGATGCTATACTGTGGTCCAGCTGCCAAGGAGAAAGAATACTTCAGGGAAGGAGGCACAAGTTCATGGGGAAGTCAACCTGGGCCAGGGACAGGCCTCTTGTCTCAGCAGCATCAGAGACCACAGAAACCCATGATGTTGGGTCCCAGGGAAAAAGACCAATTATGTTAAGGGTTATCTTTCACTTCAACTGAGAAAAAGGCATGCTGCAGAGTAAAGTGCTTGCCTGTGCTTCCAGTCCGTGGCCAGTCCATTCCAGGCAATGACTGGTGGCCCCACATCCTGGTTCTTCCTGGACTTGTAACGGGGCTACCGCCACCAACACAGCCTGCGAAGTGGGCAGTGTGCAGGTGGCGAGGGTTGCCTGGCTGGTCGCTCTGGGGCAATTCTGTTGGATCTCCAGCAGAAGAGGGACCGAAGACAATTGCAGGTGGGCAGGGGCTCGGGACTTGGAGAGGGCTGTGGTGGGGCATGGCCCGCCAAGAACAGGGGGCTGGGAGGAGGCTGTGCAGGGGGGTGACCAGGCAGGAACAGGGGGCTGGGAGGGGAGTGGGGAGGGGGGTTACCAGGCAGGAACAGGGGGCTGGGAGGGGGCTGTGGAGGGGGGTGACCAGGCAGGAACAGAGGGCTAGGAGGAGGGTGGGGAGGAGGGTTACCAGGCAGGAACAGGGGGCTTGGAGGGGGCTGTGGAGGGGGGTGACCAGGCAGGAACAGGGGGCTGGGAGGGGGCTGTGGAGGGGGGTGACCAGGCAGGAACAGGGGGCTGGGAGGGGGCTGTGGAGGGAGGGCACCACGCAGGAACAAGGGGCTGGGAGGGGGCTGTGGAGGGAGGTGACCAGGCAGGAACAGGGGGCTGGGAGGGGGTTGTAAATGGAGATGACCAGGCAGGAACAGGGGGCTGGGAGGGGACTGTGGACGGAGGTGACCAGGCAAAAACAGGGGGCTGGGGAGGGACCGTGCAACAGTGAGTGTGGGCAGGGACCGGGGGCGAGAAAGGGGACACAAAGTGGCAGGGGCAGGCAGGGACCGTGTTCGAGAAGGGGTTGATGACCTAAATAGGTCCAGGGGGCACCAGAGGCGAGGAGGTGGCATGAGTGGGGTCAGGGGAACAAGCTGGGGATAGAGAGGGATGGGTGGGAGACGTGGGACGACTGAAGGGCAGCAGGAGCGGGAGAAACATTGCTTTGCTGAAACAAAGGAGATAAAAAGCCAGATGAAATGTTAGATCTACACAAGGCATCACAGAAAGATGAAGGAACATTCAATATATATGGATGAGTGAAATGTTAGTCTAAAACAGCTCCATTATATATCATTCCAACTACATGACATTCTGGAAACACAAAAATATAAAAACAGTGCAAATCTCAATAGTTGCCAGGGTTTGTGGACCAACAAAGGCTAAGGGGCCTTTGAGGGCAGGGAGGGGGCACCGCGTGAGGACACAGTGGGCAACAGGGCTTTGAAGGTGTCACAACTGACAGAAATGCCCAGTGGAAAGAGTGAACCTGAATGGAAATGATTAACTTTAGAGAATCAGATGTCAAGTTTTAGATTAATTGTAACAACTGTATCCCAGTAAGTGAAGATGTTATTGATCATTGCAAATAGGACATGGGGGAGAGAGGAAAGATTGATAAGGGAACATGGATCCATTTTTATGTCAACCCCAAACTCTTCTAGATGAGATGATGCCTTTATTAAAAATCATCATTTAGCACCATTCTTTCAGGCAGATATTTTCAGGGGTCGGGGCAGGACAGGGTCTCACTCTGCCTCCCTGGATTGAAAGCTAGAGTGTGGGTGGTGTCATCATAGCTCACTGCAACCTCAAAGTCCTGGGCTCCAGGGATGATCCTGCCTCAGCCTCCCAAAGGGCAAGAATGACAGGCCTCACCCACCAAGCATGGTCCAGTGAGATGTTTTTATGCCAATAGTCAATAACCAGGTAGTATCTAGACACGAGTTTCAATTATTCTCTGCCATCGAATGTGACCCAATCTTGACTTGAAAATGTATATTGAATTCTGTGGTTGCAGCAGCACTTATGACTTGGAAAATTAAAATATTGCCGCATGAAAAACACAGCTTACACTCTGTGTTTGTCTTACATCTGGGACACCAAGTAATACCCAATCACAATTCTAAATAACCTTCGTGGTCACAGTAAATTTTTCAGGTAGCCAAAACTGATGCAGTACAATGCTCTGCTCTTGGGGGGTGGCATGGGGGTCAGCGCTGTCAGCAAAGAACATGGTTAGTGCCTTCCCAATAGGGACGAGTGTAAGCATCTTCCAGACAGAAGTCCAGAGAGAACTAGTAAAATTGGATTCTGAGTTTGGACATCTGATCCCATTGTTTACTGAGTTCCAAGAAGAGCCATCTGATGAAAGCTGGGTTTCAGGGAGATCGTGGGGTTCAGGGAGCCTGTGTGGGCCAAGCCTTCATGGAGATGAGACCACACAGAAAGGCAGCAGAGCAGACAGACAGAGAGCAGGGCGCTGGTGGTGCAGAGTTAGGGACGGGGTCCAAGCCCATTGACAGGCACCTACACCTGAGAAGGTCATGAGGTCCCTCTGTCCTCAGTTCTCTGCACTGTCATATGACTATGGTAATAGGCTTATTTGTTGTTACGACATGAGGCGGCTGAAATGACTCAATCCAGGTGAATCGTGAGGAAGAGGACTGGTCCCTTAGTCGTCTTCCATGTTTCCTAAGTGGCAGGGGGAACAAACTGGACACCAGGTAGGGTGCTTGCACCACTGCAGGGCAGTGGGGGTGGAGGGTGATTTCTCATCCCTTCTGTGGGTATGATGCTCTGCAGCTGTCAGGGAATGTCTGGCATTATGACCTGTGATCCCCACATCAGGCCGTGGGTGGGCAGAGGAGGTGCTGTACCTCCTGTTTTCTACGGAGTGGTTGTGACATTGAGGGAAGCTAAGTGGCTTTTAGCATCACATCATGAATGAGTGATGGATCTGGCATGGGAAGTGTACATGGTTCCATGGGAGGCACAGATCTTTGATGACTGGGACTCTGCACCATATCCTGGACTCCTGATTCAAGAGCTCCCCTGACTCTCTTTCTCCAATATTCCTACCCATTGTTCAAGGGGAAACCAAGTTGATGCCCCGGAGGACATGCCTGGATTAGGAGGTTGCTCTAAACATGACACATCCTCTCTCCTCTACCTTACACATCTTCCGTCCCTAATGTGGCCCTGTTTCCTCTGAAGGAAATCCTCTGAGAGTCTTGGCCTTTCACATCTGTGGCCTTTCTCCCCAAGTACTGTAACGCTGCAAGCTGCCCCTCAGGTGACCACACTGAATGACCAGTGTCTGCTTGTCCCCCAAGTGTGCTCAGACTGTAGGACATTGTGAAAAGCTGCCTCATAATCTTTTCACAAACAATAACCCTTCCTACCACTCAAAAACCCAAGTAAGCAGGTAGGGAGAATTCACTGGAAGAGTAGCCATCTGGGCTGGTGCTTTGGTAGTTTATTGAGATAAACTAGTAGCCTCCTGTCTACTTATCTGACCAGCCTCAATAGAATTAAAGTCAATGCGTGTTTTGTTTTATATAGTGACACCAGGGAGCACACACTGAGATTTGTTGTTTTTTTAAATTTACATATGAACAGAAATGACATGCCAAAAGTTGACTGAACTCAGCACACATTTCAGGAAAAGACGTGTGAAACATAGAGTTTAACATGTGAAAACCCACAAAGTCATCTCCTGCTTTCTGGATTTCCTTCAAATTTTTAAAATGAATGGTTTTAGCAGGTACTCAGTTAAGTTAAAATGACATGGAAATAGATGTTCCCATATTTTCCAATTTAGGGGACATCTAATTGAGCAATGTTTGAGGATCACAGGATATAAGGAAAAAGCATCTATTTTTGAAAGGAGGAGATAAACTTTAGGGCAACCTGCCTGACAGGAGTATCAAATATAAATTGGGGAATCAAACAAAACCAGAAACACATTATAACCACCCATGGGAAAATGCAGAGGATAATTTTCTAATTAAAATATAGTGAGAAATACTCTAGTCACTGTGAAGGAGCAGAGCATCCCACAGGTCAGTATGAACATACCTTTGAATCGGCTCTTCAGGTTTCCCATGTTGAATGGCAAGTGGCAGCAGGAGGGGCCGAGATATATACTCTCACGTCACCACGGTGATGGGCGTCACAGAACCTTCCCAGTGAAGGCACAATCCACACTGTGAGGTCCAACTGCTGCTCTGCAGGCAAGTGGGCTTTCAGTGTGCAAAAGTGTCATCAAAGTTGAAGTAGTTTATCTGAAAAACTAAACCCCAATCTCCCACATTGTATTCTCTGTTTCTTGAGTCATAGCAGAGACACGGTGTACCCCCAAATACAGTCCACAGTGAGGATTTGAAATGAAAAAGATAAAAAACTGACCTATTGACAACAAGCAGAGGTTCCATTCTTGATTTGAAACACATCCCTGGACATTTCTACTGTTCCTGCAGCATCAAATATTTCTAGAATCAATAAGGCCATATTGTTCAGGATTAGATAAAATACAGTAGTTACAGATATTTAATTATAAAATGTCATAGTTAAGAATATACTTACCAAACCGCACTTTCATCATATTTACATGTATTACTGTGCCCTTAGTTCTAGCTCAAGCTCTGTGAATTCAAGGAGGAATTTCTCTTTCCAAGTGTATGTAAATAGCTGGGTGTTCATTGAGTAATTTAGTGGGGGTGAGAGGGGCCATATGTTCACCAGAGCATCTTCTGGAGAGTGAAAATTCTCAATGGATACATGCCTGTAGTCCCAGCTACTTTGTGGTTTTTCTTTTTTTTGGGGGGTTAAGTAGGGGACAGAGTCTCCCTTTGTCACTCACAGTAGAGTGCAGTGGTGTCATAGCTCACAGCAATGTAAACCTCTTGGGCTCAAGTGATTCTCTTGCCTCAATCTCCCAAGTAGCTGGGACTACAGGTGCCCTCCACAATGCCTGGCCGTTTGTAGAGAGGGCGTTTCACTCTGTCTCTGGCTGATCTTAAGCTCCTGAGGTCAGACAGTCCACTCACCTCATCCTCCTAGAGTGCTGAGATTACAGGCATGAGCCACAGCGTACAGGGCAAAACCTATTATTTTTAAAGCCTTTAAGTGCTGTACATTAAAATATTCTTACCTGAGGCTTTTATTATTGATTATAATGTATTTTCTGTGAAATTGTATTTTCATACACCATGTGCCAGTGATTGAAAATATCTGCTCTCTATAGATACATAGGGATCATAGGTCATAGTTGAACCTTCTAGTTATCTAGAAAAACATTCTTTTTTAATGTTATATTAATTTCCATACAGAATTTCATGCGCTAAAATTTCTAATATTCTTGTTTTATAACTCCTTATTACTGTGTTTCTTGTTAGGTCAGTTTCCTTAACATCAGTTTATTGTGTATTTGGTTTATCTGTGTCTTATATTGTTAGAAATGTGTAACTCTATATATACACTTTAAGTCAATGTAAGGTTCAATCAAAATATTATGTATATCACAAATAATATATGTATGTGTTTTTCTTAACAGACTTTGTTTATGATTCATCTTATATATTTATTTTCTTGTTTAGTTTTTTTTTTTCTTTTCTGAGACAGAGTCTCACTTTGTTGCCTTTGGTAGAGTGTCATGTACTTATAGCTCACAGCAACTTCAAAGTCTTGGGCTCAGGCTATTGTCTTGTCTCAGCCGCCCTAGTTGCTGGGACTACAGGCACCCATTACAATGACTGGCTATGTTTTAGAGACAGGACCTGCACTTGCTCAGGCTGGTCTTGAACCTGTGAGCTCAGGCAATCCACCTGCCTAGGCCTCCCAGACTACTGGGATTACAGGCGTGAGCCACTGAGCCCCAGCTCTTCCGTAGTTTTTTTTTTTTGGTTTTTTTTTTTTTTTTTTGTAGAGACAGAGTCTCACTTTATAGCCCTCGGTAGAGTGCCGTGGCATCACACAGCTCACAGCAACCTCCAACTCCTGGGCTTCAGAGATTCTCTTGCCTCAGCCTCCCGAGTAGCTGGGACTACAGGCTCCCGCCACAACGCCCAGCTATTTTTTGGTTGCAGTTCAGCCAGGGCCGGGTTTGAACCCGCCACTCTCGGTATATGGAGCCGGCGCCTTATCGACTGAGCCACAGGCGCCGCCCTCTTCCGTAGTTTTTAATGTTTGTTTTATCTTATCTAGTTGAATGGTCATAAAAATAGTCTTAATTTCACCATGTGCTTAATGATGGATCTATATATATATATATATATATATATTTTTTTTTTTTTTTTTTTGTAGAGACAGAGTCTCACTTTATGGCCCTCGGTAGAGTGCCGTGGCCTCACACAGCTCACAGCAACCTCCAACTCCTGGGCTTAAGCGATTCTCTTGCCTCAGCCTCCCAAGTAGCTGGGACTACAGGCGCCCGCCACAACACCCGGCTATTTTTTTGTTGCAGTTTGGCCGGGGCTGGGTTTGAACCCGCCACCCTCGGCATATGGGGCTGGCGCCCTGCTCACTGAGCCACAGGCGCCGCCTGATGGATCTATATTTTTATGTGTGTGAAAGAAACACTTGTTATTTGAAGGTAATTTTTGGAAAGATTTATAAACTGTCTCTTTTTGTTATCTGTTTAAAATTGTATTATTAAAAGAATACACATGGGTGATGCCTGTGGCTCAGTGAGTAGGGCGCTGACCCCATATACCAAGGGTGGCGGGTTCAAACCCAGCTCTGGCTGAAATGCAACCAAAAAATAGCCGGGTGTTGTGGCAGGCACCTGTAGTCCCAGCTGCTCCGGAGGCTGAGGCAGGAGAATCATGAAAGCCCAAGAGCTGGAGGTTGCTGTGAGTCCTGTGATATCATGGCACTCTACCGAGGGTGGTAAAGTGAGACTCTGTTTCTACAAAAAAAAAAAAGAAGAAGAACACATAACAAAAGGTATTATCATGCTGGATGATTCACACCTCCAATCCTACCTAGCAGTCTGGTAGGCTGAGGTGGATGGATTGCTTAAGCTTAGGAGTTCAAGACAAGCCTGAGTAAGAGGGAGAGAGAGACCCTAGCCAGCTGTGGTGGTTCATGCCTAGAGTCCCAGCTACTCAGAAGACAGGCAACAGGATTTCTTTCTTTTTTTTGTATTTTGGATCAGTATGAGGTACAATTAGGTTACAATGTTTGCATTTGTTAGGTAGAGTCCTTATTGTGATTCTGTCCCACACTGAGAAATCATGCCATCTACCATTACATTGTGCCCATTTAGTGGGAGCACACCAATCCCCGCTTCCGAAGAGGATCTCTTGAGCCCAAGAGTTTGAGGCTGCTGTGGGCAATTATAATGCCATGGCACTCTACCCAAAAGAGTGAGTCTCTGTCTCAAAACAAAACACAGCTGCCGCGGACCACCCTGTCGGTGGGCTCCAGTCCGAGGGAAAGCAGGGAGAAGGAACGAGGAAAGTTGAGAGGTCGGCGCAGGAATGACAGTCTGGCACACTACGGGTTAAAGTATGCAGCTGCAAATTTTACTGAGAGTATATGTTGGTATTTATACATTTTTTTTCCAAGGTTCAAACAATGCAATCTTCATTCTGCTTATGCTTGTAAATTATCTTTGTGTCTGCATATGCGGTTTATCATGCATTACATGTTTTCAAGGTTTTGCTCTCCAGAGGGAGGTGGTTTACAGTAACACCTGCTTACTCCCGCTTCAGGAATGTCAAGGCTTACAACTCTTCTCAGTCCTGCAACTCTTTTCAGTTTCTTATGATTTTATTTTTAAAACAGCTGGACATATTCTTTTATGTATAATGCTTGACTACTTCTATATATATTTTCTATATATTTTTACTTCTATTAGTAACTATACTTTGATTCATAATTGATTGTTTGTTAAACATTAAACTACTCTATTGATTTGTATTACATATGAAAATTAGTGAAGCAAGATGTTTGAACAAATCCTTATTGTGGGAGGTTATGTCTTGTAAAAGTTCTGCTTATGCATTCATTCTGTTTTTTCTGTCCCTATTGATATTTATGGTGGGAAAAACCTCTTTGTGTGTTCATTAGTGGTGCCACTGAGTCTAGTAAGCTCATGAGGTTGTGTTATATTTGGATCAACAGTGTATTGTGTTCATTCTTAAGAAAGTACATATTGATAGTTTATCAGAACAAACAGACTTCTGGTACAGAATGACAAACACATGAATAGATGCCACAATCTTTAAACTTAAGCGGGTAACTGAGCATGCTAGGCAACATTTCTGATGCTGTGCATACTGGGGGCGCTGGGAGCTAAGCTCCGTGGAGCACAATCCACCTTCCCGTCATTCTAGAACGCGGACAGCGCTGCCTCACTACGGCTGTGGTGCCGTGGGTGCGGCATTTCCCCCTTTTTTGTTTTTAAACCGCAGTTCAAAGACTTCTTGGCGTATAGAGTTGATAGAAGAAAACAGACATCGTATGAGACATGGTAATAGTAACATAACACAAAATAATAGACAGCCAATTATGGTTATGAATACAATATACTGGATTCAGTCAAGAGGATTGAGTGCTTTAAATCCACTAGTTAAAGATTGAGCCAATGTGTTAAGAGAAGTTATTGGTAAATGAGCTTGACTCATGGCTGTAATATCTTGTTGTAAGCCGTGTAAATTATGTGTTATATCATTGTCTCTCCAAACACCTTGTAAATGTGCTTGCACTTTACTCTATGATTCAGACATGTTATATGGTAAAGGTGTAATGCAAATAGCCTGAAAGGCAGAATGATACTTTGTTTGTAGCTTTTGTTGTATGTACTTAATGTCCTGACCTAAAGCTAAGATCACTTCTTCTAACACATTTAATTTAGCTTCAAGCTTATTATCAATACTAGCTTGTGTTATTAAAGCTAAAGTTACATTACTGCTAAGAGTATTAACATAGTGTGCTGTATGCACTTGTTGTACTAAAGCTGTAGTAGCTACAGCAAAAGTAGTGATTATAGAAATTAAAGCTGCAATGCTTAAAATTAAAGCTGTCACAAATCTCTTAGGCCTAATTAATTCATTAAGTGTTTCTAACACTTGTAATGTTGCATTATCATACCATGGATCGCCTTGCAGATCTACAGGTAACATTACATATGAAGGTCTTTTTACAATTAACATAATATTTAGCAATCTATTATATCAGAAGAAGCAATACAATTGGTTATTTTGCATGCAGTACATGTGACTTTATAAGAATTATTATGTTCAGTTATGTTAAAAAAGGCAGTGGGTGTTAATAATAGTGCATAGGGATATCCTACATACACTCTTACTGGTATGGCTGCAGGGCTTGTCATGCCTGGTTTTCTTTCTAAAATTATATTTGCAGCAGCCACTAATTGAAATAAATCATAATGAATTTGAATTTTATTTTGTTGTTGTGCAACCCATATAGGTTCTACTAAACTAGCTGAATACCATTGCCTTATTTTTTGAGGAGAAAAAGATGACTATCTATATTCATGATATTTTACACTATTATCAGCAAAGTATTTTTCATAATTAATTGTTCCAGAGGTGGCAGAATAATCCCAAATAATTAATTTGGAGTTAACTGGGACATGTCGACTGGCTGCTTCTGCAAAGCCACATGACAGTCAGATGGGAGTTTTAGTTAAAGATGAATCCCAGAATTGATTTATATCTCTATACTTTTCTTTACAGTTGGGGATAGGTAATGTAGTTACTTCTTCAAAAGTTTCATTAAATGTCATATGTCTTAAGGTTTGAAGTTCATATTCCCAAACATAACGTTTAGTTGCATCTGCGGGATCTGGAGCGTCAGTTAAGAACACTCTGGAGCTAGTTTGCACACAAAATGGTGGGGCTCTCCCTCTTAAGGTGAGACAAATAGGGAGTGAGTCTACCCTGCCTGTAAAGTTAACAGAGGAAGAGGCATGATCCCGTGACTCTGAATCTTGCAATCCTCCCAAACGGAGGGTATCATTAGTTAAAATTTTTATAGGCTCTTGATCCAGCCACCCTACAGGGTGTAACAAAGGTGGATTAGGAATGTATGCCCAATAGGCTGCACTTTTCACTTTAGGGCTGGACAAGAGAGTCAAAAATGCTGCAAAATACATTACAGGAGTTAAAGCTTTGCCTTGAGACAACAGTAAACGTTTTGCCTCCTGAGTAAGAGTCTAACTTGCGTTCACGTGATCTTGTTTGTTGTCGGCGGATGCACTTTTACTTTCTCCAGCCGATGTGTGAGGTTCCGCAGAAGCCGCTGGCGCCTCCTCCTGCGTTGTCTTTTCCGGAGGAGCCGGCTTGACCAGTCGGTCTGGAATCCAGATGGGGGATTCGGTATCCTGTGGAAAAATACAAGCATACCCTCATCCCGAGGTTATGAGGACATCTGGTCCTTTCCATAATCCAGTTAATAAATCTTTCCAAAGAACTTTTGGTAAAGCAGTTTTTGTTTCTGGTTGCCAGTGTACTAATGTTGGTGTATGATTTTCTGTATTAACATTTAGATGATTTAATACAAATAAAGCATGTGACAAAATGTGATGAGGAGAGAAATATGTATGGGCCTTTTGTAGGCGTTCAATTTGTAGTTTTAATATTTGGTTGGATCGCTCCACAATGGCCTGCCCTTGTGGATTGTAAGGAATTCCTGTAGAATGAGCTATTTTCCATTGAGCACAAAAGTTAACAAATGCTCGAGAAGTATAGCCTGGAGCATTATCTGTTTTTAATTGAAGAGGGACACCTAGCTGTTGAAAACAGTCAAACAAGTGTTGAATAACATCCTTGTAAGCCTCGCCAGTTCTTGTAGAGGCACAAATATAATGTGAAAAAGTATTCACAGTTACATGTACATATGTTAATTTTCTAAAGCTTGGCACACGGGTAACATCCATCTGCCATAAAATATTGGGGCGGAGGCCCCTAGGATTAACTCTAAATTTTAATGGATGATGAGTGAGAGGGTATGCCTTACACCGCAAGACTATCTGTCTTGCCTGTTCTCTGGTAATGTGAAACATTTTTCTTAATGTATTAGCATTTTGATGATGCAAAGCATGGCTATCCTCTGCTTGAGTGACTGTGGCCACTACAGTTCTTGTAAGTAAATCTGCAGTAGTATTACCTTGTGCCAATGGTCCTGGTAGTTGTGAGTGCCCTCTTATATGACTAATATAAAATTGATTATGTCTTTGTTGAATCAAAGTTTGTAGCCTTTTTAACAAAGGCAGTATAGTTGAAGTTCCTGTTAAAAGAGCAGTTTCAAGGGCTGGAAATAAAGAAGCAACGTATTTAGAATCTGTATACAAATTAAACTTCTGTTTAAAATGTTCAAAAGCAGTGATTAATGCCCATAGTTCTGCTTGTTGAGCTGAAGTTTGTGCCACTTCCTTTATGAGAGGCGACATGCCTGGACTAAAAACCATAGCTTTTCTTGTCGAAGAGCCATCAGTAAATAATGTGACAGCCTGAGGTAGTGGCTGTCTGGCACACAAAAGAGGAAATATAAGTGAAACTGTTTTTGCAAATTCAATTAAAGGATGTTTTGGATAATGATATAAAATTTGTCCTGTGTAACCTTGCAAGGCCAATATCCAATCTTCATTATTTTGAAGTAACTGTTCTATTTGAGTTTTATTATAAGCAGTTATAATGACATGAGGTTCTTTGTCAAATAACTCTCTAGATCGTTTCCTGCCTTTGTCTATGAGTAAGGAGATTAAATAAGGATAATCAGCAACAACTTTTGCTTGTACATGTGGTAGATGGATCCATTCTAAAATGCCTGCCTGCCACAAGCAGGCAGTGGGTGTATATTCAGTAGAGAAAATTAATAAAGACCATGGTTTTTGATAATTAACCTGCTTAACTCTAGCTTGGCTGAGTGCCTGTTCCACAACCCCCAGTGTCTGTAAAGCTTCTTTAGTCATTATTCTTGGAGACCGTGGATCTGAGTCTCCTTGCAAAATAGCAAACAAAGGACTGAGAGTCCCCGTAGTAATTTTCAAATAAGGTCGAATCCAATTTATGTCTTCTAAGAGTTTTTGATAATCATTAAGTGTTTGTAATTTGTCTCTTCTTATCTGTACTTTTTGTGGAGTGATATAATCCGAATGAATCCACTGACCTAAATAGCTAAGCGGCTTATCTCTTTGAATTTTTTCTGGGGTAATAATTAGACCAAACTTAGTTAATTGCTCTATGGCCTTTTCCAGCATAAGTTGTACTTGTGCCTGATGTTGATGAGCCAATAAAATATCATCCATATAATGAATAATGTAAGCATCTGGAAATTGTACTCGCAGTGCTGCTAAAGCAGCAGCCACAAATTTTTGACACAATGTAGGACTATTTTTCATACCTTGAGGTAAAATTTTCCATTGATACCTTTTAAAAGGCTCTCGTAAATTTAGTGAAGGAACACTAAAAGCAAACCGAGGGCAGTCATCAGGATGTAGATTAATGGTGAAAAAACAATCCTGTAAATCAATAATTATAATTGACCATCCCTCAGGTATGGCCACAGGGGAAGGGAGCCCAGGTTGCAAGGCTCCCATATCTTCCATCACTGTATTGACTGCTCTTAAGTCTTGTAAAAGTCTCCATTTTCCAGATTTTTTCTTTATCACAAATACAGGAGTATTCCAAGGGCTAGTGGATTCCTCCAGGTGCCCTTTGTTTACTTGTTCCTGAACTAAAATTTGTAATGCCTGTAACTTTTCTGTTGTTAGGGGCCACTGACTAACCCATACAGGCGTATCTGTTAACCATTTTATTTTGATTGCATGATTTTCTGCAGTGGCCCCTATGTAAAATGCTGGTCATTTAACTGATCAGCAGTGACTAATTTTAAATCCATAACATGTAGGAGGTCCCTGCCCCATAGAGTGAATGGTAAAGAGGGCAGCACATATGGTTGAACAAAACCTGTTTTTCCTTCAAACTCCCAAGAGAGATAAGCTGTACTTTGCATAACTCCTGTGGCTGAACCAAGCCCAATCAAAGAAGAACCGGTTTGTTGAACCGGCCAGGACTGAGGCCATTCAGAAGCTGCAATACAGGTTTTGTCAGCTCCTGTATCCATTAACCCTTTAAATGCTTTGCCATTTAATTTTATTTCTTGGAATGGCCTGTCATTCAAATCATGCACCAAAGCCACATAATCAGTGGAACCAAACTGACCTTGTCCCCTGGCTATCTTCAAATGTGGTGCAGGTAAAGGGACATATGGTAATAATAATAATTGAGCTATTCTTTGTCCTTTGTGAATTTGCGTTGTTTCCACTAAAGCTTTAACCATTATTTTGATTGTACTTTGAGTATTTGAATCAATTACTCTTGGAATAACTTCAAAATGTTTAGTATAATTTGAACTTCTCCCAATTATAATTCCAACTGTCCCCGGCAAAAGTTGCCCTTTTACTGCAGTGGGGATTAAAGTAACACCGTCCCATTTGGATAATAATACATCCTTTTCACTTGCAAGATCTAAACCTGCACTCCCAGGAGTGCCCCGTGAAAGGTCATGAATAGTAAATTCAGGGGCTTGAGGATTTAAAGTAGATGAGTGCTGCACATCCTGCACCGCAGCATGATCTCCTTTGGGGTCCAGGCTGGGAGAATGCCCCTTTACTAGTTTTTTGATCTCCGTACGTCCTGATCCTCAGGATCAGTGTCTCCCTTGTCATTTAAGGGGGTTCTATCCTTATGAAATTTTGATTTGCATTCATTTCTCCAATGTCGCCCCTTCTTACAACGAGGGCATAAGCCGGGCGGTTCCCCCCTCGGCTTATTGGCATGGGACTGTTTACAGTCCTTCTGCATGTGTCCTGGCTTGCCACAATTGTAGCAAGTGTTAGCAGGAGCTCTTGGCCCCTTACCTCCTTTATTGAAGGTATTTTTAACATAGGCGCTGAATTTCTGTCCTTGCATTGCTGCAGCATAGGCCATACCCTGGACTATAGCTGGTGAGGCATCCATGCATGCTTTAATATAATCTGGTAAAGTACCTGTTTTTCTTAGAGGACGTATAAGGTCCTGACACAGCGTGTTGGCATTTTCCCATGCTAACTGTTTGAGCAACAGTGATGTGCCCTCAGACGGGGGGAGTATTCTATTAATGGCTTCTTCCAGCCTTGAAATAAAGTCTTGGTACGGCTCCTCCGTACCTTGCCTAATATTGGCTAATGTGCTGCCTTTGGCCCTGGGAGGAGGGAGCTTGCGCCAAGCACTGATGGCATTTTTTGTTATGGCTTTCAGAAATTGGCGGGGGATGGCCGTCTGTGCCTGAGGAGATGCAAAATCATCAGTTCCTAATAACATAGCCATAGTGGGCTTAGGTCTCCTTCTACTTCTAAATTGAGTAACAGTTTCTTTGGACTTATCCTCATATTCAGTTCTCCATAAGACATAATCACCAGGTGATAAAGTGGCTTTAGCTGTTTGGTGCCAATCATAGGGAGTAAGCCAGAGGCTTCCAACTAAGTCTACAATCTGTAAAGTATATGGAGCAGAAGCGCCCGAAGTACGGACAGCCTGCTGCAATTCTTTCAATGTTTTAAGAGGCAGGGGTTCCCATACGGGATCCTCATTGTCATTAGCTGACACTTTCACTGGAAAAGCGAAAGTAAAATCCCCTTGTTTCCGTGCTTCCTGCATTGCGCCCTGAAAACCTCTGGCTTCCTGCCTTGCGTTCTGAAAACCCATGGGAGGCAAAGGTGGCCAAGGGGCATGAGAGACCCTTTTAGCAGGATGTGCCTTTGTCATGCTTACAAACACCATGGGGGGCTCATTATCATGATCAAAGAAATCCCCTTCCTCATCTTGTTTGGCCATTTCATCTGCTAAATCCCAATCATCATCGGAAGAATCCCCAAGCTTTGGAGGCGGAGGAAAAGAGTCCTCAGGCTCCGGCGGTGGGGGGAGCATCCCCACAGCACGCAGAAGCCCTGGCTCTGCCTCTTCACGAGTCTCTCTTGGTACTTCATCATGTATAGGTGGACTTTTAGCCTCTGGACTTTTAGTCTCTGAAGCAGTTTCTCGTACAAACGCCTCAAGAGACGTAGTATCAGTTAGCAGTTCCCTAATCTGTAGCCACAGGGGGAAGGCTTGAGCGGGGAGTGTATGCTCCCCATGTGCCTGCACATAACGGCGCATCTCCCTCCCAACTCTTTTCCAATCCGCTAGGGAGAGCGATCCCTCCTCCACGAACCAAGGGCTAACATGTCTAAGAAAATGCATAAGCTCCTCCAACCGTTTGAGGGACACATTGAACCCGTTCTTTGCCAACAAACGCTGCAACATGATACTCAACATTTTTTCTTCCTTAGTTAATGCGTGCCCCATGAATCCTGTGATTACTTACACTTAACCGGTCAGCCTTTACCGGCGGGACTGCAGCTCCCTGGTAAGAGCCGCCCTCAACCTTGAAAAAGAAAGAAAAGGAGAGAAGATTACCTGTCCTTCAGGTCCCTGTTCGGGCGCCACCTGCCGCGGACCACCCTGTCGGTGGGCTCCAGTCCGAGGGAAAGCAGGGAGAAGGAACGAGGAAAGTTGAGAGGTCGGCGCAGGAATGACAGTCTGGCACACTACGGGTTAAAGTATGCAGCTGCAAATTTTACTGAGAGTATATGTTGGTATTTATACATTTTTTTCCAAGGTTCAAACAATGCAATCTTCATTCTGCTTATGCTTGTAAATTATCTTTGTGTCTGTATATGCGGTTTATCATGCATTACATGTTTTCAAGGTTTTGCTCTCCGGAGGGAGGTGGTTTATCAGTAACACCTGCTTACTCCCTCTTCAGGAATGTCAAGGCTTACAACTCTTCTCAGTCCTACAACTCTTTTCAGTTTCTTATGATTTTATTTTTAAAACAGCTGAACATATTCTTTTATGTATAATGCTTGACTACTTCTATATATATTTTCTATATATTTTTACTTCTATTAGTAACTATACTTTGATTCATAATTGATTGTTTGTTAAACATTAAACTACTCTATTGATTTGTATTACATATGAAAATTAGTGAAACAAGATGTTTGAACAAATCCTTATTGTAAGAGGTTATGTCTTGTAAAAATTCTGCTTATGCATTCATTCTATTTTTTCTGTCCCTATTAATATTTATGGTAAGAAAAACCTCTTTGTATGTTCATTAGTGGTGCCACTAAGTCTAGTAAACTCATGAGGTTATGTTATATTTGAATCAACAGTGTATTGTGTTCATTCTTAAGAAAGTACATATTGATAGTTTATCAGAACAAACAGACTTCTGATACAGAATAACAAACACATAAATAAATGCCACAATCTTTAAACTTAAGCGAATAACTAAACATGCTAGGCAACATTTCTGATGCTGTGCATACTGGGAGTGCTGGGAGCTAAGCTCCGTGGAGCACAATCCACCTTCCCGTCGTTCTAGAACGCGGACAGCGCTGCCTCACTACAGCTGTAGTGCCGTGGGTACGGCACACAGCAAAAAGTATTCCTAAAAATGCTTTATTTTCAATGCTGAATTTTTTCTTTATTAAAATGAACTTTAATCTTATAAAAAAATACCTTTTTTTTTGAGACAGAGTCTCACTTTGTCCACCTTGGCTCAGTAGAGTGCTATGGTATCATAGTTCACAGCAACCTCAAACTCTTGGGCTCAAACAGTTTTCTTGTCTCAAATCCTTCCAAGTAACTGGGACTTCAGGCAAACACCACAATGACCAGCTATTTTTAGAGATGAGGTCTCTCTCTGACTCAGACTGGTCTCAAACCTGTGAGCTCAGGCTATCCACCTCGGCCTCCCAGAGTGCTGGGATTACAGGAGTGAGTCACCGCACCTGACCTTAAAAATCTTTTTAAGTTTACATTTCAGTAGTGTTAAGTATATTTGTTACTTACTGTTATACAGATCTCTAGAACTTTGAAATCATTCAGATCTACCACGCAATACCCCCTAAGTAAAAACTCATTTTACCTTCTCTTCAACCCTTGAGTAACACCCTTGACAAACACCATTCTATTTTCTCTTTCTATGAGTTTGACTACTTAAGATAGCTTATGTAAGTGAAATTAATGCAATATGCATCATTTTGTTGCCAGCATATTTCAGTTAACATAATATTCTGAAGGTTTGTTCTTATCATATATTATGATGAGGTTCGCTTTTATATTTAATGGAAGACAGAGCCTCAAATAAGAAAACAAAATTTTTAAGGTGGCAACCCCAGGGAGGGGCAGGACTGGTTGGAATACAGACACGTCTGACTGCAGTGTCAATAAGGGCATCCTAATGTTGGGAACATTCTCCACCCCTGTTCTGCTCAGTGAAGTGCTGGGTGACTACCCTCCCAGGAGACACTGCACTGTGCCTAAAGTGCATTTTTGCATTGTATGTTTTTACACCACCTTGCTAGGTGGGTTTTCCTTGTCCTTTTAGAAAGTTGTTTTTTTTTTTTTTCCTTAACAAGTGTGAGAAAATCCAGAGGGCAAGACTCATTTCTCCCTTTCCTCCTCAATACTAGCATCCAAATAAGGGAGGGAATGAACATCTTAACAAGCAAAGAGGTTAGCTTTTTTAGGTGAAGGGATACCAGAGGACTACTCTCCGCCCCAGGGCACGTAGCTACTCTTCACCCCTACAATCTCAGGCTGTTCTCTAGCAGATGACTCAGGGACATGTCTGCTAGATGGCTGCTGTAGGCATCAAGACAGTTATGAAATACAGAGCCATGAAAATACAGGAAGGTGGCTGAGAACACATCACACTGCAAAGTTTCCAAGAGGGAATTATAGGCGAAAAGCCTATAAGTAAACCTTTCAATGGTTCCATTTTGTGAAGGCAAGTTTGAAGTCTTTTGTGAGTTGGAAGGGAAAGAACCTGGCTAGAACTACACATGTGGCTTAGGGCCTAATCACGTAGAAGTGATTTAGGGCCGAGCTTCGTGGGGGCAGGCCTGTAGGCAGATACCTGTATATCTCAGCTGTTTCCAGAAGACTCCCTAAAGGTGATTGACTGCCTCCAGATGGTCCATTAAAGGTCCAGCATTCAAACATCTTATTTCCCCAGAACCTTGCTTTGTGGTTTTGTTTTTGATTACTTAGCATAAAAATAGCTTTAGATAATGTTAGTGAAGTGTTTATCAGTTAATCCAGTTAATCTGTAGGCCACTAGGTGCCAGGCAGTAAGAGGCCTGGGGCCAAGTTTTAAGCCACATGTTTATTGATTAAGTTATGTGCCTATATAAGCCTTGGTGGAAGAAATAAAATCGCTGTTTGCCTGAGCAAGCTTTCAGGCTTTCTTATTCTCCGACATTTAATTGCAAGCTTAATCTCTGTGGCATCGCCCATGCAACAATCATTCACACAACAGAATTTGAATTCAAAGACATTCTGTACCTGGGAAAAATAAAAGTGGAAGCAGTACAAAAATATTTTTATGGCAGAGTATCAGGGCATTATTCTCTGTTTTCCTCTTAAGGGAAATGTTCATAGTAGGAAAATATCATTTGAACACACTGACTGCTACACTTGGAAAAAAAATTCCTTGGGGCCATGATGTGTTATTAGATGAAGAAATGTGTGAGTTATATATGCTTCACAAGGCTCCAGGCTCATAACTAGCATATGCTAAATGCGAGTCACACAGTAGTTAATGTGTTACAAATACCTTTCATGGGGGGCTGTGCATGATGGCGGGTGGGAAGGACCTTTAGTGGAGCTGTCCTAGAGCAAAGGGGCAAAGGGAGAGGGCTGGATCAGTCCCAGTGTGGCATATCGAGTACAGTGGTGGCTGGGAGTGTGCAGCGTGGAAGCAGACAGCAGGATTTGGCCAAGGTGTGGAGAACTATCACATCTGGGCAAGGTTTGGCAGGTTACCCCCGTGGCTCTGGGTGGGCAGACACCCGGGGTTATGATGGCGCAGGGAGGATGTGGCCTGATCCAGGGGATAATTTCTGCATTCCTTTTGTGAGGCTAAATATTGCTTCTAAGAGCAGAATTTGGTGGCCAGATTAGATTGCTGGCTTGATCCGCTCTGACAAGGGTCACAACCTGTGGATCATACAACAGGGGAGGGGTTCCCAGATAGAGGAGAGCCACAGAAGCGAGTGCGAGCTGACATGTTGCTGGGCGCCTATCTGGAGGTGAACATGTGCCCTTATCAGGCTCAGGGATTCTGAAAGGAATGAAGTAGGCACTCCTGAGTGGAATTTGGGGGCCAATTTGGGGTGCTGCCTGGTGCAGCCTCGCTGGGGTTTGGCAGTGGGGGAGACATCCGTAAGGGGAGACGGTTTCCTATCAGGGTCATACCATTGTTGGAAACACTGTGCCATGGTGCTGGCGGGCTTCTTGCTGGGGACATAGGGCAAGGTGGACAGCATCCTGCCTACGGGAGTGATCCTTCACTCGGGACAGGCACAGGGACCCCAGCTCCCCATGTAGAGGATTGCAGAGGCCTGTTGCTGAGGACTGTTCAGAACTGTGGAATCCCAGATCTGTGGGAGCTAAGTGCTGAGACGGACAGGCAACCACCAGGAACAAATAAGCTGGCATACTGCTCTAAGTCTGGGAACCAGAGAGAGGTTAATACCTGTGTTGTTTGTCCCCCAAATTCAGAGCGCCACTTGTTCAGGAACTGTATTACAGCATAGATATACTACCGAAATCTAATCCCTATGTCTTGTATATAATTTTTTTTTCTTTTGGTTGCTGTTGCTGTTTTCTTTTTCCTTTTTTTTTTCTTCTCTTTTGTCTTTAATTTAGCTTCCTCAATTGGTTGCTGAGAGTGCTTCTATCAGGATATCTGAGCTTTTTTTTTATTTTAGTTTGTTTTTCTTTTCTAATATTTTGTTTCAATGCATGTTGCTTTTTAAGGTTGAATTTTTCTCTTGGATCCCATTTTTTACATTTAACAAGAGCAAGGACATCTATATTCTTTTAATTTTTTCTTTTGTTTTAGGCTTTGGTTGCAGAATTTTAGCTTGAACTATTCCCTCACCCAAGTACACCCCACAGCATTCTCCCAGTTGATAGAGTCCCTTCTACTCACTCCATCTCTCCCACATAAAGTACTTCAGCATCAGCCAAGATATGAACCCCCACCCCGTTTCTAGTATTGTGTTTCTCTTTTTCTTGGTTTGTTGCCTTTCTGTTTTCTTTCCTTATCCCTCCTCCCTCCTTCCCCTTAATTTGATCCAATGGCACATTTAATTTTCCTTGATCTATGCATATATAAATATAGTCTTCTCTTTTTTCTTTCTTCTTTCTCTTTTCACCCTTTCCTTGCTGAGAGCAAGTGGAACATGGTGGTGGCCCAGGAGGTTGACCACAGCAGGAACCTGGCTCAAAGAAGCCAGAAGAACTTTCTAATCTTGGCCTAGGAAGAGAGTAGTAGGGAGATCACATTACAGATCTTTTCTACTTTTTTCTTTCTTTTTTTTCTTTACTTTCTTTTTTATCTATTACTTCTTGGGTTTTTTGTTTGCTTTTCTTCTTCTCTTTTTATTTATTTATTTATTTGGGAAAGGAAGAGTCTGACTGTGGTCAGAAAAGTAAGGTGGGCCTATCTTTGAGAAACCCACCAGCTCAGCTAGTCACAACCCTCAAGCTACAGGAGTGGCCATAGGCCAGAGCTGAACAACAACATCTCTTTCATCACTCTCATCCTCCCTTCCTGTTCTCACCTGCTCCTCAATTTTCTTTTATTAGCCCCCCTTCTCCCTTGTTTTTACCTTTCTTTTTCTTCCTTTTGCTTTTCTCCTACACTTACCCCTTTTTATTTTTTATTTCTTTTTCTCTTCTTCTTTTTCTCGGTTCTCTTTGCTTGCTGTACCCTTCTCTGCCTTCTGACCCTACACCAAGAGGCCTCTTCCTCACCTAAACTCTGAGACAAGGTAACTTTAAGCAAAGGAAGAATTGTGAAGGAGAAAGGTGCATAAAGAAGTGAAGAAGAAGAAAGCACACATGAGGAGGAACCGACAGAAAAACTCAGGCACCACAAATAACCAAATTAGAGCAACTCCTCCAAGGGACCATGAGGCAATTTATAAAGAAGTCTCTTCCTGTAAAGAATTAATGGATTCAACAAAAAGAGAATTTAAATAAGATTGATTAAGATAATAAAGGGATTGGAAGAGAAAATGGAAGTACAGAACCAAAAGTCAGACGAGAAATATGTAGAATATAGAAAAGGGAGGGGTGGGGAAAGGAAGAGCAGAGAGAGGGAAGGAGGTGGGGTGGGGTCTTGGTGTGTGACACACCTTTTGGGGGCAAGACACAATTGTAAGAGGGACTTTACCTAACAAATGCAATCAATGTAGCCTGGTTTCTTATACCCTCAATGAATCTCCAACAATTAAAAAAAAAAAAAGAAGAAACTTCAAAAAAAAAAAAGAAGAAGAATATAGAAAAGATATGGATGAGCTTAAAGAAATGAAGGCATCTAAACTCACTCAGAAATTTTTGATCAGTTTCCAACTTCCACAGTGGCGAAAGGATTAAAAATGTTCACTAGACTTTTGAAAAACTCAGTACCCAAATTCTGCAAGGCTTATCAATATTCTCAATTAATGTGAAGGGTTTAAATTATCCTCTAAAGAGGCACAAGTTGACTGGATACAAAAACTCAGGCCAGATATCTGCTGCATACAAGAATCCCACCTTACCTTAAAAGATAAATATAGATCAGGCATCCTCAAACTTTTTAAACAGGGGGCCAGTTTACTGTCCCTCAGACTGTTGGAGGGCTGGACTATAGTTTAAAAAAAAAACTATGAACAAATTCCTATGCACACTGCACATATCTTATTTTGAAGTAAAAAAAAAAAAAACAAAACAAAAAACGGGAACAAATACAATCACACTGCCTCATGTGGCCCACGGGCGGCAGTTTCAGGACCCCTGAACTAGAGTTTAGGAAACACTATTCTAGAAAAAGAAAGATTTTGACATAAAAAAATCTAGGAGTTAGCAAAGGCCTTTTAAAACACTTTTGTAAAATCAGGAACCCTGAAGGGTCACATTGCCCCAAGTGAGAATTTCATAGATGGTGCCCATGGCCCAGTCCTTCCCATCCCCCACTTACAATAAAGCACATTTGAAAAAAAGTCATTACAAATAGTATCATTACAGAGATAAATTTAAATTTTCTCAAATTTATTTTTTTAATTCTGTTTTTCTTAATGATACATAATAGATGGGCATTTTCCAGGGCACATGTAGCTTTACACATTCATATAATTTGTAAAGATAAAATGAAGATAACTGAGACACCCATCATCTTAAATATTTGTATTTTTCCTGGTTTACTATTTGATTCCAAATGTCTATGTCTCTATTTTTGTGCCAGTACCATGTTGTCTTGACCACTATGGCCTTGTAATATAGCCTAAAATCCAGTACGGTGATACCCCCGGCTGTTTTTATTACTAAGAACTGCCTTAGCTATATGAGGTTTTTTTCTGGTTCCATACAAAATGCAGAATCGTTTTTTGCAAGTCTTGAAAATAAGATGTTGGTATTTTAATAGGGATGGCATTGAATTGGTAAATTGCTCTGGGAAGTATAGACATTTTAACAATGTTGATTATTTTTCCCAGCCATGAACGTGCTATGTTCTTCCATTTGTTAAGGTCCTCTGCTATTTCCTTTCTTAAGTTTACATAATTTTCTTTATAGAGGTCCTTCACCTCTTTCGTTAGGTATATTCCTAAGTATTTCATTTTCTTTGGGGTTATGGTGAAGGGAGTTGTGTCTTTAATTAACATTGAAATCAACAACTTACAGCCACCTAATCTTCAATAAACCAAAGAAGAGTGTCCATGGGGGGGAAAGATTCCCTATTCAATAATTGGTGCTGGGAGAATTGGATATCCACATGTAAAAGACTGAAACTGGACCCACACTTTATCCACTCACAGAAAATGACTCAAGATGGAGAAAGGACTTAAATTTAAGGCAGGAAACAATAAAAATCTTCAAAGAAAGAATAGGAAAAACCCTGGAAGATATCAGCCTGGGGAAAGATATGAGGAAGACTGCCATGGCAATAGCAACAACTGCAATAATAAACAAATGGGATTTAATTAAATTGAAAAGGTTCTGTACAGCCAGGGAGAGTTTCTGTACAACCAAGCAAATAGACAACCTACCCAATGGGAAAGAATATTTGCATATTTTGAATCAGGCAAATACTTAATAACCTGGAGCTATACAGAACTTCAGTTAATTCACAAGAAAAAAACCAACAATCCCATACATCAGTGGGGAAGAGAGATGAATAGAATCTTCTCCAAAGATGACAGATGAATGGCCAGCAATCATATGAAAAAATGCTCACCATCTCTAATTATTAGAGAAATTCAGATTAAAACCACTCTGAGATATCATCTAACCCCAGCGAGAATGGCCTATATCACAAAATCTCAAAACTGCAGATGCTGGTGCAGTCGCCAAGAGAAAGGAACACTTTTACACTGCTGGTGGGACTGCAAACTAATACAGCCTTTTTGGAAGGAAGTATGGAGAAACCTCAAAGAACTCAACCTAGACCTCTCGTTTGATCCTGCAATCCCATTCCTGGGCATCTATCCAGAAGGAAAAAAAACTTTTTTTTTTTTTTTTTTGTAGAGACAGAGTCTCACTTTATGGCCCTCGGTAGAGTGCTGTGGCCTCACACAGCTCACAGCAACCTCCAACTCCTGGGCTTAAGCGATTCTCTTGCCTCAGCCTCCCGAGTAGCTGGGACCACAGGCGCCCGCCACAACGCCCGGCTATTTTTTGGTTGCAGTTTGGCCGGGGCTGGGTTTGAACCTGCCACCCTCGGTATATGGGGCCGGCGCCCTACCGAATGAGCCACAGGCGCCACCCGGAAAAAAAACTTTTATTATAAAGACACTTATACTAGGCTGTTTACCGCAGCCCAATTCACAATCGCCAAAATGTGGAAATAACCTAAATGTCCTTCAACCCAGGAATGGATTGGCAAGCTGTGGTATATGTATACAATTGAATATTATTCAGCCATAAAAAATGGAGATTTTTCAGCATTTGTACTAACCTGGATGGAGGTGGAACACATTATTCTTAGTGAAGCATCACAGGAGTGGAGAAGTATGAATCCTATGTACTCAATTTTGATTTGAAGACAATTAATGACAATGGTGGGACATGAGGGAAGGGGAGAGCAGACAGAGAAGGAGGAAAGGGCTGAGGGAGAGGGAAAGAAAAAAAAAGAACAATAAAAGAAAAGTAAATAGTGACTAATTTTCACATAAATTGGTTTTAATTTTGATCCAAGTATATTACTTAAACATTAATTCTTAACTCAACATGTTAATATGTTTAGGATATTGTATCCTCATTTATAAGTGACATATGTTTGTAATTTCTCCTTATAATAATATATTTTCTCCAACTTTAATATCCAGTGTACCTATATCAAGTAGAATGATTTTGATGTATTTCTTCTTTTTTCTATTATCTATAAGATTTAGTGTGATCTGTTTTTTGAAGTTATTTTTTACTTTTATTTAGAAATATTAGTTGTCTATTTTTTGATACAAAAAAATAAGAAGTTAACTGATGACTCCATACTGAATCTCAGAGTCAAAGCATTCTATAATAGACATACTCTTATTTGACAATGTGAATGTTACTTTCTTTGCATTATTATTATTATTGCTCAATATTTCAATGAAGCAATTGTCTGATTCCTTTTCTGAATGTATTTATGTTCCTTCATTCTTTACAAGGTTTTTGTTTCTAATCCTTATCTTAAACATTGTTATTGTTATTAAATTTTAAGTCTTTTTAATTTTGTGAAGGCAAAAGAAAAATGGAAACCTAATTAACACAAGTATATGTAAAAATAAAAATTTTTAAAAAGCCTAAAAAAATTGTATTTTTTTATGCTAGAAACATTTGAATTATTCTTGTCTAGCAATTTTGTAATGTACAATAGATTATCATAACTTATAATCGTGTTACTGATCTACCAAATGCTAGGTTTATTTCTTCTATCAAACTATATATTTGTACCCATTAATCAACTTCTCTTAATAAACCCCCTTCCCTCTACCCTCTGGTAGCCACCAATCTACCCACTATTTTCATGAGATCCACTTTTATATCTTCTGCCTATAAGCAAAACATGTGATATTTGTCTTTCTGTGATTGGACTATTTCAGTGAACATCATTATGTTCAGTTCCATGCTTGTTGCTGCAAATAACAAGATTTCGTTGTTTTTTATGGCTGGATAGTATTCCATTGTGTTTATATGCCACATTTCCTTTATCAATCCATCTATTCATCAATCGATTCCATATTTTGGGTATTGGGAATAGTGCTGCAAAGAACATGGAAGTGAAGGTATCTCTTCCATATATTGATTTTTCTTTTGAATAGATACCCAGTAGTGGGATTGCTGGATAATATGGTAGTTTGATTTTTATTTTCTTGAGGAACCTCCATACCATTTTCCATGGTGGCTGTGCTAATTTAAAATCCCACCAACTACTTTTGAGGGTTTCCCTTCCTCCACATCCTCACCAGCATCCATTACTCTCTTTTTAATAAAAGCCATTTTTAACTGGAGTGAGATGATACATCATTATGGTTTTTACTGGCATTTCTCTGATGATTAGTGATGTTAAGCATGTTTTGCAGTACCTGTTGCCCATCAGTATGTCTTCTTTTGAGAAACATCTATTCAGATCTTTTGACCGATTTTTAATCACATTATTTGTTTTTTTGCTGTTGAGTTGTTTGGGCTCCTTATATACTCTGGTTATTAATTCCTTGTCAGATGAATAATTTGCTAAAAAGCTCTACACAGCAAAGTAAATAATCAATGAAGTGACAAAGACATCCCACAAAACATTTGCAAATTATTCATCTGACAAGAGATTAATAACCAGAATATATAAGTTTCCAATTTGTTGGCATATAGTTGTACATAATAGTTTCTAATTATTCTTCATATGTTTGTAGCCTCAATCTTTCCTTTTTCATTTTATTTATTTTAGTCTTCTCTCTTTTTACTTAGAGTAGACTTGTTGATTTTCTTTATCTTTTTTAAAAACCAACATTTTCTTTTGTTGATCTTTTGTATTCTTTCTTAGTCTTGATCTGAGCTTCTTTCCTTCTACTAATTATGAATTTAGTTAATTCTTCCTTTTCTAATTTCTTGAGGTGCCTCATTAGATGGTTTATTTGAAGTATTTGTACTTTTCTGATATGAGCATTTACTGCTATGAACTTCCTTCCCTCTTAATACTGCTTTTTCTGTAGTCCACATTTGGTATGTTATACAGTATTTCCATTTTTGCTTATTTTGATAAATTTTCTTCTTAATTTCTTCATTAACCCATAGGTCACTCAGGAGGATTTTGCTTAATTTCCATGTGTTGGTCTAGTTTCCAAGGTTCTTCTTGTTACTGATTTCCAGTTTTATTATATTGTGGTATAACAAGAAAAGATACTTGATATGATTGCTGATTTTTTTAATTTGTTGAGACTTGTTTTGTGACCTAAGATGTGTCTATTCTGGATAAGGTCCCATGTGGTGATGGAAAAAATGTATATTCTGCAACAGTTGGACAAAATATCCTGTGAATGTCAGTTAGGGCTATTTAACACCAATGTCTTTGTGTTGATTTTATGTCTGGATAATCTGTTCATTACAGACAGTGGAACACTGAAGTTCCTTACTAGTATTGTATTGCAATCTGTCTATCTCTTTACATCTATTAATGTTTGCTTTATATGCTTGCAAGCTCCATAGATATTTAAATGATATACATGTATGTATCCTCTTGCTGAATTAATCCCCTTATCATTACATAGTAACCTTTGTTGCCTCTTTTTGTAGTCTTTAATTTTCAGTCTATTTTATCTGACATAAATACAAGTACTCCTGCTATTTTTTGGTCATCAGTTGCATAGAATATATTTTTCAACACATTCACTTTAAGTCAATGTGTGTTTTTATAGGTGAAGTGTATTTCTTGTAGGCAGTATATAGTTGGATCTAGGATCTGCTACTGCCATTTTGTTGTTGGGTTTCTACTTGTTTTGTAATTCCTCCCTTCCTTTCTCACTGTCTCCCTTTCTGGTTAGCGGTTTTCTCTAGTAGTGTGTTTTAATTCATTGCTTTTTATTTTTAGTGAATCTTTTATAAGTTCTTGCATGTGGTTACTAGGATACTTACAAAATAATCTATAGATATAAGTATATTTTAAAGATATATATAACAACTGACATTATATCACAAAGATAGAAACAATGAAAAATGGAAACAAACTCTACACTTTAACTTCATCCATTCACTTTTTTATTTTTTCCCCAATTTGCATATTTTTATATTGCCTATCTCTTAACAGCTTGCTATAGCTATTATTGTTTTTGATACATTTGTCTTTTGTGCTTCACATAAAAGTTATGAGTAAACTGTACACCACAATTACAATATTAGAATATTCTGGGTTTGTCCATATAGTTAATTTTAACAATGGGTTATATATCTTAAAATGTTTTTGTTTTCATACATTATGTTTTATTTTTTTCTTTCAGATTGAAAAACTCCACTTAGCATTTCTTATAAGACAGGCAGGTCTGGTGGTGATGAGTTCTCTCAGCTTTTGTTTGCCTCAGTAAGACTTTATTTTTCCTTTATATTTGAAGAATAGCTTTGCTGAATGCAGTATTCTCATATGGCAGTTTTCTTCTTTCAACACTTTGAAAATGTCATTTCACTTCTTTCTGGCCTAAATGGTTTCTGTTGAAAAGTCTGCTGCCAGATGAATTAGCATTTATTTATATGTTATTTGCTTTTTGTTTCTCTTGCTCCTTTTAAAATCCTCTCTTTGTCCTTGACCTTTGATATCGTGATTTTATGCACCTTGGGGTAGTCTTCTTTGGCTTGAATCTCTCTGGTATTCTCTGACCTTCCTGTACCTGAATATTTGTCTCTTTTTCAAGTTTTGGAAAGTTTTCTGTTGTTTCCATTATTTGCTCTTGCTTCACTCCCTCCTGAACACCAATAATTCTTAGATTTTGTCTTTTGATGTAATTTTCTATACTTTATAGGCAATATTATTTGATTTTCATTCTTTATTTTTTTTCTTTTTTTCCCAGTTTGGTTAGCCAAAGGTTTATCTATTTTACTGACCTTTTCAGAAAACCAACTTTTTTTCTTTCTTTTTTTTATTAAATCATAAATGTATACATTGATATGATCATGGGGCATCATACACTCACTTCACAGTAACTGAGATAATGCCAAAAAAACAACTTTTTGATTTATTGATCTGTTGTATAATTCTTTTGTTTTCAATTTCATTTAATTCTGCTCTAATTTTGGTTATTTCTTTTCTTCTACTGAGTTTGGAGTTGGAATTTTCTTCCTTTCCAGTTGCTTGAGATGTCCCATTAAGTTGTTAAATTCCTCTCTTTCCATTCTCTTGAGGAAGGCTTGCAGTGCTATAAATTTCCCTTAGGACTGCCTTTATGGTATCCCAGAGGTTCTAATAATTCGTGTCTTCATTGTTGTTTTGTTCCAAAAATTTGGCAATTTCCTTCTTGATATCATCTCTGACCCAGCTACCATTCAGCATAAGGTTGTTTAACTTCCATGTTTTTGTATGAGTATGCAGATTCCTGTTGTTACTGAGCTCAACTTTTATTCCATGGTGGTCTGAGAAGATGCAAGGAATAATTTCTATTCCTTTAAATTTACTGAGGTTAGATTTGTGACCTATGATGCGATCGATTTTGGAGTATGTTCCGTGGGCTGATGAGAAGTAACCTGTTTCTCCAAAAATAAGACAGTGTCTTATTTTAAGGTGTGCTCCCAAAGATGCGCTAGGTCTTATTTTCAGGGGATGTCTTATCTTTCCTGTAAGTAGGTCTTATTTTCAGAGGATGTCTTATTTTCGGGGAAACGGGGTATGTGTATTCAGTTTTGTTGGGGATGAAATGTTCTGTAGATGTCTGCTAAATCCAAATGTTGAATGGTTAGGTTTAAATCTAAAATTTCTTTGCTCAGCTTCTTATTGGAGGGTCTATCCAACACTGCCAAAGGAGTGTTGAAATCTCCATCTATTATGGAGCTGGAGGAAATCAAGTTGCTCATGTCTGTTAGAGTTTCTCTTATAAATTGAGGTGCATTCTGGTTGAGTACATAGATATTAATAATTGAAATCTCATCATATTGAGTATTACCCTTAACAAATATGAAGTGACCATTCTTATCCTTCCTTACTTTTGTTGGTTTAAAGCCTACTGTGTCTGCAAATAGAATTGCAACCCCTGCTTTTTTCTGATTACCATTTGCCTGAAATATGAATGACCATCCTTTCACCCTGAGTCTATATTTATCTTTTAAGGTAAGATATGACTCTTGTATGCAGCAAATATCTTGTCTGAGTTTTTGTATCCAATCAGCTAACCTGTACCTCTTTAGAGGACAGTTTAAGCCATTCACATTAATGGAGAATATTGCTAAATCTGGTAAAATTTTGGGTATCGAGTTTTTCGATAGTCCAGTGGACATTTTTAATCCTTTTGCCACTGTGGAAGTTGGAGTTTGATCAAAAGTTTCTGAGTGAGTTAACTTTTGTGGTAGAGGATTGGGCTGGTCATTATGGACGATAGGTCTGAAACTATCCTGAAGAGCTAGTTTGGTTATTGCAAATTTGTTCAACATATGAATGTCATAAAAGTATTTAATTTCTCCATCATAAATGAAACTCCGTTTAGCTGGATAAAGGAAATGGGGTTGAAAGTTATTTTGCTTTAGGAGATTAAAAGTCGATGACCACCCTCTTCTGGCTTGAAAAGTTTCAGCAGAGAGATCTGTAGTCATTCAATATTCTTCCCTTTGTAGGTAATGTATTTGTTATGTCTGGATGCTCTCAAAATTTTCTCCTTCATATAACTTTAGTGAAGTTAATTATGATATGCCTGGGGGATGTCTTATTCGGATTGAGTTGTGCTGGGGTTCTGAAACTGTCTGCTTTCTGAATTTCAGAATCTCTTGGCATGTCTGGAAAATTCTCTTTCATAATTTCATGGAGAAGGGCCTCTGTGCCTTGCGAGGCCACTTCATCACTTTCAGGGATCAAATTCTTGGGCTTAAGCAATTCTCTTTCCTCAGTTCTCAACAAAATCCTAGCCAATAGATTACAGCTTATCATCAAAAAAGTCATTCATCATGATCAAGTAGGCTTCATCCCAGGGATGCAAGGCTGGTTTAACATACGCAAGTCCATAAACGTTATCCACCATATTAACAGAGGCAAAAATAAAGATCACATGATCCTCTCAATAGATGCAGAAAAAGCATTTGATATAATCCAGCATCCTTTTCTAATTAGAACACTGAATTGTATAGGCATAGGTGGCACATTTCTAAAACTGATTGAAGCTATCTATGACAAACCCACAGCCAATATTTTACTGAATGGAGTAAAACTCAAAGCTTTTCCTCTTAGAACTGGAACCAGAGAAGGTTGTCCTCTGTCACCTTTACTATTCAACATAGTGCTGGAAGTTCTAGCCAATACAATTAGGCAAGACAAGGAAATAAAGGGAATCCAAATGGGAGCAGAGGAGGTCAAACTCTCCCTCTTTGCTGACGACATGATCTTATACTTAGAGAACCCCAAAGACTCAACCACAAGACTCCTAGAAGTCATCAAAAAATACAGTAATGTTTCAGGATATAAAATCAATGTCCACAAGTCAGTAGCCTTTGTATACACCAATAACAGTCAAGATGAGAAGCTAATTAAGGACACAACTCCCTTCACCATAGTTTCAAAGAAAATGAAATACCTAGGAATATACCTAACGAAGGAGGTGAAGGACCTCTATAAAGAAAACTATGAACTCCTCAGAAAGGAAATAGCAGAGGATATTAACAAATGGAAGAACATACCATGCTCATGGATTGGAAGAATCAACATTGTTAAAATGTCTATACTTCCCAAAGCAATCTACCTATTCAATGCCATTCCTATCAAAGTACCTACATCATACTTTCAAGATTTGGAAATAATGATTCTGCGTTTTGTATGGAACCGGAAAAAAACCCGTATAGCTAAGGCAGTTCTCTGTAACAAAAATAAAGCTGGGGGCATCAGCATACCAGATTTTAGTCTGTACTTCAAAGCCATAGTGCTCAAGACAGCATGGTGCTGGCACAAAAACAGAAGTAGACACTTGGAATCGAATTGAACACCAAGAAATGAAACTAACATCTTACAACCACCTAATCTTCGATAAACCAAACAAGAACTTACCCTGGGGGAAAGACTCCCTATTCAATAAATGGTGTTGGGAGAACTGGATGTCTACGTGTAAAAGACTGAAACTGGACCCACACCTTTCTCCACTCACAAAAATTGACTCAAGATGGATAAAGGACTTAAATTTAAGGCATGAAACAATAAAAATCCTCCAAGAAAGCATAGGAAAAACACTGGAAGATATTGGCCTGGGGGAAGACTTCATGAAGAAGACTGCCATGGCAATTGCAACAACAACAAAAGTAAACAAATGGGACTTCATTAAACTGAAAAGCTTCTGTACAGCTAAGGACACAATAACCAAAGCAAAGAGACCACCCACACAATGGGAAAGGATATTTGCATATTTTCAATCAGACAAAAGCTTGATAACCAGGATCTATAGAGAACTCAAATTAATCCACATGAAAAAAGCCAACAATCCCGTATATCAATGGGCAAGAGACATGAATAGAACTTTCTCTAAAGACGACAGACGAATGGCTAACAAACACATGAAAAAATGTTCATCATCTCTCTATATTAGAGAAATGCAAATCAAAACATCCCTGAGATATCATCTAACCCCAGTGAGAATGGCCCACATCACAAAATCTCAAAACTGCAGATGCTAGCATGGATGTGGAGAGAAGGGAACACTTTTACACTGCTGGTGGGACTGCAAACTAGTACAACCTTTCTGGAAGGAAGTATGGAGAAACCTCAAAGCACTCAAGCTAGACCTCCCATTCGATCCTGCAATCCCATTACTGGGCATCTACCCAGAAGGAAAAAAATCCTTTTATCATAAGGACACTTGTAATAGACTGTTTATTGCAGCTCAATTTACAATTGCCAAAATGTGGAAACAGCCTAAATGCCCACCAACCCAGGAATGGATTAACAAGCTGTGGTATATGTATACCATGGAATACTATTCAGCCATTAAAAAAAATGGAGACTTTACATCCTTCGTATTAACCTGGATGGAAGTGGAAGACATTATTCTTAGTAAAGCATCACAAGAATGGAGAAGCATGAATCCTATGTACTCAATCTTGATATGAGGACAATTAATGACAATTAAGGTTATGGGGGGGGAAGCAGAAAGAGGGATGGAGGGAGGGGGGTGGGGTCTTAGTGTGTGTCACACTTTATGGGGGCAAGACATGATTGCAAGAGGGACTTTACCTAACAATTGCAATCAGTGTAACTGGCTTATTGTACCCTCAATGAATCCCCAACAATAAAAAAAAAAAAAAGAGAGAGAGAGAAAAAAAGAACAAGTTAGGATTTCTTTTTTTTTTTTAAGTTAGGAGGTCTATTTTGTGTGGGTGTGTGTGTGGTTAAGTGGGGCCTTTTTTTCCTGAAGTTAGGAGGTCCCTTTTTTTTGTGGATAGGGGGTGCCTTTTTTTTTTTGAAGTTAGAAGAGCCTTTTTTTGAAGTTAGGAGAGCCTTTTTTTTTAAGTTGGTTAGTTGGTTGGGGATGGTTTCTAGGGGAGTTGCATCACAGTGATAATGCAAATAGCACTCAGTGCTAATGCAAATTGTCAGTGCTCAGAGGTACTGCAAATGGTCAGAGCTCAGAGGTAATGATAATTCTAAGCACTCAGTGTTAAAGCAAATTGTTAGTGCTCAGTGTTAATGCAAATTGTCAGCAGTCAGTGTTATCGCAAATGGTCAGCAGTCAGTGTTAATGCAAAAGGTCAGTGCTCAGTGTTATCACAAATGGTGAGTGTTCAGTGTTATCGCATGGGGGCCCCATGGGAACTTAATCAGGCTCTACAGACAGGTGAGGAGTAGGAAACCCAATTTAATTGACAGTAAGTGCATTTATATTCTGATTGCTATTCAGTTGTGTATGATGTTGTATGTTGTGTGCTGTGTAAGCCCCAGTTCACTGTTATGATCTCTGAGCAGTGCGAGTTCAGCTATGGCCATACTCGTACTGCTCAGAGATGGGTGAGAAGACCCATGCAGATTCCACTGCAGGAAAAGGGAAGGCACATATGCCTTTTTTCTTCTGAAAAAAAGGAAGTCTTCTCACTCATACGATCAGATTCCTGTGAGAGTTCACAGATTGCAGTGCAGATCACACAGAGTAGTGTGAACTGGAAAAGTGGTGGAGGAACAGGCTCTGTAATCATGCCTGTTCCCACACTGCACCAGTGTGAGCCTGAGTTAAAAGTGGAGTTCCACCATATGGGCACTGGCAAGGCTGATATGATATGGACTGGCAAGACTGCATTGATGGACATTGATCAGACTGCATTGATGGGCAGTGCAGTTTATATGTCTCTGTGTGGGCAAAGTTATTGGTGGTATATTGTTTTTGCAGGGCTGTATATATACATTGGTATTTTACTAATAGCAATTTGGAATCCCTAGGAAACAATGATATCAAGAAAGAGAAAAATTGACTCGGAGTACAGGATATTCAAAGAACAGTGGACTTATGATTACTTTTTCATGCAGTACAAGGAAAGAGCTGTGTGTTTGATATGCCAGAATATAGTGTCTGTGTTCAAAGAATACAATTTGCGTCCACACTATCAAACTCAACATAAAGATAAATATGATTGTTTGGTTGGAGAAGTGAGAAAAGATAAAATATTAAAACTGAAATATACATTGACAACTCAGCAAAATACTTTTGTGAAGCAGAAACGGCTAAATACTTCATCACTGAGAGCAAGTTTTCAAGTTGCCAAGCTAATAGCATGCACTGGCAGAACATTCGTGGAGGGAGAATTTGTTAAAGAATGCCTTCTTTCTGTTGCCAAAGAGATGTGTCCAGAGAAGGCCAATTTATTTAGTACAGTGAGTCTTTCAGGACCCTCAATTACATGAAGGATTGAAGAAATGGGAGACAATTTGCATCAGCATTTGCAAAACTCCACAAAAAAACTTTCCTATTTTCCTTGGCACGCAATGAAAGTAATGATGTTTGTGATTCTGCATAGCTTCTAATTTTTATTCGTGGGACGAATGACTATTTCGAAGTCACAGAAGAGCTTGCTGCACTGCAAAGCATCAAAGGAACAACTACAGAGAGGATATCTATGAAAAGGTTTGCCAAACTATGAATAGTTTGGAGCTGAACTGGGCAAAACTAGCCAGTGTGACAACTGATGGTGCTCCGAGCATGGTGGGGTCTAAGAAAGGAGTAATTGCTTGCATTAACCAAGAGATGGACAAACATAACCATTCTCATCCAATAGCCATACACTGCCTTATCCACCAACAAGCGCTGTGTAGTAAATCACTGAAGTGGGACTCTGTTATGAAAACTGTGGTATCTTGTGTTAATTTCATTAGAGGTAATGCACTAAACCACAGACAATTTCAGGAATTTCTGTATGAGCTAAATGTTACCTGTGAAGATGTCCCATACCACACAGAAGTCTGTTGGCTGAGTCGAGGGAGAGTTTTGAAACATTTCTATGACTTACTTCCACAGATTACAGGTTTTCTGCTATCAAAAAACAAAGAAGTACCAGAGCTCAATGATGCAGAATGGAAATGGCACCTTGCCTTTCTGACAGAGGTAACAGAGCTTCTCAACAGTTTCAATGTGCAACTTCAAGGAAAGGGGAAGCTTATCTGTGATATGCAATCACATATGAAAGCATTTGAAGTAAAATTAGGCCTCCCCATCAAACAAGTGAAGGAGGAAAATTTCTGCCATCTCCCCACAACTCAAAATCTGTTAGCGGAAAATCCATTGGTTGCATTCCCAAATAAAACGTGTGGATTCACTGGAAAAGTTGCGAAAGGAGTTACAATTTAGATTTAAAGAGCTTCATCTCCATGAGCAGGACATACAGCTTTTCCATAACCCATTTTCTATTGACATTGAAAATGTGGATATGATTTACCAAATGAAACTGGCTGAACTGCAGAATTGTGACTCTGAAAGATGCATTCAAGTCAAGCAGTCTTCCTAATTTCTATGCATCTCTCCTCTCTGAGACATATCCTAATCTCAGGAACCATGCTTTCAAAATGGCAACCATCTTTGGCAGCATTTATGTCTGTGAACAGACTTTTTCCAGAATAAAACATCTGAAATCTCCAACCAAATCTAGACTAACTGACGCACACTTGCATCACTTGTTATAACTAGCAGTGACAAATACAGAACCAGACATTGACCATCTCATTAGCCAAAAGCTGGCCCATAGTTCCCATTGAAATACTGGTAAGTTTGTCAATTTTACTTTATTTATTCTTCATTTTAAATATCGTATTTATTCCTTTTTTTTTTTTTTACTTCAAAATAAGATATGTGCAGTGTGCATAGGAATTTGTTCATAGTTTTGTTTTTTTTTTAAACTATAGTCCGGCCCTCCAACGGTCTGAGGGACAGTGAACTGGCCCCCTTTTTAAAAAGTTTGAGGACCCCTGATCTAGAAACGACAGTTTTAGTACCATCCTTCCAGCCTTTCAGTCCTCCTGGTCTAGATCCCTGGTTTAAGTCGCTCTGGTTTGAATCCCTGGTCTGGGTACCTCTGGCTTAAGTTTCTGGTTTGAGTCCCTCTGGTTAATCTGGTTAATTTCTCTGATTATCAGTTTAGCTTTTATTGGCCCATTGTGGTGTTGTAATTGTGCCTTTTTGTGCTTCTCTGTGCTTCACAGATGATTTTTGTCCTTTTAAAAATAAGTTCCTCCTCTTCTAAAGCAAATACCCCACTGGGTTATTTATTAAGAAATTTTAAAGATATTTTCTCTAATAAAAAAGAAGTTCAGACTGACAATTGAGCAGCATAAGAAATATCCCTAACCAATAGAAAATCTGTGTCAAAGAATAAGCTTACTTTCCCTTTAAAACCTCCCAGCAATTGATTAATAAAAGAGAGAGAAGGTTGAAATTGTGTACATGTGATTACTTAAACACGGACTAAAACAATAATAATAGGCGGGCTTTTGCTCCCTCACCCTTCACAGAGGGTGAAACGATTGTGTTGAGTGGTGCCTGTCTGTATCTCAGTTTTTATCCCAGCTAAAACTTATCTGTGATTTATCTGAGGAAAGAGAATAGAAGACACAGGGAAACTGTACTAAAACATTTTAGAGAAGAGCTTATAGGAAACTGCTGTAACTGTGTCTCCAGAAAAATAGAAAAATTTGAACAGAAATAACTCAAAAAACTTATTGCTCAAGTAACTATAGTTTCCTTTAAAATAAAATTAGTTTTGAGCCTGTTATTAAAATCCAAATGTTTAAAGATTATAAAACTTTCACCTCTGTAATATTTCTAAGGTTACTAGATTCAACTGTGAACTTATCTAAAGAATATGGTCTGCAGGGTACAGCCCACTTGTGACTAAAAATAAATTCTTAAAAAGAAACAAAGAGTCAAATGTCTAAGTTCTCCTGAGCCTAAAAATGAGAAAGATCTCTGTCTAGCCCTAAACAAGAAAATCCTGATGCCATAAACTGTCCCTCATTTGTAAAATATAGTAGTTTAATTGTTTAACTTGTTTGAGAAACTCAATCTTTACCCCACCACCCCCCAACCCAAAAGAAAATCATGCCTTTTAAACTTTTAAAATGTTGGTCTGGTCAAGTAAATAAGTAACTTCATAATACATTGTAATCCCCTGTTTTGTAAAAAATGAGTTTTTGAAAATGAAAGAAACTTTGATATTTAACAAATCCTCCATGATCAAAATTCTAAATTCAGTCTTTTTAAAGACATATTAGGCTTATTTAGTATATTTAAAGGTATAGGAAACATTATCAAATATAAAAAAAAATTAACTTTATAAAATATTAGTCTGTCTTAGTGTATATTAAGAAAAAGTGAAGCAAACTTCTAGAACTTTAATTTAAAAATTAACATGTTTATGAGTATTGCTAACCTAATTTCAAGCAAAATAGAAATCAATGACATGAAAATGAGTTAATTTGTTATGGCTTTTTGTTTGAAATATTGCCAATTCTTTTTATGGTCTGTTTTCTAGAAATTAAGAAAACTATTTTCTATCTTTTAAACTACTTGTAGCTTTTCAAGCAATGTATATACTTACGAGCAGAATTTGAAATATGTATTTTTTTCTCCTTGATCTCTCCAGAATTTGAAAGGCATTTGTAAGTATTCTTAATTTCTAACAATACAGTTATTTGCATAAGTTCAATAAGAATCTGTTTTGTTCTATTGGACATGATAAAAGCACTGGTTATGTTACCAAGGCTTTAGCTGGAATAGCATTTCCAGAAGTGTCCAGACTGTGTTAAGGAATTCAGGTTGACTTTATAAAGCCAATAAAAGATCCCTTTGGAAAAACTGGCCAGGTACCAATCAATAATATTTCCTGATCTGTGGTAAGTGACAAAAGTTGCTTTCTGACAGGTCTAGGAATTGAAATGTGCCTGGGGACCTCAGGAAGAGAGAAATCTGTCCAATGCATACAGGTACCTAATGGCACAGATGAAACTTGGGCTCATGAAAGACTTAGTCTTAAGTCTTAGACTTAAACTTAAGTCTAACCTGAAAATTCCTTATAGAAAGTTCCAGCAAGCCAATTTTTTTTAAAAAGAGCCTAAATAACTAATAATTAATCATTCTTACTATACTTTATGCAAATAATTAGGCCCAGTATACTGGCAGTACAGTTTATTTTGGTAACTAAGTTAGTTCTGCTATAATTTATCTTTAGTAACAAGAAAAATTGGAGACAGAAATGATTATAAAAAAAAAAAAAAAGGCTGTGGCTCACCTGTATTAAATTCCAGCCTTGTTTGTAATGTCAACTCATAAAACATAACTATTTTACTAAACTAATCTATTAAATGGAATTAGGAAACTGGCCAAGAAGTATAGAATTATAGACAATAATCATATTTGCTCTGAAACCCTGAAACTCAACAAAAATTACCTACAGGCCACACTAGAAAATTTCTGCAGTATTAAATATTATCGATTATGTAAAAACTCTTAAAACTATATATTATCTTAAAAACTGTGCTAAATTTATAAGAATACTAATATTCTCATTATGTAAGCTGTAGCCTCGAAATCCAGAACTTGTAAATATTTGTAAATAACTACTAAACAGTATCATACTCTTAAAACAATCAATATGCCCTGCTCCCGCCACATACTGGAAGCTGGCTGGTCCATGCACAGCTGAACCCTGAGTAAATTCCTCATGGGACTTATCTTAATTAAATTTTAAACTTTAAGAAAAGAGAAAAAATGTAATCTATGAATCCACACCACTCCACCGCCTCCTCCTCCTCCTGGCAGTAGGCCCCTGCATTTTAAATCAACTTACTGCTTATGTTGAAAAGCAAATAAGCATTGTCAAACTTATGATAATTAAGAAATCAATATGGGGGTGGCGCCTGTGGCTCAAGGAGTAGGGCGCCAGTCCCATATGCCAGAGGTGGCGGGTTCAAACCCAGCCCCGGCCAAAAATCACAAAAAAAAAAAAAAAGAAAAGAAATCAATATGACCTTTTGCCCAACCTTATACCCACCCATCAGTCAATGATTTGACTAATTAAGAAGAAAAGAGGGGACTTGTTAGTTCTAGGCTAAAGTAGAAATATACCAGTTAACTCCTGACAAATTCTGAGGCTGCAAGCCCTCAACAAAATGGAGTAAGTCTGGTTCGCTCCCCAGGTAGATGAGAAAGTACTCATTCACTTCTTGCTTGACTAACTCCTGGGTCTGGGAAATGAACTGACTATCCCCAGACTGACCTTTAAATAATGCCAGGTGGAGAGACTACTGAGGCAAAGATGTATGGAGAAAAGTACTGGAACTAAAATGTATGGGAAAATATTAAAACAAAAAATGTATGACGTATGGCTAACTAACTGCAAAATTCTGCTTCTGTACAATGCTTACTTGCTGTCCCCCCACCCCACCCCCAAAATGCAACTGGACAGCCTGCATGCCAACCAAGATGCAGACCAAGCCTTAAAAACCTGACTCCTTAAGCACTCGGGGCTGCTCTCAGAAACCCCATGTTGGGACACTGAGCCAGTTGCCAGCTGGCTTTTCAATAAAAGGACTCTCCTATAAATTTGGCTTGTTTAGCAGTGTGGTCTTTGTGGAACTCCTGGGCACTACACCCAGACTTATCTCTAAAAATCCAAAACTTATAAATGTTTGTAAATAATCTAAATTCCTCACAACTGAGTAAAGAGAACTTCACTACCCTGTAGAAAGCAAAATTGTCAACAGGCCCTGCTCCAGACACACACTGGAAGTTGGCTGGTCCACGCACGGCTGAAGCCTGAGGAAACTCCTTGCAGGACTTCTCTTAATTACTTAAAAAAAAAATGTAATCTATGTACCCACACCACTAAAATAGATAACAAGCAACCCACATTCAAGTTAAAATTAATGATTTAATTTATATCCTAGACAAGGGGGTAGTTGTTAGGCCCAGTGGGCCCAAGGGAAAGTAGAAAAATACCTGTTAACTCCTGCCAAATGTCTGGCCCTTAACAAAATGGAGTAAGTCTGCTTCACTCCCAAGATGGATGGGAAGGCACTCACTAACTTCTTGCTTAACTAACTCCCCTGAGAAATGAACCAGGAATGCCTTTATCCCCAGACTGACCTTTAAACAATACCAGGCAGGGAAGGTACTGGAACTAAGATGTATGAGAGAAAGTACTGAAAACAACAATGTATGACATATAGCTAACTATCCACAAAAGTCTGCTTTTGTACAATGTTTGCTTGCTACGGCCTGCAACCAGGATGTAAACCAATCTTTAAAAACCCAACCCCTTAAAAGCACTCAGGCTGCTCTCAGAAACCCCATGTTGGGACACTGAGGCAGTTGCCGGCTGGCACTTCAATAAAAGGACTCTGCTGTAAATGTGGCTTGTTTGGCAGTGTGGTCTTTGTGGAAATGCCAGGCCCAATACTTGGCTACTTCCATTAATCTTATAAACAAAATGACCATAATTTTTTCATTTTCCTGCATATAGAGAAGTCATTTCTTTAAAGATTCCAGCAGATAACCTTCAATTTGTTCATACAAAAGGACATATGCCCATCCTGCTAGGAACACATTACAGGAAAAGCCCCACTAGTAGCAAAATCCTACTTGGCACATTTGCTGAAATCATTCAGAAGCATCAATTACTCCAGGGCTCAGTAGGCCAAAAATGTTCCCTCAGCCTGCAGCCACCACAGGAAGACTCCAAAATGTCCCACCAGAGAAAGGACATGTTCCATTTAAGTTGCTGCTCTATGGCAGGCACTTTTTAATGTAAAGGAGATCAAATGGGTTATTTAATAGAAAAAGGCAAGTAAGATAGGTGAGACAAAAATCCTACAATCAACTATAAATGGCAATTTTAACAACAAAAAAGTTTTCAGTTGGAAATGTAACATAAACCTACATAGAATACAATTTTTTTTTTTTTGATACAGTATCTTGTTCTATGGCACTGGCTACAGTGCAATGGTGTCATCATAGCTCACTGCAACCTCAGAATACTGGGCTCAAGGGATCCTCCTGCCTCAGCCTCCCAATTATCTGAGACTATAGACAGCATTCACCAATTTTTCTGGTTTTTGCTCTTGCTCAGGTTGGTTTCAAACTCCTGGCCTCAATCAATCCTCCGACCTCAGCCTCCCAAAGTGTTTGGATTACAGCATGAGGCACCACACCCAGCTGAAAATGCAGTTTCATAACAAAGTAGATCCCAAAGCAAATATGGAAACTACTCAGATTAAATACAGAAATTAAGTATTTATCATTTCAAGGTAGGATATGACTGAATGTTTTCTAATTTTCTTAAATGAAAAATCCACCAGTAATACCCTTATATTTCATTTTTTAAAATCACACATTTCTTACCACATCCACTTCCTCAACTAACAGATTTACACATGTGACATTTCAACAAAGGGGACTACCTGATTTACTTACTTGAATAGAAGCTATTTAAAAGGAAGAAAATAATACCATATTCAGAAAGTCATATACACAACAAACATCCTCACACACAGCAGCTATGGATACACTGAAATTAGAGAGCTGTTAAAAAATTTTTTTTCTAGAAAAATTGCTGACTAATTGAAATAACAGAATGCAATTATGGCATCACTAGATATTAGTTAAATTTATCTGAACACCAAAGATGGTAAGAGTAAGAAAAAGAATTCATATGTATTATATCCTTCCAAGTAGTTTCATCCCATTATTCATCCAGGTAATAAGTAAAATGCCAAAAATGAGGCACACCAATAAAAAAATGCAATTTGTTTCCTTTCAGTAAGCCAATATCATTTAGTTTCAAAATATCTCTAGAATAGGGCGGCACCTGTGGCTCAGTCGGTAGGGCGCCGGCCTCATATATGGAGGGTGGCAGGTTCAAACCTGGCCCTGGCCAAACTGCAACCAAAAAATAGCCGGGCGTTGTGGCAGGTGCCTGTAGTCCCAGCTACTTGGGAGGCTGAGGCAAGAGAATCGCTTGAGCCCAGGAGTTGGAGGTTGCTGTGAGCCGTGTGAGGCCATGGCACTCTACCGAGTGCCATAAAGTGAGACTCTGTCTCTACAAAAAAATATATATATATCTCTAGAATAAAGAGGAAATGCAAATGAGATCTACCAGGAAGCATCCAGGCTTGGGCCTTATGGAAGCCTAGAGGGAAAGGGTTCCCAAGCTCATCAATTGTAGGCCAGGTTTTTCAGCCTGGAGACATCATCTGACTCCCACAAAGATAAACAACTGACAGAAATGCACTAACCTCCAACCTCAATGTGCAGGGCAGTGCAACAGTCTGCTTCCTGAACGTTCATACTTTTCAAATGACAAATTCCACATCATACATACAATTCAGCTTCCCTGTATCAACCAACGGTACTCAGAGCTCTGCCAGGGGGGTGCTGACTCAACAGCACACGAGTCCACTTGGCCAGTTTGCATAATTATTAAATACGTAATTGAATTTGCCTATACTTTATAAATGTAAGTTAATAATGAAAGCAAAACATTTTTTAAAGCAGGAACTAATTGTGAATATTCAAAAATGCTGAGACAAACATTGGAGAGAATTAGTTATTCCAGAGAAAGCAAATCTTTACTTGTTTGAAAACTCTCAGGCTTAAGCCAGAGGGCTAAGTGCTCAATTGTCCCTAAAGAGAACAATATTAAAGAACATGCATAAACACTATATTCAGAGGGTGCAAAATATATGTATACACATATTAGGAGCTGTTATCTATGTATTACTTTTTTTTTTTTTTTTGAGACAGAGTCTCAAGCTGTTGCCCTGGGTAGAGTGTGTGGTGTCACAGCTCACAGCAACCTCACACTCTTGGCCTTAAGCAATTCTCTGGCCTCAGCCTCCCAAAGTAGCTGGGACTATAGGCGCTCACCACAATGCCCGGCTATTTTTCGTTTGTAGTTGTCATTGTTGTTTGGTGGGCCTGGGCTGGATTCGAACCCACCAGCTTTGGTGTATGTGTCTGGCGCCCCAGCCACTTGAGCTACAGACGCAGAGCCTACCTATTACTTCTTGAAGTTGAATTCAATTACCACAGCAAGGCATAGTATGAGGTTCGCAGCGCCTCTAGTAACTGCAGAAGTCAAACGTGACTTGTATTCATCTTGTGTTATGAGTATATTAAGCATTACAATCTTAATACAGTTTTTCTTTCTTAAAATGTGCATACATTTTTGGGCACCCTCTGTATATATACAAATACATTACTATATACCTTGCTATATATCACAATCTATGCCATTAGATATTACTAGATATCACAATATATATCACCATCTCTATAAATCACAAATATATATCACAGTGTGCAATAGAACCTCCGTAGTTGACCACCTCCTTAAGTTGACTTAATTTTCACAGACCAGACATGCACCCCATGTATGTATCAGTACAGAGAGCCTGGATCCTTCTGTTGACCACCTCTTTATTCTGAGCAGTTTGTTACAGTCCGTTGGGGGGATCAGCTTACAGAGGTTCTACTGTATATCAGTCTCTACATAGCGGAGGTCTCTCCCTCTCTGTCTCTCTCTCACATAGACATGTCCTCCTCCAGGAAAGAGGCAAGCAGTGACACTGTCCAGTCAGTGCATCAAAGGATGAGGAACAAGAAGCGTCTGGTTCACTCCTTGGCACACCTTACCTCTGGCCAACATCCCTAGGAACCACCTCCTCACTATGTGAAGGTGTCTGAGGAGGCAACCTAAGGCAATGGAAAATCATGCCAAGAACACTGCAGGCGCCTCCAAACTGCCGCCACAGGAAAGAATGCTTTGGAAGCCATCACCCTGTCCCCAACAGGGCCAGATGGTGAGAGGTGAACACACCCACTCTCCAGAGCCTGGCAGCACCCCACCTACCTCCCAGCCCTGCCCACAGAGCACCCCCTGGCAGCTCCCCGCCTACCCCCAGCCCCGCCCACAGTGGCGCCCTCTGGCAGTGCTGAGCTATGCAGATGAGGGGGGGAAGTAGACGGTGCTCAAGTACATGCTGCACTCTCAGGTTGTGAGTCTGGTTGAAGGGGCACTCTGGGGGCCGGGGAGGGATAGAGCCACACCAACTCCTATAATTTGGCAAAGTTCTTAGAGCACTGCCCACTGAACCACTAGGCTCTGCAGGAGCAAGCTCTCCAGGTTCACAAGGATTCCTCCAGAATTTGTTAGAACCCCTCAAAACTCCAACCCCAGCTCCTCTGAGCCCCGTCCACTGTCCATCCAAGCCCTTAAATCAGGCTCTGGGTCCCCACCTGCTCCTCAGAAAGTACCCACTGGTCCTGCAAAACCCCACCCTATTCCAGATGTCCCACACAGGGACCTGTAGTCCTGTTCTCAGCGTCTCAGGGCCAGCTATTGCCCATATAAAATCTGTAATTCCACTATTATTGACTCCTCACCTGTGACTCCCGAAAGTTTGTCTTTTCTCCCTTTACACCCTCCTGCCACTTCACCTCCAGGCTGTTCTCTCAAAAGTTCATAACCCCAGTCTACTTACAAGAAAAACCCACACGGAGGCACATTTTACAGCTTACCTGATTAGTAAGTACCCTTCAAAACTGCTAAGGTCTGAAAAAACAAGGAATAGGGAAAACTGTCTCAGATCAGAGGAGACTCGGCAGGCCTGACAATTTATGCAATCTGGTGCACTGGGTTGGACCTAGCCAAAGGAAATCAATTGACATTAATAGAAAATATGGTAAAATCTGAATCAAGCCTGGAGTTTAGTTAATATAAACGTACCCAGTGATGTTTCTTAGTTGTGACAAATATACAATGGTAAAGTGAGATGATGGTAGTAGGGGAAACCAGGTAAGGGGTTCAGGGAAGCTCTCTGTATTATCACGGCAATTTTTCCTGTAATTCTAAAATCATTTGAAAACAAAAAGTTTATTAAAAAGAAAAAAGTAATTATATGCCTTATATTACAAAGATTTTTAATATACTTAAGTCTCTAAAAACACAGAAGAAAGAAACTACCAATAAGCCCGTGGAAGCTTGTTAGAGACATAAACCAACAGTTAAAAGAGAAAAAAAAAAAAAAAAAGACAAACAGCTCTTCATCTCATTCAAAAAAGAAAAATTTAAATTAACTCTACTGAGATACCATATCAGTGACAAAATATCAGAAGTTTCACATCTAACTGCTTGTGTTTGTGCTCAGTGTTGCTAACAAAGTGTGACTCAAACGTTATGAGGACAAACTGGGCAATACTTAAAATACTGAAGAGGCACTTTGACTCGCAACCCAACAGGTCCAAATCCATCCCAAAGGCAGACTGCAAACTATGGAAAGGCTCCCCCACAAGGCCATTTGGTACAACATCGGAGATTTAAAGTATACTTCTAAAGTTAAATGTCTATAAAAATGGTAATGAAAAGTAGTCAATACTTACTGATAAGGAACATTGTGCAAATTGACATTTGGGAGATGCAGCAAAGAGCATTATATGAGAACAATCTATGGTAATTGTTGCGTGACCAGAGACGCGAACAAACAGCAGTTTTGCCGTGGGTATAAACTCGCTCCTGTAATTATTAAGTCAAGAAACAGACTACACAGTATGGGATGGCATGTAGCAAAGTTCTTTATTCAGGGTTTTGATTTTATACCTTTCTAGTCATGTACACACTTAATCTATCATCTGTTAGTTTCACCATTACCTCATTTTACCTATCTGCAATTAACTTGTAAGGAAATATCCTGTTACCATATCAACACAATCACTTCTGCAGTAAACATCCTCTTCTAGACACTGACTAATCTCTGGGAAGGTATCTAAATAAAGATCACAAAGAAGAAAGTAGTCACAGGAGAACAGAGTTAATGGAAGAGTATCTTCAAGCAACAAGCATTCACTCAGTTTACTCAGTATGAAGTAACGACTATGTCTTTCCTCAGGGCAGAGCATCTATAGACCTCTGACAATATGTTGTTAACATACGTCAACCCTCTGGCCCGTGTCTCTGAGGAAGGGTGGCATGTCCTTTGATCTCAGGCTTCATGGGATGCACAGCTTCAGAGAATTGGCTTGTGGAATTTTTAACTCCAGGCAACCTAACACTGCGTGTGTCCCAGGGGGGCCCAGGTCCCTTAAGCCTCTGGAAGAATAGAAAGTCATTTTAAACTCACACTGAGTTCACTTTGTGTGCTTGATGTAGGATATGTTTATTTCTAAATATTATCCTACATTTCCCCTTTCTGTTTTTTGACATATATTATTCATATCCGTCATCATTAAAGCAAACACTTGCGTGTAACGTTCATTTTCTCTTTGGGCATGCTTCATTTTCTTACAAATTAAATACAAAATGAATCCAGTAATTAAAAATAATGCTAATGATCCTACTGAACTTCCTACAAGTCCCTGTATTTTTGGAATAGGATTCATTTCTTCAATTCCATCAGCTATGCCTTGTAGAATCTGATCTCCATCTATTTTTTGTAACTTATTTTCAAAAGTGGAATATACCTCATGTTGTAAATTTACAATTTCCTTAGTCTAATTATCATGGTTTAACAAATGCTTTTTAACATTCTCCCAAGGAAATTTACTCTCATTATATTTAACAGGGGTTATACAAAAAGTAGTTACATTCCAATCACATTTTAACTTCATTTATTTCTTTAAACTAACTCATCCCCCAACATAACAACAGCTTGTTCTAAATTATCAATTTCATTATATAATTCAGTGTCAGTCTGTTTTTGAGTAGTCCATAATTATTCAGAGTCCTTATGCCAGTCAGCCACAATATTATGTGTTCTGATTCCTTGAGTTAAAGCCACCCCAGAAGTGGCAGCAGAAGCTGTCACTGCAATAATTCCTAGAATGGCAGCATCAAAAGTCCAATAAATCTCTTGGTTCTTTTCAAGACTCGATCAGCCAGAAGTTGAAGGACTGTCAGGGCAGGAGATTCTTGCCACGGCTTGGTAAAATTCACTGGCATTCACACACCTGTCCTGGATCTCAACAAATATAGCTGTTCCTTTTGAGGATCAAAACTTAGAGAACTATTAATACAAGTAAACAGTTGACACACAGGACAAAACAATTCTACTGTTTTTTCATTCCACTTTATGTTGCCCTTAAGGCACACAAAGGGTAACTGAACACAAGCTTGAATGTATCTTTCATCATGGAATGTAAATTCCATACCATAAGTATGGGGTGTGGTGGTTTGATGATAAAACAATACACCAGTCCAACCTTTCATAGGTTTTAGGGCTGCTGCTACTTTCCACAAATGATTTTGTTTAGGAAAGCTATAAATTCCAGGTGCGGGAAGTGTAAACCCAACATCTGTCCAACTCATAGGTGTTATCATATTAATATTAATTTTATTTTTATTTATAGGATAGATAGTCTCATCTCTTGGCAACTAAATGTTAATAGGTCTTTTATTACTGTCAAGTAAAGTTGCCTTTGGATTCCAGTCCACTATAGGACCTTTAGAAGTATAAGTTAAGAAAAAAGTTTGATCTCCTTTACATCGAGTTCAATGCACCCATACTTTTTGTAATGTAAAACTGTGCTTCTTACAAGAAGGAGCTTCTACATCTATACGAGTTAAACCCAGGATAAAATGAGAGATGGAATTAGCACTTAGCATAAACATCTCACGTTTGAAATCATTCCAGATACCGGCCAGTCATAATGACTTAGCCAGTACTGTACAGTCATATTTAAACACTGATATTGTTGCCCAAAACAAATAGGAGGGCTGGTGACCCCAGAAGTATAATTAGCAAGCTTCATTCCCTCTTCAGATTTAAATGGTCCTCGGGTATCATAGGGTCCAGGGAGCCATACAGATTCATTTGTAAATATGGGGACTGTGGGTTCCATCCAACTAACCCCTCGCAGCAGTGGTGGATTAGGGACATAAGTCCAATAATGAAATTCCTTTCCTTCTACAATTGACATAAGGAAAGCAAACATTGCTAAAAAAATATTCATAGGTGTTACCTTACGCTTTTGTCTGCGTAGGCTTGTCACAGTGGCTTTCCCCAGTTTCTGTATTTGTTGCATGGTCACCATTTCTGGGTGCACTGCCGTCATCTTCTTGCACTTCCCGTTTTTGTGGGTGAAGGTTAGGCGCTGGAATCTCGTGGCTAATTTGTTCACTCGAAATTCCATCAGGGTTCTCTGCTGTTGTTTCTTCATGGTAACACTTCTGAGTTTAATATTTTTATCTGGAACCTAAGAGTTATGGTCTCCTGTAGAAATATAAGCAAATTCCCTTCCTCCTTTTACCACAGTGGCAGGGATCCACTGATTATTTAGGTTGTCCTTGTAACATACTTGTTGGTCAGTAGATGGTGATGTGACCACACTCCAGTGCTTAGATGCTGGAGTTTCATTTTCATCATTCAAATTTAAAAAATTTAAAGTAAATAGAGCTGAAGATAATCTGTTTCTTGGGGAGGTATACTGTCCCTCCCCTTTCTGTTTTGGCAGCATATCTTTTAATGTTCTATTTTGTCTTTCAATTATAGCCTGACCCTGGCTATTCTGAAGAATACCTGTTAGATGATTTATTTGATGAAGATTTAAAAATTCTTTGCATTTATTTGAAATATATGCTGATCCATTATCTGTTTTTATAGTTTCAGGTTTACTCATAATAGCAAAGCATTCCAAAAGATATGTGATAACAGCATCTGCCTTTTCAGATGATAATGCTATTGCCCATGAAAAATGAGAATAAGTATCCACAGTATGATGTATATATTTTGTTTTTCCAAACTCTGGAAATTGAGTCACATCCATTTGCCATAGTTGATTAGATTTCAATCCTCTAGAATTAACTCCCTCAGGTAAAGGAGGTGCTACTAAAGGTTGGCAAGTGGGGCAAGATCGGACTCTGGCTCTGGCAGAGTGCCAAGTGATGCCATGACTCTGTTTTAATGATCTTTCATTAGAATGATGAATATTATGTTCCTGTCGGGCAGTAAGTACTGACCCTATTAATTGATCTATCATATGATATCCTTCTGATAAAGGTCCGGGTAATCCTATATGGGCTCTAATATGTGTAATATAAATACCTTTAACTCAGGCTCTTACTAAATTTTGTAGTTTTTGAAACAACAAATTTAATTCTGAATTATTTTCAGTTAAAGTAACAGTCTTGATATTTTGTACTACAATTGTGCTAAAAATTGAATCACTAATTATGTTTAGCTCTCTATCTGGATAATCACTTAATAGCATTACTATAGCAAATAACTCAACTTTCTGGACAGATTGATAAGGAGACTGTTTGACCTTTTGTACTTCTTTTCCTACATATCCTGATATTCCTTTTTTGTTAGCATCAGTATAAAAAGTGACAGCATTATCTAAAGGATGTTCTTTAATAATTTTTGGTAATATCCAATTAGTTCTTTTAAGAAATTGAATTCTGGGCAGTGCCTGTGGCTCAGCAGGTAGGGCGCCGGTCCCATATGCCGGAGGTGGCGGGTTCAAACCCAGCCCCGGCCAAAAAAAAAAAGAAATTGAATTCTTTTATCTTTAGTATAATGGTTGTCTATAAGTCCTAGGTAATCAGAAAGAGCGATTTGCCATTCAATGTTGAAGATAAATAAATTATTAAATTGAGAATTAGTAAGAGGCACAAATATTTTTTCAGGGTCTTTACCAATTAATTGTCTAAATCTTTGATGTCCTTTTAAAATTATTGTGGCCTTTATATATATATGTATGTTTCCATTTTCTTAACTGTCTTATTAGGTAGAAAACACCATTCTATGAAATTATTTTCCTGTGTTAACAGTCCAGTAGGGGAATGACTGGAAGGAAACACATATAAATAAAAATGACCAATTTCATCAATTCTATCTATTTGAGATTGCTGGATATGCTGTTCTATCCATTGTAATTCTTTTTATGCCCCAGCAGTTAACACTCTAGGGCTTTTTAAATCAGCTGGCCCCTCTAAAGTTGCAAAGAAATTTTTTAGAGCATACGTGAGAATTCCCAAACTAGGTCTAATCCAATTTATATCTCCTAATAGTTTTTGAAAATCATTCAGAGTTTTTAAAGTATCCCTTCTAATAGTTACTTTTTGTGGAATTATTTTTTGTCTAGTTATTTTGTATCCTAAATACGCCCAAGGATCTGTATACTGTGTTTTGTCCTCAGAAATTACGAGTCCAAACTGCTGGCAATTTTCTTTTACAGCTTTAAACATCTGTTGTAACTTTTCCTTATCAGGGTGTGCTATTAAGATGTCATCCATATAATGTAAGCACATACCCTCTGGGAAAAGTGTTCATACTATTTCTAAAGGCTGATTTACAAAAAGTTGACACAAGGTGGGGCTATTCAACATTCCTTGAGGAAGGAACCTCCAATGGAAACGTTTTGCAGGTTTTTCTGAGTTCAAAGCAGGAATAGTAAAAGCAAATTTTTCAGCATCCTCAGGATGAAGAGGAATGGTAAAGAAACAATCCTTTAAATCAATTATGATAATAGAATAAGTTTTAGGAATTAGAGATGGGTTAGGTATACCTGATTGTAAGGTTCCTGTCGGAGAAATAACTATATTAATTCGACTTAAATCAGTTATCATTCTCCATTTTCCATATTTCTTTTTTATTAAAAGTACTGGGGGGGGGTGGCGCCTGTGGCTCAAAGGGGTAAGGCGCTGGTCCCATATGCCAGAGGTGGTGGGTTCAAACCCAGCCTCAGCCAAAAACTGCAAAAAAAAAAAGGCTGAGGCGAAAAGTACTGGACTTTTCCAGAAGCTATTACTGTGTACAATATGGCCTGCTTTTGACTGTTCATGAACTATATTATTAAGTGCTTCTAATTTTTCATAAGGGAGCTGCCAATGTTCAACCCATATCGGTTTATCTGTTAACCCTTTCAACGGCAGGGCAAAGCGCTGAACAGGAGCCTCTATATAAAACCCTCATGAAGAGCAGGCAAGCCTAGTCCAGTTTTGTCATTCCCTATTCTTACAATTTCAGGTTTTAAAGTAGGAGTGGGGTCAATGGGATTATAACCCATATTCATCATTATAGTCTTGGCTGGTTTGGAAATAGTTGAAAGAGTAATCATGGCTCCCCACTGTTGTAAAAGATCTCTGCCCCATATAGATAACGCAATAGGAGCCACATAGGGGCGCAGTTGAGCTTTCTGACCCTCAGGGCCAGAACAGTCTAAAGTATTAACACTTTGTTCAGTATCAGTTAAGGTTCCCATACCAACAAATGTGGCCTCAATTTTCTTTTTTGGCCAGCCCCTAGGCCACATGAAAGAAGCGATTATCAAAACATCAGCTCCTGAATCTACTAGTCCAGTAATTGCCATTTTATCAGCAAAAGTTACTGTATACTGAGGTCTAGAGTCATTAAGGAAAGTATGCCAAAAAACTGTTTTCCAGTGCTGCCAAAGCCACCCTCCTGCTTTATGGGAGCAGCCTGTCCTTTATGATAAGGCAGTATTAAAATTTGTGCAATTCTTTAACCAGCTTTTAATTTTATATTCTGGGTAGGAGAAGCCATAAGCATAATTTTCCCCTTGAAAATCAGAATCAATAACTTCAGGATGTATGTTTAAACCTTCCATTTTTAAACTGCTTCTACCTAAAATAAGCCCCACAGAGTCTGGTGGAATAGGGCCATAAATTCTAGTCTGAAGTTTTCTAGGCTTTTGTCCAGCTAAGATTTCTTCATCAGATAGTATTGGTATGTCTAAAGCTGCACTTCCTTGAGTTGCAGGAAAGAGATCCTGAACATGTGATTTCACAGGCTCTATTTCAATTAGTTCTTCTGATTCGCCTGTGCATGTGTTACCCCATTGTCCACTGGAAATTGACCTTGAGTGCTCTTATTGTTCATTATCAGGCCCCGAGCTGGGCCCTGTACCCCGTTTTTTGGGAACAAAATTCTACTTTGGGGGGCAGGAGTTTGCCATCTTTATCTTTAACAGATCTACATTCATTAGCCCAATGTTTGCTTTTTCCACAGTGGCGGCAGAGGCCAGGTGCTTGTGGCTTGGTATCCTGAGCTGCAGCAGCTGGAGCACTTTAAGTTTTAACCTTGCAACATTTAGAATGCAGATGCCCCCTTTTTCCACAATTAAAACATTTTGCTTTCTTTTTAATCCCATTAAGTACCTCTGCCAAGGCTGCAGCCTTAAGCTTTGCCTGAATGTTCCAGAGCCAATATCCCAACAAGTGCGGAGATATTGTTCAATGGAAACATTGTCCTGATTTTTGACAGGTGTCAGGGCCAATTTACAATCTGAATTGGCATTCTCGAATGCTAATTGTAATAAAAGCATCTGTCTGGCCTGTTCTCCAGGAACAGACCTTTCAATAGCTGTCTGAAGTCTAGCCACAAATTCAGAATATGGTTCATTGTTTGCTTGCATGATTCTTGTAAAAAACTGTTTAACCCCATCTTTTTCCTCTAGTCTTTGCCAAGCTCTAATACAAACATCTTTAACCTGCATTAATAAGTCTTGTGTTAATTGCAGCTGTTGGTGAATGTCAGCTGCAGGGCCAGTACCCATTAAAGAGTTAACTGGAGTTCCCCGAGCTCAGTTTTGCAAAGTTGCCTCTTCCAGCCACCAAGCCTTAAATTGTAAAAATTGACCAGGGCTCAAGGTAGTATGAGCTAAAGTTTCCCAGTCAGCAGGAATAAAAATATGAATTGTGCAATATGAATTTAAAATGCCAATCACAAAAGGAAAAGTAGGTCCATAAGCATAAACGTCATCTTTCATTGTTCTTAAAATTTTTTCTTCTGTAGGAGCATGTTGAGCAGCTCCTAACTGACCATTCTCTCGAATTTCCTAGAAAACAGAATATGCTTGTATAACAGGTTCTTTATTGTTACCCAGTTCTGAAATTTGAACTGAATTCTCATTAGATATAGCCAATTCAGAAACATTTAAAGGAAAGTGATACCATGCAGTGAAGTGAGTATCTGGGGGATTAGGCTACACAGGATAGATTCCTGGTGGAGCATTATGATGTAAGGGACCTTCCCCCAGACCATAGGACCTGTTGGTGCAGAAGGAGTTAAAGGCTTGTAAGGTGGAAGTACATCTTTACAAGAACCTGCTTTAGAGCTTGCTCTACAGGAGAGTATTTCAGCTCCCTTCTTTTCATTTTTTTTTTTTTGTGTGTGTGTGTGTGTGTGTGATTTTTGGCCGGGGCTGGGTTTGAACCCACCACCCCGGCATATGGGACCAGCATCCTACTCCTTGAGCCACAGGCATTGCCCTCAGCTCCCTTCTTTTCTAAGAAGGCAATTCTTTGATTCATTGTTTGAAAATTTTCAGCCATAACATTTTTAAGATGTTCAAACTCAGACTCTTCTTGAGCTGATTCATCAGCCATTTCCACTAATTCCGGACAGCTCTCTGCATCACTCTCTAGACTAATTAAGTCACCCACATATTTCTTTGTAGGCTTACTAGGCTTGGGTTCAGAATAGGACTGTGGCATATCATATTCATGCTCTGATTCTCTGGGACTTTCTGCAGCCTGCTTTGGCTGGTCTAACTGACCCAGCTTGGGAAAAGGAGGCAGGGGTGGCAATAGTCAGCGCCAATATCCTTGGTCTCAGAGGTTTGCTCAGAACATGTTTGAAATGGTTCCAATGCAATATGAACCAGCTGATATGTTGCCCATATTTCTCTGCATATAAAATTGCCTTTTTGGTGGGTACAATGTAGAGCCTGACCCACTTTATTCCAGACTTTCATATTAACCTGGAGTTTCTGGTCAGGCATGAACCAGTGGCAATGCTTAACAACCACATGGAAAAGTTCCCACGGATTACTGGTTTTTACTGGAATTTTAGTGGCAGAAATCAGAGTTTTTAAAATGGCAATATACTGGTCCTCCAAAGAGGAAGAGAGCTGAAGACTCATATTATTTCTTCCCATGTTTCTTGCTATGCTGGAGATGTCCCACATACTCTGCATGGCAATTGCACCATCCCAGTTACAGGGTTCTCAAGCTTACCTCAAGAGGCTTCAGCAAATATCTCTCCGAGGTGTCCTGGTGAAGATGGCCATCCTCCAGCCCAGTGTCCAGAAAGGCTTTCTGCTCCTTTGCAATCCCCTTATCCTGCCAAGTACACCAATATGTTGCATGACGAAGATGTGAACAAACAGCAGCTTTGCTGTGGGTATAAACTCGCTCCTGTAATTATTAAGTCAAGAAAAAGACTGCATAGTATGGGACGGCGTGTAGCAAAGTTCTTTCTTCAGGGTTTTGATTTTATACCTTTCTAGTCATGTACACACTTAATCTATCATCTGTTAGTTTTACCATTACCTCATTTTACCTATCTGAAATTAACTTGTAAGGAAATATCCTGTTACCATATCAACACAATCACTTCTGAAGAATTAAATGAAATGGAAAGCAAAAGACTTATTCAGAAGATCAGTGAAACAAAAAGTTGGTTCTTTGAAAAGATAAATAAAATTGATAAAGCCTTGGCTAGACTAACCAGCAATAGAAAAACAAGATCTTTAATAACTACAATCAGAAATGATGAAGGGGAAATAACAACAGATGCCACAGAAATATAAATAATTCTCAACAATTATTATTAAAAACAAACCCTATTTCCAGCAATATGAAAATGTGGAGGAGATGGAACAAATCTGGAAGCACCATACCTTCCAAAACTCAGCCAGAAAGATTTAGAAATCTTGAATAGACCAATATCGAGGAATGAAATAGCATCAGTTGTACAAAGCCTTCCAAAAAACAAAAACCCCTAGACCAGATGGTTTCACACAAGAATTCTATTAAACCTTCACAAAGGAACTAATTCCTATAATGCATAAACTTTTCCAAAATATAGAGAAAGAAGGAATCCTCCACCAACACATTCTATGAAGCAAATATCACCCTGATCCCAAAATCAGAAAAGGACCCCCCAAAAATTAAAGGTATAGACCAATATCATTAATAAATATCAATGCAAAAATATCCAACAAGACATTAGCAAACAGAATACAATACATTAAAAAGGTTATTTGGGCAGCACCTGTGGCTGAGTGAGTAGGGCGCCGGCCCCATATGCTGAGGGTGGCAGGTTCAAACCCAGCCCCGGCCAAACTACAACAAAAAAATAGCCAGGCGCTGTGGCGGGAGCCTGTAGTCCCAGCTGCTCGGGAGGCTGAAGCAAGAGAATTGCATAAGCCCAAGAGTTAGAGGTTGCTGTGAGCCGTGTGACGCCATGGCACTCTACCCAAGGGTGGTACAGTGAGACTCTGTCTCTACAAAAAAAAAAAAAAAAAAGTTATACACCATGATCAACTGGGTTTTATTCCAGAGACAGAAGGTTTGTTCAACATACACAGATCTATAAATATAATATCATACAGCACATAAATAGAATCAAAAGCAAAGACCATATGATCCTTTCAATGGATGCAGAAAAGGCTTTTGACAATGTCCAACATCTTTTCATGATAAAAATGCTCAAGAAAATAGGCTTAGAAGGAACATTCCTTAAGCTGATGGAGGATATCTACAGCAAACCCACACAGCCAGTATCATAGTGAATGGAGTAAAACTGAATGCATTCCTACTCAAGTCTGGAACCAGACAAAGATGCCCACTGTCTCCATTGCTATTTAACATAGTGTTGGAAGTCCTAGCCATTGCAATTAGGCAAGAGAAGGAGATCAAAGGAATCCAAATAGAGGCAGAAGAGGTCAAACTCTCCCTCTTTGCAGATGACATGATCTTATATCTGGAAAACCCCAGGAACTCAACTACAAAGCTCTTAGAAGTGATCAATGCCAGGGTGCTCCCCTGGGGTAGGGTTTGTCAAGACCTGTGGATCTGGTGGCAACTGACTGAAGAAATATAAAGTTACCAAAAAAAAAAAAGAGAAAGAAAGAAACAAGACACACAGAATAGAATTTTCAGAGGTGGGAACTGAGTGTACCACCACCCTCGTGTGGGGTTCTGATGGTGGTCCAAAATGTCAGTTCCAGCTTTTATTGAAGGCTATTTGCTCATTAGCCTAAAGGGTAAGCTGAAGAAGGGAACAAAGATGTCCGCAGTTTCTTTGAGTGAACACATTAGCTCCTATTGTTTGAATAATCATTAACTTTAAGGGTTTGAGTAGTCTTGAGAAATCTGGAACCTGAGTCTTGTGTGAGAACAGCCTCTTGTCTGAAGTGACACATGCATATTTTAGGGAGGTGTTAATAAAACTAGTTCACTGTGGAGTAAAATGCCACTGGTGTCAATCTCCTCTGAAGAATCGGAAGGAGAGAAGAATTATCCTCTCATCACCACCACAGAGAGTCTTCCTCTGCAATAAGGGATATAAGCCCTCCTACCTATATTTCAGGGCTCGAGATGTTATCTTGATCTCTGCCTCAATCTAATACAAATCTCCACAATGGGTATTTGCTTTGACTGTTTATTGGGTCTAAATGGCCTAGTTAATGTATCTTGCTACAGCATCTTCTGTGGCCATTATTTTCTCCAGTGTTTACAGATCCAGCAAGGGTGTTTGAAAGCTGTATCCTTAATAGGCCAAAGTTGTAGGAAAGGTAGGAAACTAGTTCAGATAAAATGTTTAGGCTCAATGCCTGTGGCTCAAGCGGCTAGGGCACCAGCCACATACACCTCAGCTGGCGGATTTGAACCCAGCCTGCTCAGCACAAACAACAATGCCAGCTGTACCCAAAAAATAGCCCAGTGTTGTGGTGGGCACCTGTAGTCCCAGCTACTTGGCCAGTGGAGGCAGGAGAATTTCTTGAGCTCAGGAGTTGGAGGTTGCTGTGAGCTGTGATGCCACGGCACGCTACCCAGGGTAAAAGCTTGAGGCTCTGTCTCCAAAAAAATAAATAAATAAATAACAATAGCTGGTTTAAAGGCAAATTAACTGACTTTTCTTTGCTCTGATTCACTAATCTTACTTTTTTTTTTTTTTTTAGAGACAGAGTCTCACTTTATCACCCTTGGTAGAGTGCCATAGCATCACAGCTCACAGCAATCTCCAGCTGTTGGGCTTAGGCAATTCCCTTGCCTCAGCCTCCCCAGTAGCTGGGACTACAGGCACCCACCACAACACCTGGCTATTTTTTTGTTGCAGTTTGGCCAGGGCTGGGTTTGAACCCTTCACTCTCAGTATATGGGGCCAGCAACCTACTCACTGAGCCAAAGGCACTGCCCTCACTAAGTTTACTTTTTAATTTTTCCCTTTCTCTGGGGGTGTTTTCTCTTGCCAAGAATGAGGTCTTCAGTCCCCATTCTTCCAACAGATCGAGGAATATAGCAGCATCTCAGGTTGCAAAATCAATACCCACAAATCAGTAGCCTTCATATATGCCAACAATGTCAAGCCAAGAACTAAATCAAAGACTCTATTCCTTTTATAATGGCACCAAAGAAGATGAAATATCTGAGAATATACCTTTAAAAAGACGTGAAAGATCTCTATAAAGAGAATTATTAAACTATGAGGCAGGAAATAGCAGAAAATTTCAACAAATGGAAGAACATACCATGCTCATGGCTGGGAAGAAGTAACATCACTAAAATGTCCATACTACCCTAAATTTAATGTAATCCCCATCAAAGCAACACTGTCATAAAGATCTTGAAAAAAGAGTACTTTTATTTATTTATACAGAACTAGAAAAAAAACTGAATAGAAAATACAGTTCTTAGAAATAAAAACGAATCTGTAGGTATCATGTTGCCAGACTTTAGGCTATATGACAAAGGTATTGTGATCAAAACTGCATAGTACGGGCACAAAAATAAAGATACAGGTCTATGGAATATAGAAACTAGAGATAAATCCAGCCACATATCATCATTTAATCTTTGATAAGCCTAACAGAAATGTGCAATGGGGAAAAGAATCCTTATTTAATAAATGGTGCTGGGACAACAGGTTATCCACATGCAGAAGACTGCAACTGGACCCACACCTCTCACCACTGATAAAAATTGATTTTTGTTGGATAAAAGATTTTTTAAGGGTGACTATTTAAACTAAAAACAATAATATACAAATTGTCTTACTCATTTGATTGAAAGGGCTATAAAATTCAACATACTGACAAAGGAAGCAACATAATCACATAGATAATACCTCTGCTAATTGCTTTTAACCTTACTTCTTCCTTAAAAGACCTGCATATTTAGCTATTCAATTTTCTAGACTGCATGATGGCTTTGAGGCTGGCCTACCATAAGTGACTGAAAGAAAGTCACGTTGGTAAGCTGACACTGGCTTGTGTATTTTTAAAAACGGAGAGAAAGTGGCAAATTGTGCCACATGGAGGAGGGTGGAGACAAGATGGCTGAATGAAGCCAGCTTTCAACAGAGGCTCCCATACAGAAGGAGAGTTAAAGGACAGAAATTTAGCAAGTAACCTGGTGGATTAGAGCTGCAAGAAGAGAGGTTGAAGAACACACCTCAACACCGCTGAGGTGAGCTGCGACCCCAAGGATACAAACGAAAGGTACAAAATCCATCACCAAGTGGATGGGAGTCCCCTCCATGAGAACAGCTGGGAGTGCCCCACAAACAAATGAGCAGAGTTCAAAGGTCGTCTCACTACACTCCACGGGACAGACCCTCTAAAAACAGGACCTACCTCCTCTACTAGGGTGGCACGGCATTCTCCTGCCAGGCATAAAACTGTATAAAACTGTATATATTCTCTACCCGCAATTCTGACCTCCCAGCACTCCCTGAGGTCTGGAGGCCTGTCCCCCAGGAGTCCAGCTTCTTGGTGATTTCTCGAGGGGTGTGGACAGGGCCTAGACTGCAGCTAGTCAGTGCTGATTCTGTGGCATGGGAGTGAGGCGAGGAAAGTCGGCTGAGAGGAAATCACACCGGAAATGCAGTGCCCCGAGGCTCACTCCCAGATATTCTGAAGCCACACCCCCTGTCTCCCTGGGCAACCAGTGTAGGCTGGGCATCTTATCAGGTGGCAACCACCACGGAACAGATCTGGGATGGAAACTCATGTCCATGAGTAAAGGGTTTGTCTGAGGTGGGACCAGCCTGGGTGGATCCCGGGGACAAGAAAACGGACGTGCACAGCCAGGAAATTCCCAGGGCGGGGCTGACTCAGAGGACTGCTTTACTGAGCCTAAGATGCACCTGGCCCTCCAAGGATCGTCAGCCTATAGACAAAGGAAGGCAGGAGGCTAGAACTGACAGCTAACTGAATACAAACCTGCAAGAGCAAAACAGGGCCCTAGGCGCAGGCTCTGGGAACTCATAACACCTTCTCTTCTGCAGTGGAATTTAGCAGCGACAGAAACAAGTTCCCACAAAGTTGTTCTGTTCTGTCAGTAATATCAATCAGGGGTGGGGCTGGAACTGAGTGAACATCCCCCAGCCTCCATCAAGTGCCCAAGGTTGTCGGCCTGACCTCCCCCTGCTGGACAGAGGCAGACTGCAGTGGCCTGGCTGAGCAGATATAGATTTCCTTGTGATTCAGGCAGGTTCAAACCCCTGGAGTATCTGTTCACTAGAGGCAACTGGGTCACAGCCCTCTGGAGCTACAGTGACTGGGTGTGACAGAGGTGCAAGGTGGGGAAGGAGGCATCAACCTTCCCAGACTAATCTATTTGCTGGGTGGATCCTCCTGAATTTGTAGAGCACTGGAGCAAGTCATATCCAAGTTGTCACCAGAACCCTGTGATGCAGTTGCCACAGACCTTTTAAACTCTCCCACCTGAGACAGGTACTGACTGAGACAAATGATTTGGACATTTTGAACTGAGCCAGTCACCTGAGGACTATTCAAGTGGTGCCCTGGGTGTGCGGTTTTAGGACGGTTTGATTTTCCTTTTCCAATTGTTGCCTGTGGGGAGCGGTGTGACTAAATTGCTGGTATTTCTCCATAGCGGAGACTTCAACCCAGAGTAACTCCTTCACTAGGGTTCAACAGAGACCAGCTAAAAACCAGACAGAACCACTTAGGTCCCCAGTTTCTCAGGCCATAGCACTGTACAGGTCATCGACAAAGCTCCAGGGGAAAAATCAAATGGTGTACAATAATCAAAGGGTGGAATCAGCAGAAAAATTCTGGTAGCAAGAATAACCAGAATAGATCAACCATCCCAAGAACAGATATGGCAGATGTAACTGAAGATCCCATTCATAAACAGCTGGCTGAGATATCAGAAATCAAATTCAGAATTTGGATTGAAAACAAGATTAATAGAATGGTGGAAAATTTGGAATTAGAAATTTGAGGAGCAATTCAAAAGTTGGAATTAGAAATTCGAGGAGAAATTCAAAAGTTGTCTCAAAAATTTAACGAATTTAAAGACAAAACCACAAAAGATTTTGACATACTGAAGCAAGAAGTTGCAGCCCTCAACCATCTGAAAAATACAGTAGAATCCCTCAGTAATAGAGTGGAGCAAGGAGAAGAAAGGATTTCTGATATTGAAGACTCCCAAACACTCAAAGAGGAAGAGAAATGGAGAGCAAAAATGGATCATTCTCTCCAAGTGCTCTGGGATAATTCAAAGAAGGCTAATAGCCACCTCATTGGAATCCCTGAAGTGATGAAGTGGCCTCGCAAGAGAATTTTCCAGACACGCCAAGAGATTCTGAAATTCAGATAGCAGAAAGTTTCAGAACCCCAGAATGGCTCAATCTGAATAAACATCCCCCAGGCATATCATAATTAACTTCACTAAAGTTAATATGAAGGAGAAAATTCTCAAAGCAGCCAGACGCAAGAAATCCATCACCTACAAAGGGAAGAATATTAGAATGACTGCAGATCTCTCTGCTGAAACTTTTCAAGCCAGAAGAGGGTGGTCATCGATGTTTAATCTCCTAAAGCAAAATAACTTTCAACCCCAGACCCTGTATCCAGCTAAACTGAGTTTCATTTTTGATGGAGAAATTAAATACTTTAATGACATTCATATGTTGTAGAAATTTGCCATAACCAAACCAGCTCTTCAGAATATTCTCAGACACATCCTTCACAACGACCAGCCCAATCCTCTACCACAAAACAAAACTCACTCAGAAACTTTTGATCAAATTCCAACTTCCACAGTGGCAAAAGGATTAAAAATGTCCACTGGACTTTTGAAAAACTCGATACTCAAAATTTTACCAGACTTATCAGTATTATTCATTAATGTGAACGGCTTAAACTGTCCTCTAAGGAGGCACAGATTAGGTAACTGGATACAAAAACTCAGGAGATATTTGCTGCCTACAAGAGTCACGTCTTACCTTAAAAGATAATATAGACTCAGGGTGAAAGGATGGTCATCCATATTTCAGGCAAATGGTAATCAGAAAAAAAGCAAGTGTTGCAAACTATTTCCAGACAGTAGGCTTTAAACCAACAAAAGTAAGGAAGGATAAGAATGGTCACTTCATATTTGTTAACGGTAATACTCAATTCTGATGAGATTTCAATTATTAATGTTTATGCACTCAACCAGAATGCACCTCAATTTATAAGAGAAATTCTTTTTTTTTTTTTTTTTTTGTAGAGACAGAGTCTCACTTTATGGCCCTCGGTAGTGTGCCGTGGCGTCACACGGCTCACAGCAACCTCCAACTCCTGGGCTTAAGCGATTCTCCTGCCTCAGCCTCCCGAGTACCTGGGACCACAGGCGCCCGCCACAACGCCCGGCTATTTTTTGGTTGCAGTTCAGCCGGGGCCAGGTTTGAACCCGCCACTCTCGGTATATGGGGCCGACGCCTTACCGACTGAGCCACAGGCGCCGCCCTATAAGAGAAATTCTAACAGACATGAGCAACTTTATTTCCTCCAGCTCCATAATAGTCGGAGATTTCGACACTCCTTTGGCAGTGTTGGATAGATCCTCCAATAAGAAGCTGAGCAAAGAAATTTTAGATATATACCTAACCATCCAACGTTTGGATTTAGCAGACATCTACAGAACATTTCATCCCAAGAAAACTGAATACACATACTTCTCATCAGCCCATGGAACATATTCCAAAATTGATCACATCTTAGGTCACAAGTCTAACCTCAGTAAATTAAAAGGAATAGAAATTATTCCTTGCATCTTCTCGGACCACCATGGAATAAAAGTTGAACTCAGTAACAACAGGAATCTGCATATTCATACAAAAACATTGAAGTTAAATAACCTTGTGCTGAATGACAGCTGGGTCAGAGATGAGATTAAGAAGGAAATTGCCAAATTTTTGGAACAAAACCACAATGAAGACACAAATTATAAGAACCTCAGGGATACCGCAAAGGCAGTCCTAAGAGGGAACTTTATAGCACTACAAGCCTTCCTCAAGAGAACAGAAAGAGACAAAGTTAATAACTTAATGGAACATCTAAAGCAACTGGAAAAGGGAAAACATTCCAACCCAAAACCCAGTAGAAGAAAAAAAAAAACAAAATTGGAGCAGAATTAAATGAAATTGAAAACAAAAGAATTATACAGCAGATCAATAAATCAAAAAGTTGGTTTTTTGAAAAGGTCAATAAAATAGGTAAAACTTTGGCTAACCTAACCAGGAAAAAAAAAAGTAAAATCTCTAATCTCATCAATCAGAAATGACAAATATGAAATAACAGACTCCTCAGAAATTCAAAAAATCCTTAATGAATATTACAAGAAACTTTGTTCTCAGAAATATGAAGATCTGAAGGAAATCTACCAATACTTGGAAGCACGTAACCTTCCAAGACTTAGCCAGAATCAAGTGGAAATTTTAATCAGGCCAATATCAAGTTCTAAAATAGCATCAACCATACAAAATCTCCCTAAAAAGAAAAGCCCGGAACCAGATAGCTTCACATCAGAATTCTACCAAACCTTTAAAGAGCAACTAGTACCTATATTACTCAACCTGTTCCAAAATGTAGAAAAAGAAGGAAGACTACCAAAAACGTTCTATGAAGCAAACACCACCCTGATCCCCAAACCACGAAAAGCCCCAACAAATAAAGAAAATTATAGACCAATATCACTAATGAATATAGATGCAAAAATATTCAACAAGATCCTAACAAACAGAATCAGCAACACATCAAACAAATTATACATCATGACCTAGTGGGTTTTATCCCAGGATCTCAAGGCTGGTTCAATATACGTAAATCCAGAAGTATAATTCAGCACATAAACAAATTAAAAACAAAGACCATATGATTCTCTCAATTGATGCAGAAAAAGCTTTTGATAATATCCAGTATTCCTTCATGATCAGAACACTTAAGAAAATTGGTATAGAAGGGACATTTCTTAAAACTGATAGAGGCCATCTACAGTAAACCCACAGCCAATATCATATGGAATAGAGTTAAATTGAAATCATTTCCACTCAGATCAGGAACCAGACAAGGCTGCCCATTGTCTCCACTGCTCTTTCACATTGTAATGGAAGTTTTAGCCACCGCAATGAGGGAAGAAAAGGTGATCAAGGGTATCCATATAGGGTTAGAGATCAAACTTTTGCTCTTCGCAGATGATATGATTGTATATCTGGAAAACACCAGGGATTCTACTACAAAACTCTTAGAAGTGAACAAGGAATACAGAAGCACCTCAGGTGACAAAATCAACATTCATAAATCGGTAGCCTTTATAAATATCAACAATAGTAAGCTGGAAAAACAGTTAAGGACTCTATTCCATTCATAGTAGTGCCAAAGAAGATGAAATATTTGGGAGTTTATCTAACAAAGGATGTGAAAGATCTCTATAAAGAGAACTATGAAACTATAAGACAAAAATAGCTGAAAATGTTAACAAATGGAAAAACATACCTTGCTCGTGGCTGGGAAGAATCAACATTGTTAAAATGTGCATACTACCCAAAGCAATATACAATTTTAATGCAATCCCTATTAAAGCTCCACTGTCATACTTTGAAGATCTTGAAAAAATAATACTTCGCGTTATATGGAATCAGAAAAAACCTCGAATAACAAAGACATTACTCAGAAATAAAAACAAAGCAGGAGAAACCACGCTACCAGACCTCAGACTATACTATAAATCGATAGTGATCAAAACAGCATGGTACTGGCACAAAAACAGAAAAGTAGATATCTGGAACAAAATAGAGAACCAAGAGATGAATCCAGCTACTTACCATTATTTGATCTTTGACAAGCCAAGTAAAAACATTCAGTGTGGAAAAGATTCCCTATTTAACAAATGGTGCTGGGTGAACTGGCTGGCAACCTGTAGAAGACTGAAACTGGACCCACACCTTTCACCATTAACTAAGATAGACTCTCACTGGATAAAAGATTTAAACTTAAGACATGAAACTTTAGTTTCATGAGTGCAGGGAAAAACCTTGAATAAATCCATCTGGGTGAGTATTTTATGAGGAGGACCCCCCAGGCAATTGAAGCAGCTTCCAATATACATCAAACTAAAAAGCTTCTGCACAGCCAAGAACACAGTAAGTAAAGCAAGCAAACAGCCCTCAGAATGGGAGGAGATATTTGCAGGTTATGTCTCCAACAAAGGTTTAATAACCAGAATCCACAGAGAACTCAAACGTACAAGCAAGAAAAGAACAAGTGATCCCATCACAGGCTGGGCAAGGGACTTGAAGAGAAACTTCTCTGAAGAAGACAGGCTCACGGCCTACAGACATATGAAAAAATGCTCATCATCTTTAATCATCCGAGAAATGCAAATCAAAACTACTTTGAGATATCATCTAACTCCAGTAAGATTAGCCCATATCACAAAATCCCAAGACCAGAGATGTTGGCGTGGATGTGGAGAAAAGGGAACACTTCTACACTGCTGATGGGAATGCAAATTAATACATTCCTTTTGGAAAGATGTTTGGAGAACACTTAGAGATCTAAAAATAGATCTGCCATTCAATCCTATAATTCCTCTACTAGGTATATACCCAGAAGACCAAAAATCACATTATAACAAAGATATTTGTACCAGAATGTTTATTGCAGCCCAATTCATAATTGGTAAGCCATGGAAAAAGCCCAAGTCCCCATCGATCCATGAATGGATTAATAAATTGTAGTATATGTACACCATGGAATATTATGCAGTCTTAACAAAAGATGGAGACTTTACCTCTTTCATGTTTACATGGATGGAGCTAGAACATATTCTTCTTTGTAAAGTATCTCAAGAATGGAAGAAAAAGTATCCAATGTACTCAGCCCTATTATGAAACTAATTTATGGCTTTCACATGAAAGCTATAACCCAGATATAACCTAAGAATAGGGGAAAGGAGGAGAGGGCGGGGAGGGAGGAGGGAGAATGGGCAGAGGGAGGGTGATTGGTGGGATTACACCTGTGGTGCATCTTATAAGGGTACATGTGAAACTTTGTAAGTGTGGAGTATAGATGTCTTAACACATAACTAGGAGGGTGCCAGGAGGACTGTGTTGACCAGTGTGATGAAAATGTGTCAAACGGTCTATAGAACCAGTGTATGGTACCGCATGATCTCATTAATGTACACAGCTATGATTTAATAATTAAAAAAAAAGAAAAAAATTGTGCCGCATGTACTTACAGAATCCAAAGGATCATTCTGAGTAAATGTGAAAGAAATAACTGATCCTTGAGTAAATACAATCTCTTGGCTGACTTAAAACTAGGAGAGTGAGTCTGTGAGCACTAACAATGCCACATAGAAATGCCTAGAAACGTCATTTTTTAGTACTCAGTTTAGTAGACCATATCTTCCCTGAATATGTTCATTATTTACAAAATATTCCCTTTTGGCCTCTGAAATTTAGCCATTTTAGTTTGGCTGTTAGCTGTTTCTTTCCATATGCTAGCCAATACTGCAGTTATATCTAATATTAAAATACTCTTACACATGAATTACAAATATTAATAATGTAACTCTGCATGTATAAATATCTCAATATTTCTAGTAGAAATAAAGCATTCAGAATGTACATAAAAGTGGGGGTTTTTTGGTAGGGATGGTATTTTGTTTTAATTAACGTTGTTTCAAAAGTGCTCTGTACATAGCAAAGCCCCAAACTGCAAAAACAGTAGCACCAAAACTTGCTCAAAGCCTAAATGTAGAGCTCTTGAGGTCAGCTTGTGTCAGGTGCAGGTACATGGCCATTGTTGTCAATTTAACAAAGATATCCTTACTGGATGCATCAGCTGTATTGCAAGTGAAGGCTTGTGGTGGAGGCATTTTGTGTTTCCTGCAGAAATCAGTAGGTGAAATACTATATTCTTGCTTAACTTCATGTAGGTCTGACTTTGCAGCTACGATTAAGCAGGGTATTCTGCTGTCCATAAAGTGTTGCTTAAAAAACCTGGCACAGTATTCAAAGGATTTGGGATTACTGACATCATATACCAGGCACACAACATCACAAATGATCTCAGCCTCAGTTAGAAATTCCAATTATGAGATATCATGCAACAACAAGTATTTCTCTTGTCCATATACATAAACAGTGTTAATTGCATAGTAGGATTTATGATCATCATGAATTTTCTTCTGCCTCATTAAGTTTCTTCCAAGAAGAGCCTGAAGAACTCCACTTTTCCCACAGTTTTTCATTCCAATTAAGTTACATCTGAACACACTTCTTTTTTTTTATTAGTATTAGATCATAGCTGTGTACATTAATGCGATCATGGGGCACCATGCACTGGTTTTATAAACAGTTTGGCACATTTTCATCACACTGGTTAACATAGCATTTCTGGCATTTTCTTAGTAACTGTGTTAAGACAATCATATTCTGCATTCACTAAGTTTCACATGTACCCTTGTAAAGAGGAGGGGTCCTGTAGGAAGAAGAACAGCTTTCTGTGCATGATAAAAGAGCTCTGATATGTTCTTCAGGTTTTTTGCTGAACACTCCACACAGGTTTCTATTTCTGTATACTGGATCATAATAGGAAGGATGGTCTCCGTACTACTATATTCCACCAGATCAGATTTGTTCCCAACTAACATTAAAGGCAGCCTGCTGCTATCTTTGTCTATTCTCTCATTTATGAGAGGAATTCATCAACTCGATACCTTATCAATAGAATGCTTATTGTTAACAGCATACACTATGCAAATGACATTAGCCTGTGATATTTCTTGATGAAGTTGTTCATGACTTTGTTCTGCTTCTGAGTAATCTACAATATGTGTTGGAACTCTCTCAGCGGTGACATCAGCTGGAATGGTGATTTCTTCAGCTCAAGGAGGAACCTCTTCTGGGAATTCTTCACTGACCAGAGACATAATCAGTGATGTCTTCCCAACTCTAGGTTCTGGCACCAGCAGGATCCGCAGGTCTTTCTTCATGTCTGCTGCCTGCACGCTTGGAGTGGACTCCTTTCACCGGGTGCACCCACTCCACAGTGCTGGTCTCCCCACACTACTGGCGCCACCTGCCAGCCTCTTCAGCTGCCCAGGCCCACCACACGGCCTCCTCAGTTACTTCAGAGCACCTGAGCCGGGACAGCCCAGCGGGAATGGATAAAAGATTTAAATTTAATACACAAATAAAAATTCTAGAAGAGAGTGTGGGGAAAACACTTGAAGATGTTGGCCTGGGGAAAAACTTTATGAAGAAGACCACCTACCCACCCACCCACCCACCCACCCCCAGCAATTGCAGCAACACCAAAAATAAATAACTGGTGCTTGATCAAGCTAAAGAGCTTTTGCACAGCTAAGAGTACCACAGAGCAAACAGATAGCCCTCAGAATGGGAGAAGATTTTTACATGCTACGAATCTGACTAAGGCCTGATAACTAGAATCTACAGAGAACTCAAAATGAACAATAAGAAAAGTGCAAACAACCAGCTCTATAAGCAGGCAAGAGATGTGAATAGAAACCTCTCTGAGCATAACAGACAAATAACCAACAAACACATGAAAAAATGCTCATTGTCTTTAATCATCAGAGAAATGCTAATCAAAACCACTCTATTATATCACCTAACCCCAGCGAGATTAGCCCACGTCACAAAGTCACAAAACACCAGATGCTGGTGTAGATGTGGAAAGAAGGGAATACTGCTCATGGGACTGCAAACTAATACAGCCCCTTTGGAGAGAGGTATGGAGAATCCTCAAAGATCTAAAAGTAGACCTTCCATTTGACCCTACAATCCCAGTACTAGGTATCTACCCAGAAGAACAAAAATCATTTTACCACAAAGACATTTACACTAGCATGTTTATTGCAGCTCAATTCATAATTGCCGAGTTGTGGAAGCAACCTAAGTGCCCATCAACCCATGAATGATCAACAAACTGTGGTATATGTACACCATGGAATGTTATTGAGCCATGAGAAAATATGGACACTTTACATCTTTTACATTTACCTGGATGGAGTTGAAATACATTCTTCTTAGTACAGTATCGCAAGAATAGAAAAATAAATATCCAATGTATTCCATACTAATATGAAATCAATATATAAACAATTGCATGTTCCTAAGAACAATAAAACACTATTATAGTCCAGTTCAGGGGTAGAGGGAAGTGGGAGGGGGGAGGATGTATGGCGGAAGGAAGGAGGGCATCTGGTGGGATCTCACCTAATGTGCACATTGTGAGGGTACATAACACGTGTACCACCTCGGTGATGGGCTCTTCTACAAATGGAACTTTATCCTGGAAGTGACAACAATGTAACCTAAATATTGTACTCTCATATTAATTTGAATAAAGTTAAAAAAAAATAAAAAAGAAATCTTAACAAAACATCAATACACCAAAGTTAGCAACCCAATAAATGTTGCCATAACCATGCAACATTCATCCTTAGGAGCCAAAGATGGTTCAAAAAATACAAATCATTAGATTTGATATCACCTATTAACAGATGGGAAAAAAATGAGGATTCACCTCAATAGATGTGGGAAAAGCAACAGAAGAAATGCAATTCTTTTCATGATAAAAATGTTCAACAGACTAGGTACAGGAGGAATTTACCTTGACACAGCAATGGCCATAAATGAAAAGCTCAGCACTAATGTCAGTCAGTCTTGAAATACTGAAAGTATTAAATCTAAAATCAGGAGCACGGTGATGTAGTCCACGCTTCCAAATTCTACTCAAGATAGTTACGGAAGTCCTAACCAGAACAATTAAACAAGAAAGAAAAAAGTCACCTAGCTTGGAAAGTAAAAGTTAAGATCAAACTAATTGCAGATTGATAAACATGCAAAACACAAGACTACACTTGAAACTATTTCAAAATTCAGTTGTTCACATACCCAGAACAGGATCTCAGGAGACAGGACCCCCATGGAGGTTTCAGAGCCCACTTAGGCAAACAGGGCCATGGGCCCAGGAGGACCATGGGGCTTGTATCTGATGACCCAGCTCCTTACTTAACTCCCTCTCCGCAGGGACCCGGGCTCACAGGGAGCGAGGCCGGGTCTCCTCTCACCTCCTTCGGGGGCAGCTCTCCCAGTCTCAGTGGCCTCCCTGCTCTTTCCGTTGGACTTCCCTGGGGGGTGTGGCTCCAAGAACCTGCCTCACCTCCTGGCCTCCCAGGACTGCTGTCAGTACAATCCCAGCTGGCACCTGCATCCACTGGGCATCTCTCGGCCCTGGGCAGAGAGAGAAGGGGTGAGCCTTCGCAAGTGAACAACCTGAGCCCGCGGAAACAGGCTCACGCCTGTGGGGGTTGTGAAGCGGTGTCCAGGCACTCGGGGACAGCGGCCCTCACAGGCCTCCCCGTGCCCACTGTAGCTGCACTCGGGCTCCGGACAGGGGCTGAGTGGGCTACCCCAGCGCCTATGCGCCCACCGCCAGCCTCAGCGGAGGCCGTGGGAGGCTCCAGGGCCCATAGCGTGGGAAGACCAGAGCGTAGGGCGGCGTCCTCCGCAGCTGGGAGCTGCCTGGGCCGCCTTGGCCTGGTCCAGGAACCGCCTGGTCTCCACATCCCCTAGGGGCCCCCAGCCCCTAGGACACACACCCTTCTCCACGTGCAGAGGATCGGAGTCAGGACTGCTCCCTGATACCGGCTGACCTTGAGGCAGGACACTGCCTCCCGCAGACTCCTGCAGTCGAGATCATCTCCCCTCTCCCCGCCTCAGCCCACGGCTGACCCGGAGGTCGGCAGAGGCGGCTCTGGGGGGAGCAGAGGGTCTGGGCTGGCGGCTGGGGCAGCACCTCCACCAGTTCTGAGGGGTTGGAGCTAGTGTAAGAGGGAAGGTACCGGGGGCGGTGCAGGCACCACGGGGGGCACAGAGGACACAGGGACTGCCAGGGGAGCAGACCAGGGATGCCCAGCGCCTGGCTCAGAGCTACTGAGGGCTCAGAAGCAGCGGGGCCAGGACCCTGGTGGACAGAAGGTGGCAAAACGGTGCTCACCTCCAAGGCCGTGCACGGAGGGTACACTGAGAGGTGGTCCAGGCGCCTATGCCCCTGTCGCAGAAGGTGTTGGGGGCGAGGGGGGTCGCAGCTAGTATCCTGCATGTGCTGGCGGACTACCTGAGGCTCACAGCATAGGAAGTCGCGCTCCCCACACAGGGCAAGAAAAAGAAGCTCACCAGCACCTGCCGTAGTTGGGTCTCAGGTGGAAGTGACCAGGAACTGCAGGTCAGGGGCTTGAGGGGCAGGGCTGCCCATGGCACTGCGTGCCCAAGACTTCCCGCGCTGGACGTACCCAGCACTGGCTCCAGCCGTCCAGGGATCACCCGGCCTCTGAGCTGGGCTCCTGGGAACAAGACAGCCGCCCAGGTGCATTGGTGGCGGGGGTGCGTATGGGGCAGCTCCAGGAATGCCCTGAAAGAGGGAAGGGGGGGCATGGCAGTGCCTTTGAAGCAGGTGGTGAAATACATGTCAGCATCAGCCAGGAAAAGGTGCAGACCCGGGGCAGGCGATGGCGCATTACTCTCAGTGGGCAGGTCGGGGTAGGGAAGCTTGGTTGGTCTCCAGCCCTGGCCCTGTTTAAATCCAGTCAGTGCACACAGTCTGGAGAGGGGTGCGTGGGAGACAAATGTGAGGCCTCTGTCTGCCAGCGGCCAGCAGCCAAAGAGGAGCCGGCGGGAGAAGCGCTGGCCCCGGGAGAGCCCGACTGCGCCCACCTGCAAGCGCAGCGCCTGGACTGGCTGGGAGAGCAGCGGCCATTATGCGCACGGGCGGAGACGCTGTCTGGGGCGTGTGCACTGGAACCCAACGGGTTTGCTCGGCCTGTACAGTATGGGACCTTGGAGGGCACGGAGTGTAGATGCTGGTGATTGCGATTGCGGATAAAGCGAGCTGGCTGGGCTCTGGGGGTTGGAGGGGAGGTGAAGCCCAGCGGGAGTCGAGGTGTGTGTGAGCACATAGCCCCCTCCATGAAGATCTTCAGCCCCTGGAGTAAGCAGCGGCAGTCGGCCCCAGGCTTTGTCACCAGCCTGCGGAAGATCAGGGGCAGCGTCGCCTGTGACACTGGCAGCATTGATGAGACCTTCACGCAGCCCAGGTACCACATCCGAGCCCAAGATCTGGGCAAGATCCACAAAGCTGCCAGCCGGGGTCAAGGGGGCAAAGTCCAGCAGCTCCTCTTCCTCGGGAAAAGCGACGTGAACGAGAGAGACAAGAAGAGAAGGTGATGGGACAGTGCCCAGAGGTGGGGCGGGCTGGGAGCTGTGGCAGGGGAGCCACCGCCTGGGCAGGCCAGGGGACCCCCAACCCTCCTGTCACTGAGGGCTCCCGGCTTTCTTCCCTCCACAGGCCCCCAGCTCCTGGCAGTGAAAACGTTGGTGAGGAGCCCCCAGGCCACCTCTGAGCAGCCATGCACATCTCTAGCTGGCTTTCCATCCAGGTACAATTCCTCTTACAGAGCACTTTGGTGACAATTTTCAAGTGATTTAAGTAACAAAATTGAATATATACAGCTTTTTTTTTTTATTTCAATAGCTCTAGGGATACAAGTGTTTTCTGGTACGTGGATGAATTGTATAATGCTGAAGACAAAACTTTCACTGTACCTGTGGCCAGAATGTGTACACTGTACCTGTAGGTAGAGGTTTGGCTATCACCCCCACCACATTCTGTGATTGTAGTGTCCATTACACCACTTTATGACCATATGTACCCCCTGTTTAACTCCCTCCTGCAAGATGAGGTGGTGTTTGTTTTTCCCTTCCTGAGATACTTCACCCAGGATAATAGTCTTGAGTTCCATTTAAGATGCTGAAAAAAACATTATTTCCCTTCTGTATAAGGCTGAGTAGATGCCATCATTATACAGAGGATGCAAAAAATGTGTACACATTTTAAGAAAGGAAAAATCTGTATTAAATTGTAATACTCAAGTCACATTAGACTTCTGCAATTACAAGAAGGCCTCAAATGTGATTTTTATTCATCTTTTGTTATCAGTACATATTGGGTATTGCAATTTTAATACAGTTTTTTCCTTTCTTAAAATGCATAAACATTTTTGGGCACCCTTTGTATATAAGATCTGACAACTAATTTCACGAGCTTGCCCTAGAAAAAGTGCTATATACCTCATTGCTGAATATCACTCTGTTCACCTTCAAAGTACTCCTCTTGAGAAGCTATGCAGCGACACCACCACACTTCAAAAGAATTGTGGAGCTCTTCTTCTGGAATCACCATCAGAGATGTCCTCATACAAGAGTCTGACAATTAAGTTCACAAACTTGCCACCATGCACTTACATTGGCAGCACCATCCAAACAACTCATCAAGATTTCATAACTTTGGTATATCAGTGTGTCCCAGCTGTGTTCATGTCTATGTGTGGCAGTGTCTTGCTGAGTGGCATTCATTCTTGTGGGTGCATGTTTTTATATGCCATACAAAAAACAGCTTTAATTTAATGAAGTCTTCTTTATTCGTTTTTGTTGCTGTCATTACTGTCTTTGGGGTGTTGGTCATAAATTATTTCCCTAGACCAACATTTAAAGGAGCCTTTTCCTACATTTGATGTAGTTGATGCTATTTCAGAACTTGATATAGGCCTGTTCAACATTTCCACTTCGTTCTGGCTAAGTCTTGGTAGGTGGGTACTTCCAAGTATTGGTCGATTTCTTTCAGATTTTCATATTTCTGAGAGTAAAGTTTCTTGTAATATTCGTTAAGGATTTTTTGAATTTCTGAGGGGTCTGTTGTTATTTCATCGTTACCATTTCTGATTGATGAAATTAGAGATTTTACTCTTTTGTTCTTATATACCTTAGGTTGACCAAAGGTTTATCTATTTTATTGACCTTTTCAAAAAACCAACTTTTGGATTTATTGATCTGTTGTATAATTCTTTTATTTTCAATTGCATTTAATTGTGCTCTGATTTGGGTTATTTCTTTTCTTCTGCTGGGTTTGGGGTTGGAATGTTCTTCCTTCTCCAGTTCCTTGAGATGTCTCATTAAGTTATTAACTTCCTCTCTTTCTCTTTTCTTGAGGAATGCTTGCAGTGCTATAAATTTCCCTTGTAGGACTGCCTTTGCAGTATCCAAGGGGTTCTGATAATTCGTGTCTTGATTGTTGTTTTGTTCCTAAAATTTGGTGATTTCCTTCTTAATCTTGTCTATAATACATCTATCCTTCAGCATAAGAGATTTAGCCTCCATGTTCTTGTATGGGTATGCAGATTCCTGTTGTCATTGAGTTCAACTTTTATTCCATGGTGGTCCAAGAAGATGCAAGGGATAATTTCTGTTTTTTTTAATTTGCTGAGGTTAAACTTGTGGCCCAGGATGTGGTCGATTTTGGAGTATTTTCTGTGGGCTGATGAGAAGAATGCATATTCAGTTTTGTTGGGATGAAATGTTCTGTACAGAACATTGTCTTTTAAGTCCAGATGTTGAATGGTTAAGTTTAAATCTAAAATTTCTTTGCTTAGCTTCTTTTTGGAGGATCTATCCAGCACTGCTAAAGGGGTGTTAAAATCTCCAACCACTATGGAACTGGAGGAAATCAAGTTGCTCATGTCTGTTAGAATTTCTCTTAGAAATTGAGGTATGTTCTGGTTGGGTGCATAAATATTAATAATTGAAATCTCATCATATTGAGTATTACCTTTAACAAATATGAAGTGTCCATCCTTATCCTTCCTTATTTTAGTTGGTTTAAAGCCTATTGCATCTGCAAATAGGATTGCAACACCTGCTTTTTTCTGCTTTCCATTTGCCTTGAGTATAGATGACCACCCCTTCACCTTGAGTCTATATTTGTCTTTTAATGTAAGATGAGATTGTTGTATGCAGCAGATGTCTGGCTTGAGTTTTTGTATCCAGTCATCCAACCCGTGCCTCTTTAGAGGACAATTTAAACCATTCACATTACTTGAGAATATTGATAAGCCTTTTGAGAGTCCGGTGGACTTTTTTTTTTTTTTTTTTTTTATAGAGACAGAGTCTCACTTTATGGCCCTCGGTAGAGTGCTGTGGCCTCACACAGCTCACAGCAACCTCCAACTCCTGGGCTTAGGCGATTCTCCTGCCTCAGCCTCCCGAGTAGCTGGGACTACAGGCACCCGCCACAACGCCCGGCTATTTTTTGGTTGCAGTTTGGCCGGGGCCGGGTTTGAACCCGTCACCCTCGGTATATGGGGCTGGTGCCTTCCCGACTGAGCCACAGGCGCCGCCCACGGTGGACATTTTTAATACTTTTGCAACTGTGGAAGCTGGAATTTGATCAAAATTTTCTGGGTGGGTTTACTTTTGTGAGGATTGCACTGGTCTTTATGGAGGATAGGTCTGAGAATATCCTCCAGAGCTTGTTTAGTGTGGCAAATTTCTTCAACATGTGAATGTTGTTAAAGTATTTAATTTCTCCATCATAAATGAAACTCATTTTAGCTGGGTGCAGGATCCTGGGTTGAAAGTTATTTTGTTTTAGAAGATTAAAAGTCGATGGCCATCCTTTTCTAGCTTGAAAGGTTGCAGCAGAGAGATCTACAGTTATTCTAATATTCTTCCCCTTGTAGGTGATGGTTTTCTTTCATCTGGCTGCTTTCAAAATTTTCTCCTTCATATTAACTTTAGTGAAATTGATTATGATGTGTCTGGGAGACGTCTTATTTGGGTTGAGTTGTGCTGGATTTCTGAAACTGTCTGCTATCTGAATTTCAGAATCTCTTGGCATGTCTGGAAAGTTCTCATTCATAATCTCATGGAGAAGAGACTCTGTGCCATGTGAAGCCACATCATCACTTTTGTGGATCCCTATAAGACGAATATTATTTTTTTTTTTAATTATCCCAGAGCTCTCTGAGAGAGTGATCTGTTTTTGCCCTCCATTTCTCTAACTCTCTGAGAGTTTGGAAGCATTCGAAAGATTTGTCTTCAATGTCAGGAATCCTTTCTTCTGCTTGCTCCATTCTGTTACTGAGGAATTCGACTGTGTTTCTCAGATCTCTGAGGGCTGCAACTTCTTGTCTCAATGTGTCAAAATCTTTGGTCATTTGGTCTTTGAATTTGTTCAATCCTTGAGACATCTTTTGGGTTACTGCTTGGAATTCTAATTTGATCTTATTTGCTATCCAGATTCTGAATTCGATTTCTGACATCTCAGCTATTTGTTTGTGCGTGGGATCTTGTGCTGTATCTGCCCCATTGATCCTTGGGGGAGTTGATCTACTCTGATTATTCATATTGCCAGAGTATTTCCTTTGATTTCATCTGATGATTGTTTTTCACTGTTGCCTCTGGCCGTGCTCAGAGTTGGGGTGGTGTCTCTCCGACATTAGACGTGGAGATCACTCTATTGTTGCTGGATCTTTGTAGGGAGTGACCCTGTGTAGCTCTTCTGGGGCTGCCCCAGCCAGGGAGTTCTGGTTGTTGGAGCAGCTCCAGAGTGTGACACCCCCGGATCCAGCAACAGGGCAGGAGGTGATGCACACGGTTCTGGGAGTTTCTGGCGCCCAGTGACTTTGGCACAGAGTGCCCAAGGCTCCAGCAGTCTCTGGCCAGGAGAAGGGCTCCATGCAGAGGCAGGGAGGGCTCTGGAGGGCACATGGCTACCAGAGTCCCTGGCCAGATGAGTGGGAGGTGTGGAGGCAGGGAAGGAACAAGAGGGAAGATGGGTTTGTGCGGCTCCTGGACTTCCTGGTCAGGACGTGGGGAGGCCTGGCGGGTAGGGTAGCAAGTCCCTGTGCAGCTCTTACCAGGGTCTGGGAGCGTGCCGGCACAGCTCTTACTGGGGTCCGGGAGGGTGCTGATTGTGGGTCCTGGCACAGCTCTTCCAGAGGTCCAAGAGTGTCTCTTTCCTGGCTTTGACATCAAGATGATATTGGCTTCATAGAATGAGTTAGTGACAAGTCCCTCCTTCTTGATGTTATGGAATAATTTCTGCAGTATGGGTGACAGCTCCTCTTGGTAGGTTGGGTATAGTTTGGCTGTGAATCCATCTTGTCTGTGGTTGTTAGTTTTGTGAGATACTCTCCATGGAGGATGGCACTGTGGGGATTGCTCTCCCTGGCTCTCCCCACAGAGTTGGCAGTCTCACCTAGGAAGGGCTATTTATATTTAGGCAGAGGTCATGAGTTCCCAGAGTGTGGGTATTTGCTCAAACTGGGTCCTGGTGTATTGGTGGCTCAAGTCTAGGGTTCCCTGTGAGGGGCTATACCTTGAAGGATGCACCAGCTGAACAGCAGTGGTGGAGACTCATGGGTGGGTCATGGGCCCAGGTGCAGTACTAGAATCTCAGTGGTGATGTCCTGTGCCCAGAAGGAGCTCTGGAGCCAGAGGGGCAGAGGCTCTGTCTCTGGCATGAAAGCCTCAGAACCAGAATGGGGATAACCATTTTTCTCAAAATGTGAAGTCTTCCTATGTTTATTGATTTTACATAAACCAAATAAACATTAACAATTTTCCAATTTTAAAGTTGTATATACTGTCTCTTACTACTGTGATAATATTAAATTAAGAAAATATTTGTAATGGAGTGAAAAAAGATTTTCCCTTCTAAATATCAACATGTGGTATTAATTTTTACAAATTCATCATTTATTAATAGCTGAAAAAAGATGTATGAATGGAACAGAATAGAAAATCCATACATTCAAATATATGTAAGAATTTTGAATAATGGCAACACTTTGTATTAGTTGGAAAAGATAAACTATTATACTTTGTAGAAAACTACCTCGATTTTTATGTCACAAAACAAGGTCCTAATTGAATATAGATTAAAATTTTTAAGTATACAAAATGAGAAACGTATTAGAAATACACACGTGGACGGCGCCTGTGGCTCAAAGGGGTAGGGCGTCAGTCCCATATGCCGGAGGTGGCGGGTTCAAACCCAGCCCCGGCCAAAAACCACAAAAAAATAAATAAATAAATAAATAAATAAATAAAAAAGGGGGGGCGCCGGCCCCATATACCAAGGGTGGTGGGTTCAAACCCAGCCCCGGCCAAACTGCAACAAAAAAAAATAGCCGGGCATTGTGGCAGGTGCCTGTAGTCCCAGCTGCTCGGGAGGCTGAGGCAAGAGAATCATGTAAGCCCAAGAGCTGGAGGTTGCTGTGAGCCGTGTGACGCCACGGCACTCTACCAAGGACAGTAAAGTGAGACTCTGTCTCTACAAAAAAAAAAAAAAAAGGTAGAAAGTTCAATTTAATTTCTATATACTAACAGTGAACACGCCAGAGGGTGACACAGTGAGACTCTGTCTCAAAAAACAAACAAACAAAAAAAAAAAAAAGAAATACACACAAATGCCTATTTATACAGACACATTTTTATGGTGACAAAGACCTTCCTTAGAATGACCTCACAAGCAAGCATTCTCCTGGTTGATTTAGCAAAATTAAAATTAAAGCCTACTGTAAAAGTGTTCCCTTCTCTCCATATCCACGCCAGCATCTGCAGTTTTGAGATTTTGTGATGTGGGTCGTTCTCACTGGGGTTAGATGATATCTCAAAGTGGTTTTGATTTGCATTTCTCTAAAACTTGTATAACATTTTTGGAAGGAACCCTCAAAGAACTCAAACAAGACCTCTCATTTGATTCTGCAATCCCATTACCCAGAAGAAAAAAAAAATCCTTTTACCATAGGACACTTGCACTAGACTGTTTATCATGGCTCAATTTATAACTGCCAAAATGTGGAAACAGCCTAGATGCTACCAACCTAGGAATGGATTAACAAGCTGTGGTAGGTGTATACTATGGAATACTATTCAGCTGTCGAAAAAGATGGAGATTTTACATCTTTTGTATTAACCTAGATGGAAGTGGAACACATTGTTCTTAGTAAAGCATCACAAGAATCCTATGTACTCAGTTCTGATATGAGGACAATTAATGACCTAGTACACAGTAGAGTGTGGGGAAAGGGGAGAGCAGAGAGAGGGAAGGAGGTAGGTGAATGGGGGTCACAGTGTGTGACACGCCTTTTGGGGGCAGGACACAATTATAAAAGGGGCTTCACTAACAAAGACAATCAATGTAACCTGGTTCTTTGTACCCTCAAAGAATCCCCAACTATGAAAATAAATAAATTAAAATTAAAAAATTAAAATCCACAATTTATTAGAAAAAAATTAACAAAGTAAAAGAGACCATAATTGCAAAATATTTATAAATGTATGTATAGATGAAAAATGTGTCTTCATTCTACAGAGAATTCTTTCAAATAAAAACAAATACTAAATTCTAATTTTAAATTATGCAAAGTACCTTTTTTAACATCCACAAGTGACCTATGCCCATAAGAAAAAGTATTTAGTGTTCTCAGTAAGAGAATTTAAATAAAAAGAGGAATGAAATACTGTTTTTTATCCACAAAACTTGTGAGGATTCACAGTAATGGTCCTTATAGAGCTGCTAAAAATTTATGACTTTAGACATAAAAAGCTTGGTCGTAAGTACCATATTTTAAAAATGTGTTTGCTTTTTACCCATCAATTCCATGACACTAAAGTGTCTTTAGAAAATAATTGGAGATATATGCAATTTATTTTTCTCAGCATTGCTTAAAACAGCAACTTATAAAGAAATACTCACCAGGCACGGTGGCTCACACCAGTAATCCCAGCACTTGGGAGGCTGAGGTGGGTGGATTGGCTGAGCTCACAGGTTAGAGACTAGCCTGAGCAAGAATGAGACTCCATCTCTAAAATATACCCAGGCATTATGGTGGGTGCCTGTACTTCCTGCTACTTGGGAGGCTGAGGCAAGGGAATCACTTGACCTAAGAGTTTGAGGTTCCTGTGAGCTAAGACACCATGGCCTCTACCAAGGGTGACCAAGTGAAACTCTATCTCCAAAAAAAAAAAAGAGATACCCATACAATGGATTTGAGAAAAAAAATTCAGTACATCCATAGGAGAGAATTGTATGTTACTGTTAAAGGTGGTCTTACTTACAGAAGTTTATTAATATGCAAAGAAGTAATTTGGCATCTCAAGTGAGAATAAAAGTCTATATTATTATGCATACACACAAAGACTATGGTCTTGTGTTAGCAAAAAAAAAAAATGCACAAAATGTGATGACATTTGTTATTTCCAAGCATTCATATTTTCTATTATAATAGAAAAATGAAATTTTTTCTATTTCTTATCTGTGATTTTTCCAATGGGTGTATATAAAAACTTGAACGAGGTAAAGTCTCCATCTTTCTTTAAGGCTGCATGATACTCCATGGTGTACATGGATGGAGCTGGAACATATTCTTCTTAGTAAAGTGTCTCAAGAATGGAAGAAAAAGTATCCAATGTACTCACCCTTATTATGAAACTAATGTAGGACCTTCACATGAAAGCTATAACCCAGTTACAACCTAAGAATAGGCAGAAAGGGGAAAGGGAGGGGAGGGGAGGGAGGGGGGAGAGAGGGGGAAGGAGGGGGATTAATGGGATTACACCTGCGGTGCATCTTACAAGGGTATATGTGAATCCTAGTAAATGTGGAATGTAAAGATCTTAGCAAAATAACTAAGAAAATGCTACAAAAGCTATCTTAACTAATGTGATGAAAATGTGTCAAACGATCTATGAACCAAGTGTATGGTGCTCCACGATCATACTAATGTACACAGCTATAGTTTAATAAAAAAATAAATAAAATTAAAAAAATAAAAAAAATAACTTGAACGAAAGGTTTATTACTAATGAAATCATACTTGGGAAGAGGAGGAATGTGAATTCTGTAAAAATTAAAATAAATTTTTACTTTCTTTAAATATTTCTATTACTTTTTTTTTTTTGAGACAATCTCAGTTTGTCATTCTTGGTAGAGTGCTGTAGTGTCATAGCTCACAGCAACCTCAAAATTTTGGGCTCAAGCCATCCTCTTGCCTCAGCCTCTCAAGTAGCTGGTACTATAGGAGCCTGCCACAATACCTGGATATTTTTAGGGACAGGGTTTCACTCTTGTCCAGGCTGGTCTGCATAAGACCAGTTCCATTTTAGTCTTTTAAAAATGGAACTCCTGGGTGGCGGTTGTGGCTCAGTGAGTAGGGCGCCAGTCCCATATGCCAGAGGTGGCAGGTTCAAACCCAGCCCCGGCCAAAAAAAAAAAAATTGGAACTCCTAAGGGCAGGCAATCCACCTTCCTCAATCTCCCAGACTGCTAGGATTACAGGCATGAGTTGCTGTGCCTGCCACTGTTATCTTTAATATGGATGGTACCTTCTTTCAACTTTTAGCCTCTTCAGAAGTAAAGGGAATCTTTTATCTGTGCTTGTATATTTTAATATATATACATTTTACTTTATATGTGTTTTTCTTTTATAGATTTAGTATGATGTGCTTTTATAGATTAATCATTTAATTTTCATTCACTGTGTCCATATTAAAATAAAAATAGGAAATATAAATTATTTTTGCCATTGTAAAAGTATTGCTTTTCTTTATGTGTTTTAAGAATATTGAACTTGCCAACTATATTTGTCCATTCTTTTAATCTGTTTATACATTGAGCTTCCCTGAATACCTATCATATAGCAGACATATTTTATTTTTTTAGTGATCCTTTCATCCTTAAAAAGTTCATGTTTCCTTGACCAGCTAGAGAAAATTCAGAGATTTAAAAGTGGAATATTAGACTCAGCACCTATAGCTCAGAGGCTAGGGCACCAGCCATATACACCAGAGCTGGCGGGTTCAAACCCGGCCCAGGCCTGCCAAACTACAACAACAACAAGGCAAAATAGCCAGGCATTGTGGCGGGTGCCTGTAGTCCCAGCTACTTGGGAGGCTGAGGCAAGAGAATCACTTAAGCCCAAGAGTTTGAGGTTGCTGTGAGCTGTGATGCCATGGCACTCTACTGAGGGCAACATAGTGAAAATGTCTCAAAAAAACGTGGAATAGTAGGAGTTAATCTCAAATGAAACTTTTGCTCCCTCTTGTCAAACTAAAATATGTCTGAAGCTAGAAAATTGTAAAAGATTATCTTGAACTCCCCTTTGAAAGATGTAACAGTCAAATATTAATCATTCAAAATATTTGATTTGTTTACATTTGATAAATCAATATATTGAATAGATGAGCCACACTTCTTCATTTGAATCATGAGTTTCTTTTGACTTAAAGTAAGAATTAGTTTGTTTTAAAACTTTTTTTTTTTTTTTTTTGTAGAGACAGAGTCTCACTTTACTGCCCTTGGTAGAGTGCTGTGGCATCACATGGCTCACAGCAACCTCCAGCTCTTGGGCTTACGTGATTCTCTTGCCTCAGCCTCCTGAGCAGCTGGGACTACAGGCGCCCACCACAACGCCCAGCTATTTTTTTGTTGCAGTTTGGCAGGGGCTGGGTTTGAACCTGCCACCCTCGGTATATGGGGCCGGCGCCCTACTCACTGAGCCACAGGTGCGACCCTGTTTTAAAACTTTTTATTACTTCCTCCCTCTTTCCTCATAGTACTGTTAAGAACTAAAGTTTGTTTAAATGTGAATCATACAGCTAGACTGCCATAGACCTATTTTACATACTGTATTCCACTGAACGGAAGGCACAATGGATTGTGTGATGCTCCATTATATTAAGTATTGATAAGAGATTTTTTAAAATACTGCTTATAGTTGTAATAATTTGTGAATTACAAGTGGAATTCCACTATCAGACATGTTAAAATGTGAGAAAATAAGCATCTCAGAATTATTGATATACAATGCTATCTCTGATTATTCAAACATACCACAGGTAGGTATAATTGTATCATTTTATTTGATTTAAATGTTGTCTTTGTTACATAGTAGTAGCTAATAATTACGATATCTAATATTATCAATATGTTATCTGTGTTAGGAATACTTTGCATAGATTCTCATTGGAGCATCAGAGTGGTGACCTGTGAGACAGCTACTACTTTTATGCCTATTTTACTGATAAGGAAATTGAGGTCTAAGCAATAGCTAATAAGGGATAGAGTTTAAAGTAGGATCTAAACCCAAGTTGAACTGAATCCAAGGCCATACGCACTCTATTCAAATAGGCTGCTCTTTTATTAATGGGAGGGGGTGATACGTGCTAATCAATACTGTACTTTACAGGAAAATGAAATATGCATTCAAAAGCAGAGGAATAACTTACTATGTAATATGTACAATTAAATAAGTGTATGTTTTGAGATAGTGCACCACAATTTCCTCAAAAATCCTCTTCCTTCCACAGGACTGCTCTGCATTTGGCCTGTGCCAATGGCCATATAGAAGTGGTAAAGTTCCTGCTGAGCAGAAAATGTGAAGTTGACATGGGTGATAATGAAGACAGGACACCTTTGATGAAGGTATATAGTAGCCAACTAGTTCAGCATGAGCTGGATCTGACTTAAATGCATAAAATACATAGAATAAAATTGAAGTTATCTCCTTTAAATATAATGACTTGGTGAAACCTGTGGAATACTTACTTTGAATTCTTAAAAGCTACCATCTATTTCTTGATCTAATACTTACAGGCTATACAACACCAGGAAACGGAATGTGCATTTAATCTGCTAGACTATGGAGCAGATCCAAATGTAACGGATGACTACAGCAACACTGCTCTCCACTATGCTGTGTACAGTGGGAATATAGTTTTAATAACAAAACTGCTTTCATGTGGTGCAAATATCGAAACCAAAAACAAGGTATAGCTCAACTGCCTTTATTTTCAAAATCTGTTGATATGTAAAGGCATTTGTTTTAATATTGTCATATGTAACGGTCAGTTTTCCATAATTGGAAGTTCAGGCATTCCCTGAATGAAAATAAAGAAGGTATCCCAAAAATGGATATGTATTTTAAGAAAGGAAAATACTGTATTAAAATTGTAATGCTCAGGTGAGGTAAAATGACTAACTGGAGCCAGCTTTCAACAGAAGCTCCAATCCAGAGGGAGAGATAACAGCCAAAATAAACCTAATAAAGCTGAAGGTCAGGAACTGAGCTGAGAGAGATTTTTGTCTTGTTTTGTTTGTTTTGTTTTGTTTTGTTTTTGTGAAACAGAGTCTCAAGCTGTTGCCCTGGTTAGAGTGTCATGGTATCACAGCTCACAGCAACCTCAAACTCTTGCACCCAAGTGATTCTCCTGCCTCAGCCTCCCAAGTAGCTGGGACTACAGGTGCTCACCACAATGCCCAGCTATTTTTTTAATGCAGTTGTCATTGTTGTTTAGCAGGCCCTGGGCCGGGCTGGAACCTGCCAGCCTCAGTGTATGTGGACGGCACCCTACCCACTGAGGTATGGGCACCACCCATGAGAGAGAAGATTGTTAAGTGCATGTCATCCCTCCTGAGGCAAGCTGCAACCCCAAGGAAGCAAATTTCAGGTACAAAACCATCCCAAAGAGGACAAAAGTCTGTCTCTTCCCCCAAGAGAGTGGCTTGCTGTGTGCTCTGTACAAGCGAGCAGTGAGCAGAAGACCTCGTATTTCATCACAGGGGAGACAGCTGCTGAAGGCCAGGACTCCTTCTCCAGAGACATCTTGTTGTGAGCCGTGGCATTCTCTTGTCGAGCATAATAGTTGAAAAAATATTTTCCCTGCCTTTCTGAACTCCTATTCCACCCTTCCCCCCCTCTCCTGGCAGTTGGAAGTTTACCCCCTGCAGAGCCCAGAGTATCTGGCAGTTCCTTGCTAGGGCTGGGCATTGTATGGGCCACAGGACAGCTGTGCTCAAACTATGACTCAAGTAGAAGCAGAGAGACACAAGGGGAGGGGGACTGGCCTGGAGCTATGAAATTCATAGTGGGGATACATGAGGTAGCACCTCCAACCAGGGAGGAACCCCCAACTATGGAGGCACCCCCATCCATGGAGTCTCTGGTGGCATCTCCAACATGGTGGTGCACTCCTGCTGGGGTCAAATTTGGGACAGACACCTCCCCAATTCTGTGGACCACTGGAGGGAGCCAGACCTTGCCCTGCAGGGGTACCAGAGGATGAGTGCCTCCAGGGCAGAGGAGCAGTCTCTGAGGGAAAGAATCATGAGCAGCAACATTCACCCCCAACTTGGAACAGACTCAGGTGGAACACTCACCAGTTTCCAAAGAGCAGTGGAAGGAGTCAGGCTTCAGCTCCACCTGCCTGCTGGTGGAAGAGTGCAGTGGCCTGGCCAAAGAAGAATTGACTCCCCTTTGACTCTGGCAGGCACAAATTCCTGATGCATTTCATCATTGGAGGGAACTGGGCCACAGCCCCATGGAGTTATCAGTGACTGGGCATGGTGGAGGTGCAAGGTGGGGAAGAAGGTGCCAATCCTCCTGGACTAACTCTTTTGCTGGAGCAAGTCACACTTCAGCTGCCAGTGGACCCCTACTGTCTCATTGCTGGAGACCTTTTGTACTCTTCCACTTGAACAGCAATTATGCTGCCAAGGACAATGGGTTTGGCACTCTTGACCTGGGCTGGCCACCTACAAGGTGGACCCCACAAGGTTGAGCCTTGGTTGTGTTGTAGTGATAGAGACTGATCCTCCTCTTCCAGTTGTTGCCAATGGCGAGCAGGGTGTTTTAGTTGCTTGTATCTCTCCCCAGCTGAGATTTCAGCCCTAAGCCACTGATTCACTAGGATTGGACAGAGGCTGGCTGAATACAAGATGGAATCACCTAGCTCCATCACACCAAACAGGTCGCCAGAGTCTCAGGCTGCAGGATTGAAAGGTATCTTTGTAAAGTGGTAGGAGAAAAGCCACAGTCACCAGTCTCAGCTCTTTGGTAAAGTGCTGATTGACTACAACTCTGGGAGTCCTCAATACAATTTTACCTTACCAGCTTCTCTAGCCAAAGGGTGGAACCAAAGAAAAACTATGGCAACATGAATAATCAGAGTAGATCAACTCCCCAAGGAATGACAAAGAAGACACAACAGAAGATGCTATTCATTAAAAAAATGGCTGAAATGTCAGAAATAGAGTTCAGATATGGATGTCAAATAAGATTAATACAATGGAAATAAAGTTTGAATTAGAAATTCAAGGAGTAGTTCAAAAGTTGTCTCAAAAAAATCAATGAATTCACAGACCTTGCCCTGCAGGGGTACCAGAGGATGAGTGCCTCCAGGGCAGAGGAGCAGTCTCTGAGGGATTTAGACAAATGTGAAAATAAATCTCCAAAGATTTAGACAAATGCGAAAATAAATTGCAGACCTCAAAGAATTGAGAAATAGAGTAGAATCCCTCAGGAATAGAATCAAGCAGGTAGAAGAGAGGATCTCTTGACGTCGAAGACAAAACTTTTTTTTTTTTTTTGAGACAAGAGTCTCACTTTGCACACTTGGTAGAGGGCCATGGCATCATAGCTCACAGCAACCTCAAACTCTTGGGCTCAAGCGATTCTCTTGCCTCAGCCTCCCAAGTAGCAGAGACTACAAACGTCTGCCACAACACCAGCTATATTTTTTTAGAGACAGGGTCTCGCTGTGGCTAAGGCTGATCTCGAACCCGTGATCTCAGGAAATCCATTTGCCTCGGCCTTCCAGAGTGCTAGGATTACAGGCATGAGCCACCTTGCCCAGTATGAAGACAAAACTTTTGGACGCTCCCAAATGCTCAAAGAGGCAGAGAAGTGGAAAGCAAAAATGGATCACTCCCTGTAAGAGTTATGGGGCAACTCCAAAATAGTAAACATTCACCTTTTGGGAATTCATGAAGGACAAGAGGATGGTCCTAATGGCACAATACTCTACTCCAAAATACAATGGAGGAGAATCTCCCAAGCACGGCAAGAGATACAGAAATTCAGATAGAGGACAGTTTCAGAACCACAGCATGACTCAATCCAAATAAAACATTTCCTAGACACATGTAATTAATTTTGCCAAAGTTAATATGAAGGAGAAAATTCTGCGAGCAGCCAGACAGAAGAAAATCATAACCTGCAAGAGGAAGAATATTAGAATGATTGCAGATCTCTCAGCTGAAACTTTTCAAGCCAGAAGAGGATAGTCATCAACCTTCAAGCTCCTATAACAAAAAAACTTCCAGCCCAGGATCCTGTATCCAGCTAAGCTGAGTTTCATTTGTAATGAAGAAATCAAATACTTTATGAATTACGCATGTTGAAGAAATTTGCCATAACTAAACCAGCTTTCCAGAATACTCTCAGACCCATCCTCCATAATGACCAGCTTAATGGTCTACCACCAAAGTAAACTCACCCAGAAACCCGTGAACAAAACCTAACATCTATAATGGTGAAAGGATTAAAAATATCCCCTGGAAACTTGAAAAACATGACAACCAAAACACTACCAGGCTTATCAATACTCTAAATTAATGTGAACGGCTTAAATTGTCCCCTAAAGAGGCACAGGTTGGCTGACTGGATACAAAAACTCAGGCCGGATACTCATTGTTGCATACAAAAATCTCATCTTACCTTAAAGAATAAAAATAGACTGAGGGTGAAGGGATGGACATCTGTAATTCAGGCAAGTAGAAATCAGAAAATAGCAGATATAATAGGCTTTAAACCAATAAAGGTAAGGAACGACAAGGATGGTCACTTCATATCTGTCAAGGGAAACATTCAAAATGAATAGATTTCAATTATAAACATGTGCCCAACCAGAAGGCTCCTCAATTTATAAAAGAAACCGTGATAGACGTGAACAATTCATTTTTTATTTATTTAGTTATTTATTTTATATATAATACATACATTATTTTTTTTTTTTTTAGAGACAGAGTCTCACTTTATCACACTTGATAGGATGCCATGGTGTCACAGCTCACAGCAACCTCCAATTCCTGAGCCTAGGTGATTCTCTTGCCTCAGCCTCCTAAGTAGCTGGGACTACAGGCACTTGCCACAGTGTCTGGCTATTTTTGTTGTTGTTGTTCTTGCAGTTGGCCAGAGCCAAGTTTGAACCTGCTACCCTCAGTATATGGGGCTGGCGCCTTACCAACTGAGCCACAGGCACTGGCCCAGACATAAACAATTTGATATCTTCCTGTACTGTAATAGTTGGAGATTTTATCACCAAGTTGGCAGTGTTGGATAGATCCTACAAGAAGAAACTAAACAAAAAAAATATTGGACTTAAACTTGACCCTACAACAATGGACTTAACAGATATCAACAGAACGTTTCATCCTAATAAAACTGAATGCACATTCTTTGCATCAGCTCATGGAACATCCTCCAGAATTGATCACATCTTAGGTTACAAGTCTAACCTCACCAAATTTAAAAGAATAGAAATTGTTCTTTGTATTTTCTCGAACCACCATGGAATAAAAGTTGAACTCAACAACAACAGGAATCTTCATACTCAAAAAAAGTCATGGAAACTTAATAACCTTATGCTGAATGATAGCTGGGTCATAGATGAGATTAAGAAGGAAATTACCAAATTTTTGGAAGAAAATGATAATGAAGACACAAATTATCAAAACCTGTGGCATACAGCAAAGACAGTCCTAAGAGGAAAATTTATAGCATTGCAAGCCTTCCTCAAAAGAATGCAAAGAGAAGAAGTCAAGAACTTTTTTTTTTTATTGAATCATAACTGTATCCATTGATATGATCGTGGGGCATCATACACTCACTTTATAGAACATTTGACACATTTTTATCACAATGGTTAACATAGCCTTTCCGGCGTTATCTCAGTTACTGTGCCAAAACATTTACATTCTACATTTACCAAGTTTTGACTTAATGGGACATCTCAAGCAACTGGAAAAAGAAGAACATTCCAACCCCAAACCCAGAAGAAGAAAAGAAATAACCAAAATTAGAGCAGAATTAAATGAAATTAAAAACAAAAGAACCATTCAGAAGATTGAAAAATCAAAAACTTGATTTTTTGAAAAGATTAATAAAATTGACAAAACTTTAGCTAACCTAACCAGAAAAAGAAAAGTAAAATCCCTAATTCATCAATCAAAAATGATAAAGGTGAAACAACAACAGACATGTCAGAAAATCAAAAAATCCTTAATGAACACTATCAAAACCTCTATTCTGAGAAATATGAAAATCTGGAGGAAATAGACCAATACCTGCTAGCATGCCACCTTGCTAGACTCAGCCACAAAGAATTAGAAATGTTGAAGAGACCTATATAAAGCACTGAAATAGCATCAACCATAAGAAATCTCCCCAAAAACAAAAGTCCAGGACTTTTGGCTTCACATCAGAATTCTACCAAACCTTTAAAGAGGAACTAGGGGAGGGTGGAGCAAGATGACGGTCGAGTAACATCGTCCCTGCAACTGGGCACGGTTGGGGAGATAAGACTCCAGGCATCTCTGGCTGGTGGGATCTGCCTATAATAATCCCCTGAGGATATAGGAAGTCAGCAAGGGACTTCTGGATCACAAGAGGAGGACAAAAACAATGGAAAACTGGCAAGTGATTGCGTGTGTTCGATCGACCTAATCCCGCCAGCAACCGTAAGTACAGGCAGCATTGAGACTACAAACCAGAAAGGCCTTACCTGTGAACTGTTTTGGTGTTTTGGGGACCTGGCACTCAGTTGAGCTGCCTTGGGGAGAGCTTGAGCAGGAGTGCGGAGAACTTTGGCCATTGTCTAGGGCCCCACACTGAGCCAATGAGCTGGGCCACAGGGAGCCATTGTGAGAGAACTGCCCCAGCAAGCTCCGCCCTCGGGGTCCCAGAGCAAGGATCGGGTGGAAGGTAGTAACCTAGTGACTGAGCAGCCTAATGGAGGGGACTGAGCTGCCTTACAGCCTTAAGCCTTGGGGCAGGCTGAGACTGGTTTTGGCACACTAGAGCCTCGGGCTGCTGCCCTGGGTAGAGTGCCATGGCGTCACAGCTCATAGCACCCTCAAACTCCTGGGCTAGGTGCCGCCTGGACCTCCATAAAAGCTGTACCACGACCCCTGACCTGCAATGCATGCCGCCGGGCTTCCGCATACCTGACCGTGCAACCCCACGTCCTCCCTCCTTTATCCTCCCTGCCACCACACTGGCCCGCTTGTCTGGCCAGGGATACTGGCAGCCACGTACCCTCTGGAGCCCTCCCTGCCTCTGCGCAGAGCCCTTCTCCTGGCCAGAGACTGCTGGAGCCTTGGGCACTCTGTGCCAAAGTCAATGAGTGCCAGGTACTCCCAGAACCATGCTCATCACCTCCCGCTCTGTTGCTGAATCCAGGTGTGTCACGCGCCAGAGGTGCTTCCACAAACAGAACTCCCTAGCAGGGTCAGCCCCAGAGGAACTACACAGGGTCACTCACTACACAGATCCAGCAAAAATAGAGTGATCCCACTGGGGTCTAATCTTGGAGAGACACCTCCCCAACTTAGAAACGCCGGAGGCAACAGTGAAAAACAATCATGAGGCGAAATCAACAGAAAAGCTCTGGCAATATTAATAATAAGAGTAGATCAACTACTCCAAGGATCAATGGGGCAGACACAGCACAAGATCCCATGCACAAACAAATAGCTGAGCTGTCAGAAATCGAATTCAGAATCTGGATAGCAAATAAGATCAAATTAGAATTCCAAGCAGTAACCCAAAAGATATCTCAAGAATTCAACAAATTCAAAGACCAAATGACCAAAGATTTTGACACATTGAGACAAGAAGTTGCAGCCCTCAGAGATCTGAGAAACACAGTAGAATCCCTCAGTAACAGAATGGACCAAGCAGAAGAAAGGATTTTTGATATTAAAGACAAAGCTTTCGAATGCTCCTAAACTCTCAAAGAGGAAGAGAAATGGAGGGCAAAAACAGATCACTCTCTCAGAGAGCTCTGGTATAATTCGAGGAAAATCAATATTTGTCTTATAGGAATCCCCGAAAGTGACAAAGTGGCTTCACAAGGCAGAGTCTCTTCTCCATGAGATTATGAAGGAGAACTTTCAAGACCTGCCAAGAGATTCTGAAATACAGATAGCAGACAGTTTCAGAACTCCAGCACGACTCAACAGAAATAAGACATCCCCCAGACACATCATAATCAATTTCACTAAAATTAATATGAAGGACAAAATTCTGAAAGCTGCCAGACGAAAGAAAACCATTACCTACAAGGGGAAGAATAATAGAATAACTGCAGATCTCTGTGCTGAAACCTTTCAAACTAGAAGAGGATGGTCATTGACTTTTAATCTCCTAAAACAAAATAACTTTCAACTCAAGATCCTGTACCTGGCCAAAATGAGTTTCATTTTTGATGGAGAAATTAAATACTTCAATGACATTAACATGTTGAAGAAATTTGTCATAACTAAACAGGCTCTCCAGGATATTCTCAGACCTATCCTCCATAAAGACCAGTGTAATCCTCCACCACAAAACTAGAACCACCCAAAAATTTTGATCAAATTCCAACTTCCACAGTTGCAAAAGGATTAAAAATGTCCACCGGACTCTCAAAAGGCTTATCAATATTCTCAAGTAATGTGAATGGTGTAAATTGTCCTCTAAAGAGGCACGGGTTGGCTGACTAGATACAAAATCTCAAGCCAGATATCTGCTGCATACAACAATCTCATCTTACATTAAAAGACAAATATAGACTCAAGGTGAAGGGGTGGTCATCTATACTCAAGGCAAATGGAAAGCAGAAAAAAGCAGGTGTTGCAATCCTATTTGCAGATGCAATAGGCTTTAAACCAACTAAAATAAGGAAGGATAAGGATGGACACTTCATATTTGTTAAAGGTAATACTCAATATGATGAGATTTCAATTATTAATATTTATGTACCCAACCAGAATGCACCTCAATTTCTAAGAGAAATTCTAACAGACATGAGCAACTTGATTTCCTCCAGTTCCATAGTGGTTGGAGATTTTAACACCCCTTTAGCAGTGCTGGATAGATCCTCCAAAAAGAAGCTAAGCAAAGAAATTGTAGATTTAAACTTAACCATTCAACATCTGGACTTAAAAGACATCTACAGAACATTTCATCCCAACAAAACTGAATACACATTCTTCTCATCAGCCCACAGAACATACTCCAAAATCAAACACTTCCTGGGCACAAATCTAACCTCAGCAAATTTAAAATATAGAAATTATACCTTGCATCTTCTCAGACCATCATGGAATAAAAGTTGAACTCAATAACAATAGGAACCTGCATACCCATTCAAATACATGGAAGCTAAACAACCTTATGCTGAAGGAGAGATGGGTTACAGACGAGATTAAGAAGGTAATCACCAAATTTTTGGAACAAAACAACAATCAAGACACGAATTACCAGAACCTCTGGGATACTGCAAAGGCAGTCCTAAGAGGGAAATTTATAGCACTGCAAGCCTTCCTCAAGAAAATAGAAAGAGAGGAAGTTAATAACTTAATGGGACATCTCAAGCAACTGGACAAGGAAGAACACTCCAACCCCAAACCCAGTAGAGGAAAAGAAATAACCAAAACCAGAGCAGAACTAAACGAAATTGAAAACAAAAGATTATATAACAGATCAATAAATCCAAAAGTTGGTTTTTTGAAATGATCAATAAAATAGATAAACCTTTGGCCAACCTAACCAGGAAAAATGAATATAGAGGCAAAAATATTCAATAAGATCCTAGCAAACAGAATTCAGCAACACATCAAACAAATTATACACTGTGACAAAGTTCATTTTATTCCAGGGTCTCAAGGTTGGTTCAACATATGTAAATCTATGAATATAATACATCACATAAACAAAATAAAAAAGGCCATATTATTCTCTCAATTTATGCAGAAAAATCTTTTGATAATATCTAACATCCTTTCTTCATCAGAGCAAATAAGAAAATTGGCTTAGGTCATTTCTTGGACTGATAGAGGCAATCTACAGCAAGTCCACAGACAATATCATATTGAATGTAATAAAATAGAAAACATTTCCACTCAGATCTGTACTAGACAAGGATGCCCATCATCTCCACTGCTATTCAACATAGTAATGGAAGTCTTAGCCATCACAATCAGGCAAGAGAAGGTGATCAGGGTATCCAATAGGGTCACAGGCGATCAAAGTCTCACTCTTCACAGATGATATGATTTTATACCTGGAAAACCCCAGGGACTCCACTACAAAACTCTTAGAAGTAATCAAGGAATATAGCAGCATCTCAAGATAAAAAATGAATATTTACATATCAGTAGCTTTTATATATACCAACAATAGTCAAGCTGGAAAAAATAGTCTGGGACTCTATTCTTTTACAATTGCACCAAAGAAGATGAAATGCCTCAGAATATATCTAAAAGGAGACATGAAATATCTCTATAAAGGGAATTACAAAACTTTGAGAAAGGAATTGGCAGAAGATAACATATGGAAGAACATACCATGCTCACAGCTGGGAAGAATCAACATTGTTAAAATGTCCATACTACCCAGAGCAATATACAAAATTAATGCAATCCCTATTGAAGCACCATTGTCATACTTTAAAGATCTGGAAAAAACAGTACTTCATTTTATACGGAATCAGAAAAAAACTCAAATACCCAAGACATTACTCAGAAATAAAAACAAATCAGAAGGAATCATGCTACCAGACTTGAGGCTATAATATAAATCTATAGTGATCAAAATAGCATGGTACTGGCATAATAATATAGAGGTAGATGTATGGAACAGAATTGGGAACGAAGAGATGAACCCAGCCTCTTGTCATTTGATCTTTGATAAGACTATCAAAAACATAAATGGGAGAAAGATTCCCTATGTAACAAAAGGTGCTGTGTGAATTGGCTGGTGACTTGTAGAAGACAAACTGGACCCACACCTTTTACCCTTAACAAAAATTGATTCCCACTGGATAAAAGATTTAAACTTAAGACATGAAACTATAAACATACTTAGAGAGAGTGCAGGAGAAACACTTGAAGAAATTGTCCTCAGAGAATATTTTATGAAGAGGACCACAACCACCCCCGGCAAGTGAAGCATCACCAAAAATATATTACTGGGATCTAATCAAACTAAAAAGCTTCTGTTCAGCCAAGAACACAGTAAGTAAAAAAAGCATACAGCCCTCAGAATGGAAGATTGCTCAGTGCTCATATCTAAGTGGATAGGATGCCAGCCACATACATCAAGGCTGGTGGTTCAAACCCAGCCCAGGCCTGCCAAACAACAATGATAACTACAGAAAAAAAAAGAAAAAAAGATAGCTGGACATTGTGGTGGCACCTGTAGTTCCAGCTACTTGGGAGACTGAGGGAAGAGAATCACTTAAGCCCAAGAATTTGAAGTTGCTGTGAGCTGTGACACCATGGCACTCTACTGAGGGTGACATGCTGAGACTTTGTCTTAAAAAAAAAAAAAGTAGAAGAATAGGAGAAGTTATTTGCAGGGTATGTTTCTGACAAAGGTTTGATAACTAGAAACCACAGAGAACTCAAACTAATTAACAAGAAAAGAACAAGTGATCCCATTTCATTGTGGGCAAGAGACTTGAACAGAAGCTTCTCTGAAGAAGACAATTGCATGGCTTACAGACACATGAAAAAATGCTCATCATCTTTAATCATCAGAGAAATGCAAATCAAAACCACTTTGAGATATCATCTAACTCCAGTAAGTGTAGCCCACATAACAAAATCCCAAAACTACAGATGTTGGTGTGGGTGTGGAGAAAAGGGAACACTTCTGCACTACTGGTGGAAACACAAGTTAACATGTTCCTTTTGGAATGAAGTTTGAAGAATACTTTGGAAACTAAAAGTAGACCTACCATGCGATCCTGCAATTCCTCTACTAGGTATGTGTCCAGAAGACCAAAAATCATTTTACAATGAAGATATCTGCATCAGAATGTTTATTGCAGCCCAATTCATAATTGCCAAGTCATGGAAGAAGCCCAAGTACCCATTGACCCATGAATGGATTAATAAACTGTGGTATGTGTATACCATGGAATATTAGACAGCCTTAAAGAAGATGGAGACTTTACCTCTTTTTTTTTTTTTTTTAATTGTTGGGGATTCATTGGACTTTACCTCTTTTATGTTTTCATGGATGGAGCTGGAACATATTCTTCTTAGTAAAGTGTCTCAAGAATGGAAGAAAAAGTATCCTATGTACTCAGTACTATTACGAAACCAATAACTAATCACCCATACTACCATACGAAAGATAAAACACAACTATAGCCCAGAATGAAGGAGGGAAGAGGAAAGTTGAGGGGAGGGGAGGGGGGATGCCAGGTGGAGGAAGGGCAATCAGGGGACCTCACCTATGGTGCCTATTGCAAAGGTACACGTCTAATCTATTAAGGGTAGAGTATAAATGTCTTAGCACAATAATTAAGTAAATGAAGTAAAGGCTATGTCAACCAGTTTGATGTAAGTATTCCAAATTGTATATAAAATCAGCACATTGTACCCTATAAATGCATTAATGTACACAGTTATGATTTAATTTAAAAAATGTTAAGAGAGATGAGAGATTAAAGATGGCAGCCGAGTAACAGCTTCCCTGCAACTGGGAACAGCGAGTCTGGGGAGACAAGACTCCAGGCATCTCTGGCCGATGGGATCTGCCTATAATCATCCCTTTGAGGATACAAGGAGCCAGCAAGGGACTTCTGGACCCCAAGAGGAGGACAAAAACAGTGGAAAACGGGCAAGTGGTTGCATGTGTTCGATCGACCTAATCACGCCTGCAAACATAAGTACAAGCAGCAGTGAGACTGCAAACCAGAAAGGCCTTACCTGTGAACTGTTTTGGTGTTCTTAGACTTGGCATTCAGTTGAACTGCCTTGGGAAGAACTTGAGCAGGAGTGTGGAGAACTTTGGGCAATGTCTGGGGCCCCAGACTGAGCAACTGAGCTGAGCTCAGGAAACCATTCTGAAAGAACTGCCCCGGCAAGCTCCACCCTCAGGGTCTCAGAGCAAGGATTGGGTGGGTCAAAGTAACCTACTGACTGAGCAGCCTAAAGGCGGGAACTGAGCTGCCTTACAACCTTAATTCTTAGGGGCAGAGTGAGACGGTTTTGACACACTGTAGCCTTGGGCTGTTGCCCTGGGTGGAGTGCCGTGACATCACAGCTCATAGCAACCTCAAACTCCTGGGCCTGGTGCCACCCAGACCTCCATAAGAGCTGTGCAGTGACCCCCCAACTGGTGACCCGCCCCAAATAGGCCTCCACATACCCTGACCAGGAAATGCGGGAGCCACACAACCCTGTGTCCTCCCTCCTGTGTCCTCCCAGCTTCCACACTAGCCCGTTCATCTGGACAGGGACTCTGGTAGCTGCGTGCCCTTTGGAGCCCTCCCTGCCTCTGCTCAGAGCCCTTCTCCTGGCCAGAGACTGCTGGAGCCTTGGGGTCTCTGTGCCAAAGTCACTGGGCACCTGGCACTCCCAGAACCATGTGCACCACCCCCAGCCCTGTTGCTGGATACAGGTGTGTCACAAACTGGAGCTTCTTCCAGAGCCAGAACACCCTAGCTAGAGCAGCCCCAGAGGAACTACACAGGGTCACTCCCTACAAAGATCCAGCAACAATAGAGTGACCCGCTGGGATCTAATCTTGGAGAGACACCTCCCCAACTCTGAGGACAGCCAGAGGCAACAGTGAAAAACAATCATGAGGCGAAATCAACAGAAAAACTCTGGCAATATGAATAATCAGAGTAGATCAACTCCCCCAAGGATCAATTGGACAGAAACAGCACAAGACCCCATGCACAAACAAATAGCTGAGATGTCAGAAATTGAATTCAGGATCTGGATAGCAAATAAGATCGAATTAGAATTCCAAAAGTTATCTCAAGATTTCAACGGATTCAAAGACCAAATGACCAAAGATATTGACACATTGAGAGAAGAAGTTGCATCCCTCAAAGATATGAGAAACACAGTAGAATCCTTCAGTAACAGAATGGAGCAAGCAGAAGAAAGGATTTCTGACATTGAAGACAAAGCTTTCAAACACTCCCAAACCCTCAAAGAAGAAGAAAAATGGAGAGCAAAAACAGACCACTCAGAGAGCTCTCGGATAATTTGAAGAAAACCAATATTCATCTTATAGGGATCCCCAAAAGTGATGAAGTGGCCTCACAATGCACAGAGTCTCTTCTCCATGAGATTATGAAGGAGAACTTTCCAGACATGCCAAGAGGTTCCGAAATTTAGATAGCAGACAGTTTCAGAACTCCAGCATGACTCAACCCAAATAAGACATCCCCCAGACACATCATAATCAATTTCACTAAAGTTAATATGAAGGAGAAAATTCTGAAAGCTGCCAGATGAAAGAAAACCATTACCTACAAGGGGAATAATATCAGAATAACTGCAGATCTCTCTGCTGAAACCTTTCAAGCTAGAAGAGGATGGTCATTGAGTTCTAATCTCCTAAAACAAAATAACTTTCAACCCAGGATGCTGTACCCAGCTAAACTGAGCTTCATTTATGACGGAGAAATTAAATACTTCAACGACGAAGAAATTTGCCACAATTAAACCAGCTCTCCGGGACATTCTTAGACCTATCCTCCATAAAGACCAGCGTAATTCTCCACCACAAAAGTAAACTCACCCAAAAATTTTTTGATCGAATTCCAACTTCCACAGTCGGAAAAGGATTAAAAATGCCCACCGGTCTATCAAAAGGCTTATCAATACTCTCAATTAATGTGAATGGTTTAAATTGTCCTCTAAAGAGGCATAGGTTGGCGGACTGGATACAAAAACTCAAGCCAGATAACTGCTGCATACAAGAATCGCATCTTACATTAAAAGACAGATATAGAATCAAGGTGAAGGGATGGTCATCTATATTCCAGGCAAATGGAAAGCAGAAAAAAGCAGGCATTGCAATCCTGTTCACAGACGCAATAGGCTTTAAACCAACCAAAATAAGGAAGGATAAGGATGGACACTTCATATTTGTTAAAGGTAATACTCAATATGATGAGATCTCAATTATTAATATTTATGCACCCAACCAGAATGCACCTCAATTTATAAGAGAAACTCTAACAGACATGAGCAACTCAATTTCCTCCACTTACATAGTAGTTGGAGATTTCAACACCCCTTTAGCAGTCCTGGATAGATCCTCCAAAAAGAAGCTAAGCAAAGAAATTTTAGATTTAAACTCAACCATTCAACATCTGGACTTAACAGACATCTACAGAACATTTCATTCCCCAAAAAACTGAATACACATTCTTCTCATCAGCCCACGGAACATACTCCAAAATAGACCACATCCAAGGCCACAAATCTAACTTCAGCAAATTTTAAAAAATAGAAATTATTCCTTGCATCTTCTCAGACCATCATGGAATAAAAGTTGAACTAAATAACAACAGGAACCTGCATACCCATACAAAAACATGGAAGCTAAACAACCTTATGCTGAAGGATACATGGGTTATAGATGAGATTAAGAAGGAAATCACCGTATTTCTGGAACAAAACAACAATCAAGACACGAATTACCAGAACCTCTGGGATACTGCAAAGGCAATCCTAAGAGGGAAATTTATAGCACTGTAAGCCTTCCTCAAGAAAACAGAAAGAGAGGACATCAATAACTTAATGGAACATCTCAAGCAACTGGAGAAAGAAGAACACTTCAGCCCCAAATGCAGCAGAAGAAAAGAAATTGCCAATATCAGAGCAGAATTAAATGAAATTGAAAACAAAAGAATTATACAACAGATCAATAAATCCAAAAGCTGGTTTTTTGAAAAGATCAATATAATAGATAAACCTTTGGCCAACCTAACCAGGAAAAAAAGACTAAAATCTCTAATTTCATCAATCAGAATGAAATGGTAATGATGAAATAACAACAGACCCCACAGAAATTCAAAAAATCCTCAATGAATACTACAAGAAACTATACTCTCACAAATATGAAAATCTGAAAGAAATCGACCAATACCTGGAAGCATGACACCTACCAAGACTTAGCCAGAATGAAGTGGAAATGTTGAACAGGCCTATATCAAGTTCGGAAATAGCATCAACTATACAAAATCTCCATAAAAAGAAAAGCCCAGGACCAGATGGCTTTATGTCAGAATTCTAAAAAACATTTAAAGAAGAACTAGTTCCTATACTACTAAACCTCTTCCCAAATATAGAAAAAGAAGGAACATTACCCAGCACATTCTACGAAGCAATCATCACCTTGATCCCCAAACCAGGGAAAGACCCAACAAGAAAAGAAAATTATAGACCAATATCACTAATGAATATAGATGCTAAAATACTCAATAAGATCCTAACAAACAGAATCCAACAACACATCAAAAAAATTATACACCATGACCAAGTCGGATTTATCCCAGGGTCTCAAGGCTGGTTCAATATACGTAAATCTATAAATGTAATTCAACACATAAACAAACTTAAAAATAAAGACCATATGATTCTTTCAATTGATGCAGAAAAAGCTTTTGATAATATCTAGCATCCCTTCATGATCAGAGCACTTAAGAAAATTGGTATAGAAGGGACATTTCTTAAACTAATAGAGGCCATCTACAGCAAACCCGCAGCCAATATCGTATTGAATGGAGTTAAATTGAAACCATTTCCACTTAGATCAGGAACCAGGAAAGGTTGCCCATTGTCCCCATTGCTCTTTAACATTGTAATGGAAGTTTTAACCATTGCAATTAGGGAAGAAAAGGTGATCAAGGGTATCCAATAGGGTCAGAAGAGATCAAACTTTCACTCTTCACAGATGATATGATCGTATATCTGGAAAACACTAGGGATTCTAATACAAAACTTTTAGAAGTGATCAAGGAATATAGCAATGTCTCAAGCTACAAAATCAACACCAATAAATCTGTAACCTTTATATATACCAACAATAACCAAGCCGAACAAACAGTCAAGGACTCTATTCCTTTCACAGTAGTGCCAAATAAGATGAAATATTTGGGAGTATACCTAACAAAGGATGTGAAAGATCTCTACAAAGAGAACTATGAAACTCTAAGAAAAGAAATAGCCGAAGATGTTAACAGATGGAAAAACATACCATGCTCATGGCTGGGTAGAATCAATATTGTTAAAATGTCCATACTGCCCAAAGCAATATATAACTTTAATGCAATTCCTATTAAAGCTCCATTGTCATACTTTAAAGATCTTGAAAAAATAATACTTCATTTTATATGGAATCAGAAAAAACCTCGAATAGCCAAAACATTACTGAGCAATAAAAACACAGCAGGAGGAATCACGCTACCAGACCTGAGACTGTACTATAAATCAATAGTGATCAAAACAGCATGGTACTGGCACAAAAGCAGAGAAGTAGATGTCTGGAACAGAATGGAGAACTAAGAGATGGATCCAGCTACTTACCATTATTTGATGTTTGACAAGCCAAGTAAAAACATTCAGTGGGGAAATGATTCCCTATTTAACAAATGGTGCTGGGTAAACTGGCTGGCAACCTGTAGAAGATTGAAACTGGACCCATACTTTTCACCATTAATTAAGATAGACCCTCACTGGATAAAATATTTAAATTTATGACATGAAACTATAAAAATACTTGAAGAAAGTGCAGGGAAAACTCTTGAAGGAATCGGCCTGGGTGAATATTTTATGAGGAGGACTCCCCAGGCAATTGAAGAAGTATCAAAAATACACTACTGGGACCTGATCAAACTAAAAAGCTTCTGCACAGCCAAGAACATAGTAAGTAAAGCAAGCAGACAGCCCTCAGAATGGGAGAAAATATTTGCAGGTTATATCTCCGATAAAGGTCTAATAACCAGAATCCACAGAGAACTCAAATGTATTAACAAGAAAAGAACATGTGACCCCATCTCAGGGTGGGCAAGGGACTCAAAGAGAAAATTCTCTAAAGAAGACTGATGCAAGATCTACAAACACATGAAAAAAAGCTCATCATCCTTAATCATCAGAGAAATGCAAATCAAAACTACTCTGAGATATCACCTAACCCCAGTAAGAGTAGCCCACATAACAAAATCCCAAAACGAGAAATGTTGGCGTGGATGTGGAGGAAAGTGCACACTTTTACACTGCTGGTGGGAATGCCCACTAATACGTTCCTTCTGGAAGGATGTTTGGAGAATACTTAGAGACCTAAAAATAGACCTGCCATTCGATCCTGTAATTCCTTTACTAGGTTTATACCCAGAAGACCAAAAGTCACAATATAACAAAGACATCTGTACCAGAATGTTTATTGCAGCCCAATTCATAATTGCTAAGTCATGGAAGAAGCCCAAGTGCCCATCGACCCACAAATGGACTAATAAATTGTGTTACATGTATACCATGGAATACTATGCAGCCTTAAAGGAAGATGGAGACTTTACCTCTTTCAAGTTTACAAGGATGGAGCTGGAACATATTCTTCTTAGTAAAGTATCTCAGGAATGGAAGAAAAAGTATCCAGTGTACTCAGCCCTACTATGAAGCTAAATTACAGCTCCCACATGAAGACTATAACCCAACTATAGCACAAGACTATGGGGAAAGTGCCAAGGAAGGGGAAGGGAGTGGGGAGGTTTTGGTGGAGGGAGGGTAATGGGTGGGCCACATCTATGGGGAATCTTAGAATGGGTACAGGCGATTGCACTAATGTACACAGCTATGATTTAACAATAAAAAAATAAAAATAAATAAAAATGTTAAGAGAAAAAATAAAATATACATAGGTAGAAAAGTTTAATACTCGGAGGCTGGAAAATGTAATACTCGGGACCTCCAGCACTCTTGTCACGACGCTCGTGGTGGTGTTGCGCGTCCTGGGGACCTTGTGAGTTAAGAATCTGTGTACAGCTTGGAGGAAGAGGGAGGCGGAGCAAGATGGCAGCAGAGTAACAGCTTCCTTTCATCTGGGCACCGTGAGTCTGGGGAGATAGGACTCCAAGCATCTCTGGCTGGTGGGATCTGACTATCATCACCCCTGAGAGGATACAGGGAGTCAGCAAGAGACTTCTGGACCCCAAGAGGAGGACTAAAACAGTGGAAAACCGACAAGTGGTTGTGTGTGTTCAACCCATCTAAACCCGCCCACAACTGTAAGTTCAGTAGCAGCGAGACTGCAAACCACAAAGGCCTTACCTGTGAACTGTTTTGGTGTCTTTGGACTTGGCACTCAGCTGAACTGCCTTGGGGAGAGCCTGAGCGGGAGTGCGGAGAACATTGGCCTTTGTCTAAGGCCCCAGTCTGAGCCGCTGAGCCAGACGGATCTAATAGTGTTTGGTTCTGGGTCACAGGCAGCCATTGTGAGGGATCTGCCCCGGCAAGCTCCACGCTCAGGGTCGCAGAGCTAGAATTGGGTGGGAGCTGGTAACCCAGCGAACAAGTAGCCTAAGGGCGGGGTCTGAGCTGCCTTGCAGCCCTGACCCTCGGGGGCAGAGGGAGACCAGTTTTGGCACACAGGGTAAGTGGATAGCCACTTCAGCAGTGATTCCAGCGACAAGCACTTCCCTGGGAAATCTTCTGCTCAGCAAATTTACAAGTTCAAAGTGCCTTTTAAGTGGGCTGAAGAGAGATTTAGTGTGTCTACCTGTTGGGGTTTGAGAAACTAGCAGCCTCCAGTCGTATCAGAACTGTGATTAACATCTCATACCCCAGAAGACCACGTGTTGCCCAGACAATATTCAATACCATATACATACTGCTTTGTTTTTGGTTGTGTTTTTTTTTTTTTTTTGGATTGGTTTTTTTTTTGTTTATTTTGATGTTGTTGATTGTGTTTTGTTTTTTAAGTTCAACCTTTTCCATACAGATCCTTTTTCTTTTTCAATTTTTCTAGTTTAATTATAATTTCCCATTGCTGCCTATTTCAATAATTAGAACTTCATTTTTGTTAGTGTTTCTACCGCTATTATTTGGTTTTTCCAGCCAATTTTATCCCGTAAAGTTTTCTGTTTGCTTGTTTTGGTTTGATTTATAGCATTTTTGTCTTTCCTCTCTACTTGGTGGAGGTGGGGTAGTGTGTCTGATCAGGTTAGCAAAGAGCTGCTGACCTCAAGGGAACCACCCAACTGGGCACTCCCAGAAGGTGGTTTTTTTTTTAAGGTTGTATCAAAGTACCCTACTGTACACCTATATTGCTCTGTCTCCCTCTTTCTGTGCCTCTCTTCTTTTTGTCAATATTCCTTTTACCCACCCCCTCTCCTTTCTCTATTTTTCTTTGTTTTTTTTCTTATCACTCGGTCCTCCTTTCTTTCATCCCCTTTTTTCTCTTCAACCTTCTCACCCTTCTGGTCCTGTAACCCTTAGTCCACAGGCACGAGAACTTAAAGAGCAAGAGGAAGTGAAAGGAAAATTAGGGCAAGGAAAGAGATAAAAGAAATCACTCATGAGGAAGAATCAGCAGAAAACTCCAGGCATCATGAAGAACCAGTCCAGAACAACCCTGCCAAGGGACCATGATGCAGCTACTGCAGAGGATTCCACCTATACAGAAATGTTAGTAATGACAGAAAGGGAATTTAGAATACACATGTTGAAAACAATGAAAGAAATGATGGAAACAATGAAGGAAACTGCTAATAAAGTGAAAATTAACCAAAAGGAAATTCAAAAACAGAATCAAATAAGAGATGAACGATATGAAGAATATAAAAAGGATACAGCAGAGCTGAAGGAAATGAAACAGTCAATCAGGGAACTTAAAGATGCAATGGAAAGTATCAGCAACAGGTTAGACCATGCAGAAGAAAGAATTTCAGAGGTAGAAGACAAAGTTTTTGAGATAAATCAGATTGTAAAAGAGGCAGAAAAGAAGAGAGAGAAAGCAGAACGTTCACTGTCAGAATTATGGGACTTTATGAAGCGTTCCAACATACGAGTTATAGGAATTCCAGAAGGGGAAGAAGAATGCCCCAGAGGAATGGAAGCCATACTAGAGAATATTATAAAAGAAAATTTCCCAAATATCACCAAAGATTCTGACACACTGCTTTCAGAGGGCTATCGGACCCCAGGTCGCCTCAACTCTAACCGAGCTTCTCCAAGACACATTGTGATGAACCTGTCCAAAGTCAAGACAAAAGAAAAGATTCTGCAAGCTGCCAGGAGTAAGCCCACTTGACCTACAGGGGCAAATCCATCAGAGCGACCACAGACTTCTCTAATGAAACTTTCCAAGCAAGAAGACAATGGTCATCTACCTTTAATCTACTTAAACAGAACAATTTCCAGCCCAGAATTCTGTACCCTGCTAAGCTTAGCTTCAAAATTGACGGAGAAATAAAATCATTTACGGATGTACAAACATTGAGGAAATTCGCCACAACAAGACCAGCTCTACAGGAAATACTTCAACCTGTTCTGCACACTGACCACCACAATGGATCAGCAGCGAAGTAAGAACTCAGAAATTAAAGGACAGAACCTAACCTCCACACTGATGCAAAAGATAAAACTAAGCAATGGACTCTCACCAAATAAGACGAATAGAATACTACCACACTTATCAATTATCTCCATAAATGTTAATGGCTTGAATTCCCCACTGAAGAGACATAGATTGGTTGACTGGATTAAAAAACACAAGCCATCCATTTGCTGTCTGCAAGAAACACACCTGGCTTCAAAAGACAAATTAAAGCTCTGAGTCAAGGGTTGGAAGACAATTTTTCAGGCAAATGGAATTCAGAAGAAAAGAGGAGTTGCAATCTTATTTTCAGATACATGTGGATTTAAAGCAACTAAAGTCAAAAAAGACAAAGATGGTCACTTTATATTGTCAAGGGAAAAATACAACAAGAAGACATTTCAATTCTAAATATCTATGCACCTAATTTAAATGCTCCCAGATTCTTGAAACAGACCTTACTCAGTCTGAGCAATATGATATCTGATAATACCATAATAACGGGGGACCTTAATACTCCTCTTACAGAGCTGGACAGATCCTCTAAACAGAAATTAAACAAGGATATAAGAGATTTAAATGAGACCCTAGAACAACTGTGCTTGATAGACGCATATAGAACACTCCATCCCAAAGATAAAGAATATACATTCTTCTCATCACCCCATGGAACATTCTCCAAAATTGATCATATCCTGGGACACAAAACAAATATCAACAGAATCAAAAGAATTGAAAATTTTCCTTGTATCTTCTCAGACCATAAGGCACTAAAGGTGGAACTCAACTCTAACAAAAATGCTCGACCCCACCCAAAGGCATGGAAATTAAACAATCTTCTGTTGAATAACAGATGGGTGAAGGAAGAAATAAAACAGGAAATCATTAACTTCCTTGAGTACAACAACAATGAAGACACAAGCTACCAAACCCTGTGGGATACTGCAAAAGCAGTTTTGAGAGGAAGATTTATAGCTTTAGATGCCTACATTCGAAAAACAGAAAGAGAGCACATCAACAATCTCACAAGAGATCTTATGGAATTGGAAAAAGAAGAACAATCTAAGCCTAAACTCAGTAGAAAAAAAGAAATATCCAAAATCAAATCAGAGATCAATGAAATTGAAAACAAAAGAATCATTCAGAAAATTAATGAAACAAGGAGTTGGTTTTTTGAAAAAATAAATAAAATAGATAAACCATTGGCGAGACTAACAAGGAATAGAAAAGTAAAATCTCTAGTAACCTCAATCAGAAATGATAAAGGGGAAATAACAACTGATCCCACAGAGATACAAGAGATCATCTCTGAATACTACCAGAAACTCTATGCCCAGAAATTTGACAATGTGAAAGAAATGGATCAATATTTGGAATCACACCCTCTCCCTAGACTCAGCCAGGAAGAAATAGAGCTCCTGAACAGACCAATTTCAAGCACTGAGATCAAAGAAACAATAAATCTTCCAACCAAAAAATGCCCTGGTCCAGATGGCTTCACTCCAGAATTCTATCAAACCTTTAAGGAAGAGCTTATTCCTGTACTGCAGAAATTATTCCAAAAAATTGAGGAAGAAGGAATCTTCCCCAACACATTCTATGAAGCAAAGATCACCCTGATACCAAAACCAGGAAAAGACCCAACCAAAAAGGAGAATTTCAGACCAATCTCACTCATCAATATAGAAGCAAAAATTCTGAACAAAATCCTAGCCAATAGATTACAGCTTATCATCAAAAAAGTCATTCATCATGATCAAGTAGGCTTCATCCCAGGGATGCAAGGCTGGTTTAACATACGCAACTCTATAAACGTTATCCACCATATTAACAGAGGCAAAAATAAAAATCACATGATCCTCTCAATAGATGCAGAAAAAGCATTTGATAAAATCCAGCATCCTTTTCTAATTAGAACACTGAAGAGTATAGGCATAGGTGGCACATTTCTAAAACTGATTGAAGCTCTATCTATGACAAACCCACAGCCAATATTTTACTGAATGGAGTAAAACTGAAAGCTTTTCCTCTGACAACTGGAACCAGACAAGGTTGTCCTCTGTCACTTTTACTATTCAACATAGTGCTGGATGTTCTAGCCAATACAATTAGGCAAGACAAGGAAATAAAGGGAATCCAAGTGGGAGCATTGGAGGTCAAACACTCCCTCTTTCCTGACGACATGATCTTATACTTAGAGAACCCCAAAGACTCAACCACAAGATTCCTAGAAGTCATCAAAAAATACAGTAATGTTTCAGGATATAAAATCAATGTCCACAAGTCAGTAGCCTTTGTGTACACCAAAAACAGTCAAGATGAGAAGCTAATTAAGGACACAACTCCCTTCACCATAGTTTCAAAGAAAATGAAATACCTAGGAGTATACCTAACGAAGGAGGTGAAGGACCTCTACAAAGAAAACTATGAAATCCTCAGAAAGGAAACAGCAGAGAATATTAACAAATGGAAGAACACACCATGCTCATGGATGGGAAGAATCAACATTGTAAAAATGTCTATACTTCCCAAAGCAATCTACCTATTCAATGCCATTCCTATCAAAATACGAACATCATACTTTCAAGATTTGGAAAAAAATGATTCTGCGTTTTGTATGGAAACAGAAAAAAACCCGTATAGCTAAGGCAGTTCTCTGTAACAAAAATAAAGCTGGGGGCATCAGCATACCAGATTTTAGTCTGTACTACAAAGCCATAGTGCTTAAGACAGCATGGTACTGGCACAAAAACAGAGACATAGACACTTGGAATCAAATTGAAAACCAAGAAATGAAACTAACATCTTACAACCACCTAATCTTTGATAAACCAAACAAGAACATACCTTGGGGGAAAGACTCCCTATTCAATAAATGGTGTTGGGAGAACTGGATGTCTACATGTAAAAGACTGAAACTGGACCCACACCTTTCCCCACTCACAAAAATTGATACAAGATGGATAAAGGACTTAAATTTAAGGCATGAAACAATAAAAATCCACCAAGAAAGCATAGGACAAACACTGGAAGATATTGGCCTGGGGAAAGACTTCATGAAGAAGACTGCCATGGCAATTGCAACAACAACAAAAATAAACAAATGGGACTTCATTAAACTGAAAAGCTTCTGTACAGCTAAGGAGACAATAACCAAAGCAAAGAGACAACCTACACAATGGGAAAGGATATTTGCATATTTTCAATCAGACAAAAGCTTGATAACCAGGATCTATAGAGAACTCAAATTAATCCACATGAAAAAAGCCAACAATCCCTTATATCAATGGGCAAGAGACATGAATAGAACTTTCTCTAAAGATGACAGACGAATGGCTAACAAACACGTGAAAAAATGTTCATCATCTCTATATATTAGAGAAATGCAAATCAAAACAACCCTGAGATATCATCTAACCCCAGTGAGAATGGCCCACATCACAAAATCTCAAAACTGCAGATGCTGGTGTGGATGTGGAGAGAAGGGAACACTTTTACACTGCTGGTGGGACTGCAAACTAGTACAACCTTTCTGGAAGGAAGTATGGAGAAAACCTCAAAGCACTCAAGCTAGACCTCCCATTTGATCCTGCAATCCCATTACTGGGCATCTACACAGAAGGAAAGAAATCCTTTTACCATAAGGACACTTGTACTAGACTGTTTATTGCAGCTCAATTTACAATCGCCAAAATGTGGAAACAGCCTAAATGCCCACCAACCCAGGAATGGATTAACAAGCTGTGGTATATGTATACCATGGAATACTATTCAGCCATTTAAAAAAATGGAGACTTTACATCCTTCGTATTAACCTGGATGGAAGTGGAAGACATTATTCTTAGTAAAGCATCACAAGAATGGAGAAGCATGAATCCTATGTACTCAATTTTGATATGAGGACAATTAATGACAATTATGGTTATGGGGGGGAAACAGAAAGAGGGAAGGAGGGAGGGGAGTGGGGCCTTGGTGTGTGTCACACTTTATGGGGGCAAGACATGAATGCAAGAGGGACATTTGCATACCATTGCATAACAATTGCAATCAGTGTAACCTGGCTTATTGTACCCTCAATGAATCCCCAACAATAAAAAAAAAAAAGTGTAATACTCAAGTCACATTTGACTTCTGGAATTATAAGATACACAAGATACAAAATACAGGGTGTCCATAAAGTTTGTGTACAGCTATTGTAAATTGCACATGAACTTTGTGGTCACCCTGTATAAGATAACAAATATTATCAGTATATGTGTGTACATTGACTATTACAATTTTAATACAGTTTTTCCCTTTCTTTCTTTTTTTTTTGAGACAGCGTCTCAAGCTGTCGTCCTGGGTAGAGTACCATGGCGTCATAGCTCATAGCAACCTCCAACTCTTGGGATTAAGCAATTCTCTTGCTTCATCCTCCCAACTAACTGGGACAACAGGCCCCCACCACAATACCTGGCTATTTTCTGGTTGTAGTTGTCATGGTTGTTTGCAGGCCTGGGCTGGATTCGAACCCGCCAGCTCCGTTGTATGTGGCTGGCCACCTAGCCACTTGAGCAATAAGTACTGAGCCAGTATTTCTTTCTTAAAATGTGTGCATACATTTTGGGGTACATTCTACATTTTTAAATAATTACCTATCATTAAACTTTAACTATTGATACTTTTATTTTTTTTTTTAATTTTTTTATTAAATCATAACTGTATACAATGATATGATTATGGGGCATCATACACTCACTTCATAAACCATTTGACACATTTTTATCACAGTGGTTAACATAGCCTTTCCGGCGTTATCTCAGTTACTGCGCCAAAACATTTATATTCTACATTTACCAAGTTTCGCAAATACCCCTGTAATATGCACCACAGGTGTGAACCCACCGATTCCCCTCCCTCTACCCACCCCCCCCTTTCCCACTTCCCCCTATTGTTAAGTTGTAGCTGGGTTATAGCTTTCATGTGAAAGTCCCAAATTAGTTTCATAGTAGGGCTGTGTACATTGGGTATTTTTTCTTCCATTCTTGGGATACTTTACTAAGAAGAATATGTTCCAGCTCCATCCATGTAAACATGAAAGAGGTAAAGTCTCCATCTTTCTTTAAGGCTGCATAGTATTCCATGGTATACATATACCACAATTTATTAATCCATTCGTGGATCGATGGGCACTTGGGCTTTTTCCATGACTTAGCAATTATGAATTGGGCTGCAATAAACATTCTGGTACAAATATCTTTGTTATGTTGTGATTTTTGGTCTTCTGGGTATATGCCCAGCAGAGGAATTACAGGATTGAATGGCAGATCTATTTTTAGATCTCTGAGTGTTCTCCATATATCTTTCCAAAAGGAATGTATTAATTTGCATTCCCACCAGCAGTGCAGAAGTGTTCCCTTTTCTCCGCATCCACGCCAACATCTCTGGTCTTGAGATTTTGTGATATAGGCTAGTCTCATTGGAGTTAGATGATATCTCAAAGTAGTTTCGATTTGCATTTCTCTGATGATTAAAGATGATGAGCATTTTTTCATATGTCTGAAGGCCGTGCGCCTGTCTTCTTCAGAGAAGTTTCTCTTCAAATCCCTTGCCCAGCCTGCGATGGGATCCCTTGTTTTTTTCTTGCTGATGCGTTTGAGTTCTCTGTGGATTCTGGTTATTAAACCTTTGTCAGAGATATACCCTGCAAATATCTTCTCCCATTCTGAGGGCTGTCTGCTTGCTCTGCTTACTGTGTTCTTAGCTGTGCAGAAGCTTTTTAGTTTGATCAAGTCCCAGTAGTGTATTTTTGAAGCTGCTTCAATTGCCCGGGGGGTTCTCCTCATGAAATACTCACCCAGACCAATTTCTTCAAGGGTTTTCCCTGCATTCTCCTCTAGTATTTTTATAGTTTCATGTCTTAAGTTTAAATCTTTAATCCAATGAGAGTCTATCTTAGTTAATGGTGAAAGGTGTGGGTCCAATTTCAGTCTTCTGCAGGTTGCCAGCCAGTTCACCCAGCACCATTTGTTAAATAGGGAATCTTTTCCCCACTGAATGTTTTTAATTGGCTTGTCAAAAATCAAATAGCGGTAAGTAGCTGGATTCATCTCTTGGTTCTCTATTCTATTCCAGATATCTACTTCTCTGTTTTTGTGCCAATACCATGCTGTTTTGATCACTATCGATTTGTAGTAAAGTCTGAGGTCTGGTAGCGTGATTCCTCCTGTTTTGTTTTTATTTCTGAGTAATGTCTTGGCTATTCGAGGTTTTTTCTGATTCCATATAAAACGAAGTAATGTTTTTTCAAGATCTTTAAAATATGACAGTGGAGCTTTAATAGGGAGTGCGTTGAAATTATATATTGCTTTGGGTAGTATGGACATTTTGATAATGTTGATTCTTCCTAGCCATGAGCATGGTATGTTTTTCCATTTGTTAACATTTTCAGCTATTTCTTTTCTTAGAGTTTCATAGTTCTCTTTATAGAGATCTTTCACGTCTTTTGTTAGGTAAATTCCCAAATATTTCATCTTCTTTGGCACTACTGTGAATGGGATAGAGTCCTTAACTGCTTTTTCAATTTGACTGTTGTTGGTGTATATAAAGGCTACTGATTTATGAATGTTGATTTTGTAACCTGAGACGCTGCTGTATTCCTTGATCACTTCTAGGAGTTTTGTAGTAGAGTCCCTAGTGTTTTCCAGATACACAATCATATCATCTGCGAAGAGCGAGAGTTTGATCTCTTCTGACCCTATATGGATACCCTTGATCGCCTTTTCTTCCCTAATTGCGGTGGCTAAAACTTCCATTACAATGTTGAAAAGCAATGGAGACAATGGGCAGCCTTGTCTGGTTCCTGATCTGAGTGGAAATGATTCCAATTTAACTCCATTCAATATGATATTGGCTGTGGGTTTGCTGTAGATAGCCTCTATCAGTTTAAGAAAAGTCCCTTCTAGACCAATTTTCTTGAGTGTTCTGATCATGAAGGGATGCTGGATATTATCAAAAGCTTTTTCTGCATCAATTGAGAGAATCATATGGTCTTTGTTTTTTAATTTGTTTATGTGCTGAATTACATTTATAGATTTACGTATATTGAACCAGCCTTGAGACCCTGGGATAAAACCAACTTGGTCATGATGTATAATTTGTTCGATGTGTTGTTGGATTCTGTTTGTTAGGATCTTGTTGAATATTTTTGCATCTATATTCATTAGTGATATTGGTCTATAATTTTCTTTTCTTGTTGGGTCTTTTCCTGGTTTGGGGATCAGGGTGATATTTGCTTCATAGAACGTGTTGGGTAGTCTTCCTTCTTTTTCTACATTTTGGAACAGGTTGAGTAATATAGGTACTAATTCCTCTTTAAAGGTTTGGTAGAATTCTGACGTGAAACCATCTGGTCCCGGGCTTTTCTTTTTAGGGAGGTTTTGTATAGTTGATGCTATTTCTGAACTTGATATGGGTCTGTTCAACATTTCCACTTGATTCTGGTTAAGTCTTGGAAGGTGGCGTGCTTCCAAGTATCGGTCTATTTCCTTCAGATTTTCATATTTCTGAGAATAAAGTTTCTTGTAATATTCATTAAGGATTTTTTGGATTTCTGATGAGTCTGTGGTTATTTTGTCTTTGTTGTTTCTGATTGATAATATTAGAGATTTTACTCTTTTTTTCCTGATTAGGTTGGCCAGAGGTTTATCTATTTTATTGACCTTTTCAAAAAACCAGCTTTTTGATTTATTGATCTGTTGTATTATTCTTTTGTTTTCAATTTCATTTAATTCTGCTCTAATTTTGGTTATTTCTTTTCTTCTACTGGGTTTGGGGTTGGAATGTTCTTCCTTTTCCAGTTGCGTGAGATGTCCCATTAAGTTGTTAACTTCCTCTCTTTCCGTTCTCTTGAAGAAGGCTTGCAGTGCTATAAATTTCCCTCTTAGAACTGCCTTTGCAGTGTCCCAGAGGTTCTGATAGCTTGTGTCTTCATTGTCATTTTGTTCCAAAAAATTGGTGATTTCTTTCTTAATCTCATCTCTGACCCAGCTATCATTCAGCATAAGGTTATTTAACTTCCATGTTTTTGTATGGGTATGCAGATTCCTGTTGTTACTCAATTCAAGTTTTATTCCATGATGGTCCGAGAAGATGCATGGAATAATTTCTATTCCTTTAAATTTACTGAGGTTAGACTTGTGACCTAAAATGTGATCAATTTTGGAGTAAGTTCCGTGGGCTGATGAGAAGTATGTGTATTCAGTTTTGTTGGGATGAAATGTTCTGTAGATGTCTGCTAAATCTAAATATTGGATGGTTAGGTTTAAATCTAAGATTTCTTTGCTCAGCTTCTTTCTGGAGGATCGATCCAACACTGCCAAGGGAGTGTTGAAATCTCCAACGATTATGGAGCTAGAGGAAATCAAGTTACTCATGTCTGTTAGAGTTTCTCTTATAAATTGAGGTGCATTCTGGTTGGGTGCATAGATATTAATAATTGAGATCTCGTCATATTGAGTATTACCCTTAACAAATATGAAGTGACCATTCTTGTCCTTCCTTACTTTTGATGGTTTAAAGCCTATTGTATCTGCAAATAAAATTGCAACACCTGCTTTTTTCTGATTACCATTTGCCTGAAATATGGATGACCATCCTTTCACCCTGAGTCTGTATTTGTCTTTTAAGTTGAGATGTGACTCTTGTATGCAACAAATATCTGGCTTAAGTTTTTGTATCCAGTCAGCTAACCTATGCCTCTTTAGAGGACAGTTTAAGCCATTCACATTGATGGAGAGTAAGGATAAGTCTGGTGGAATTTTGGGTATTGAGTTTTTCAAAGGTCCAGTGGACATTTTTAATCCTTTCGCCAGTGTGGAAGTTGGAGTTTGATCCGAAGTTTCTGAGTGAGTTTACTTTTGTGGTATAGGATTGGGTTGGTCATTGTGGAGGATAGGTCTGAGAACATCCTGAAGAGCTGGTTTACTTATGGCAAATTTTTTCAACATATGAATGTCATTGAAGTATTTAATTTCTCCATCATAGATGAAACTCAGTTTAGCTGGATACAAGATCCTGGGTTGAAAGTTTTTTTGCTTTAGGAGATTAAAAGTTGATGACCAGCCTCTTCTTGCTTGAAAAGTTTCAGCAGAGAGATCTGCAGTTATTCTAATATTCTTACCTTTGTACGTTATAGTTTTCTTTCGCCGGGCTGCTTTGAGAATCTTCTCTTTCATGTTAACTTTAGTGAAGCTAATTATGATATGTCTGGGAGATGGCTTATTGGGGTTGAATCGTACTGGGGTTCTGAAGCTGTCTGCTATCTGAATTTCAGATTCTCTAGGCATGTCTGGAAAATTTTCTTTCATAATTTCATGTAGAAGGGCCTCTGTGCCCTTGGCTGCAACTTCATCAGTCTCCGAAATTCCTATAACCCTTATGTTATTTTTTTTCGAATTATCTGAGAGCTCTCTGAGTGAGTGATCCGTTTTTGCTCTCCATTTCTCTTCCTCTTTGAGAGATTGGGAGCATTCGAAGACTTTATCTTCAATGTCAGAAATCCTTTCTTCTGCTTGCTCCATTCTGTTACTGAGGGATTCTACTGTATTTTTCATATCTTTGAGGGCTGTAAGTTCTCGTTTCAGTGTGTCTAAGTCTTTGGTGGTTTTGTCTTTAAATTCGTTAAATTCTTGAGACAGTTTTTGAATTTCTCCTCGAATTCCTAATTCCATTTTATTAATCTTGTCTGCAAACCAAATTCTGAATTCGACTTCTGACATCTCAGCCAGTTGTTTATGAATGGGATCTTCAATCATATCTGCCGTATCTTTTCTTGGGGGGGTTGATCTATTCTGGTTATTCATGTTACCAGAGTTTTTCCGCTGATTCCGCCCCATGGTTTACTCCCTTTGGTTTTTCCCCTGGGGTTTTATCGAGGGCCCGTACCGTGTTGTGGCCTGAGAAACTGGGGCCCTGTCTGGTGTGGTGGAGCAAAGTGGTTCTGTCTTGTTTTCAGCTGGTTTCTGTTCGATCCTATTGCAACTTCTACTCTGGCTTGAAGTCTCAGCTGTGTGGAAAAATCAGCAATTAAGTCACCCCGCCTGCCCACCTCTGGCCCCAGTTGGAAAAGGAGAATCAAACCTTCCTACAATCGCACACCCAGGGCACCACCTGAAAAGTCCTCAGTCTATTAGCCCAGTTCAAAAGGTCCGAATCAACTGTCTCAATCGGCACTTGTCTCAGGTGGAAGGGTTCAAGAGGTCTCTGGGAACTGGATCACAGGGGCCTGGTGACTCCTCTGAGACAGCTCACCCCAGTGCAGCGTGGAGTCAGGAGGAGCCACCCTGCAAACAGAGCAGTCTGGGAAGGTTGACGTCTCCTTCCCCACTTTGCCCCTCCGTCGGACCCAGTCACTGGTATCTCTGCAGATGGCTAACCCAGTTGCCTGCAGTGAACAGACACTCCAGGGGTTTGCACCTGCCTGAATCGCGAGGAAGTCTGCCAGGCCCCCGCAGACTGCCGCTATGTAGCAGGAGGAGATGGGGCCTGACATCTTTGAGTGTTTGATGCAGGTGATGGGAAGGAGGTGTTCACTCAGGCTTAGCCCCGTCCCTGATGGATGCTGCTAACAGAACAGAACAGAACAGACAACTTTGTGAGGTTCTGTCTCTGTTCCTGTCGTCGCCTACAGGAGACGGGCTGTTTTGAGTTCAAACGTCTTTGCTGCTGGAGAATTGCGTCTGAACACCTCTCTGGGTCGGCCCCGCCCTGGAGGCTTCTGGGTTTGTGAGCCGTGTCACCGGTGGCCTCCTCTGGTTGCCCAGGGAGACAGGTAGTGTGGCCTCAGAGTATCCAGAAGTGAGCGTTCTTCCGTTAAAGAAAAAACGGCTGTTGATCTACCTCCAGGGAACTGCTGCTCTGGTGTGGGCACTCAGGCGACCCTTTTCTCCTCTGTCCCGCGCCCCAGAGTCAGCACTGAGCGGCCGCAGTTTGTGCTGGGTCCACACCCCTTAAGAGATCCCCCAAGAATCAGAACTCTTGGGGGATGGGCCCCCAGACCCGGATTGGGAGTGGGGCGGGGGGAAGCTAGAGTTTCATTCAGTTTCACGCAATACTACGGTCCGGGGAGGGCTCCTGCACTGCACCGCAGGGAAGTGCCGCCAAGGCTTGATTTCCCCTCAGCGGAGTGCCCTCTCCTCGCTCACGTGTCCCAGAGTCAGCGCTGACCTGACGCAGCTCAGGCACTGTGCACTCCCCTCGAGAAATCACCCAAGGAGCCGAACTCCTGGGGGATAGGCCCTCAGACCCCGAGTGAGAGTAGGGGCTCTCAGCTCTCAGCGGGGAAGCTAGAGTCTTATTCAGTCTTGGGCCCCGTATGCCCGGGGAGGGTTGGTGCACTGCACCGCAGGGAAGTGTCGCCAAGGCTTGATTTCCCCTCAGCAGAGTGCCCTCTCCTCGCTCACGTGTCCCAGAGTCAGCGCTGACCTGACGCAGCTAAGGCACTGTGCACTCCCCTCGAGAAATCACCCAAGGAGCCGAACTCCTGGGGGATAGGCCCTCAGACCCCGAGTGAGAGTAGGGGTTCTCAGCTCTCAGCGGGGAGGCCCGAGTCTGATTCAGTCTTGGGCCCCCTATGCCCGGGGAGGGTTGGTGCACTGCACCGCAGGGAAGTGCCGCGAGGCGTGACTCCCCCTCAGCCCGGTGCCCTCTCCTCACTCGGCGCCTCAGAGTCAATGCTGACCAGTCGCAACTTGGGGACTGTCCACTCCCCTTGAGAAATCACCCAAGGATCTGAAGTCCTGGGGGACAGGCCTCCAGACCTCAGTGGGCGGGAGGGGAGCGCCGGGGATTCAGGGTTGCCGGCAAAGGATTCCCAAAGTTTTATTCAGCCCTATGTCCGGCAGGAGAACGCCACGGCACCCCAGTAGGGGAGGTAGGTCCAGTTTTTAGAAGGTCTCTCCCGTGGAGTGTAGTGGGAGGGGCTTTAATTTCTGCCCGCTTGTTCAATTGTGGGTCTCCAGAGCCGGTCTCATGGGGGAGGGGGACTCCCGTCCGCTTGGTGGTGGATTTTGTACCTTTTGTTTGCGTCCTTGTGATCACAACTTGCCTCAGCGGTGTTGATGTGCGTTCTTCAGCCTTCTCTCTTGGTGAGGCTCAAGTCCACCAGGATACTTACTAAATTCCTGTCCCTTAACTCTCCTTCTGGACGGGAGCCTTTGTTGAAAGCTGGCTTCAGTCCGCCATCTTGTCTCCCCATCGATACTTTTAAAGAAGCAGTAGGGGATACCCCTTTGTTATAAGGATTTATGGTAAACTAAATTTGTTAAATTTAAAACTTTTTCCTTATCAAATATTTTTCTCACCCAAGGTGTTTTTTTTTTAATTAGTGTAAAACACCACAAGAAAGCAAAATTTACTCTCTAAATAGGCTTTATCATAAAACTTTTCTGAAACAAATTTATTCTATTAATACAATAATTGGAAATCTTACTGTTCACAATTCCTAAAACATAAATCTCTCTGAGAAAGAGACTTATCTCAGTGGCAAGGCTTAAGAGGGAAAAATGGAAAGAAAAAGCAAAGTGATTAGAAATATGCAGGTCGGATGGCGCCTGTTGCTCAGTGGGTAGGGCACCTACCCCATATACTGAGGGTGGCATGTTCAAACTCAGCCCAGCCGAACTGCAACAAAAAAATAGCCAGGCAAAATGCTGGCCCCATATACTGAGGGTGGTGGATTCAAACCCCGCCCTGGCCAAACTGCAACAAAAAAAATAGCCAGGCGTTGTGGCCAGCCCCTGTAGTCCCAGCTACTTGGGAGGCTGAGGCAAGAGAATCGCCTAACCCCAGAAGTTGGAGGTTGCTGTGAGCAGTGTGATGCCCCGGCACTCTACTGAGGGCCATAAAGTGAAACTCTGTCTCTACAAAAAAAAAAAAAGAAGAAGAAGAAGAAAAGAAAAAAGAAATATGCAAGTCATTTGGAAATTAGGTAATTGAGGAAAAATACCAAGATGTCATTTATTGTCTATATTATTTTTTCCTTCTATTGTTTTTCCAGCTTATACGTTTAAACCAGGTTCTCTTCAGTTTGGGGGATGATCATTCTCTAGTTTGGAAAGAGAGTTAATGAGTACTAAACTTGCCTAGAGATCAGTTGTAAGAGGACTCTGATGAACCTAGATTGGCAGCAAGTCAGTGGTGATCAATTAGGAAGCAAGAGAGAAGAAGAAATACTTAAACAACTTCTCTTATCCCGGCAGAAACAGCTACACACATAAGTCTGGACACTGCTTTCAAATCTGAAATGTCTGGGTAGGAAGATGGGAGAAAAGGAGCTTATAAAAAGGAAAATCAGATTGCATTTTGAGTTTGCTAATCACTGCTCTCTGCCTATCTGGAAAATTAAATGTAATTTTCAGTAAATTACTCCACCTCTTATTCTTTCTGGCCAGATTCCCCAATAATAAAGGGAATCGTCTATATGGATGAGAGATGAGACTGAAGTGATGGTCAGCTCCACTAGATTGCTTAAGCATAGGAATCTGAACTCAATCTGGGGCTGAGTGACAAGCAAGACCTGCCTCTAACAACAATAATAAAAAAACTTCCTTGAGATTCTGCTACACCCCGGTTAATAACCAATAAATACATAAATGCACTATATGAATTCCCATATCTCAAAAACTTAAGACTCTAGAAGAGTTGGAGTTTAATAGGTGGCACTTGCTTAAAATCTCTCCTTTCCAATAATATTAGCCTGCCTTTTCTTTTCTTTTTTTTTTTTTTTTTTGTTAGAGACAGAGTCTCACTTTATCACCCTTAGTAGAGTGTCGAGGCAGCACACAGCTCACAGCAACCTCCAACTCCTGGGCTTAGGCGATTCTCTTGCCTCAGCCTCCCAAGAAGCTAGGACTACAGGTGCCCATCACAATGCCCAGCTAATTTTTTTTTTTTTTTGTACTTATCGTTGTTGTTTGGCAGGCCCGGGCTGGATTCAAACCTGCCAGCTCCAGTGTATGTGGTGGCACCGTGGCCACTGAGTTACAGGTGCTGAGCCATTAGCCTGTCTTTTATCTGTCTTTCTCTACCTCTGTGGTTGAGAAGCTAAAAGGAATATTATTGATAATATCTGTCAGTTTACAGATAACACTGTGTTCCTTCCAACTACCAATCATTCACTACCATGAAGTGCTTGATTTGAAATTAGATTATGTTCAGTCTTTCAGTAGTAGAGGTTGCATTTTTAAGGGTCTTCTCTCTGTTATTCAGGTACTTAGGTTAACAAATGTTTATTACAAGTAGGGTTACCTCAACTGGAATAAGTAGCAAATATTGAACAAGTTTGTTAGTCAAAGCTGAATTATGGACTAACTTAGTATGTTACGTTCATACAGCTTTGGCACAATCAGGATGGCAATTTTAAGCATTGAAAACTATGAATTTAGTAAGAATACAGATAGGAATTTCAAGAACAACTTAGTTCCAGCAGTACTATGAACTAACCATCAATTTGGTTAACAACGAGGGAAAATTCAATACCAATAGCTTATAAATGAAAGTTGGAATAATTCTTGAAGTGTTTATTATGAGTTTTAATAGCAATATTTATTACATGTTGGGGCTTGATTTTTTTTTGTTTTAGTAAAACATATGATACCAAAGAAAGGAAAGATTTTACATAGAAATAAATACTTGCTTCACACATAGTGACCAATTGGAAATCATGGTACATCCATAGCAAATAGGAAAACGCAAGGGCTAAGTGTGGCCCATAGGTAGGTTTAGTCTGTGTCCATAAAGTGAGCTAACATGTGACCTTGGGAGACTCATGCAGAAGTCTTGAATTCAGGCTTCTCTTCAGAATGAAACCTGCTATCCCTGAGCCCATAATACTGTTGGGCGTGCTGTGCAGAGATTGCCCCTTTATGTGAAGCACAGGTTCCCCACTTTAATGCTGTGCGTACCTGGGTATGTACCAGATCACCTACTTTGTCTCTGTAAGTATTTTAGTTTACAACTCCTACTTTAGGGTGTATTTTGATAAAGATTTGAAAGTTTCAGGACAGTTTACATTTCTTTACAATGGATTATCTATATTTTATATAAATCCTTTATTAATAGAGTTGTAGAATTTAAAATTTATTTTTTAACAATTCTTTCTTTCTCTCCTTTCTTCCTTTCTTTCTTCCCTTCTTTCTTTCTTTCTCCTTCCTTTCCCACCCTTCTCTCCTCTCCCTCCCTTCTTTCCATTCTTTTCTTTTTTTCTTTTCTCCTTCACTCCCTCCCTTCCTTCCTTCCTTCCTTTCTTTTTTTCTTCTTTTTTTTGGGGGGGGAGAAAGTGTCACTCTGTCACCCCAGCTCTAGAGCATGGTGGCATCATTGTAGCTCACTGTAACCTCAAACTCCTGGGCTCAAGCAATCCTCTTGCCCCAGCTTGCTCAGTAACTGGGACTACAGGCATGTGCCCCCAAGCCTGGGTAAATTTTTTCTAATTTTGGTAAAGATGGGATCTGCCTCTTCTTTGGGCTTGTCTCAAACTCCTGATCTCAAGCAATCCTCTTCTCTCAGCCTCCAGGGTGCTGGGATTACAGGTGTGAGCCACTGCACCTGCCCTCGTTTTCTTTACATATGCCAGAAATAGTTACCTTCACATTAGAATGTCTTTTTAGGTCCCTTATGGTTATAGTTGCATAGGTTATGCATACTGTAGACAACACTAGATCTTTCTCCTTAGAGAAATACCAGTCATATGTAGTGGCTTTCATTATGCTGAAAAGAAATCCCTATGGATCTGTACTAGAATTTTTGTTGATAAGGCATTTTATTTTTATTTCTAATTTTTATTTTACCTAAAATAAAAAGCAGATTGTAAATGAATTTTAAAAAGGAAATATATATATCAGGGTCCCAGGATTATCATTACAATTGCAAATAAAATTTCATCCCAAGCTTTCTAACAGCTAAGATAAACTATCATTTATAACAAGAGAAACCCCATAGACCATTTAATAATTGGCTAGTAATCATTAATGCAAGCGCTACTTTAATTGGCAATTAAAGTTTGTTTCAGCCGGGCGCGGTGGCTCACGCCTGTAATCCCAGCACTGTGGGAGGCTGAGGAGGGAGAATCGCTTGAGCTCAGGAGTTCGAGACTCGCCTGAGCGACAGTGAGACCCCGACTCGTGGAAAAAAAAAAAAAATGGAAAAATCCAGCCGGGCGCCGTTGCGAGCGCCTGTAATCTCAGCGGCTTCCGGAGGCTGAGGCAGCCGGGTGCCCGCAACCCGAGTCTAAGGTTGTGGTGAGCTACCACGCCCACTGCACTCTGCTCAGGGGCATAGGGTGGGACCCTGTCTCAACAAAAAAAAAAAAAAAAAAAAGTAAAGACATAAAAAATAAGCAACGTGGGGCGGCACCTGTGGCTCAGTGAGTAGGGCGCCGGCCCCATATGCCGAGGGTGGTGGGTTCAAACCCAGCCCCGGCCAAACTGCAACAGAAAAATAGCCGGGCGTTGTGGCGGACGCCTGTAGTCCCAGCTGCTCGGGAGGCTGAGGCAGGAGAATCGCGTAAGCCCAAGAGTTAGAGGTTGCTGTGAGCCGTGTGACGCCACGGCACTCTACCCGAGGGCGGTACCGTGAGACTCTGTCTCTACAAAAAAAAAAAAATAAGCAACGAAATAAAATTAAAAAGCCAAAAAAAAAATAATAAAATAAAAAGTTTGTTTCAAGCCCAGCTCTTCTAATTCAGAGCCCATTTCCTTAGTCATCCGTCTGGAGCAGGAGTGCCTGACTTTGGGATCTAGGATCCTGATGCCACTGACAGAAGAAATCCAAGCAAGTTAGTGAAACCAGGAAGAAAGCTCCCCCTTTGTTGGAAAGCTCTCAGAACTTTATTTCTCAAACTTGAATTCCTCACATGCTAATATCTGTTATAAAAAGGTGTTGTAAAACAGGGATCAGGCAAAGTTTAAGAGATTTCTTGATGCTGGATATATATTGCACAGTTTTGTAATCTTTCTCAAACATGGATTATCCAATCTTTCTCATGGGGTATTCGCGGGTACCGGCCCCAACACGCTATGGGTTCCCTTCCGGTGAAGGCTTGGTGGGGCAGAAGGCCATCGCAAAATTGGAAAATAGGAAGAAATAGACAAGCAAGAGATAAATAAATAGTTTTTAAAGCAGCGGGGATTCGGGAGATCGCATACCTATTTTCGTGAGGCTTCCAGTATGCCACCCCGAATACCAGGCTAGTTCTGTACTTACTTCCTACACAAGTGTTTGAAATTATAATGATGTTTCAATCATAAATTTCATGAAAGCAAGACAAACAATCCCGTCATGGTTCTTGCTGCACTTGCATTTCTTTAACTATACTATTTCTTGAACTATGTTAATTGTATGGATTTACTTGTTATTTTTATTGTTTTAAGGTATTTATAATCCTAATACAGAGTTTGGATAGTGAAACAGTCCAGGAGCAGATGTCATAGAAATACCCTAATTATACCAAGCTTGCAAATCACAAAAGTGATTTTTTAATACCCCCAAATCCTTATGTCCAAACAGACAGACTCCTCTAGCCAAACCAAGGTGACAGAAAAAAAGAGATATTTCATATCCATCTCTGCTCCAGAGCAATTCTTGCTGTGTTCAACAAAGTTTAAACATCCTACATTCCCAACTCCCTAAAATCACTCTCCCAGAGTGAGCAGCTCTGCCCTGGCAGAAAACCTCTGCAGCGGCTTGCAGTGCAGTGCTGTAGGGGTAGGGGGAAGTTCCAGCAAGACAGCCTTCAGAATCTTTGGTTGTTGTTTTTGTTTGTTTGTTGGTTTGTTTGTTTGTTTTTGAGACAAGAGTGTCACTTTGTCACCCGTGGCAGATTACTGTGACATCACAGCTCACAGTAACCTCCAACTCTTGTGCTTAGGTGATTCTCTTGCCTCAGCGTCCAGAGTAGCTGGGGCTACAGGCTCCCACCACAACGCCCAGCTATTTTTGTTGTTGTTGCATTTTGGCAGGGGCGGGTTCGAACACACCGCCCTCGATATATGGGGCTGGCGCCCTACTCACTGAGCCACAAGAGCCACCCCAGCCTTCAGAATTTTAAAGGGTCAGGTCTCTACAGTGCTTTGTACTGAAATCAAGGTTCCTCTCCAATCACTTACCTCCTTTTTCTGTTTTCCTTTTGTCCATCCTCTGTAATCATATTCCTAACTTAATTCCTAATCTACTTACATCTAATAACTGAATGTTGGTTTTAAACTTATAAAATCATTATTACTAGTAATGCAAGCACATCAAGATATGACTCTTCCCTTAAGTATTCCCACATGCACCCTGCATCTTATAATCTTCAACTTATGGTGGTGTAAATATTCCTTGGGATAGAGTTTATAAACACTACTCTAGAGAAAATGATTTAGATCATTAATTCAATAAAAATATTTAAAGCATTTACTACTGTGTCTTACTGTTTCAGAATATAGGGATGAAAGAGACAGACCCCGGCTCAGTGCTGGTAGCACAGTGGTTATGGCATTATGGCACCAGCCACATGCACCAAGGCTGCCCCATTTGAACCCTGCCTAGGCCAGCTAAACAACAATGACAATTGCAACAACAATAACAACAACAAATAGCTGGGCATTGTGGCAGGTGCCTGTAGTCCCAGCTACTTGGGAGGCTGAGGCAAGGGAATCGCTTAAGCCCAAGAGTTTGAGGTTGTTGTGAGCTGTGATGCTACAGCACTCTACTGAGGGCAACATAGTGAGAGACTCTGTCTCAAAAAAAGAGAGAGAGACAGCCCTTGCCCTCAAGGAGCTCCTGATTTCAATGGGAGACAATAAAGTAATTATACTACACCATGATAAATTCCATGATAGAAGCAGAGTCTTCAAAGTGGTAAATGTGTTAAGTGAGCTTTAGAGATGGCCAAAGTTAATGTGGTGAGGCAGAGGAGGGGTGATTCAAGGTGAAGGAGCAGTGCCTGGAAAGCACAGAAGGAAGGAAGTGCTTTCTATTACTTTCTACATTACATGTGTACGTTCATGAAATCTTATGTGAGGTTTTCACTTGAGTTGAGGAATATGTGATTTTGTGAATTATAAATTGTTTTTTCTGTTTTACAGAAGCAACTTACACCACTGTTACTTGCCATAAATGGACAAAATCTTAAAATGGTGGAATTTTTGGTAAAGAATAAAGCAGATATAAATGCAGTTGATAAATATGAAAGGTACAGTAGGTTTTTTTATTCCAGAATATAACAAGGGTACATACGATTTGGTTACATAGTTTGCTTTTATACATTTTAAGTCAAAGTTATATGTGTACCCTTCACCCAGAAAATGTGCAATGTACCCCTGGGGTACAATGTACCCACGGGGTGGGAATCTACACATCTCTTTCTCCCCCCCCCACTTAAGTTTGTTGATTTTTGCTTTCATATGAGCACATAGATGTTGATCTAGTTCCAGTTTGGTACTGAGTACATGTGGTATTTGTTTTTCCATTCTTGTGATACTCACTTAGAATAATCTCCAATTCCATCCATGTTGTTACAAAAGATGTTCGACCACCATCATTTTGTGGCTGAATAGTATCCAATGGTGTATATATGTATGTTTAGGTACACACACATGAAATATATATCACATTTTATTAATCCATCCATGTGTTGATGGTCACTGGGTTGTTTCCACGTCTTTGCAATTGTGAATTGTGCTGCTATCAAGACTCAAGTGAAAGTGTCTTTGTTATAAAATGTCTTTTCTTTTCCTTTGGGTAAATTCCTAGTAGAGGGATTGTAAGATCAGATGGCAGGTCTACTTTAAGTTTTCTAAGTAATATCTGTATTTTTCATAGAGGTTGGACTAGTCTGCTGTCCCACCAAGAGTATAGGACTATTCCTTTCTCTCCACATGCATGCCAGCATCTGCTGCTTTGGGATTTTATGATGTCAGCCATTCTCCCTAAGGGCTAGTTGATATTTTCAATATGATTTTGATTTGCATTTCCCTGATGATTAGGGATGTTCAGCATTTTTTCATGTGTTTGTTAGCCATTAGTCTATCTTCATGAGAAAAGTTTCTGTTCATATGTCTTTCCCAACTTTCAATGATATTGTTTGATCTTTTCTTGTTAATGTACTTGAGTTCTTTGTAGATTCTCATTATCAGTGCTTTATTAGATGTGTAGTATGCAAATGTCTTCTTCAAATCTGTGGGTTATCCATTTACTTTGTGGATTATGTCCTTGGCTGTGCAGAAACTGTTAAACTTGATCAGGTTCCATTTACTTATTTTTGCCATAGGGGTCTTATTTCCCTAGGCTGATATCTATAAGAGTTTTTCCAACACTTTCTTATAGATTACTTGTAGTTGAGAAATTAAGTTTAAATATTTTATCTATCGTGAGTTAATTATTTTTTATTTAGGGATCTAAAATAAAATTTAAATCTTTCATCTATCATGAGTTAAATTTTTTATTAAATCATAGCTGTGTACATTAATGTAATTATGGGGTACAATGTGCTGGTTTTATGTACAATTTGAAATACTTTAATCAAACTGGTTAACATAGCCTTCACCACATTTTTTTAGTTATTGTGTTAAGACATTTATATTCTACACTTAGTAGATTTAATGTGTACCCTTGTAAAATGCACCATAGGTGTGGTCCTACCAATTACCTTCCCTCCACTCATCCTCCCCCCTAGCCTTCCCTCCCCATCCTCTTCCCCCTTCATCTTGGGCTGTAGTTGGGTTATAGCTTTCATATGGAAATGTGGGTATTTATAAATTGGTTTCATAGTAGAGCTGAGTACATTGGATACTTTTTCTTCTTTTCTTGAGATACTTTACTAAGAAGAATATGTTCCAGGACCATCCATGTAAACATAAAAGAGGTAAAGACTCTGTCCTTTTTTTTTTTTAAATGCAATTAGGGGGTACAATGTGCTGGTTTTATATACCATTGGAATTATTTTCATTAAACTGGTTAATATAGCTTTCACTGAATTTTCTTAGTTATTGTGTTAAGACATTTATATTCTACAATTAGTAAATTTAACATGTACCCTTGTAAAATGCACTGTAGTTGTGTTCCAACCAATTACCCTCCCTCCACTAGCCTTCCCCCCTCCACTCCCACTCCTCTTTCCCTTTCTTCTTGGGCTATAGTTGGATTATAGCTGGCTATATATAAATTGGTTTCATAGCAGGGCTGACAACATTGGATACTTTTTCTTCCATTCTTGAGATACTTTGCTAAGAAGAATATGTTCCAGCTCCATCCATGTAATCATGAAAGAGGTAAAGTCTCCATCTTTTTTAAGGCTGCATAATATTCCATGGTGTACATATACCACAATTTATTGATCCATTCATGTGTCAGTGGGCACTTGGCCTTCTTCCATGACTTAGCAATTATGAACTGGGCTGCAATAAACATTCTGGTACAAAGGTCTTTCTTATAAAGTTATTTTTGGTCTTCTGGATGTATACCTAATAGAAGAATTGTAGGATAGAATAGCAGGTCTATTTTTAGATCCCTAAGTGATCTCCCAACATCTTTCCAAAAGGAATATAGTTTGCATTCCCACCAGCAGTGCAGAAGTGTTCCCTTTTCTCCACATCCACGCCAACATCTCTGGTCTTGGGATTTTGTGATGTGGGCTAATCTTACTGGGCTTAGATGATATCTCAGAGTACTTTTGATTTGCATTTCTCTGAGGATTAAAGATGATGAGCATTTTTTCATGTGTCTGTAGGCTTTGTGTCTGTCTTCTACAGAGAAGTTTCTCTTCAAGTCCCTTGCTCACCCTGAAATGGGATCACTTGTTCTTTTCTTGCTAATACTTTTGAGTTCTCTATGGATTTTGGTTATTAAACCTTTGTTGGAGACATATCCTGCAAATATCTTCTCCCATTCTGAGAGCTGGCTGCTTGCTTTACTTACTGTGTTTTTGGCTGTGCAGAAGTTTTTAGTTTGATCAGATCCCAGTAATGTATTTTTGGTGTTGCTTCAATTGCCCAGGGGGTCTTCCTCATAAAATATTCACCCAGGCTGATTTATTCTAGTGTTTTCCCTGCACTTACTTCTAGTATTTTTATAGTTTCATGTCTTAAGATTAAATCTCTAATCCAGTGAGAGTCTATCTTACTTAATGGTGAAAGGTGTGGGTCCAGTTTCAGTCTTCTACAGGTTGCCAGCCATTTGCCAGCACCATTTGTTAAATAGGGACTCTTTTCCCCACTGAATGTTTTTAATTTGCTTATCAGAGATCAAATAACATAAGTAGCTGGGTTCATCTCGTGGTTCTGTATTCTGTTCCCCACATCTACCTTTCTGTTTTTGTGCCAGTACCAGGCAGTTTTGATCACTATTGATTTATAGTATAATCTGACGTCAGGTCTGGTAGCGTGACTCCTCCTGCTTTGTTTTTATTTCTGAGTAATGTCTTGTCTATTTGAGGTTTTTTATGATTACATATAAAACGAAGTATTTTTCTTTTCTTGAGATCTTTAAAGTATGACAGTGGAGCTTTAATAGGGATTGCATTAAAATTGTATATTGCTTTGTTAATATGGACATTTTAACAATGTTGATTCTTCCCGGCCATGAGCTTGGTATGTTTTTCCAATTGTTAACATCTTCAGCTATGTCTTTTCTTAGAGTTTTATAGTTCTCTTTATAGAGATCTTTCACATCCTTTGTTAGGTAAACTCCAAAATATTTCATCTTCTTTGGCACTACTGTGAAAGCTGTTTTTTTCAGCTTGACTATTGTTGGTATACATAAAGACTACAGAATTATGACTGTTGATTTTATAACCTGAGATGCTGCTGTATTCCTTGATCACTTCTAAGAGTTTTGTAGTAGAATCCCTGGTGTTTGCAGATACACAAACGTATCAACTGCAAAGAGTGAAAGTTTGATCTCTCTGTCCCTATATGGATACCCTTGATCACCTTTTCTTCCCTAATTGCAATGACTAAGACTTCCATTACAAAGTTGAAAAGCAGTGGAGACAATGGGGAAACTTGCCTGGTTCCTGATCTGAGTGGATGAGTTCAATTTAACGCCATTCAATATGATTTTGGCTGTGGGTTTGCTGTACATGGCCTCTATCAGTTTAAGAAATGTTCCTTCTATGCCAATTTTCTTAAGTGTTCTGATCATGAAAGGATGCTGGATATTATCAAAAGCTTTTTCTGCATCAATTGAGAGAATCATATGGTCTTTGTTTTTTATTTTGTTTATGTAATGAATTATATTTATAGATTTATGTATATTGAACCAGCCTTGAGATCCTGGGATAAAACCCACTTAGTCATGGTGTATAATTTGTTTGATGTGTTGCTGGTTTCTGTTTGCTAGGATCTTGTTGAATATTTTTGCATCAATATTCATTAGTGATATTGGTCTATAATGTTCTTTTCTTGTTGGGTCTTTTCCTGGTTTGGGGATCAAGGTGATGTTTGCTTCATAGAATGTGTTGGGTAGTATTCCTACTTTTTCTATATTTTGGAAAAGATTAAGTAATATAGGTCATAGTACCTCTTTAAAGGTTTGGTAGAATTCTGATGTGAGTCCATCTGGTCCCAGGCTTTTGTTTTTAGGGAGATTTTGTATGGTTGGTGCTATTTCAGAACTTGATATAGGCCTGTTCAACATTTCCACTTCTTTCTGGATAAGTCTAGGAAGATGGCATGCTTCCAAGTATTGGTCTATTTCCTTCAAATTGCCATATTTCTGAGAATAGAGTTTTTTGTAATATTCATTAAGGATTTTTTGAATTTCTGAGGAGTCTGTTGTTATTTCATCTTTGCCATTTCTGATTCATGAAATTAGAGATTTTAATTTTCTTTTTCTGGTTAGGCTAGCCAAACGTTTAACTATTTTATTGACATTTTCAAAAAACAAACTTTTTGATTCATTGATTTGTTGTATGATTCTTTTGTTTTAAATTTCATTTAATTCTGCTCTAATTTTGATTATCTCTTTTCTTCTTCTGGGTTTGGGGTTGGAATGTTCTTCCTTTTCCAGTTGCTTGAGATGTCCCATTAAGTTGTTAACTTCCTCTCTTTCCATTCTCTTGAGGAAGGCTTGCAGTGCTATAAAATTCCCTCATAGGATTGTCTTTGTGATATCCCAGAGGTTCTGGTAATTCATGTCTTCATTATCATTTTTTTCCAAAAATTTTGTAATTTTCTTCTTAATCTTGTCTATGACCCAGCTATTGTTCAGCATAAGGTTATTTAATTTCCATGTTTTTGTATGAGTATGCAGATTCCTGTTGTTACTGAGTTCAACTTTTATTCCATGATGGTCTGAGAAGATGCAAGGAATAGTTTCTATTCTTTTAAATTTGCTGAGGTTAGGCTTGTGACCTAAGATGTGATCAATTTTGGAGGATGTTCCATGGGCTGATGAGAAGAATGTGTATTCAATTTTGTTAAGATGAAATGTTCTATTAATGTCTGTTAAATCCGATTGTTGAATCATTAAGTTTAAATCTAAAATTTCTCTGCTTAGTTTCTTATTGGAGGATCTATTCAACACTGCCAGAGAAGTGTTAAAATCTCCAACTATAATGGTGCTGAAGGAAATCAAGTTGCTCGTGTCTGCTAGAGTCTCTCTTATAAATTGAGGCACATTCTGGTTGGGTGCATAAATGTTAATAATTGAAATGTCATCATGTTGAGTGTTACCCTTAACAAATATGGGTATCTTTCCTTACTTGTGTTGGTTTAAAGCTTGTTGTACCTGAAAAAAGAAAAAAAAAAAAAAAGCTTATTGTACCTGCAAATAAAATTGCAACACCTGCTTTTTCTGATTTCCATTTGCCTGAAATATAGATGACCATCCCTTCACCCTGAGTCTATATTTATCTTTTAAGGTAAGATGAGATTCTTGTATGCAGCAGACATCTGGCCTGAGTTTTTGTATCCAGTCAGCCAACCTCTGCCTCTTTAGAGGACAATTTAAACCATTCACATTAATTGAGAATATTGATAAGCCTGGTAGAATTTTGCAGATTGAGTTTTACAAAAGTCCAGTGGATATTTTTAATCTTTTCACCACTGTGGAAGTTGAAATTTGATCAAAAATCTCTGAGGGAGTTTCCTTTGGTGGTAAAGGATTGCACTGTTCATTATGGGGGATAGGTCTGAGAATATCCTGAAGAGCAAGTTTAGCTATGGCAAATTTCTTCACCGTGTGTATGTCATTAAAGTATTTAATTTCTCCATCATAAATGAAACTCAGTTTAGCTGGATACAGAATCCTGGGTTGAAAATTATTTTGTTTTAGGAGATTAAAGGTTGATGACCACCTTCTTCTAGCTTGAAAGATTTCAGCAGAGAGACCTGTAGTCATTCTAATATTCTTCCCTTTGTAGGTTATGGTTTTCTTACATCTGGCTGCTTGCAGAATTTTCTCCTTCATATTAACTTTAGCGAAGTAATTATAATGTGTCTAGGAGATGTCTTACTCAGATTGAGTTGTGCTGGGGTTCTGAAACTGTCTGCTATCTGAATTTCAGAGTCTCTTGGTGTTTCTGGAAAGTTCTCTTTGATTATTCCATGGAGTAGAGCATCTGAGCCTTTCGAAGCCACCTTGTCTCCTTCAGGAATTGCTCTAAGGCAAATATCAGTTTTCTTCTAATTATCCCAGAGCTCTCTGAGAGAATGATCTGTTTTTGCTCTCCACATCTCTTCCTCTTTGAGCATTTGGGAACCTTCAAAAGCTTTGTCTTCAATGTCAGAAATCCTTTCTTCTGCCTGCTCCATTCTATTACTGAGGGATTCTACTGTATTTCTCAGATATTTGAGGGCTTCAAATTCTTGTCTCAATGTGTCAAAATCTTTGATGATTTTGTCTTTGAATTTATTGAATTCTTGAGACAACTTTTGAATTGTTCCTTGAATTTCTAATTCCAACTTTACCTCCATTCTATTAATCTTATTTGCAATCCAAATTATGAATTCAATCTGACATCTCAGCCATTTTTTTATGAATGGTATCTTCTGTGTATCCACCATGTTGTTCCTTCTGGGAGTTGATCTACTCTGATTATTCATGTTGCCAGAGTTTTTCCGCTGATTCTGCCCCATGATTATTTTACACCATTGGCTAGATGAGTAGAAGGTGAAGTTGTGTTGGGTGCTCTTGGAGTAGGTATTAACCAGCCTTTTGCCCAAGAGCTGGGACTGGTGTCTGTACATTTTCCCCTAGAGCTTTTTAAAGGACCCATATAGTGCTATGGCCTGAGACACTGGGGACCTGCTTGATGTGGTGGGGCTAAGTGGCTCTGTCTTGTTTTCAGCTGGTCTCTATCCACTCCTAGTGAATCAGTAACTCTGGGTTGAATCTCAGCTGTGGAGAAATACCAGCAATTAAGTCCCCGCAGCCCCCATGGGCAACAATTAGAAAAGGAAAATCAAACCTTCCCACAACCACACACCTAGGGTATCACTTTGGATAGTCCTTGGGTGATTGGCCAAGGTCAAGAATTCCAAATCAATTGTCCCAGTCAGCACCCAGTCTCAAGTGGGAGAGTTCAAAAGGTCTCCAGCAATTGGAAAGCAGGAATCTGCTGGCAACTTGAGTATGACTCACTCCAGTGTTCCATGGAGTCAGAAGGACCCACCCATTAAATGAATTAGTCCAGGAAGGTTGATGCCTCCTTTCCCACCTTACATCTCTGTCGCACCCAGTCACTGGTAACCCCTCATGGCTGTAACCCAGTTCCCGCCAATGAGCAGATGCTCGAGGGGTTTGTGCCTGCCTGAGTCACAGGGAAATCTATGTCTCCTCAGCCAGACCACCACACTCTACCACCAGCCAGCAGGCGGAGCTGAAACCTGACAAACTCGGGTGCTTAATTGAAGCTGGGGTGGTTCACTCAGTTCCAGTCTCACCCCAGATTGATGTTGCTGCCACTTATATTCTGCCAGAATTAGCAATTCTGTCCCAGCTATATTCCCCTGTGGGCCAGGCTCTGTTTGAGTTCACAGAAACTGTGGCTCAGCCCCATCTTGTGCTGGTGCCATTGTGCCAATTCTCACGGAGCTGGCATCTCTGTGTTGGCTGCACTCTGTGTTGGGGCAGGTGTGATTAGAGCTCACACTCAACTCTCAATTCTTGCCTCTCCCTGGACTTGTGAAGTTGCCCCACCTACTTTTGTCTCAGCTATATTCCCCTGGGGCTGGGTGCTTTTTAGGGTCACTAAAGCAGCACTTCTGACTCAGCTCCACCCTGGGAGTATGCCATCTCTGCACATGCATATTCTAGTCTCCATCCATGCCATGCCCAACCTGGGCAGGTACCTCCTCAGGCATACCCTTTACTTATGGGGCCTGTGTTCCCATCTTAGATCTGTTCTACCAGTGGCTGCCACTGGTTGCCAAGAAAGGCAGGGAGTGTCTCTCCAAAATGTCCCCAGGGGTACTGTTCCTGCAGCTGCCACTGCTGCTCTGTGCCACAGGGCACCACTTGTCCCTCTCCCTCTCAGTGCATAGTCCTCAATTTACCCCCATGTCACGGAATCAGCACAGACCTGCAACAGCCCATGCCTCGTCCACACCTCTTGAGAAAATGCCCCAGAATCTGGACTCCATGGGGGACAGACTTCCAGACCTTGGGGGTGGTGAGAGTAGAGGGGAATGCTGGGAGTTCAGAACTGCAGATAGAGAATTTATACAGTTTTATGCCTGGTGGGAGAGTGCCACTAGTGTTAGTGGGTCCTCTCTGGGGTAGGAGTTCTGGTTTTTAGAGGGTCTCTCCCATGGGATAAAATAGGAGGATATCAGAACTCTGCTTACTTGTTTGTAGAAAGTATACTGTGAGCCATTTTCATGGGGGAGGGGACCCCCATCTGCTTGGTGATGGATTTTGTACCTATTGTTTGTTTGTTTCCTTGGGGTTGCAGCTCACCTCAGCAGAGTTGATGTGCATTCTTCAACCTTCTCTCTTGGCTCAGCTCCAAACCATCAGCTTACTTGCTAAACTTCTGTCCTTGAACTCTCCTTCTGGATGGGAGCCTCTGTGGAAAGCTGGCTCCAATCAGCCATCTTGCCTCCACCCTCCAAGTCTCCATCTTTCTTAAGGCTGCATAATAGTCCATGGTGTACATATACCACAATTTATTAATCTATTCATGGGTTGATGGGTACTTGGGCTTCTTCCATGACTTAGCAATTATAAATTGGGCTGCAATAAACATTCTGGTGCAAATATCTTTGTTATAAAGTTATTTTTTAGGAGATTGGTGGGATTACACCAGCGGTGCATCTTACAAGGGTATATGTGAAACTTGGTAAACGGTCTGTGAAGCTAGTGAATGATGCCCCATGAATATATCAATGTACACAGCTATGATTTAATAGAAAAAAAATTAAAAAAATAAAATAAAATAAAGTCATTTTTTGTCTTCTAGATATATACCTAGAAGAGGAATTGAAGGGTGGAATGGCAGGTCTATTTTTTAGATCCCTAAGTGATCTCCCAACATTTTTTCCAAAAGGAACGTATTAGTTTGTATTCCTACCAGCAGTGCAGAAGTATTTCCTTTTCTCCACATCCATGCCAACATCTCTGGTTTGGGGATTTTGTGATGTGGGCTAATCTTATTGGGCTTAGATGTTATCTCAAAGTGGTCTTGATTTGCATTTCTCTGATGATTAAGGATGATGAGCAATGTTTCATGTGTCTGTAGGCCTTGCACTTGTCTTCTTCAGAGAAGTTTCTCTTCAAGTCCCTTGTCCACCCTGATGGGATCGCTTGTTCTTTTCTTGCTAATACTTTTTAGTTTTCTATGATTTTGGTTATTAAACCTTTGTTGGAGACATAACCTGCAAATATCTTCTCCCATTCTGAGAGCTGTTTGCTTGCTTTACTTACTGTGTTCCTGGCTGTGCAGAAGCTTTTTTAGTTTTATCAGAGCTAATTTTTGAGGAAGGTGAGAGGTGTGGGTCCTGTTTCCATCTCTTACATGTGTCTATACACTTCTCCCAGTACCATGTATTGAATAGAGATTCTTTTCCCCAGTGTATACTTTTGTTTGCTGTTCAAAGATCAGGTGGAAATATAAGGATGGTTTCACAGCTGGATCCTTTGTTCTGATCCATAGGTCTATATCTTTATATTCTTATGATAATACCATGATGTTTTGATTATTATAACCTTATAATATTGCCTGAGTTCTGATAAAATGATGCTTCCATATTTGCTCTTATTACATAAGATTGCATTGGCTAGTCATATATTTTCTGACTTCCATATGAAGTGTAGAACTATTATTTTAGTACTTCAAAATATGGCATTGGTATTTTTAATGGGAATTGCATTGAGTCCATAAATCACTTTGGGTACTATAGACATTTTAACAATGTTGATTCTGCCAATCCACGAACATAAAGTGCTTTTCTATCTCTTTAAATCCTCTGTGATGGCTTGGTGCCTGTGGCTCAAATGGCTAAGGTGCCAGCCACATACACCTGAGCTGGCGGGTTCAAATCCAGCCCGGCCCACCAAACAACAATGATGGCTGCAACAAAAAAATAGCTGGGCATTGTGGCAGGTGCCTGTAGTCCCAGCTACTTGGGAGGCGGAGGCAGGAGAATTGCTTGAGCCCAGGAGTTTGAGGTTGCTGTGAGCTGTGATGCCATGGCACTCTACTGAGGGTGACAACTTGAGGCTCTGCCTCAAAATAAATAAGTAAATAAATCCTCTGTGATTTCTTTTCTCGGTGTTTCATAGTTCTCACTATAGAGAAACTTCACCTTTTTAAAAAAATATATTCTAAAGTATTTCATTTTATTTGATACTATTGTGTCTTTGATTTGATTCAATGTTTCACTCTCATTGGCATATATGAAAGCAACTGTTTTGTGTACATTGATTTTTTTACCTGAGATAGTGCTGTGTTTATTTAATTCCAGAAGTCTCTTGGTTGAGTCTTTGGGAGGTTCTAGGTATAAGATCATATCATCAGCAAAGAGCAATAGTTTGACTTCTTTTTCTTTTCCATTTGGATACCCTTGATCTTCTGTCTGATTGGTCTGGCCAGGACTTTTAGCACTATGTTGAATAGTAGTGGCAATAGTGGGTATCCATGTCTGGTTCCAGTTCTAAGCAGGAATGCTTCCATTTTGTTTTCCATTTAATATGATGTTAGCAGTGATATTGTCATAGACAGACTCTACTATTTTGAGTAATGTCCCATCTATGCCAATTTTCTTAATGTTCTTATTTTTAAAGGGTGTTGAACTTTGCCAGATATCTTTTCTACATCTATTGCAATGATCATAGGGTCTTTGTTTTTACTTCCATGTGGTAAAATCATTTATATATTTGCATATTTGAACCAACCTTGCATCCCTGGGATGAGGCCTACTGAGTTGTGATGATTTTTGTTTGTTTTGATCTGCAGATGAATTCTGTTTGCTAAAATTTTGAGAGGGCCATGTGCAGTGGCTGATGCCTATAATCCCAGCACTCTGGGAGGCTGAGGTGGGTGAATTGCTTGAGCTCAGGCATTTGAGACTAGCCTGAGCAAGAGGGAGACCCCATCTCAAAAAATAGCTGAACATCATGGCAGATACCTATAGTTCCTACTACAGCTACTTGGGAGGCTGAAGCAAGAGGATTGCTTGAGCCCAAGACTTTGAGGTTTCTATGAGCTATGACACCACAGCACTCTACATAGGATGACAAAGTGAGACTCTGTCTCAAAAATAAATAAATAAATAAAATTTTATTGAGAACTTTTGCCTCTATATTCATTAGAGATAGTAGTGTACAATTTTCTATTTTTGTTATGTCTTTTTCTAGCTTTGGTACCAGGTGTTAGCCTTTATTCATACAATGAGTTGAGGGGGATTCCTTTCTTCTCAATGTTGGAATAATTTCTGCAATATAGGTACTAGTTCTTCCTTGAAGATTTGGTAGAATTCTGATATTAAACCCTATGGTCTGGGACATTTTTTGTTGCTTCAATTTCAGTGCTTGATATTGGTCAGCTGAGAAGTTGTGTTTCTTTCTGGTTAAGTCTAAGAAAGTAGTGTGATTCTAAGAATTTGTCCATTTTCTTCACATTTTCAAATTTATAGGCATAGAGATGTTTATAGTACTCAATGATGATGTTTTGTATTTTTGTAAAAATCTGTTTTTCATCTTTTTCATTTTTGATTGAGATTATTAGACACCTTACTTTTTTGTGCCTGATTAATCTGGCCAAAGCCTTGTCAGATAAAGAACCAACTTTTTGGTTCATTGCACCAACTGTATAGTGGTTCCTTTGTTCTTGTTTTCATTTAGTTCTGGTCTGATCTGGGTTATTTCTTCTGCTGTGTTTGGGATTGGTTTCATCGTAATTTTCACGTTCCTTGAGATGTTCTATTAGATGTTTTAATTTATTATCTTTCTGATTTTTGGATGTGCGTGTTTAATTCAATGAGTTTCCCTCTCAAGACTGTTGCACGAATCAGTGCCGCAGAGGAAAAGTCTGCACTGAAATGTCTGTAAGAGGGGAGACTGCCGCTTGCCCAGGCAGACAGCCCCTAACTTTATTTCTTGCAGGCTTATATACTCTTAACAACACTAAGTTCTGCACGTACACATTCTAATAATAAAACAAATTGGCAGCCAATGGTTTACATTATAAGAGTACAAAGAAACCATACAGAGCAACCACAAAAACTTATTCAGCTGTTTGTCTGAGAAAGCAGGTGCAACATGTAACTGAGATGTACATTAACTTATCTTGTTTTCCACTTCTAAGGTCCCTTCCAGGACATTCCACAGACAGCCAGACTCTGCCTGCAGAGTCTGCCTCCCCATATGACTAGCTTGCTAATCAGTTCTGAGGGTCTTAAAGGAACATCCCTTCATATGGACTCTTAGAAAGCTTCTTCAAACATAAGTCAATGGCACTTGAAGTTACATTGAGGCTACACAAGACTGCTTTTGCAGTATCCCCTGGATTTTGATAGCCTTTGGCCCCATAGCCATTTAGTTCAAAGAATCTTCTGATTTTTCTATATATATATATTCCTTGACCTAATGATCACTCAGCAAATATTGTTTCAGTTTCCATGACGTTTTGTGGGGATGAGTGTTTCTGTTAGAATTGATTTATAATGTTATTCCACAATAGTGTGTGAAGATACATACTACAATTTCTGGATGCAGCCCTGGAGATTTGGGGGTGTTGTCCCAGGTTTGGGGGAGTGTTGGGGAGAGGGCTGAATACCTAGGGGGTGGCACAAGTTCTACAGTGAAAGCTTTGGGGCCTGGGCTGTGAAGGGGACTGAGACACAGTGACTAAACAGAACCTATAATCCAGAATTAGATCCATGTGCATGGGTGGGTGGGCCTCTGATCTGGAGCACTGAGCCGGGAACCAGCTTGGAGGTGGCTGTTAAGGCCTAGAGGGCAGACTTTTAGCTGGCCACATATTGGGATGTACTGTACGATTTTAGGGATGCTGGGAAGCCATGTCGAGTGAGGCTGACCTGGGTACTTGTAGCTCCAGTGTCATGAAGGCATCTGCACAGTCCCACTGAATTGGAGCGGTGGCTTTTTGTCTCTCCAAACATTGGTAGCCCACTAGGCCCCACCCCCATCAGTTCACATGCCCAGATTCTTTTGAGCTCCGTGGGGGAAGCTCTTAATTTTAAGTCATGGTCTATGGCTTGGAGGATCCATGAGACAATTTTCTCCCTCCCCATCCCACTGCAGGCTTGATGTAGTGCATCCAAAACCACCGGATGGCCTCAGCTGCTGCCTGTTCCTCTCTGTGCCCTAGTGAGATAGCTCTGGACAGAATCCAGGTTGGGTTCCAGTAGGAGGCTGGGGGATGGTACTGGCCACCTGGCAGCTCCAATCACACAGTGATGCCTGCACACAATCTTTACTTTTGTAACTGTATCTCCCTGTCACCTGTTTCTTTTTTTACATTTTTTTCTTTGCTGCTTCTGGTGTCCCACGTTGTCTCTCTGTGATTTCACAATTCTGTTTCTGAGCAAAGAGTCAGAATGGTGTCTTCTGCCTGCACTTCTCCCTGCTTTTCCTTGGAGAGGCTGTCAGGAGCCTGCTTCTTGCCTGTCATATTCCCCCTTCTCCTTTTGGTGGGGGAGGGTTTAAACATGAGTGTTATTCAAGAGTGGTAACAGTCATTGAAATAAAAAGTATTACATTAATAAGAAGATTAACTTATAATATTAGGGATATAATGAAAATATCAACACTAAGGATCAGATAGATTTGAAAAAGTCACAAACAGCAGTATAAGTCATCTTTCCTTATAACATTGACCCATGTTTACTTTTTGTAATCTGATGTTTTTGGTCATAGGACCTTGTGTTAGCTAAAGGTTGGGTTCATATTCATTTTGTTAGCTTTGTAATGTGTGGACTTAAACTTTTAGTTGACTTTTGACTCAATATTGCATTTCTTAACCATTCTGTAATAGTGTTTTGTCTAACCTCTGCCTACATTATGGTTTTTCTTTTCTTTTTTTTATTTTTTTGAAACAGAGTCTCACTCTGTAGCCCTGGGTAGTGTCAGAGCATCATAGCTCACAGCAAAATCAAACTCCTGGGCTCAAGTGATCCTCTTCCTCAGCCTCTCAAGCAGCTGGGGCTATAGACGCCCACTACCAAACCCCGCTGCTTTTTCCACTTTTGCTGGAGACAGGGTCTCTCTTGCTCCTGCTGGTCTCGAACTTTTGAACTCAAGTGATCTACCCACTTCAGCCTCTCAGAGTGCTACAATTACAGGCATGATCCACTGCACCCACCCTGGTTTTTCTTTTAAAATAATATATCAAACACACCAAGAGTAGAATATCATTTTGACTTTTGAATGACTCTTTGCTTTCAGCTGCTTTCTTTAAAGAATATTAATATTAGTTTACTTCTGAGTACTTTTTAATTGCTATTACCAGATACCATAGGTTAATCAGGTTATTTTCCTGTTTCATTTCTACTGTATTTTGATATTTTAATTTTTATTTGGTGTGGGCAGAGCAAAGAAAGATAGCTTTAATGATATTAATGTTTCCTTTATTTAAGACAAGCCACAGATGGGTAATAAAGAGAAAAAGGAATAACATTAGATGCTTGCAAGACTGTTGAATTCAGAGCTTCCCCGCTTGGTAGGTGTGTGACTTGGGGAACACTCCTTGCCACCAAGTATGTGTTCTGACATGAAAAGTAGGATAACAATAGGTCCTTTAAGGATCATTTTGTGTAAGTAAGATTATGTTTGTAACATTTAATTTCTTATCACATGATCATCAGCATCATTAACTGAAACTGCTATGACTATTGTTATTACTATTTTTGTTATTATTGTTTTAAGCCTATGGATAGCGCTTACTTATCTGACCTATAGCTGAATTGGAATTTACAACATATATGATATTAGGGAAGAAGTAGAGAATTCCTCACTTAAATCTTTGTGTACTTTAGATAAGTGACCTTAGCATAGTTTCTTGCCAATCAAAGAACTTTAAATTAGCAACTGGTACTTTGTAATACCCCAGTGGGATGGGAGGCTTCCTTCTGAGGCTCCTTCCTTATAGCTGTGGTAGCAATTTGCAAAGATGAACACTTGAGTATACACGAAGCTTATGGTTGTTAGTACAGGATGTGGTTAATTCCACACAGAGAAAATGTTATGTTGGTAAAGTATATCAAATTAATTGTTTAAATAAATTTTTTAAAGTTCATAATACTGAGGTTATCTCTTTGTTATTTTAGAAATTCCCTCATAGTTGCAGTACGTTCTCAGTCAGAGGATATAGTCCAGTTTCTTCTTCAGCAAAGTATTGATGTCTTTTATCAAGATCTCTTTCGATTGACTGCAGAAGACTATGCCATTAATAGTGGTTATAAAGCGTAAGTGCTTACATTAAAAGATTAGTTAATCCTGGGCGGCGCCTGTGGCTCAAGGAGTAGGGAGCCGGTCCCATATGCCACAGGTGGTGGGTTCACACCCAGCCCCGGCCAAAAAAAAAAAAGAAAAGATGTTTTAAAAAAAAAAAAAAGATTAGTTAATCCTATATTGAGGTTTAAAATAAATGTACGTATCTCATCTTTCTTACACATCAGGTGAGATTTCATAGTTTGCTTTATGGTATTTTGGAATGGTTGTGAATTAGTCGATTTCATCAGCCAGAAATCAAGATAAGGCTAGAATTGTTAGAAAGAGCAATGAGTACAGGATTCTTTGTCTCAGGACCTTTAATAGCTTTATCCTTAGAGCTGCCTATGCTGTTCATTTCAATCTGTGTATAACCTTTATGCAGGAGATAAAAGTAGTGTCACATCTCTGATTTTTCTAATTACTTTTTTGGTTCTGAAATGCCCACTTAAGCAGAAAAATCTACAGTGTCCCCTGGGGGCTATCTTTTATAAGCTCCTCTTTGAATTTTTCAAGATGGTAAGGGGTTCCAAAGTGCAAGGCATAGATAGGGTCCTCTTTTACAAGTCAGAAGAGGAGGAAAAAGGACATTCTACTCACTCTGTGGTTTCCACTGGTAAGTGTTGCTGGGTTGTTGCTATTGAAAGTAGTCCTGCAATGTGGTAATGACTGACCTTTGCTACCAGGATGCCCTTGTGCTGAACCAGATCCGCCAGTGGTCATGGGCCCATTCTTAGATTTCAAAGTATTTGTTTGTTTGTTTGTTTTTAGTCCACATGCTTATTTGCTCAGCCATTGTTCCCAAGGTGTCACGAACCAGCACGGCAAAGGGGAGTGAACCAGAGTGGAATTGGTGGGGAATGAGGGAAATACAGCACAAGAGAAGACACGGAAACAAAGGATGGGACCGGGAGGACTGACTGAGCTGATGACTACAGCCGGCCCCAAAGCACAAAATCAGCTTTATTTTATAGTATCTGTACAGGGTTGTCCAGGGGGGAGAGCATACACAAAATGGGGAAACAGCATAAACAAAAGACATAGTTTTGGTCTTAAGGTACAATAGGAAAATGTAAATGACTTTAACAAAGACAAACCATCTTGTTAATGGTTTCTGCTCAACTTCATTAGCACATGACAAGGAGAAAGAAGGGAGAGATCTCAAGGATCTCTACATAGTTAACTAAACAAAGAACGGACCACGTGACTTCTGGCAGAGGGAGAATGAAGAAAGGAAAATAGCTGTTTCAGAATCGAGGAGAAGCAGTTGGGGGGTCATTCTCTACACCAAGGCACCATCACCCTGCTCTGGCAGCTGGGCCTCCTAGGTTCAGCCACACACAGTGTGAGGAAAGTTGCTCTTCTCTACATTGAACACCTCATGAGGACCCTGCTTGGTAGCTTAGACTTTGCCTTGATGTTCATGATAAATTATCCTTTGAGGCCCCTGTTTTTCCTTTCTCAAGTGAATATTAGCTGGAATTGTTCACCATCAGAGAGGGTCAATTAATGTCGCAAGAAGAGATGAGAGTTTCCTTTCTCCTTTGCTAGCAGATCTGTAGCCTGAGGACTCTTTATAAACTGTGTATCACCTTTCTTTACGTGGTGGAAGGTCCTGTATTGTTCTTCCCCAGGGTAGTGGGAAGGAACTTGGGTTTGAGTCCTCAATTGAACTGTGTTGTTAATAATGGAAATCTCCCAAGTTACTTGCATTTCCACCTCAAGTTTTAAAATATTTCCACGTTATACCTCACCAGGAAGCCACTCCACAGAATTCTCTGAATGTAAAGTAGGTTAGTTGGATTTAACAGACCTAAGCCTCATCCATAACATGTCAGTATACACATGTCAATCAAATAGCTGTTGGTTGCAGGGCCAACACTTCTTTTAAGTTCAAGACACTTCCCATTATGTCAAGCCAGGGCTAGTTAATTTACTGAACTATACTGCCCTATATTCATGGCTACTTCACTTTTCTTACTTTTTTAATAAGAAGTTTAATACGTTTGAAGAGCTTACAGTTTTGCAGTGTACATTATAATTAAAGTTGTGATGTTAGCTCTGATATTGTCTAGAATACTCTAAGAATTTCAGATATTTCCTAAGTGTTTCTCATGTCAATATTAAAACATTAATTTTATTTATTACTTTTTTTATACATAGCATTCACCAATTACTTTCTGAATATAAACAAAAAAAGAAAGCTCCTTCTCAAAATATCAATCCAGGTAAGATTGTTGACAGTGAATTACTTGTGGTATTTGTACCAAAGAGAAAAAGGTAAAAATAAGGAAGTTTTTTGTCACAGATGAACATGTAAAAGTCAATGTGCAAATTGTGTATTTTTTCTTAATTTCTTTTTTAGTAGTCCACAACTCAGAAGCCGTTAGTCCATGCTGGTGTGGAGGGAACCACCACAGACATCTCTGAATACCTTCAGAGCCTGGGCCCAAAGAGAGTGTTGGTGTCAGGGGGCCACCTGGGACCACATGTGCAGGTGATCTGGGACCCAGGCAAAGACCGGAGCCTTGGAAAGGATGGGGGTTGAAACTTCACAGGTCCAGGCTGGAAATGGGTTGATCCTGCAACGGTGCCTCACCATAGTCCATGAGGATGAAAATAGGAAGACTGCCCTAACCAGGGTAGTGTGGCATATCAATATTTCATGGCTACATTTCAGAGGTAAAACTATTGGATCTTGGCTCAGCGCCTGTAGCTCAAGTGGCTAAGGCGCCAGCCATATATACCTGAGTTGGCGGGTTTGAATCCAGCCCGGGCCTGCCAAACAACAATGACAACTACAACTAAAAAATAGCCAGGCGTTGTGGCGGGTGCCTGTAGTCCCAGCTACTTTGGAGGCTGAGGCAAGAGAATTGCTTAAGCCCAGAAGTTGGAGGTTGCTGTGAGCTGTGATGCCACAGCACCCTACCCAGGGTGACAGCTTGAGGCTCTGTCTCAAAAAAAAAAAAAAAAAAAAACACTATTGGATCTTTGTTTGCAAGCATAAGTATATATGTGTTTAGGTGTATTTTATGTATATACATGCATTGTGTTATATCTTGTTTCTACATGTTACCAAATGTTCTTATAAATTAAGAAGCACTCTGGGGCGGCACCTGTGGCTCAGCGGGTAGGGCGCCAGCCCCATATGGCGAGGGTGGCGTGTTCAAACCCAGCCCCAGCCAAACTGCAACAAAAAAATAGCCAGGCATTGTGGTGGGCACCTGTAGTCCCAGCTACTTGGGAGGCTGAGTCAAGAGAATCGCCTAAGCCCAAGGATTTGGAGGTTGCTGTGAGCTGTGTGACGCCACGGCACTCTACCGAGGGTGATAAGGTGAGACTCTGTCTCTACAAAAAAAAAAAAAAGAAGCACTCATAAATTAAATAAGTCTAAATGCTTTTCAAGTTCACATGAATTTATCAATCTTTTGTAAATAAGCTGGTTTTGAAAAACATTATTGATAAAATAAAAAATAATACTATCTTCAAAGTTGTCAGCATACATATTTACCTTTTCGCACTGATGGTAATTTTTTTTTTTTTTTTTGCAGTTTTTGGCCGGGGCCGGCGCCCTACTCCTTGAGCCACAGGCACCAGCCTGTAATTTTTTTTTTTTAATACTGCTCCTTGGTTTGAATGCTAGATTATTTAAGGTATCAGAGTTGGTAACATGACATAAAGATATCAATCACTATTTTGATATAAGTATAAAAACAAAATATAGCTATATTACTTAGAAAACTGCCTTTCTTTTTTTTTAGACAGAGCCTGAAGTTGTCACCCTCGGTAGAGTACTGTAGCGTCACAGCTCACAGCAACCTCCAACTCATGGAGGTTGAGCGATCCTCTTGCCTCAGCCTCCCAAGTAGCTGGGACTATAGGTGCCCACTACAATGCCTGGCTATATTTTGGTTGTAGTTGTCATTGTTGTTTGGCTTGCCCAGGCTGGATTCGAAGCAGCCAGCTCTGGTGCATGTGGCTGGCGCCTTAGCCGCTTGAGCTACAAGCACCAAGCCGAAAACTGCTTTTTCTTTTTTTTTTTTTTGGTAGAGACAGAGTTTCTATCGCCCTCGGTTAGGGTTAGGGTTAGGTTAGGCGCCGCCCTGAAAACTGCTTATTTTAATAATAGGAATTGGTGTGGCACAGAATTCAAGATATTCCAAAGATCATTTTGTTTCTCATCCTTCTGTTGTCATAGGTAGATAATCTTTTTTAGGTGTTTCCAATGAATAATTATAGGTATTCTGATTATACAGAACACTTTGAAAAAACAGCAGATGAGCTATAGGCAACTTAGCATGAGGCTCCTTCCAAGAAGTAAAATTCTGTAATTTTCTTTTATTTTTTTTTTTTTGTAGAGACGGAGTCTTACTTTACCACCCTCGTTGAGTGCCATGATGTCACAGGACTCACAGCAACCTACAGCTCTTGGGTTTTCGTGTTCTCCTGCCTCAGCTTCTCGAGTAGCTGGGACTACAGGCGCCCGCCACAACGCCTGGCTAATTTTTGGTTGCAGTTCAGCCAGGGCTGGGTTTGAACCTGCCACCCTCAGTATATGGGGCCGGTGCCCTACTCACTGAGCCACAGGCACCACCCAAAATTCTGTAATTTTCACATGATATAAAAAAGAACTTCCATCAGGATGGCACCTGTGGCTCAGTGGGTACAACACGGGCCCCATTATATTGAAGGTGGCAGGTTCGAACCCAACCCCAGCCAAAGGGCAACAAAAAATAGCAGGGCATTGTAGCGGGTGCCTGTAGTCCCAGCTACTCAGGAGGCTGAGGCAAGGGAATCACCTAAGCCCAGGAGTTGGAGGTTGCTGTAAGCTGTGACACCACAGCACTCTACCAAGGGCAATAAAGTGAGACTCTGTCTCTAAAAAAAAAAAAAAAGGACGGGCGCCTGTGGCTCAGTGAGTAGGGCGCCGGCCCCATATGCCGAGGGTGGCGGGTTCAAACCCAGCCCCGGCCAAACTGCAACAAAAAAATAGCCGGGCATTGTGGCAGGTACCTGTAGTCCCAGCTGCTCGGGAGGCTGAGGCAAGAGAATCGCGTAAGCCCAAGAGTTAGAGGTTGCTGTGAGCCGTGGGACGCCACGGTACTCTACCCGAGGGCGCTACAGTGAGACTCTGTCTCTACAAAAAAAAAAAAAAACTTTCGTCAACAGTGAAGACTTGGGAACAATTCACCAGATGTGGGAAGCACCCTCCAGCCTGCCTCTCTCTTCTTGATTCCCCTCCTACCCTCTTCTACTCCTGCTAGTCTGGCACAGGCCCACATTCCTGTCATGCCATCCTGGGCCTCACGCTGCCTGGAAGGGGGATGCTCACATTTCTACAAGCTCCATAGACTGGTTGGCGCAAGTCCAGGACTCTTGACATCTCACAACCTGTCCCCATAAGGGATGGACAGAGAGTCTGGGGTCCCTGCTTTCAGCAGAAACAGTATGACTAAGTGGGAATGATGGAGTGTCCCCTGTAGCCAGGCTCTTATGAAGTAGTGTGAACAGGCTGATGGGGCTCCTGCTAGCACAGCCTTCCCCACTACCTGTTGTGTGGAGTCCAACCAAGGAAGTTCCAGGGCCTGAACAGAGAGAATTGGAAAGGACCCAGGTAAGCTTTCCACCCTCTTAGAAAGGGATGACAGGTGGTAGAGGTGACAAGTGGTAGAGGAGCTTCAGCCACAGACTTTTCAAGCCTATCTGCCCCTCCACCCCGTCAGCACTTTGGCCAGAAACTTTTCTCTCTGGACCCTTCTAGGACCTAGAAATGGGGTCTGGCAGAAGGGAGAGCTGGATCAAGACATTTTAGAGGATCTGGCCCCAGGGATCTTCAAAGAGCATTCTCCAGGTGCTGTGTGGGAATGGCCCCACTCCCACCACCTGCCACCTGCCAGTGGTGACCCAACAACCCTTCTCAGGAGAAGCCACCTCAGGGATTCTGCTCAGTGACTGTCATGCCATCCTATGACCTGAGAGTAAGTGTGCTTCAGTTGCTGTATGCTCTATATCCCACCCAAGAACCTATGTGTATCAAGAATTGACCCCTGGCTCGGCACCTGTGGTTCAAGCGGCTAAGGCGCCAGCCATATACACCTGAACTGGCGGGTTTGAATCCAGCCCGGGCCTGCCAAACAACAATGACGGCTGCAACCAAAAAATAGCCAGGCATTGTGGCAGGTGCCTGTAGTCCCAGCTACTTGGGAGGTGTAGGCAGGCGACTCACTTGAGCCCAGGAGTTGGAGGTTGCTGTGAGCTATGATGCCATAGCACTCTTGCCTGGGGAGACAGCTTGAGGTTCTGTCTCAAAAAAAAAAAAAAGAACTGACCCCTGGCTTCTAGTGGGCCATGGCTATTGATGTTCTGAATCTGTTACATCAGGCATTGGGAAGTAATAAGAAACATGAACTAAAAAAAAAAAAAAATCCCAATACTAGGTTTAAGAGTCAAAAGTGGGCCAGGCACAGTGGCTCACGCCTGTAATCCTAGCATTCTGGGAGGTTGAGGTAGGTGGAGCTTGAGCTCAGGAGTTCAAAACCAGCCTGAGCAAGAGTGAGACCGAGACCACATCTCTCAAAAATAGCCTGGCATTGTGGCGGGCACTTGTAGTCCCAGCTACTTGGGAGGCTGAGGCAAGAAGATCACTTGAGCCCAAGAGCTTGAGGTTGCTGTGAGCTATAACACCACAACACTCCACCAAGGGCAACAAAATGACTCTGTCCCCCCCAAGAAAAATAAAATTAATTAAGATAAAATAAAAAACCTGAGCTCTGCAAGGTTCCTCCCACATGGATACTGTCCTCAGTTCAAGCCCAGCCAAAGGCTCCAGGCCTCAACGAGTCTTGATCATCTGTGGCCCCTGGTGGGCTCCTGGGTCAGCTATTCTGCCTCTGCAGTGGCTCAGTGTGGGCTGGGCCACTGCCCTGGGTGCACTGGTCAGGGGTAACTGGGAACTCTCAACTCCTTCTGTCCTTGCAGAGCAGAACCTAGTTCTACTTCTTTTTTTTTGGAAGTTCATACTGTAGAATTATCTTTTTATTTTGGGTAAAAACCCACAGTCATTTTGGGGAGCTGTAATTAAGATTTAACAGTATTATAATTCTAACGAGTAACTTAAATATCCTTGTGAGATAAATATGATAATACTTTCTGGGTATTTTGGAACCCCAGTATTAAGACTACAAATCACACTAGCCTACATCTAGCACCAATGACTCATACTGTTTCTTTCTTTGCAAATTTTTTTTTTTTTTTTTTGTGGTTTTTGGCCGGGGCTGGGTTTGAACCCACCACCTCCGACATATGGGACCAACACCCTACTACTTGAGCCACAGGTGTCACCCCATACTGTTTCTTTCTAATAAATTGACCATTACATTTCCAAAGTTCTGAAATGGCCAACAGACCATAGAAAGATAATTCTTTAGGCTCCCGCTTGAAACCAACAGCTTCAGCAAACTGCTGGCCTTGATTCAGGGCCAACGCTAGTTCCACTCCTTGACTCACCAACAGGGTAAAGTCAAGCCCTATTCAGAATTAGAAGTTTTTAGGGAGTCTCCTTTCCTGTGTTTCACTTGACTGACTCCAGATGCAGTCAGCAGGGGAAAACAACAGGCCCCTATGGACAGTACTCACCCTCTTCTCTGCCTCTTCAGTACCAAAGACAGGGAAGCTCTGACTCATTGGTCCTTGTTCCCACTCCCCACTCTTCCATCAGATCCCAAACCTCACCACAATTGGCTATACTTCTGGGAAACTAGCCTCAAGTTGTCAATAGAAAAGTGATAGGTGACCAGCAAGGTAGCTCATACCTGTAGTCACAGCTACTCTGGAGGCCAAGGTAGGAGGATCGCTTGAACCCAGGACTTTGAGGCTGCTGCAAGCTAGGCTGACACCACAGCACTCTAGCCTGGGCAACAAAGTGAAACTCTGTCTTAAAAAAAGAAAAAAAGGGCGGTGCCTGTGGCTCAGTGAGTAGGGTGCCAGCCCCATATACTGAGGGCAGCAGGTTTGAACCCAGCCCTGGCCAAACTGCAACAAAAAATAGCAGGGCGTTGTGGCAGGTGCCTGTAGTCCCAGCTACTTGGGAGGCTGAGGTAAGAGAATTGCTTGAGCCCAAGAGTTGGAGCTGTGCCACAGCACTCTACTGAAGGCAACAAAGTGAGACTCGTTTCAAAAAAAAAGAAAGAAAGAAAATAAGGGAAAGGAAGGAATAAAAAGAAAGGCCGGGCCTGGGGAGGTGGTTCACTCCTGTAATCCTAGCACTCAGGCAGGCCGAGGCGGGCGGATAGCTTGAGCTCATGAGTTCCAGACCAGTCTGAGTAAAAAGAGAGCCTGGCGCTACTAAAAATACTGAAATACTGAGGGAAGAGGATTACTTGAGCCCAAGAGTTGGAGGTCATTGTGAGCTATAATGCCACAGCACTCAACCCTCAACATCTTGAGACACTGTCTCAGAAAAAAAAAAAGGAAGGAAGAAAGGAAAAGTAAAAGAAAAGCAATATGCCAACTGTATGATTTCCTTTGCAAACATTAGCCTCTTTCAGTGCTTCATGTACCAAGCTGGAAAAATTAAGGAGGGCCTACAATAATAATAATAATTATTATTATTATTATTATTATTACAGAGTCTCACTTTGTCACCCTCGGTACAGTGCTGTGGCATCACACTTCACAGCAACCTCAAACTTATGTGCTTAAGCAATTCTATTGCCTCAGCCTCCCAAGTAGCTGAGACTACAGGCACCCACCACAATGCTATTTTTAGCGATGAGGTCTGGCTCTGGCTCAAGTTGGTCTCAAATCTGTGAGCTCAAGCAATCCACCTGCCTCTGTCTCCCAGAGTGCTAGTGGTACAGAACAAATGGCATCCCAGCCAGTTCGTGCAGCTGGGTGCTGTGGACCCGCTGCCTCTGCCTTGGTGATGTTGGCGCGATGGCAGTAAGCAGCAGAACCAACGGGGTGGAAGGTGGGCAGTGGGTCCCTATTTCCTAGGGCTGGGAATGAAAGGGATTGTAGCCATTCATTTGTCACCCAGACATGTTGTTCCAGACATGTCCCAGACACCCTACATGTAACTATCAAGACCCACTAAATGTAACTACAGAGGCCCCCATGCCACTATATATACCCCTAGACAAAGAGCCTACAGACAGAGAGAAAGAGCTTTTCTCTCCTGACTCGACTTTTCTCTCTCTGCCAGGAGCTCTGGCACTTCTGTATGCTTTTCTGTAAATAAATCCTGTCTTACCACTGATCTGCGGTCCGCTTCGAATCACCAAGACCAAAAACCTACTGAAGAGTGAAATTCCGGTATCACTAGGATTATAGGTGTGAGCCACAGCACCCGGCCAAAGGGCGTACAATTGTTAATCAGCCTTAAAGATTGCGAAATCACATTTGTCCAACAAACTCATATTCATCCCCTGACATCCACTCAAAAGCCACATCCTCAGAGGAGACCTTGGTGAGCCCAAGGCCGTGGGCATAATCCACAGGGTGGGACCAACCCAGCAACTCAATATAAATGCAATCTGACCCAAGGAGACCACCCTTCCTCTAGCATTTGAAAACCACTCCCTCTTCTGCTCCACCTGGTGATCCCGGACGAGGGAGGCAGCTCCTTTGCAGAGGTGTCCACTCTCTTACCCATCAGAAGACGTGGTCACAAAGCTTTTAAAACCAGCCTGAGGCTCAGCGCCTGTGGCTCAAGCGGCTAAGGCTCCAGCCACATACACCTGAGCTGGCGGGTTTGAATCCAGCCTGGCCCGCCAAACAACAATGACGGTTGCAACCAAGAAATAGCCGGGCGCTGTGGCGGCTGCCTGTGGTCCCAGCTACTTGGAAGACGGAGGCAGGAGAATCGCTTGAGCCCAGGAGTTGGAGGTTGCTGTGAGCTGTGATGCCAGGGCGACAGCTTGAGGCTCTGTCTCCAAATAAATAAATAAATAAAACCAGTCTGAATCTAGAACCTAAAGAGGACTAAAAAACAAAACCAGCCTGAAATCAGTATGTCCTGGCCTTACTTCGACCCTCAAGTAGTTCATAGGAATAAAAACTGAAAAGCTAGCCATTGGGATTCGTAGCGTCAGTTGAAGCCGCCTTCAGCCCCGGGCAAGGTTTCGCGCCACCACCACCCCGCGCCGCGGGTCACTGAGCATGCGCGGACCGTTCCCGCCCAGTCCAGGGACCCCGCCCATCGCCACGCCTACTCAGTGCGCATCTCAGAACTGCGCAGTGCAGGGACTCCGCGTCTCAGTCCTGCGCCCCGTCTGTTCTGTGAGTCCTGTGCAACCTCGGGCCTGAGCCCCTGACCCACTTGCTCCTGGTAAGCTGCGAAGGCCGCAGGACTGGTCCAGGAGGACCTGACGGGAGGCTTTAAGGGACAGGGGCTTCCTGAACGTTGGCTGTGCCCAAACTTCGTGGTCGCGGCGGCCCCCAGCAGCCTCCTCAGTCTCTGCGGCGGTTCGCCCCTGTGGGTCCCAGCGTTCGGTGTGGAGGCCAGGGCGGGAGGCTCCCTTGAGGCCAGGATTTGGAGACCAGCTTGGGCAACGTACCCAGATCCCGTCTCCACCAAAAATGCTTAAAAGTTAAACGGGGGTGGTGGTGACGGTCCGCGGTCCCGGCTGCTCAGGAGGCCGAGGCGGAAGGGTGGCTGGAGCCCAGGAGCTGGAGTTCTGAAGGCAGAGAGGAGGTGGGACCCAGTGAGGTCACCGCCGACCTCAGCTCCGGTGCAGAGAGCAGCTGCGCAGCCACCGAAGGATCACGGTGAGTGTGTGAGGGAAGGGTCTCCGCCCTACTGCGCCGGCGCCTGCCTGTCGGATTTAATCTCCTTTTGTCCTCAGGAGGATCCTGTGGGTAGGAAATGACTATGTACTTAAGGTTTTCTGATGAGAAAGTCTAAGGCCCAGTTATGTAAAGAATTATCTAAAGTAGGTGGACCGAATGGACCTGAGCCTGCCTAATGAATTATCTAAAGTAATAGAGGGACAAGGCTTGGTAACTCAGGCCTGTAATTGCTGCACTTTGGGAGGCGGAGTGGGGAGGATCACTTAAGACCAGCACCTCTAGAGCAGCCTGGACAACACAGTGAGAGAAATTAGCCAGGTGAGCCTGGTGGTGGCAGCCTGTGTTCCCAGTTACGGAAGAGATTTAGCCTGGAATATCTCCAGCCCATGAGTTCAAGGTCATAATGAGCTGTGATTGTGCCAGTGCCCCTCAACCTGGGCTACAGAAGGAAATGAAAAATAAGTATTTTTGACAGCGAGATGTCTACCACAGATCTCCATTAATAGTAACATTTATAATGCTAAGTACTAATATTTATGGAACTCAACATTAACCTACATAGAACGAGAGTAGGTAATACACAATTTTGAGAAAAATGGGAAAGTATTCACACCATGAGCCTTACACTCTACAGTCTTTAACCAAAGGTTGACAAAAGAAACGTAAAATGGTAGCTATGATCTTCCATGTGATAGAAAAGTGGAGCCAGGAAAAGATGGTTTAGTCAAGATGTTGATTGTTAGCCACATCCAGTGGCTCACGCCTGTAATCCCAGCACTCTGGGAGGCCGAGGTGGGTGGATCCCTTGAACTTAGGAGGCCAGAGCAAGAGCCAGACCCAGCCTCTACTGAAAATAGAAAAACTAGGTATTCTGGCAGGCACCTGTAGTCCCAGATACTCAGGAGGCTGAGGCGGGAGGATCACTTCAACCCAGGAATTTGAGGTTGCTGTGAGCTATGATGCTACAACACTACCCAGGGCAAGGAAAAAAAAAAATTGGTTGGTTGGTCTAGTAATTGTTCAAGTAAGACAAGTTATTGTAGCAAAGTAGGAATTGCAAGGCAGTGGGATTAGGTTTGTGTTTCCAAAGCCATAGAATTATGGAATTGATTGAGGTGATGGGAGTCCGTGAAAGATAAGCAATGCCAGACACTAGGTAAACTGTTAAGGATGGATTTTAACTAGTAATATGTTTTTGAGACACAGCCTCAAGCTGTCGCCCTGCGTAGAGGACCATGGCATCACAGCTCACAGCAACCTCTAACTCCTAGGCTCAAGCAATTCTCCTGCCTCTGCCTCCCAAGTACAGGCACCCACCACAACGCCCGGCTGTTTTTTTTTTTTTTAAAGATATATGTGAGGTGTTTAACACCCGGCTATTTTTTGTTGCAGCCATCCTTGTTTGGTGGGCCCAGGCTGGATGCAAACCCACCAGCTCAGGTGTATGTGGCTGGCGCCTTAGCCACTTGAGCCATAGGTAGGGAGCCAAGAGCTCAGTTTTGATTTATACAGAGGTGACTGAGTGTTTTAAAGGGAGAATGAGGACACAGAGGAGGTGAGCAGAAGCTCAGTAGAGTCAGGAAAGTGGAAAATTAGAAAAAGTGAGAAAGCGAAACCTAGTGTAAAACATCTAGGTTTCCTCACCAGCTTATAAGTTAAACTCCTACCCTCCCACAGAGGCTGGAGACAGAGGCCCCATCTTCAGATGTTAGCTGGAATAAACAATTGTTTTGGCACCTTGAATTTTCTCAGCTAGGCACTTTAAAGGGGGCTGATGTCATCCTAGGAATGTAGGCTTAAGTTGATAGGACTTAATCAATTGTGTTAGTATTTTGTTCAAGACTTTATAGACCAAGGTTGAGGTCTAGTTTAGAAAAGGCTTCAGAAGAGCCTAGCTAGAGTTTAGAGAAATTCTTTGTCAAGAGCAAGAAGGTAGTTACAATAGAAGGGCTGATGTTTGTAGCTTGGACTAGGAAAATGGCCTGAGCTTGGAAGGTGGGTTAGGGAAATTGGAGTCTATGGGGAAAAGGCAAACTACTGGCTGTATTGCTTTGTCCACAATTTTTTTTTTTTTTTTGCAGTTTTTGGCTGGGGCTGGGTTTGAACCCACCACCTCCGGCATATGGGGTTGGCGCCCTACTCCTTTGAGCCACAGGCACCACCCTGTCCACAATTTTTTAAGACTTCCCCATTTACGCAGCCCAAACACCTGCATTAGATAAGGTATTTTAAAACAAGAATTAGAACCTCATGCATAGACATTGCTACCTATGAAAAGTTACATTGAAAGAGTTGAAGGGCACTATCATTTATTTTGTATAATTCCTCACTATTGAAAAATAGAAGCCTGGGCGGCACCTGTGGCTCAAGGAGTAGGGCGCCGGTCCCATATGCCAGAGGTGGCAGGTTCAAAGCCAGCCCCGGCCAATAACCAAAAAAAAAAAAAAAGAAATAAAAAATAAGCAACGAAATAAAATAAAAAAGGCAAAAAAATAAAATAAAAAACCAAAAAAAAAAGAAATATGATTCTCTTTTTAAAAAAAAAAAAAAAGAAAGAAAAATAGAAGCCTGTCAACTTTTTTTTTTGAGACAGTCTCATTTTGTCACCCTCCATAGAGTGCGGTGACGTCAGAGCTCACAGCAATCTCAGACTCTTGGGGTTAATGATTTTTTTTGCCTTAGCCTCCTACTACAGGACTTCAGGTACTCGCCACAATGCCTAGCTATTTTTAGAGATGGGGTTTCACTCTTGCTCAGGCTGGTCTCAAACTCCTGAGCACAAGTGATCCACCCACTTTGTCCTCCCAGAGTGCTACAATTACAGTTGGGAGCCATCTCACTCAGCTTTCTCAAATTTTTATAAATTGAAATTCCACACTTAAAATTGAAGATAATAATTGTCAGGGTTTGAGATTTTACTCTATTTGCAGGCTTGTAAGTTACACTTAAAATTGAAGATAATTGTCAGGGTTTGAGATTTTACTCTTATTTGCAGGCTTATAAGTTAGTCTGTCAATATTTCTTTTTTTTTTTTGAGACAGAGTCTCAAGCTGTCACCCTGGGTAGAGTGCAGTGGCATCAGTTCACAGCAACCTCAATTCTTGGGCTTAAGCGATTCTCTTGCCTTAGCCTCCCAAGTACCTGGGACTACCGACATCCGCCACAACACCCAGCTAGCCTGTTAATATTTCATGGATGCTTCTAGGAGACACAGCACTCTTGGGTCACAGACAAAGAATTTTTTTATTTGTTACTCCTGGCACAGCCAACAGCATGAACATCATATTTGTGTTGGTTCCCTATACCTTCTGCATCCCACAGGTGATATGCAGAGACCAGACCATGTTAGATCCTATGCACAATGAGGGTTTTCATCAAGGCAGTGAACCCAAAGGGTGGGAGTCCATTTATATAGCGAGCCTTGTCTTTGTCCCACAGTGACACCCTTTCTGTTCTCTCAAGGCACTTGCTGCAAACACAAACATGAGAAATGTCCTGTATAGGACTAATGCCTATAATCCTAGTACTCTGAGAGGCCAAGATGGGAGGATCCCTGGAGCTCAGGAGTTCAAGACCAGCCTAAGCAAGAGCAAGATCCCATCCCTACTAAAAAAAAAATTAGCAGGCTCGGTGCCTGTGGCTCAAACGGCTAAGGCGCCAGCCACATACACCTAAGCTGCTGGGTTTGAATCCAGCCCGGGCCTGCCAAACAACAATGATGGCTGCAACTAAAACATAGCCAGACATTGTGGTGGGGGCTTGTAGTTCCAGCTACTTGGGAGACGGAGGCAGGAGAATCGCTTGAGCCCAGGAGTTGGAGGTTACTGTGAGCTATGATAACACGGCTCTCCACCCAGGGCGACAGGTTGAGGCTCTGTCTCACAAAAAAAAAGAAAAAAATTAGCAGGGCCTGGTGATGCATGCCTGTAGTCCTAGCTGTTTGGGAGGGGAGGCAGGAGGATTGCTTAAGCCCAGGAGTTAAGAGGTTGTGGTGAGCTATGATCAGGCCACTGCACTCTAGCATGGGTGACAGAGCAAGACTCTTTAAAAAAAAAAAAAAAGAAAGAAAGAAAGAAAAGAAAAAACAAGGGTGGCACCTGTGGCTCAAGGAGTAGGGTGCCGGCCCCATATACCGGAGGTGGTGGGTTCCAACCCAGCCCCCGCCAAAAACTGAAAACAAAAAAAAAGAAAAGAGGGCGGCACCTGTGGCTCAGTGAGTAGGGTGCTGGCCCCATATGCCAAGGGTGGCGGGTTCAAACCCAGCCCTGGCCAAACTGCAACAAAAAAATAGCCGGGTGCTGTGGCAGGCACCTGTAGTCCCAGCTACTCGGGAGGCTGAGGCAAGAGAATCGCTTAAGCCCAGGAGCTGGAGGTTGCTGTGAGCTGTGTGATGCCACGGCACTCTACCAGGGGCCATAAAGTGAGACTCTTGTCTCTACAAAAAAAAAAAAAAAACGAAAAGAAAAAATGGAAGGCTGGATCCCGTAGCTCATGCCTGTAATCCTAGCACTCTGGGAGGCCAAGGCAGTTGGATTGCTTGAGCTCACAAGTTTAAGACCAGCCTAAGCAAAATTGAGACTGTGTCTTTACTAAAAATAGAAAAACTGAGGCAAAAGGATCACTTGAGCCTGACTTGGAGGTTGCTATGTATGATGCCACAGCACTGTACCCAGGGTAACAGCTTGAGACTGTCTCAAAAAAAAGAAAGAAAAAACCCTGCCTCGGTGCCTGTAGAACGGTGGTTTCAGTGCCAGCCACATACACTGAGGTTGGCGGGTTCGAACCCAGCTCTGGGCCAGCTAAACAACAATGACAACTGCAACAAAAAATAACCGGGCATCGTGGCAGGCACCTGTAGTTCCAGTTAGTTGGGAGGCTGAGGCAAGAGAATCGCTTAAGCCCAGGAGTTCGAGGTTGCTGTGAGCTGTGTGATGCCATAGCACTCAGGGCCATAAAGTGAGACTCTGTCTCTACAAAAAAAAAAAAAAAATTAGCCAGGCATTATGGTGTACACCTATAGTCCCAGTTACTCAAGAGGCTGAGGTAAGAAGATTGCTTGAGGCCAGGAGTTGGAGACCAGCCTGAGGAAAAGTGAGGCCCATCTTTACTAAAAATAGAAAACTTAGGCAGGCATTGTGGTAGGCACCTGTAGTCCCAGCTGCTTGGGAGACTGAGGCAGACAGGAATTTGAGGTTGCTGTGAGCTAAGCTGACACTGTCACTCTAGCCTGGGTGACAGAGTGAGACTCTGTCTCAAAATAAAAAAAAAAAGAAAAATTGTTTCTCACCCTCAGGAATAATTGTTCCATTACACCTGTCGCTTGTTTCTTCAAGAAATTTAGATTCTGATGGGCTAATCTGATAATTTTTGAATTTTTTTTTTTGCAGTTTTTTGGCCGGAGCTGGGTTTGAACAGGGCTGGTACCCTACTCCTTTGAGCCATAGGCGCCACCCAAGTTTGAATTATTATTGTTCTCCAAGTTAAGGATCAGGGGATAATGAAGACAAGTGAGTGAGTGTCCTCAGCATGCCAGGAAAGTGCAACTGAAACCTGGTTGATTTGCAAGGTCCCACTTCTCACTGGGATTGAGCTCTACAGGGGCAGGCCTTGCCAAGGGAGTTTACCTTATCTACTGCCTTTGTTCACAGCTCCATGGAATTTGAGACAGCCCTGGTGGACCTCCAAGAGGAATCTAGCTGTCCCATCTGTCTGGAGTACTTGAAAGACCCAGTGACCATCAACTGTGGGCACAACTTCTGTCGCTCCTGCCTCAGTATATCCTGGAAGGATCTAGACGATGCCTTTCCCTGTCCTGTCTGCCGTTTTTGCTTTCCATATGGGAACTTCAGGAGGAACCCTCAGCTCCGTAATTTGACTGAAATTGCTAAGCAACTGCAGATCAGAAGGAGCAAGAGGAAGAGGCAGAAAGAGCAGGCTGTGTGTGAAAAGCATAACCAGTTTCGGACCCTTTTCTGTGTGAAGGATCTAGAGATCTTATGTACACAGTGCAGTTTTTCCACTAAACATCAGAAGCACTACATTAGCTCCATTAGCAAAGCTGCCTCTTACCACAGAAAAAATCTAGAATGTAGCATTGAGCCTCTGAAGACTAATATAGAACGAATTGAAAAAGTGATTGTTCTGCAAGGCAGCAAGGCAGTGGAGCTGGAAAAGAAGGTAGAATGTAGGAAAGAAGAAATCAATTCTGAGTTTGAGGAAATTAAACTGTTTTTACAGGATGAACAAGAGGCTATTCTTAAACAGATGCAAGATGAAGAGATGGACATTTTAGCAAAACTAAATGAAAACATTGTAACATTTTCAAATGAGGTTTCCTCACTAAAACATCTTCTGAGGGAGATAAATGGCAAATGTGTGCAGTCAGACCTGGAATTACTGACACACATTAAGAGTATCAACCACAGGTATCAAAAGCTAAAATATCCTGAACTCTTTTCATTTAGGTTAACGAAACATGGCCTTAGCCTTCCTCCCCAGTATTCTGGCTTATACAGAATTATCAAGCCATTTCAAGCAGATGTGATTCTAGATGTTGACACTGCACATCCTCAACTTATTGTCTCTGAGGATCGAAAAGTTGTGCGATATGGAAGAATGAAGCAAAAAAGTAGTTGTAGCCCAAGGAGATTTGATCTTTGCCCTGCTGTCCTGGCTTCTCAGAGATTTAGTTCTGGCAGACATTACTGGGAGGTAGATGTGGGAAAGAAGCCTAAATGGATACTGGGCATATGTCAAGACTACGTTGTTAGGAACTGGCAGGAACAGCCATCAGTTCTGGGTGGATTCTGGGCAATTGGGCGATACATGAGGAGTGGCTATGTAGTATCAGGCCCGAAGAGAGCCCACATCCTGCCGGTGGTAAGACCCAGTAGGATTGGAATTTTTCTGGACTATGATTTGGGTGAGGTCTCCTTTTACAACATGAATGACAGGTCTGTTCTCTATACTTTTAATGATTCTTTCACAGAACCTGTTTGGCCTTATTTCTACACTGGAACAGATTCAGAACCTCTTAAAATCTGTTCAGTATCAGATTATGAAAGATAATGAACCTGGTTCAATTTTTATGGATAGCTTGGCTAGTAATTTTAATCTTATTTCTGGAATCTTTTTAAGTTTTACCACTGAAAACCAGAATAGATTTTCTTCTTCACTTTTAGCAACTGTGAACACATGTTCATAATAACACCTTCATAGATCTGAATATCAATTGTCAGGTGTTTTGCATTTTATTTTATTTTTTTTTTTTGTAGAGACAGAGTCTCACTTTATCACCCTCTGTAGAGTGCTATGGCATCACAGCTCACAGCAACCTCCAACTCCTGGGCTGAAGCGATTCTCTTGCCTCAGCCTCCTGAGTAGCTGGGACTACAGGCACCCGCCACAATGCCCAGCTATTTTTTGGTTTGCAGTTCAGCCGGGGCCAGGTTTGAACCCGCCACCCTCGGTATCTGGGGCCGGCGCCTTACCGACTGATCCACAGGCACCGCCCTGTTTTGCATTTTAACACAAAATATTTTTTGAGAATTATATTACTTAACATGTCCAATAAAATATTTTAAAATTAAAAATATATATATTTTAAAATTGCCAATAAGTTGTTTTTTTAGTTAGACCAGTCACCTAAATTTGTATAAATTGTTATTTAAGTGTAATGTTTACCACATATTGGCTCTCTTTTTAGTGGATTCTTCTCTTTACCTCCATATTTCTTATCAAATTTTTCTGTGCTTCATTGTATTATTTGACACCACTGACTTATTTTTGTGGATAATGAGCGTTGTATTTTCCCTACATACACTCAAAAATGCACAACCCGTAGATACTCTCTAACAGTTTTTTCCTTTTATGTCCATCAACCCTGTGTGTCACCTTCCTATCTGGAGTAGCTACTTGGCCTGTATAGCTGTGACCATTCTAAGAACTGAGATCTGCTCTTCAAATATGTTTACTCCTATGTTTTCCTGTTTCTTTAATCTTTTCATTTTGGAGTGTCATTGCCCCAAATATTGCAGTGTTGTAAAAATTAAGGGATTTTTCATGTTTGGAAATGTTTTTATTCTGCCCATATTTAGATGATGATGATGAAACCAAGTAATTTCTATTTTGGAAATCACCTTTGTTTGCAAAACATGTTTTTGATAAGTCTGATTTTTTTTTTTTTTTTTTTTTGCAGTTTTTGCCTGGGGCCAGGTTTGAACCTGCCACTTCCAGTATATGGGGCCAGTGCCCTACTCCTTGAGCCACAGGCGCCAACCATAAGTCTTATTCTTAATGCTTTCATAATACTGTTTTTTATAACCCTTTTAGATTTTGTGTATAGGCTGGGCATGATGGCTTATACCTGTAATCCTAGCACTCTGGGAGGCCGAGGCAGGTGGATTGTTTGATCTCACAAGTTCAAGACCAGCCTGAGCAAAAATCGAGACCTGGTCTCTACTAAAAACAGAAAAACTGGCAAGAGGATCACTTGAGTCCTAGAGTTTGAGGTTGCTGTAAGCTATGATGCCATGGCACTCTACCCAGGGGGATAGCTTGAGACTCTGTCTCAAAACAAAAAAAAAAAGAAAACTCTTATGTGTCTGTAGTGTTTTGAACTTTATTTACTGAGTAATTAGATACAAAGAAGAGGGTATGGCTAATTGCTGATGGGAAGGCTACAGGGGCAGGGCTGCTCACCTAGCAGGTTGTTAGCCAAAGAAAGAGGACCTGCTGGCTCAGAGCCTGTAGCTCAGCCTCTAGATCACTGGCCACATACACTGGGGCTGGCAGATTTTAGCCCGGCCTGGGTCTGCCAGACAACAGTAACAACTACAACAAAAAAATAGCCAGGCGTTGTGGGTGGGCGCATGTAGTCCCACCTACTTGGGAGGCTGAGGCAATAAGCCAGCGGTTCTCAACCTGTGGGTCATGACCCCTTTGGGGATCAAATGATTGTTTCACAGGAGTTGCCCAAGACCATCCTGCATATCAGACATTTACCTTACGATTCATAACAGTAGCAAAATCACAGGAAGTAGCAACGAAAATTATTTTATGGGTGGGGGTCACTACAACATGAGGAACTGTATTAAAGGGTTACAGCATTAGGAAGGTTGAGAACCACTGGCTTAAGCCCAAGAGTTGGAGGTTGCTGTGAGCTGTGATGCCACCTCACTCTACCAAGGGCAACATAGACTGTCAAAAAAAAAAAAAAAAGCTTGGACAGTGTCCAAAGCTTTTATTGGGGTCTAAGATGTCACCCAAGCAGGTTTTCTAAGGGGAGTTCTAATTAATGGGTTTGGGGCAGGCAGGTGCAACTTTCTCGGGTCACATTGTGACTGAGGTGGTCACTGCAGCATATCTGTGGAGTGTGGGGTCACTGGGGTGAGGCAGGTTGTATCTGCATGTTCCATACCAAGGCAGTCACCAGGAGGTGGTTGTATAAGGCCTATGTCTGGATTAACTACGTTAAAGAACAAGGAGGAGGTAGAGAACTGTTAACTGTATTAAGGGAAATTGAGCCCTGCTTCTGGTATGAGAAAGTCAAACCATTAAAAAATAGAAGCTGGCCAGGCATGGTGGCTCACACCTATAGTCCCAGCTACTAGGGAGGCTGAGGTGGGAGGATCACTTGAGCCCAGAAGTTCAAAGTTATAGTGAGCACTTCATTCTAACCTGGGCAACAGAGCGAGACACTGTCTCTAAAAAAAAAAAGGACATGGCAGGCACCTGTTGCTAAGTGGTTACAGTGCTGGGCACGTGCTCCAGGGCTGGTGGGTTCGAACCCAGCCGGAGCCTGCTAAACAAACAAAAAGAAAAATAGTCGGGCATTGTAGTGGGCACCTGTAGTCCCAGCTACTCAGGAGTCTGAGGCAAGAGACTCACTTGAACTCAAGAGTTTGAGGTTGGGCGGCGCCTGTGGCTCAAGGAGTAGGCACTGGTCCCATATGCCGGAGGTGGTGGGTTCAAACCCAGCCCCGGCCAAAAACCAAAAAAAAAGTTTGAGGTTGCTGTGAGCTATGACACCATAGTACTCTACCAAGGGTGACAAAATCAGACTTTCTCAATAAAAAAATAATAATAAAATAAAAAATGGTGGTGCCTGTAGCTCAAGCAGGAAAGGCACCACCCATATACGCCAGAGCTGGTGGGTTCGAATCCAGCCCCAACTACAACCAAAAAATAGCCAGGCATTGTGGCAGGCGCCTGTAGTCCCAGCTACTTGGGAGACTGAAGCAAGAGAATTGCGTAAGCCTAAGAGTTTGAGGTTGCTCTGAACTGTGACACCACGGCACTCTACCCAGGGCTATAGCTTGAGGGGCTGTCTCAAAAATATATATATATTTAAAAAGGTATGCTGAGGCAACAGGAAGTTAAAATACTTCACACAAAAAAATTTACTAGGGTGGCACCAGTGGTTCAGTAGGTTCTGTCGCTACAAAAAAAAAATTTTTTTTACTACACAGGGGTATGGGACAAAGCAGGGAGAAGCCAACAAGCCAGATCTTGTAGGGCCAATAAGGCTGCTGAAGACTAGGCTTTTTTTTTTTTTTATTGTTGAGGATTCATTGAGGGTACAATAAACCAGGTTACACTGATTGCAATTGTTAGGTAAAGTCCCTCTTGCAATCATGTCTTGCCCCCATAAAGTGTGACACACACCAAGGCCCCACCCACCTCCCTCCTTCCCTCTTTCTGTTTCCCCCCCATAACCATAATTGTCATTAATTGTCCTCATATCAAAATTGAGTACATAGGATTCATGCTTCTCCATTCTTGTGATGCTTTACTAAGAATAATGGAAGACTAGGCTTTTTACACTGAAATGGAAGTCCTGAGAACCATTTGAGTGGAAGCACAACTTTATTTTATCACAGTAATTTTTTTTTTTTTTTGGCTGGGGCTGGGTTTGAACCTGCCACCTCTGACATATGGGGCCGGTGCCCTACTCCTTTGAGCCACAGGCACCACCCCACAACTTTGTATTTTAAATCCTGCATTGTAAATGTAGGGAAGAGTAACTATCAGAATTTACTGTTAAAAATCCTTTCCCTGGGCAGCGCCTGTGGCTCAGTGAGTAGGGTGCTGGCCCCATATGCCGAGGGTGGCGGGTTCAAACCCATCCCCGGCCAAACTGCAACAAAAAAAAAAATAGCCGGGCGTTGTGGCGGACACCTGTAGTCCCAGCTGCTCGGGAGACTGAGGCAAGAGAATCATGTAAGCCCAAGAGGTTGGGCTTAGAGGTTGCTGTGAGCCATCTGACACCATGGCACTCTACCCGAGGGTGGTACAGTGAGATTCTGTCTCTACAAAAAAAAAAAATCCTTTCCCTGAGGTCTCAAGTGGCTAGGGCATCAGCCACATACACCTGAGCTGGTGGGATCGCATCCAGCCCAGGCCCACCAAACAACAATGACAGTTGCAACCAAAAAATAGCCAGGCATTGTGGCAGGCGCCTATGGTCCCAGCTACTTGGGAGGCGGAGGCAGGAGAATCACTTGAGCCCAGGAGTTGGAGGTTGCTGTGAGCTGTCATGTCATGGCACTCTACCCAGGGTAACAGCTTGAGGCTCTGTCTCAAAAAAAAAAAGGCTCAGCGCCTGTAGCTCAAGTGGCTAAGGCACCAGCTACATACACCAGAGTTGGCAGGTTCGAATCCAGCCCAGGCCCGCCAAACGACAATGACAACTACAACCAAAAAAAAACAATGGCCAGGCATTGTGGTGGGTGCCTGTAATCCCAGCTACTTGGGAGGTTGAGGCAAGAGAATCACTTAAGCCCTAGAGTTGGAGGTTGCTGTGAGCTGTGACAGCACAGCATTCTACCAAGGGCAATAAAGTGAGACTCTGTCTCTTGGGGGGGAAAAATAGATGGTGGCATCTGTACTGAACATGTGCAGACTTTTTCTTGTCATAATTCACTATTAATGCAGTGTATCAACTCTTTACATAGCATTTACATCATATTAAGCATTGTAAGTAGTCTAGAGGTGATATAAAGTATATGGGAGAGTGTACAAAGTCCAGGAACTTTGATGCATATGTAAAATTACCTCCCCTTCAGAATATTTGTACTTTAATAATATGTATGGATTATTTATGCCAATCTGATAAGTAATATGGTAATTCATCTTGATTTTTCTTCAAGTTTCTGTTTCCTTCAGCGATATCTTTTCATCTTCCTGTCAAATATTCTGTTTATCACTGTTCTTATATTGCAGTCTCCTATGTACTTACTTTATGCACACACATATGCATATGCTACGTGAAATCACACAAACAGGCTGGGCACGGTGTAATCCCAGCACTCTGGGAGGCCGAGGTAGGTGCATTGCTTAAGCTTAGGAGTTTGAGTCCAGCCTGAGCAAGAGTGAGACCCCGTCTCTACTAAAAATAGGAAAACCAGACTCAGCGCCCGTAGCACAGTGGTTACGGCACCAGCCACACGCACCAGGGATGGCGGGTTTGAACCTGGCGCAGGCCAGCAAGGACAATGACAACTGCAACAAAAAACAGCCAGGCCTTGTGGCGGGCACCTGTAATCCCAGCTACTTGAATTGCTTAAGCCCAAGAGTTTGAGGTTGCTGTGAGCTGTGACGCCATTGCATTCTACTGAGGTGAAAACAAACAAAAGTGAAACTCTGTCTCAAAAAAATAAAATAAAAATAGGAAAACCAGCCAGGCATTGTACTGCATTGACTACATGCACCTGCCACAAATCCCAGCTGCTTTTTCTATTTTTTTTTTTTTTTTTTTTTTTAGTAGAGATGGGGGTTTCACTCTTGCTCAGGCTGGTCTCAAACTCCTGAGCTTAAACAATCCTCCTGCCTTGGCCTCCCAGAGTGCTAGGATTATAGGCATGAGGCACCATGCCTGGCCAATTTTTCTGTTTTTAACAGAGACAGGATCTTGTTATTTCTCAGGATCAGTTATTTCTCCAACTCCAGAGCTCAGGCAATCCACCTGCCTTAGCCTCCCAGAGTGCTGGGATTGCAGGTGTGAGCCATGATGCCTGGCCTATAGTTGCTTCTATTAAATATACATCAACCTCAAGTATGTTTAAAATTTTCTCCACATTTTATCAAACTTTTTGGTCAACATTTTTCTTTTCTCTTAAAATAGAATCTCACTCTGTTTCCCAGACTAGAGTGCAGTCTCTGGTCTGAAGTTCCTAAACTCAAGTGATCCTCCCACCTTGGCCTCCTTAGTGCTAGGATGACGGGTATGAATCACTGTGCCCAGCCTTGGTCAACTTTTTTTTTTTTTTTTGAGACAGAGTCTCCCTTTGTTGCCCTTGGTAGAGTCCCACGGCATCACAGCTCACAGCAACCTCAAACTCTTGGGCTCAAGTGATTCTCTTGCCTCAGCCTTCTGAATAGCTGGGACTACAGGCACCCGCCACAGCACCCAGCTTGTTTTGGGGTTGGGGGTGGGGGAGTCTTGCTCCGGCCCAGGCTGGTCTCGAACTTGTAAACTGAGGCAATCCATCTGCCTCAGCCTCCCAGAGTACTAGGATTACAGGCGTGAGCCACCACGCCCGGTCTCCTTGATCAACTTTTAATATTGGAAGACTGAAATATGCTTTCTGTTCCAAGAAATTGAGTATTTTATCAACATATAACAAATTGTAAGTCTCTTATAATTTCTATGTTGTTGACCGACAGTTGAGTTGACAGTTTGTGTAAAATATTCTTTTCAGATTGATTTTCTCTTGTCACACACATAAGATTTGTTTTTATCTTCTTTGAAAACTCTGTTTTGTGCATGTAGTATTCTCATGTTAAGGTAGCTAACTTTATATGTATCATTCTTTTCCTTTATGGTATTTCTTTTTTGGTTGTTTCTTTTTTGAGACAGAGCCTCAAGCTGTCACCCTGGGTAGAGTGCTGTGGCATCACAGCTCACAGCAACCTCCAACTTTTGGGCTCAAGCGATTCTTCTGCCTCTGCCTCCCAAGTAGCTGGGACTACAGGCCCCCGCCACAACGCCCGGCTATTTTTTGGTTGCAGCCATCGTTGTTGTTTGGCGGGCCCGGGCTGGATTTGAACCCACCAGCTTAGGTGTATGTGGCTGGTGCCTTAGCCACTTGAGCCACAGGCGCCGAGCCTCCTTTATGGTATTTCTTTGATGACTTTAGCATCTTCTTTCTTTTTTTTTTTTTTTGTAGAGAGAGTGTCACTGTACCGCCCTCTGGTAGAGTGCCGTGGCGTCACACGGCTCACAGCAACCTCTAACTCTTGGGCTTACGCGATTCTCTTGCCTCAGCCTCCCGAGCAGCTGGGACTACAAGCGTCCGCCACAACGCCCGGCTGTTTTTTTTTTGTTGTTGTTGCAGTTTGGCCAGGGCTGGTTTTGAACCCGCCACCCTCGGCATATGGGGCCGGCACCCTACTCACTGAGCCACAGGCGCCGCCCGACTTTAGCATCTTAAGTAATTCCCACACACAAAGTTGGTTAATAAAGTCTCCTTTGTTGGTGGCGCCCGTAGCTCAGTGGGTAGGGTGCTGGCCATATACAGCAAAGCTGGCAGGTTCTAACCCAGCCCGGGCCAGCTAAAACAACAATGACAATTGCAACAACAACAAAAAATAGCTGGGCATTGTGGCAGGTGCTTTGTAGTCCCAGCTTCTTGGGAGGCTGAGGCAAGAGAATCACTTAAGCCTATGAGTTTGAGGTTGCTGTGAGCTGTGACACCACTGCACTCTACCCAGGGTGACAGTTTGAGACTCTGTCTAAAAAAAAAAAAAAGAAAAGTCTCCTTTGTTGACATCAAAATGTTTATAGCTTAATATCCTATACTTAATTTTTTTTTTTTTTAACTCACAGGGCATAGGAAGGTGTGAGTGACCAGGTGAGGGGGCTCAGGACACAGGCATTCAGTGCTCACCCCAGTAACCCCTCAAGCCCAGGGGAGGCTCTGGCCAGTGGACAGTGGAGTCTGGGAGGAGAGGTGGCTACACTGAAGTACCAACAGTCCCTGCCTGTCAGCCCAGGATTAAGGAAGAAGGTTCACCTCCAGCATTAGTTACTTATCAGCAGTGGGAATCTTGAGTTTGAAAGGATCAGTCCTCCCTAAATTAAGATAAATATTTGATGTGTTTTTCATAAATATTTTCCAGGACTGTGATGATCTGATACTAAAAGTCCTATGCAAGAGTCCTTGGCCTGGAGGTACCAATACCATTGTTAAAAATGGACAACAGATAAAAAAAAAATCTGCCAGTGTTTAGAACTGCCTGGCAACTTTTATTTAAAAAAAAAAAAAATGGACAATGGAGGCTGGGCTCAGTCGCTCGTGCCTGCAATCCTAGCACTCCCAGAGGCTTGAGGCACTCCCGGAGGCTGAGGCGGCTGGATCGCCTGAGCTCACAAGTTTGAGATCAGCCTGAGTCAGAGTGAGACTTCATTTCTAAAAATATAACCAGGCGTCTTGGCAGATGCCGGTCATCCCAGCTACTTGGGAGGCTGAGGCAAGAGAATCACTTGAGCCCAAGAATTTGCGGTTGCTGTTGAGCTGTGATGCCACAGCACTTTACCAAGGGTGAGAAAGTGAGACTCTACCTCAAGAAAAAAAGGGGAGGGACCACATAGAAGATAGAGTTTTCTTATTTGATACCATAATTTCCTATATTTTTTTTCACAATTTTCTTTTCTGTGGCTCAGCACCCGTAGGACAGTGGTCACAGCGCTGGCCACATACACCAAAGCTGGCAGGTTCAAACCAGCCCAGGCCAGCTAAGCAACAATGACAACTGCAACAGAAAAATAGCTGTTGTGGTGGGAGCCTGTAGTCCCAGCTACGTGGGAGGTTGAGGGTAACACAGTCTCACTGTGCTTGCCCTGGGTAGAGTGCCATGGCATCATAATAGCTCACAGCAACCGCCAACTCCTGGGTTCAAGCAATTCTCTTGCCTTAGTTTCCTTAGTAGGTGGGACTACAGTCCTTTGCCACAACGCCCAGCTAGTTTTTTCATTTTTAGGATCTCACTCTTGCTCAGGCTGGTCTCGAACTCCTGAGCAGAAGCAGTCCACTTGCCTCGGCCTCCCAGAGTGCTAGGATAACAGGTGTGAGCTGCTACACTCAGCCTTCCTATGTTCTTATAACTGACGCAGGAACACAGAAATAGATAATTGGAAAACATACAACCAGAGTCCACATCCATGCTTACTGACACTCTGTCTTAACCACCTTCACTTTTCACACTCCCATCCATCCAAGCTATTGTCAAAGTTGATCATAGGAACTGAGAAGTTCTTTTTTTTTTTTTTTTTTTGAGACAGAGTCTCACTATGTCGCCCTTGGTAGAGTGCAGGGGCATCACAGCTCATAGCAATTCTTAAGCGATTCTCTTGCCTCCGCCTCCTAAGTAGCTGGGACTACAGGCAGCTGCCACAACGCCCAGCTATTTTTTGTTGCGGTTGTCATTGTTGTTTAGCTGGCCTGGGCCAGGTTCAAACCCACCAACTTCAATGTATGTGGCTGCATCATTACCACTGTGCTATGGATGCCGAGCTGGAATTGGGACATACTTTTTTTTTTTTGTAGAGATAGAGTCTTACTTTATTGCCCTCAGTAGAATGCCGTGGTGTCACACAGCTCACGGCAACCTCCAACTCCTGGACCAAGGCAATTCTCCTGCCTCAACCTCCCAAGTAGCTGGGACTATAGGCGTCCACCACAATGCCTAACTATTTTTTTTGTTGCAGTTTGGCCGGGGCCAGGTTCGAACCAGCCACCCTCAGAATTGGGACATTCTTGACATATCTTCTCTCAAGAAGCTAGGGAGAAAAGCCCTGGGTCATGTAACATTGCTTCAGAAATGTACTTCTCTGCAAGCTTGGCTGCTGAGACTCCTGCTGTAACTTGAAGAAGCTACTGAAATAACCTGCTACACTCTAAGAATAGTTTCACCCTCCACTGCACCCCATCAGTCCCTCTACAGTGGTCGTGGTCCCTGCTGACCAGCCCCTGGCTGCCCCTTAGGACTCATTGCTTTCTAAAGATCTGTCCTTTATGGGCGGTGCCTGTGGCTCAGTGAGTAGGGCTCCGGCCCCAGATACCAAGAGTGGTGGGTTCAAACCCGGCCCCGGCCAAACTGCAACAAAAAAATAGCCGGGCGTTGTGGCAGACTCCTATAGTCCCAGCGACTCGGGAGGCTGAGGCAAGAGAATTGCCTAAGGCCAAGAGCTGGAGGTTGCTGTGAGCTGTGACGCCATGGCACTCTACTGAGAGTGACAAAGTGAGACTCTGTCTCTAAAAAATAAATAAAAATCTGTCCTTTGACAGTGTCCTCCAGGTGTCTTCTGCAGGTACAGGAGCCACGTGAAGCCAGACCCACTTGCCAAAGTACCATCCCATATGGCAACACTGGCCAAACCCCTTACCGCTTCCTCATCCTCCTGTTCTCCAAAGATGAAGACATCTCCTTCAGTCTGAAAATCAATAAGGAAGAGGTAGAGAAATGCTTTGAGGGGCGGGGCTCACCAAGAATATGTCAGGATTCTGCTTTGTCATGGTCAGCCAGGACATGAAAGTACAGGTGAACTGCAAAAGCACAGTCCCAAGCAACTTCCAAGGGTGCTCTGGGGTGCAGTACATCACCTGTCCCTACAGGTGAGCTCGGAGCTGCCATACCTACCAGAGCAAGGCTTTACAGAGTCTCACTATGTCACCCTAGATGGAGTGCCTTGGTGTCACAGCTCACAGCAACCTCAAACTCATGGATTCTCTTGCCTTAGCTTCCCAAGTAGCTGGGACTACAGGCACCCACCATAACACCCAGCTACTTCTTGGTTGTAGTTGTCGTTTGGCAGGTCTGGGCTGGATTCCAACCCACCAGCTCTGGTGTATGTGGCTGGTGCCCTAGCCGCTGAGCTACAGGTGCCAAGCCCAGAGCAAGGCTTTATCCGTAAGCCACCTAGCACATCCTTCTCCAGGACATCTCCCTTGTTACCTTTGCTCATGGCACCGCCACCCACTCGTTCCTTTCACTTTGAAATTAAGACCAAGCAGGACACTCAATATGCCTGCAGCAGCATAATACCAGCACTTTAGGAGGCTGAGGCAGGAGAATCCCTTGAGCTCAGGAGGAGAAACTGATGACTCAGACAACCCAGGTAAAGAGGAGGAAGAAATGGCAACAGTTCTTCTAACAGCTCCGCTAGTAACGAGGGTGACAATTGGGATGGAAGAAGTGATAGCTCAAAAAGGGCAAGATGGCCTAGGATCTCGAGAGTCACAAGAATCCCGTGGCAGTGAAGAAGGGCAAAGGCCTTGATGCCCCCACGGGGCCTGTGTACATGCTGAGGCAAAACACCAGCCAAGGGATCAAGTCAGACCACCCTGGCGTCAGTATCACAGATCTCTCCAAGAAGGTAGGTGACATCTGAAAGGGAATGTCTGAAGAGAGGAAAGAGGAGCAGAATTGCAAGACTGAGAATATGAAAAGCCATCAAAGCAAATGAAGGGGTGAAGTGTGTCTTCTAAGAGGGACAAGTCACAGAAGAAGAAAAAAGGTAAACATACCGAAGAGGTCAAGGCCCTACTCCAGGGCTCATCATCCAAGCTGTTCAAGGCAGAGATTCGAGAACAGAGTTTGAGGCCTGGCACAGTGCCCACACCTGTAATCCCAGCACTCTGGGAGGCTGAGGCAGGTGGATTGCTTGAGCTCAGGAGTTCAAGACCAGCCTGAGCAAGAGCAAGACTTAGTCTCTCCTAAAAATAGAAAAATCAGCCAGGTGTCATGATGGATCCCTGTAGTCCCACCTACTTGGGAGGCTGAGCAAGAGGAACACTTGAGCCCAAGAGTTTGAGGTTGCTGTGAGCTATGACACCAGTCTATTCAACCCCAGGGCAACTGAATGAGGCTATGTCTCAAAAACAAACAAAAACAGTTTGGGTCTAGTGGTAACAGTTCTTTTGTTTTGTTTTGAGACAGAGCCTCAAGCTGTCACCCTGGGTAGAGTGCCGTTGCATCACAGCTAACAGAAACCTCTAACTCCTGGGCTCAAGTGATTCTCCTGCCTCTGCCTCCCAAGTAAGTGGGACTACAGGCACCTGCCACAACGCCCGGCTATTTTTTGGTTGCAGCCATCATTGTTGTTTGGCGGTCCCAGGCTGGATTTGAACCTGCCAGCTCAGGTGTATGTGGCTGGCGCCTTAGCCACTTGAGCTACGGGCACCGAGCCATGTTCCTTCTTTTTTAAATATAATCTTTCATAATATATGATTATCTTCAAAGGTCTCACTTGCTATCCTCTTTTTTTTTTTTTTTTTTTTTTTGTAGAGACAGAGTTTCACTTTACGGCCCTTGGTAGAGTGCCATGGCATCACACAGCTCACAGCAACCTCCCACTCCTGGGCTTAAGGGATTCTCTTGCCTCAGCCTCCCAAGTAGCTGGGACTACAGGCGACTGCCACAACACCCGGCTATTTCTTGGTTGCAGTTTGGCCGGGGCCAGGTTTGAACCCGCCACCCTCGGTATATGGGGCCGGTGCCTTACGGACTGAGCCACAGGTGCCGCCCTTGTTTTTTATTTTTTTTTTTTTGGTTGCAGTTCAGCCGGGGTCGGGTTTGAACCTGCTACCCTCGGTATATGGGGCCAGCACCTTACCGACTGAGCCACAGGCACCACCCACCCGGCTATTTTTTTGTTGCAGTTCAGCCCGGGCCGGGTTTGAATCCACCACCCTCAGTATATGGGGCCAGCACCTTACCGACTGAACCACAGGTGCCGCCCACTTGCTATCCTCTTAAACAAATTTCTGGGGCAATTTTACAGTTCACTAAAAAATCATGAACATACTCCTAACCTTAGACACTACAAAACAGAGAAAGGAAAAATTGCTTCAAAACTACCATCTTAGAAATTTTACTATAATTAAGAGCAGCTCTATATTAACTCCTTTTATAATTAACCAGTGTGTCTTCGATTGCCACATAGGTCTTGATTGTGACATGCAAATGGATTCTTGCTTTGCAAATTTGCTAATTGGCGTGCAGATTTCTGCAGAGATCTATAATCTCACGAGCAAGAAGCACTGTCTGGCCAGCTTCAACTATGCATACTGGGTGGGGCTTGCAGAAGGAAGTCACAGTGGTGGACTTGTGGAAAGAGGACAAGAAACACAGGTGGCTCAACGTGGTGGCCCTTGCCTGTAGTCCCAGCCACTCAGGAGGCTGAAGCAGGAGGATGGCTTGAGTCCAGCAGTTCTAGGCTGTGGTTCACTATGCTGATCAGGTGTCCACACTAAGTCCAGCATCCATGTGGTGACCACCTGGAGGTGGGGGAAACCAGATTGCCTAAGGTGGGGTGCACTGGCTCCGGTCAGAGATTGAACAGGTCAGGACCACTTGCTGATCAGTAGTAGGATTGCTCCTGTGAATAGTCACTGCACTCCAGCCTGGGCAGCAAAGCAAGATGCCATTTCTATTTTATTTTATTTATTTATTTATTTATTTTGGAGACAGAGTCTCACCATATCACCCTCGATAGTATTGTGGTGTCACAGCTCACAGCAATCTCCAATTCTTGGGCTTATGGAATTCTCTTGCCTCAGCTTCCCAAGTAGCTGGGACTACAGGTGCCCGCCACAACGCGCAGCTATTTTTCTGTTGTAGTTGTCATTGTTTAGCTGGCCTGGGCTGAGTTCAAACCCGCCAGCCTCATTGTATGTAGTATGTGGCTGGTGTGTTACCCCCTGAACTATAGGTGCCACCAAGACTTTTTATTTATTCATTTATTTATTATTTTTTTATTAATATTTTTTGGGACAGAGTCTCACTATGTTGCCCTTGGTAGAGTGCCGTGGCCTCACAGCTCACAGCAACCTCAAACTCTTGGGCTTAAGCGATTCTCTTGCCTGTGCCTCCCAAGTAGTTGAGACTACAGGTGCCTGCTACAATGCCCAGCTAGTTTTTGGTTACAGTCGTCATTATTCTTTAGCAGATCTGGGCTAGGCTTGAAGCCGCCAGCCATGGTGTGTGTGGCCGGCGCCCTACTCACTGAGCTACGGGTGCCAAGCCAAGACCCCATTTCTAAAAAATAAAAAAGAAAGAGGGGCAGCACCTGTGGTCAAAGGAGTAGGGTGCCGGCCCCATATGCCGGACATGGCGGGTTCAAACCCAGCCCCGGCCAAAAAATAAAAACTAAATGAACACCAAAAAAGAAAGAAAGAAATCAAGATGCTCAGACCCCTCACAGTCACCACCTTCCATACATGACAAGACACGTTTTCAAAGCATGAAAATTATTAGAGATTGATTCAGACCAGAGTCTGTTACCACCAGAGTCTGTTACCACCAAACTCTACATCAGTGGTTCTCAACCTGTGGGTTGCAACCCCTCTGGGGTTGAACAAGCCTTTTCACAGGAGTCTCCTAAAATCATCACATACACCCCGTACAAATTCAGGTGTATGAAAATAATTTTATGGTTGGGGGTCACCACAACATGAGGAACTATATTAAAGGGTCACGTGAAGGAGCACAATCCACTGCACCCTTGTAGGTGAATCAGTCTCATTTGTGCCCCTTGAAGTTACGAGACCCTGAGAAGGGACATTTCCAGTACTTGGGCTAGATGTGAGTTTTGGGGGATATTCTCCCCCAGCTCACATAAGCAGCTTTGCTGAAAAATGCAGGCAGTCATGCCTTAAAGGAAATAATATCCTGGAGGGCTCTTGCCAAGTTGTATCTGGAGACAGAGCATCTGCCTCAGGGAATGGACCGTTGCACTTAATCCCCTACCTCTATTTACACAAAAACTTTCAGTTAATCATATAGAGAAGTAGGCATACAGAACAGACAACCTGGCCCTTTGTGGTTCATCTCCATTGTTGTTTATCTCTAAACAAGGTATTCTTGGTTTAGAAAGGTGTGTACGTACTTTGCTGGATTAACTCTGATAAAGCATCTTTACCTTTTGTCTTCCTTGTTCTTGAATCATTTCTATCTGATGATTTGGGGTATATGAGAATGTGAATGAGAACGGCCATTTGCTGCTGTGCCTGAGTGAGCACCAGCCATCCCTTAATAAATCATTCATTTCGTCTGCAGTGTCTACCTCCGTGTCTCTGACTAGGCCAGTGGACAGCAACAGTCGTGGCACTAGGACGGTTGAGAACCACTGCTCTACATGGTTTTAGCATAATTCAACTTAATCTCCTTTAGCCATTTAAAATTTTTGACTAAATTCTAAGGTAGTAGCTTATTTCAAAGCCATTTTAATGATCACACACACATGCACTGATTGTGTGTCTGTGTTCTCCACTTGTCTTTTTAAACTTTAATGTTTTTATTTTTTTGAGACAGTCTCAAGCTGTCCCCCTGGGTAGAGTGCTATGGCATCACAGCTCACAGCAATCTCAAACTGGAGCTCAAGCAATCCTCTTGCCTCAGTTTTTCTATTTTTACTAGAGACGAGGGTCTCACCTTTGCTCAGGTTGATCTAGAACTCTGAGCTCCAACAATCCACCCACCATGGCCTCTCAAGGTGCTAGGATTACAGGCATGAAATTTTGATTTTTTTAAGAGATAAGTCTTTTTCTGTCACCCAGCTGGTACCAGTGGAAGGGAGGTGAACACAACTAGCCCCATTTTGCTTCTGACCCCCTGCAGTAATATCCTCCAGGTTAACCAATGTACATTGGCTTCGAGCAAGGAGACAACCACCTCTTTTCCAAAATTAACTCCCAGGAAGATAAGATAAGCTTTCATAAAGTAACAGTGCTGGTTAAAGATTCGTAGGATACCCTGATCTGGTCCTCCTCCAAAATTAACTGATCAGGATCAGAGAAGTTTTACAACCTCCTTAGACCCTTGCTGACGCCCAGACGTCTGAAATCCTCAATTACCTCTTGCAACCCAACCCCCTTTTTCCTTTCCCTTAACAAAAAAGGAGCTGAACGTTTATGCTAACTTAAGATGGTTCTTTGAGATATTAGTCCGCCTTCTTCTCTGTTTGCTGGCTCTCTGAATAAGTCACTATGCTTGCCCTAATGCCTTACCTCTCCACTGACAGGCTGTCCTGTGCCTGGTACAAGCTTGAACTCAGTTCTAAGGCTAAAGTGCAGTGGCACAATCATAGCTCACTGTAACTTCAAATGCCTAGGCTCAAGTGATCCTCCTGGCTCAGCCTTCAGAGAAGCTGTGACTATAGGCAGATGCCATCACACCTAGCTAATTTTTTACATTTTATAGAGATGGGGCCTCACTATGTTGCCCCAGGCTGGTCTCCTGCTCTTGGACTCAAGCAATTTCCTGCTTTGTCCTCTCAAAGTACAGAGGTTACAGGTTTGAGCCACTGAAGGAAAGTACTACCAAATCCAAAAAGGGTGGGGGGGGACCAGATATGTAGCAGCACCCCTCGCCCCCTACCATAAGAATGTGACCTTTTGTAACTGTCCTAGGAAATAGCCCCGAGCTGAAGCAGATAACCGGTAACTGGTTCTGAAAGAAAAAAGCTAAGCAAATGTTTAACTGCTGATCTTGTCTTAAGACAGATGAGTAATGAACCAGAGTTCTTCTTATCTGGAAAAAGACCCTATGTCTGCTACCCCTCCCTAAAGCCCCTGCTATGTCTGCTACCCCTCCCTACTTTGTGGTTTTTGCCTTTATAAGCTTGTAAAACCTGCTGTTCAGGGCTTGACTCCTCGGCTCCTAAAAGAGTTGCGAGTCAAGCCCCAGCATGCTGGAATAAAATCCTCTTGCTGTTTGCATCAAGCGCCGTCTCTTGCGGTTGATTGGGGTCGTCATCGCTCAGGGCAGAGTGGGGGGTCCTGCCCCAAGTCTTTCACCACCATACCCAGCAATTTTAACTATCTTTGATAATTAAAATAGAGTAGCCATGTTGAAATTAATAAATTTAGCTGGGCGCAGTGGCTCACACCTGTAATCTTAGCACTCTAGGAGGCCAAGCCTCGTGGATTGCCTAAGCTCACAGGTTTCAGACCCAGCATAAATAAGAGTAAGGCACCATCTCTTAAAAAAAAAAAAAAAATTTGGTCATTACCAAGGCTTTTAGAATGCAGTTTCTCAATTGCTGTGGACATGACCATAAAAAAACTTCCACTAGGTTTTCTATCTGCTACTTTGGTAGCACTCAACCTACTGGGGACATTGTATTAACCCTTTATTAGACTGGTTTTCCCTCCGTTGCCTGCATGTGACACTGTCCAAGTGGAAATACAAAGCAAGCAACTGTGATTGTTCCTGACAAACAGTGCATGCCTGGATCTCTTGCTAACTGTTCAGGACAGCTAATAAATAGGTGGTTTGTGGAGCTAAGGGAGTCTTGTTTTATATGATCATCTTTGGAGATATAAACTTTTGTTATTATGTAGGGCTAACAGGACAAATGTGGATTGAGGATCTGTTCATTAAAAAGGGCTGTCTTGAAGGTAAATCTTCAGTGACTCCAGCCATTGAGATGGACAGCAGAAGGAGAATCACATGTGAAATTCCTCGAATAAAAATTTATTAATTTCTCCTACTGCCATAATAAAAAAAACAACTTTTACACCAAAAAAAAAAAAAAAATTGCTCTATGTTGTGGTGGGTGCCTGTAGTTCCAGCTACTCAGGAGGCTGACATAAGAAACTCACTGGAGTCCAAGAGTCTGAGGTTGCTGTGAGCTATGACACCGCAGCATTCTACTGAGGGTAACAAAATAAGACTGTCTCAAAAAAAAGATTAATTGATTAATTTAGATAATCTGTCACTGACTTTAGTATACTAATGACTAAGAAAAAGTAGATGAAAGCTTTAACTTTGAATGAGCTCGATTAAAAACATTTCAGGGTTTCAGGGCATGCTTGAAAAATTTGTTATATTATAAAAGTAACTAAAACAGGGCGGCGCCTGTGGCTCAGTGAGTAGGGCACCGGCCCCATATGCCGAGGGTGGCAGGTTCAAACCCAGCCCCGGCCAAACTGCAACAAAAAAAATAGCCGGGCGTTGTGGCGGGCGCCTGTAGTCCCAGATGCTTGGGAGGCTGAGGCAAGAGAATTGCTTAAGCCCAAGAGTTAGAGGTTGCTGTGAGCCGTGTGACGCCACGGCACTCTACCGGAGGGCGGCACAGTGAGACTCTGTCTCTACAAAAAAAAAAAAAAGTAACTAAAACATTGTTTCTTTCCTTTTTTTAGTTTTTATTTTTTTGAGACAGAGTCTCACTATGGCACCCTCAGTAGAGTGCTGTTACATTACAGCTCATAGCAACCCCAAACTCTTTTGGCTTAAGCGATTCTCTTGCCTCAGCTTCCCAAGTAGCTGGGACTACAGGCGCCGGCCATAATGCCCAGCTATTTTTTTTTGTTTGTTTGTTTACAGCCATCGTTGTTTGGCAGGCCCAGGCTGGATTTGAACCCGCCAGCTCAGGTGTATGTGGCTGGTGCCTTAGCCGCTTGAGCTACAGGCGCTAAGCTGGCATTGAGCAACTTATTCCAATTTAGGATGCAGTGCAAGTGGTGATTTTTGTTTTGTTTTGTTTTTTTGTAGAGATAGAGCCTCACTTTACCACCCTCTGTAGAGTGCCATGACGTCACAGGACTCACAGCAATCTCCAGCTCTTGGGCTTCTGCTATTCTCCTGCCTCAGCCTCCCGAGCAGCTGGAACTACAGGCGCCCACCACAACGCCCAGCTATTTTTGGTTGCAGTTCAGCCGGGGCTGGGTTTGAACCCACCACCCTCAGTATATGGGGCTGGTGCCCTACTCACTGAGCCACAGGTGCCACCCGCAAGTGGTGTTTGTTTCTCCATTCTTACAATACTTCTCTTAGGAGAGTAGTCTCCAATTCCATTCAGGTTGTTATGAAAGATACTAAGTCATGTTTTTATGGCTGGGTAGTACTCCATGGTGTACGTATATACGGCATTGTATTTATCTACTCATGTATTGATGAGTGCGTAGGTTGTTTCTATGTCCCTGCAATTGTGAATCGTGCTGCTGTGAACATTTGAGTGCAAGTGTCTTTTTTTTTTTGCAGTTTTTGGCCGGGGCTGGGTTTGAACCTGCCACCCCCGGCATATGGGACTGGCGCCCTACTCCTTTGAGCCACAGGCACCGCCCAAAGTGCAAGTGTCTTTTTAATAAAATGTCTTTTTTTCAGGTTGGGCAAGGTGGCTGATGCCTGTAATCCTAGCACTCTGGGAGGCCAAGGCAGGTGGATTGCCTGAGCTCACAGGTTTGAGACCACCCTGAGCAAAAGCAAGACCCCCATCTCTACTAAGAATATAAAAGCTGAGGCAAGAGTATCACTTGAGCCCAAGAGTTGGAGGTTGGAGCCAAGAATTGGAGGTTGCTCTGTTTCAAAAATAAATAAATAAATAAATAAATGTGTGATCACTTTTTTTTTTTTTTGAGACAGCCTCAAGCTGTCAACCTGGGTAGAGTGCCGTGGCATCACAGCTCACAGCAACCTCCCACTCCTGGGCTTAAGCGATTCTCTTGCCTCAGCCTCCCAAGTAGCTGGAACTACAGGCGCCCGCCACAATGCCCGGCTATTTTTTTGGTTGCAGCCCTCATTGTTGTTTGGCGGGCCCAGGCTGGATTCGAACCCGCCAGCTCAGGTGTATGTGGCTGGTGCCTTAGCCGCTTGAGCGACAGGGGCTGAACCTGTAAACACTTTTAATTTATTTTCTAAGTCAATTACTCAACATAGCCTGATACTGGTAAATTAGCAGTGGATTTTGTGTGCCCAGGGGCCATGATGAATAAAGCAACACAAGGTTATATCAGCTCCATCCAGTGCTAGGATTACAGGCATGAGCCACCTCACCCAACCTGAAGAAAAGACATTTTATTAAAAAGACACTTGCACTCAGATGTTCACAGCAGCACGATTCACAATTGCAGGGACATAGAAACAACCTACGCACCCATCAATACGTGAGTAGATAAATATAATGCCATATACGTATGGAGCTGATGTGTACATGTATGGAGCTCTAATGAGGCCATGTCCTAATGTGCTGCATGACTGTATTCTCCAAGCTAAATTTATTACCCCTGGTGGGACTGGTAAATCCCACTGTCTATAATATTGGTTACAGTAAGAATGTGTATGAATCTAATAGAAAAACAGCGACATGCCCATACTAGAGAATAACTCAAGGAGAGGGAGGAGAGAGGAGGAAAAAGGGAAAGGAGAGAAGGGAGAGTGATTGTTAAACTCTCACCTGAAGGACACAGTGTGAGTGTGTACAGCACACCTGCAGGATTAAGGGCTCACCTGCCTCAACCACAACTTCAACTTTACCTTAGAAACACAAACAACATAACCTGTCGGGAGGAGTATGATGGTGGATGGGAAAGATGTTTAGCTGAGCTCTCCTGGAACAACAGGTAAGAGCGAGTGGGCTAGATCATACCCGGTGTGGAATATTGGCATGGAGTGACAGTTTGGGGTGTGCAGCGGAGGTGGCGGATTACTGGACTTAGAGTATAACCTGGAGCTTTGGAGTCTGCCAGGCAAGTTTCTATGAACCCGCCCTGGCCGTAGCCATGGCGGTGGCAGCTGCAGCCAGCCCCTCAACAGAGGTCCCAGAAGAAGCCTATTGCAGTTTTTGGTTTTGGGGGGAAGCTAGGCATTGAGTGGAGAGATTGGTGAAGTGTGGACTCCTGAGCAGAATTTGGTGGGCAGAGTGGGGTGCGGCTGGAGTGGTTCTGCTGTGGTTTGGCGGCACGTGAGATACCCATGTGGGGAAAGTTCCCATATAGGAGGCAGCCACTGTTACAAAATTCGTCAGATGGTTGTGTGGGCAGGCCTCTTGCTGCAGGCCTAAGGCACGGGGGTCTGCGTACCACCTCCTGGGTGCCATCCTACACTCGGGACAGGCCCAGGTTTTCCCGCACTCCAGGGGAACTGTTGGAGGGGGGAATCTGTGAGATCTGCCTCTGAAGATTTTTTGAGAACTGTGAAATCACAGATCAGCAGGGACTGAATGCCAAGCAGGTAAACAGGAGATCACCAAGAACAATCAACCTGGGAAACAGGTATAAGCCTGGAACCATTCACAGCCACCTAGTGTCCAAAAAGTATATTGCAACATAAATATATTCCTACTAAAGTCGGATACCTTTGGCATATATATACTGTATGTGTATGCTTTCATATTTGTTGTTGTTGCTTTTTATTTTCTTAATTGTAGGACTTGTAGTTAATTTTTTTCTCTCTTCTTCCCTTCCTCTTTTAGTTGCTGAGATTGCTTATATCAGGCTGCTTGAGCTTTTTTTTTTTTTTTTTGTAGAGACAGAGTCTCACTTTATGGCCCTTGGTAGAGTGCCGTGGCCTCACATAGCTCACAGCAACCTCCAACTCCTGGGCTGAAGCAATTCTCTTGCCTCAGCCTCCCGAGTAGCTGGGACTACAGGCGCCTGCCACAACGCCCGGCTATTTTTTTTTTTTTCTTGGTTGCAGTTTGGCTGGGGCCGGGTTTGAACCCGTCACCCTCAGTATATGGGGCCGGCGTCTCACCGACTGAGCCACAGTGTGTCTTGTTTTCTGCTAAGTCATCCGGTTGGCTCTTTTCCTAAATCCCATTTTTACATTCAACAAGAGCAAGGGTTCCTGTATTTTTTTCTTTTGTTGATTGAAGAACTTTGGCTTGAAATAATCTCTCTCCCTACTTCACTCCTCAACATTCTCTCAGATGATAGAGACTCTTCTCTTCTGATCTTTCCCACATAAAGTGCTTCTGCATCAGCGAAGATACTCCCTTCCCCCCTTCTGTTTCTCTTTCTTTTTTTTTTTTTTTTGTAGAGACTGAGTCTTACTGTACCGCCCTCAGTAGAGTGCCATGACGTCACCCGTCTCACAGCAACCTCTAACTCTTGGGCTTAAGCGATTCTTTTGCCTCAGCCTCCCAAGCAGCTGGGACTACAGGCGCCCGCCACAACAACCAGCTATTTTTTGTTGCAGTTTGGCGGGGGCTGGGTTTGAACCCGCCATCCTCGGCATATGGGGCCGGCACCCTACTCACTGAGCCACAGGCGCCGCCCTTGTTTCTCTTTCTTATTGGACTGTTGTCTCTCTTTTCTTTCTTTATTCTTTTTCCCTTCCCCTCCTTTATTTGATTGAATGATACGTGTAATTTCCTTTGACTATTCTTGTTGTTGATATTTTTTCTTTCAACCCCCCTTTTTATTTTTATTTTATTTTTTGATTTCTTCTTGTTTTGCCACCCTTTATTTGCTGAGGGCGGGTGTGACACAGTAGTGGTCTGGCAGGTAGAAGGCAGCAGTAATCTGGCTCAAGTACACCAGGAGAACTCCATACCATTGGCTGCAGGAAGGAAATATTAGGAACACCATGCTGCAGAACTTTTCTGTTTTTCCTCCCCTCCCCCCACTTTTTTTTCTTTATCTGTTCTCAAGTTTCCTTTCTTCTCTTTTGTGTTTCCTCTTTTTCTTCTCTTCCTAATTTTGGGCAGAGGAAGAGACTGAATGTCTTCAGGGTGGTAGGAGGGCCTGATTTAGAGGAACCCACCTAGCCCAGCTCCTCAAAACCCTTGAGCTTGGCGGCGCCTGTGGCTCAGTCGGTAAGGCGCCGGCCCCATATACCGAGGGTGGCGGGTTCAAGCCTAGCCCCAGTCAAACTGCAACCAAAAAATAGCCGGGCGTTGTGGCGGGCGCCTGTAGTCCCAGCTACTTGGGAGGCTGAGGCAAGAGAATCTCTTAAGCCCGGGAGTTGGAGGTTGCTGTGAGCTGTGTGAGGCCACGGCACTCTACCGAGGGCCATAAAGTGAGACTCTGTCTCTACAAAAAAAAAAAAAAACAATAGCCGGGCGTTGTGGCGGGCGCCTGTAGTCCCAGCTACTCGGGAGGCTGAGGCAAGAGAATCGCGTAAGCCCAAGAGTTAGAGGTTGCTGTGAGCCGTGTGACGCCACGGCACTCTACCCGAGGGCGGTACAGTGAGACTCTGTCTCTAAAAAAAAAAAAAAAAAAAAAAACCTTTGAGCTATAGATGTGGCCTTAGCACTGGGCTGAACAGTAACATTTCTTGTATCACTCTCATCTTTCCTTTCCATCCTCTTTCTCTCCTGTTCTTCAATCTTCTTCTGTCAGTCCCCCTTCCCCCTTTTTCTTTACTTTTGCTTCTTTTTCTTTCTTTTTCATTTCACTTATGCGTTCCTTCTTTTTTTCCCCTCCCTTTTTTCCCTTTCCTCTTGCTTCTCCTTGCTTGCTCCAACCCTTCTCCACCTTCTGACCCCATACCAAGAAGGCTCTTTTGTTTTGTTTTGTTCTCTTTTAAACAAGACCAGGGCTTCCTAGGGGTCATTTCTTTCTTTCTTCTTTTTTTTTTAATTGTTGATTCATTGAGGGTACAGGAAACCAGGTTACATTGATTGCATTTGTTAGGCAAAGTCCCTTTTACCATTGTGTCTTGCCCCCAAAAGGTGTGGCACACATCAAGACCCCACCTCCTCCCTCCTTCCCTCTCTCTGCTCTTCCTTTCCCCCACCCCTCCCTCCTTCCCTCTCTTTGCTCTCCCCTTACCCCACCCCCACCATGACATTGTCATTAATTGTCCTCATATCAAAATCGAGTACATAAGATTCATGCTTCTCCTCCACTCTTGTGATGCTTTACTAAGAATAATGTCTTCCACTTCCATCCAGGTTAATATAAAAGATGTAAAGTCTCCATTTTTTTTTAATGGCTGAATAGTTTTCCATGGTGTACATATACCACAGCTTGTTAATCCATTCCTAGGTTAGTGGGCATTTAGGCTGTTTCCACATTTTGGCGATTGTAAATTGAGCTACAATAAACAGACTAGTGCAAGTGTCTATATGATAAAAGGATTTTTTTTTTTCCTTCTGGGAAGATACCCAGTAATGGGATTGCAGGATCAAATGGGAGATCTAACTTGAGTTCTTTGAGGCTTCTCCATACTTCCTTCCAAAAAGGTTGTATTACTTTGCAGTCCCACCAGCAGGGTGAAAGTGTTCCCTTCTCTCCACATCCACGCCAGCATTTGCAGTTTTGAGATTTTGTGATGTGGGCCTTTCTCACTGGGGTTATCAGGGAGATATCAGGGTGGTTTTGGTTTGCATTTCTCTAATAATTAGGGATGACGAGGATCTTTCATATGTTTAGCCATTCGTCTGTCTTCTTTAGAGAAGGTTCTATTCATGTCTCTTGTCCATTGATATATGAGACTGTTGGCTTTTTTCATGTGCATTAATTTGAGTTCCCTATAGATCCTAGTTATCAAGCTTTTGTCTGATTCAAAATATGCAAATATCCTTTCTCATTGTGTGGATTGTCTATTTGCTTTAGTTGTTGTCTCCTTAGCTATACAGAAGCTTTTCAGTTTAATTAAGACCCATTTGTTTATTTTTGTTGTTGTTGCAATTGCCATGACAGTCCTCTTCATGAAGTCTTTCCCCAGGCCGATATCTTCCAGTGTTTTTCCTATGCTTTCTTTGAGGATTTTTTATTGATTCATGCCTTAAATTTAAGTCTTTTATCCATCTTGAATCAATTTTTGTGAGTGGAGAAAGGTGTGGGTCCAGTTTCAGTCTGGTTTTTTTTTTTTTTTTTTTTTGTAGAGGCAGAGTCTCACTTTATTGCCCTTGGTAACGTGTCATGGCATCACAGCTCACAGCAACCTCAAACTCTTGGGCTAAAGTAATTCTCTTGCCTCAGTCTCCCAAGTAGCTGGGATACAGTGCCCACCACAATACCTGGCTATATTTTGGTTGTAGTTGCCGGGCTGGATTTGAACCCACCTGCTCCGTTGTATGTGGCTGGTGCCCTAGCCACTGAGCTATAGGCACTGAACCCCAAGAGGCTTCTTTATCACCTAAACTCTGAGACGAGGTAACTTGAAGCAAAGGAGGAAGTGAGAAGGAAAAAGGTGCACAAGAAAGCGAATAAGAAGAAAGCACACATGAGGAAGAAACAAAAGAATAATTCAGGCAACATACAGAACCAACATAGACCAACTCCTTCAAGGGACCATGAAATGATTTCTTAAAAAGCCTCCTCCTATAAAGGATGAATGGATCTGGGGCGGCACCTGTGGCTCAGTGAGTAGGGCACCAGCCCCATATAGCAAGGGTGGTGGGTTCAAACCTGGCCCTGGCCAAACTGCAACAAAAAATAGTTGGGTGTTATGGTGGGAGCCTGTGGTCCCAACTACTCTGGAGTCTGAGGCAAGAGAATCGCCTAAGCCCAAGAGCTGGAGGTTGCTATGAGCTGTGACACCATGGTACTCTACTGTGGGTGACAGAGTGAAACTCTGTCTCAAAAAATAAAATAAAATATGGATGATTAAGACTGTCAGAAGAGGGGTGGCGCCTGTAGCTCAGTGAGTAGGGCACCGGCCCCATATACCGAGGGTGGTAGGTTCAAACCTGGCCCCGGCCAAACTGCAACAAAAAAATAGCTGGGTGTTGTGGTGGGCACCTGTAGTCCCAGCCACTCAGGAGGCTGAGGCAAGGGGATTGCTTAAACGCAAGAGTTAGAGGTTGCTGTGAGCTGTGATGTCACGGCACTCTACCAAGGGTGACAAAGTAAGACTCTGTCTCAAAAAAAAAAAAAAGACTATCAGAAGAGAGATATGTAGAGTATAGAAAAGATATTGATGAGCTTAACAAAAGGAAGGAGACAATCAGGGAATGTAAAAAAGCTGTAGAAAGTATCAAAAATAGATTAGACCATGGAGAAGAAAGAACATCAGAGTTAGAGGATAAAGTCTTTTTTTTTGGCCGGGGCTGGGTTTGAACCCACCACCTCTGGCGTATGGCACCAGCGCCCTACTCCTTGAGCCACAGGCGCCACCCAAGGATAAAGTCTTTGAGTTAACACAGGTAGTTACCCAGTCAGAAAAGAAGAGAGAGAAAGCAGAACAGATGCCTAGAGAACTGCGAGATGCCGTGAAGTATTCAAACATACGGAAAATAGGAATCCCTGAAGGGGAAGAAAATTGTCCCAAAGGTATGGAAGGCCTACTGGAGACTGTCATAAATGAAAATTTCCCAAGTTTTACTAAGGATCCTGACACACTCCTTTCAAACTCTGGGCCATCTCATCTCTAACAAAGCCTCTCCAAGGCACATTGTAATAAGCCTGTCTAAAGTCAGATAGAGAAAATCCTACAAGCAGCTAGACATAACCACCAATTAACTGACAAGGGCAGAGCCATTAGGATGACAGCAGACTTTTTTTTTTTTTTTTGAGACAGAGTCTCACCATGTCACCCTTGTGCCATGACGTAACAGCTCACATCAACCTCTAACTCTTGGGCTTAAGTGATGCTTTTGCCTTAGCCTCCCAGGTAGCTGGGACTACAGGCACCCACCACAATGCTTGGCTATTTTTTTGTTGCAGTTTGGCTGGGGCTGGGTTCAAACCTGCCACTCTCGGTATATGGGGCCGGTGCCCTACTCACTGAGCTACAGGCGCCGCCCCAGATAGGAGACTTTTCAACCAAAACTTGCCAAGCCAGAAGAGCATGATCATCCACCTTCAACGCCCTTAAACAAAATAATTTTCAACTCAGAATCCTGTATGCTGCTAAACTTAACTTCAAAATTGATGGAGAAATCAAATCTTTTGCAGATATGCAAGCACTGAGGAAATTCATCATAACAAGACCAGATCTACAAGAAATACTTAGACCAACTCTCAATTCTGAACACCACAATGGACCACCATGAAATTAAACACCTAGAAGCCAAATGCCAGAGCTTAGCTTTCACAATGGCACAAAGGACAAAATCACACAACAAACTATCTCATACTAAGATGAACAGAATCCCACCATACTTATCGATATCTCAAAAAATGTCAATAGACTGAATTCTCCAGTGAAGAGGCACAGGCTGGCCAATTGGATAAAAAAGCACATGCCATTCATATTTTGTCTCCAGGAGACACACCTTGCCCTGAAATAAAAATCAAGACTCAGGGTGAGAGGATGGAAAAGTGTTTCAAGCAAATAGAAATCAGAAGAAAGGAGGGTTTGCACTCTTATTCTCAAATACAAGCAAATACAAAGCAACTTTAGTTAAGAAAGACAATGATGATGGCTTGGCGCCTATACCTCAGTGAGTACGATGCTGACCATATACACCCAGGATGTCAGGTTCAAACCCAGCATGGAGCCTGCTAAACAACAATGACAACTGCAACAACAACAACAAAAAAAAATAGCCAGTCATTGTGATGGGTACCTGTAGTCCCAGCTACTTGAGAGGCTGAGGCAAGAGAATCGCTTCAGCCCAACAGTTTGAGGTTTCTGTGAGCTGTGACGCCATGGCACTCTACTGAGGGTGATATAGTGAGACTCTGTCTCAAAAAGAAAGAAAGAAAGAAGGAAGGAAGGAAGGAAGGAAGGAAGGAAGGAAGGAAGGAAGGAAGGAAGGAAGGAAGGAAGGAAGGAAGGAAGGAAGGAAGGAAGGAAGGAAGGAAGGAAGGAAGGAAAACAATCATGGACACTTCATACTGGTCAAAGGAACAATACAACAAGAAGACATCTCAATTTTATTTATTATTTTATTTTTATTTATTTATTTTTGAGACAGATCCTCAAGCTGCTGCCCTGGGTAGAGTGCCATGGCATCATAGTTCACAGCAACCTCCAACTCCTGGGCTTAAGCGATTCTCCTGCCTCAGCCTCCCAAGTAGCTGGGACTACAGGCGCCCGCCACAACGCCCAGCTATTTTTTGGTTGCAGCTGTCACTGTTGTTTGGCGGGCCCGGGCTGGATTCCAACCCACCAGCTCAGGTGTATGTGGCTGGCGCCTTAGCCACTTAAGCCACAGGCGCAGGGCCAACATCTCAATTTTAAACCTAACTTAAATGCTCCCAGATTTATGAAACAGACCTTGAGGAGTCTCAGCAATATGATATCCTATAACACCTTAATAGCTGGGGATTTCAACATCCCTCTGACAAAACTGGACAGATACTCTAAACAGAAACTAAACAAGGATGCAAAGGACTTAAATGTACCATAGAACAAATGAGATTAATAGACAATATACAAAATACAGCATCCCAACGCAAAAGAATATACTTTTTTCTCATCAGCTCATGGCATATACTCCAAAATACATCACATCCTAGCATACAAATCAAACCTCAGCAAAATTAAAGGAACAGAAATTATTCCATGTTTCATAAAAAAAAATTATTCCATGTTTCTTCTCAGACCACAAGGCTATAATGGTGAAGCTCAACTCCAACAATAATGTTCATCCCAGCTCAGTGCCTGTAGCACAGTGGTTACAGCACCAGCCACATACACTGAGGCTGGCAGATTTGAACCTGGCCTGGGCCAGCTAAACAACAATGACAACTGCAACAAAAAGTAGGCAGGCAGGTGGCACCTGTGGCTCAGTGAGTAGGGCGCCAGCCCCATATATGGAGGGTGGCGCCTTCAAACCTGGCCCCAGCCAAACTGCAACAAAAAATAGCTGGGCATTGTGGGGGGGCACCTGTAGTTCCAGCTACTTAGGAGGCTGAGGCAAAAGAATCAGCTAAGCCCAAGAGCTGGAGGTTGCTGTGAGCTATGATGTCACAGTACTCTACAGAGGGCAACAGAGTGAAACTCTGTCTCAAAAAAAAAAAGATTTTATTTTAGGGCCAGGCACTGAGGCAAGAGAATCGCTTATGCCCTAGAGTTGGAGGTTGCTGTGAGCTGTGATGCCATAGCACTCTACCGAGAGTGACATAGTAAGACTCTGTCTCAAAAATAAATAAATAGGGTGGTGCCTGTGGCTCAAGGAGTAGGGCACCAGTCCCATATGCCGGAGGTGGCAGGTTCAAACCCAGCCCCGGCCAAAAAAACCACAAAAAATAAAATAAAAAATAAAAACTGTAAAAAAAAATAAATAAATAAATAAATAAATAAATAAATAAAATAATGTTCATCCCCACACAAAGTCTTGGAAACTAAACAACATTATGCTGAATGATAGTTTGGTTCAAGAAGAAATAGAAAAAGAATTTGTTAATTTCCTCAAACATAACAACAATGAAGATACATGTTACCAAAACCTCTGGGATACAGCAAAAGCAGTCCTGAGAGAAAAATTTAGAGTGCTAGATGCCTACCTTCAAAAAACAGAAAGAGAGTGCATCAGCGCCCTCACAAACTATCTTAGGTTGGAAAACGAACATCAACCTCACCCTAAACCCAGCATAAGAAAGGAAATACCCAAAATTAAATCAGAGATTAATGAAATTGAAAAAAAAATCATTCAAAAAATTAATGAAACAAAAGTTGAGTTTTGGGCCATGCCTGTGGCTCAGTGGGTAGGGCGCCAGCCCCATATACCAAGGGTGGTGGGTTCAAACCCGGCACCAGCCCCAGCCCCGGCCAAACTGCAACAAAAAATAGCCAGGCGTTGTGGCGGGCACCTGTAATCCCAGCTACTCAGGAGGCTGAGGGAAGAGAATCGCCTGGACCCAGGAGTTGGAGGTTGCAGTGGACTGTGTGATGCCATGGCACTCTACCCAGGGCAATAGAATGAGACTCTGTCTCTACAAAAACAATTTTTAAAAAAAAGTTAGATGGGTGGCGCCTGTGGCTCAGTGAGTAGGGCGCCGGCCCCATATGCCGAGGGTGGCGGGTTCAGGCCCAGCCCCGGCCAAACTGCAACCAAAAGATGGCCAGGCGTTGTGGTGGGCGCCTGTAGTCCCAGCTGCTCGGGAGGCTGAGGCAGGAGAATCGCTTGAGCCCAGGAGTTGGAGGTTGCTGTGAGCTATGTGAGGCCACAGCACTCTACCAAGGGCCATAAAGTGAGACTCTGTCTCTACAAAAAAAAAAAAAAAAAAAGTTAGATGGGTGGCGCCTGTGGCTCAGTGATATGCCGAGGGTGGCGGGTTCAAACCCAGCCCCGGCCAAACCGCAACAACAAAAAAAATAGCCGGGCGTTGTGGTGGGCGCCTGTAGTCCCAGCTGCTCTGGAGGCTGAGGCAAGAGAATCATGTAAGCCCAAGAGCTGGAGGTTGCTGTGAGCCGTGTGACGCCATGGCACTCTACCGACAGCAGTAAAGTGAGACTCTGTCTCTACAAAAAAAAAAAGAAAGAAAGAAAGAAAAGAGGGCGGCTCTTGTGGCTCAGTGAGTAGGGCGCCGGCCCCATATACGGAGGGTGGCAGGCTCAAACCCAGCCCCGGCCAAACTGCAACAGTAACAACAACAAAAAAAAAAATAGTTGGGCGTTGTGGCGGGCGCCTGTAGTTCCAGCTGCTCGGGAGGCTGAGGCAAGAGAATCGGTAAGCCCAAGAGCTGGAGGTTGCTGTGAGCCCTGTGACGCCACGGCACTCTACCGAGGGCGGTACAGTGAGACTCTGTCTCTACAAAAAAAAAAAAAAGAAAGAAAGAAAGAAAAGAAACAGCAAAAAAAAAAAAAAAAAAAGTTAGATTTTTTGAAAAAGTAAATAAAATAGGTAACCTCTTGGCCAGATTAACTAGAAACAGAAAAGTAAAAGCTCTAGTAACCTCAACTTGGTGCCTGTAGCTTAAGCAGAGAGGGCACCAGCCACATGCACCAAGACTGGTGGGCTCAGACCTGGCCTGGGCCAGCTAACCAACAATGACAACTGCAACAAAAAAAATAACCAGGTATTGTGGCAGGCACCTGCAGTCCCACCTAGTTGGGAAGCTGAGGCAAGATAATCACTTAAGCCCAAGAGTTTGGGGTTGCTGTGAGCTGTGACGCCATGGCACTTTACTCAGGATGACAGCTTGAGACTGTGTCTAAAAAAAAAAAAAAAAATCTCTTGGCTTGGCGCCTGTGGCTCAAGCAGCTAAGGCACAAGCCACATACACCTGAGCTGGCGGGTTTGAATCCAACTCGGATTGGATTGATGCCAAATCATTGATGCCAAACAACAATGATGGCTGCAACCAAAAAATAGCCAGGCGTTGTGGCGGGTGCCTGTTGTCCCAGCTACTTGGGAGGCGAAGGCAAGAGAATCGCTTGAGCCTAGGAGTTGGAAGTTGTTGTGAGCGGTGATGCCACAGCACTCTACCCAGGGCGACAGCTTGAGGCTCTGTCTGAAAAAAAAAAAAAAGTCTGGGCAGGGCCTGTGGCTTAGTGGGTAGGGTACGAGCCCCATACACCGAGTGTCGCGGGTTCAAACCCAGCCCCGGCCAAACTGCAACAATAAAATAAAATAGCCAGACCTGGGCGGCGCCTGTGGCTCAGTTGGTAAGGCGCCGGCCCCATATACTGAGGGTGGCAGGTTCAAACCCGGCCCCGGCCAAACTGCAACCAAAAAATAGCCGGGCGTTGTAGAGGGCGCCTGTAGTCCCAGCTACTCGGGAGGCTGAGGCAAGAGAATCGCTTAAGCCCAGGAGTTGGAGGTTGCTGTGAGCTGTGTGACGCCACGGCACTCTACCGAGGGCCATAAAGTGAGACTCTGTCTCTACAAAAAAAAAAAAAAAGGGCGGCGCCTGTGGCTCAGTGAGTAGGGCGCCGGCCCCATGTGCCGAGGGTGGTGGGTTCAAACCCAGCCCCAGCCAAACTGCAACAAAAAAAAAAAAATAGCTGGGCGTTGTGGCGGGCGCCTGTAGTCCCAGCTACTCGGGAGGCTGAGGCAAGAGAATCGCTTAAGCCCAGGAGCTGGAGGTTGCTGTGAGCTGTGTGATGCCACGCACTCTTCTGAGGGCCATAAAGTGAGACTCTGTCTCTACAAAAAAAAAAAAAAATAGCCAGACCTTGTGGTGGGCTGAGGCAAGAGAATCTCCTGAGCCCAGGAGTTGGAGGTTGCTGTGTGCTGTGTGATGCCATAGCATTCTACTGAGGGTGATAAAGTGAGATTCTGTCTCTACAAAAAAAAAAAAAAAAAATGTCGTACACCATGATTAAGTAGGTTTCATCCTAGGGATGCAAGTCTGGTTTAACATACACAAATTCACAAACATAATTCACCATATCAACAGAAGCAAAAACAAAGACCATACGATCCTCTCAATGGATTCAGAAAAAACATTTGATAAAATTCAACATCCCTTTCTAATTAGAACTCTGAAGAATATAGGCAATAGTGGCACATTTCTTTTTCTATCTCTCTCTTTTTTTTTTTTAGAGACAGAGTCTCATATGTCACCCTCAGTAGAGTACTGTCGCATCACAGCTCACAGCAACCTCCAGCTCTTGGGCTTAGGCGATTCTCTTGCCTCAGCCTCCCGAGTAGCTGGGACTACAGACACCTGCCACAACGTCTGGCTATTTTTTGTTACAGTTTGGCTGGGCCAGGTTTGAACCCATCACCCTCAGTATATGGGGCCTGCGCCCTACTCACTGAGTCACAGGCACTGCCTGGTAGCACATTTCTTAAACTGATCAAAGCCATTTATGATAAACCCACAGCTAATATTTTACTGAATGGAGTAAAACTGAAAGCTTTTCCACTTAGAACTGGAACCAGACAAGGTTGCCCTCTATCCCCACTACTATTCAACATAGTGCTGGAACTTCTAGCCAATACAATCAGGCAAGAGAAGGAAATAAAGGGTATCCATATGGGAGCAGAGGAGATCAAATCCTTACTCTTTGCTGACAATATGATCTTATACTTACAGAACCCCAAAGATTCCACCACAAGACTCATGGAAGTGATCAAAAAATACAGTAATGTTGGCTCAGTGCCTGTAGCACAGTGCTTATGGCTCCAGCCACATACACTGAAGGTGGCAGGTTCAAACCTGGGGCCAGCTAAACAACGACAACGGCAACAAAAAATAACCGGGTGTTGTGGCAGGCTCCTGTAGTCCAGCTACTTGGGAGGCTGAGGCAAAGGAATCACTTAAGCCCAAGAGTTTGAGGTTGCTGTGAGCTGTGACACCACAGCACTCTACCAAGGGTGACGTAGTGATACTCTGTGTCAAAAAAAAAAATACAGTAATGTCTCAGAATATAAAATCAGTTTCCACTGGCTCGGCGCCTGTGGCTCAAGCAGCTAAGGCGCCTGCCACATACACCTGAGCTGGCTGGTTGGAATCCAGCCCGGGCCTGCCGAACAACAATGATGGCTGCAACCAAAGAAAATTATGGGGCAGCGCCTGTGGCTCAATGAGTAGGGCGCTGGCCCCAAATACCTATGGTGGCAGGCATTATGGCCAGCACCTGTAGTCCCAGCTACCCGGGAGGCTGAGGCAAGAGAATCACCTAAGCACAAGACCTGGAGGTTGCTGTGAGCTGTGACTCTATAGCACTCTACTGAGGGCGACAAAGTGAGACTCTGTCTCAGAAAAAAAAAAATTACTCAATAGGGAAAAACAGAATACTGATAAAATTAATTTAAAAGTACCATTGTTCGATACTGATTGAATTTCCTAAAATTTCAAGAATAGATATCTTTGTCTCTTCACTTCCACTGAAAGCAATACTCAAGCCTGAGCTTAACACTTCACTGAGAGTGGTCAAGGGGGCTCATGCCTGTAATCCTAGCACTCTGGGAGGCCAAGGTAGGTGGATTGTCTGAGCTCACTGGTTCAAGACCAGCCTGAGTAAGAGTGAAACGCTGTCTTTAAAAGTAGCCAGGCGTAGTGGCGGGTGCCTGTAGTCCCAGTTGAGGCAAGAGGATTGCTTAAGCCCAAGAGCTTGAGGTTATTGGCTCAGCGCCTATAGCACAATGGTAACAGTGCCATCCACATACACTCAGGCTGGTGGGTTTGAACCCTGGGCCAGATAAACAACAATGACAACTGCAACAAAAAATAGCCAGACGTTGTGGCTGGCGCCTGTAGTCCCAGCTACTTGGGAGGCTGAGGCAAGAGAATTGCTTCAGCCTAAGTGTTTGAGTTTGCTGTGAGCTATGATTTCACAGCACTCTAGCCAGGGTGACAGCTTGAGACTCTGTCTCAAAAAAAAAAAGAAAAGAAAAAAAAAAGGAGCTTGAGGTTGCTGTGAGCTGTGATGTCAAAGCACTCTACCAAGGGCAACCAAGTGAGACTCTGTCTCAAAAAAAAAAAAAAAATAGTGCAATGTGCCTTAGGTACCATTAACAATCACAAGAAGGGAAACAAAGGAAGGGAAAATCATGCAGGCACACCACATGATTACAACTTAAACTTTACAAATTGGGGATAAACTTTCCTAACTCGCTTCAGTGATTCTTATCTATGCCTGGTCAGGACTCAGGCAATAGTAACGTTTGGTTGCTAGGTATTCTGTTCTCAGCCACCAGGTAACAATAGGGCTATCTGCAGCCCAGGACAAAGGTGGGCATTGGATCTTAGACTGTGGTCAACAAGACCCCCAGAATCCTAGCCCTTAGCCTGCCCAGTGCCGAATATCCTGTGTAGACCACCAGGCCGTTGATAGCCTTGAGGGCTTTGAGGAACTTGGACTTTGGTCAACAAGCCCTCCAGAAATGCCTAGCTAAACTGCACTACAAGCCTGATTCCCAGAGATTTGTTCTGTAAAATTTGGATCCAGTCAAAAGGCCACACTCAAGGATCCAACATGTGTCCTCAAGCTCCCCAGCTCTTAGTGCCTTTATAAGGCACTAAGGCTCCCCACAGCCTCCCCAGCAATTAGTGCCTTTATAAGAAGAAACATGTAGCTGGACGTTGTGGCAGGCGCCTGTAGTCCCAGCTACTCAGGAAGCGGAGACAAGACAACCACCTAAGCCCAGAGTTGGAGTTGCTGTGAGCTGTCACACCGAGGGTGATAAAGTGAGACTCTGTCTCAAAAAAAAAAAAAAAAGAAGGGAAGGAAGAAATATACATTCACACTTAGACACCCAGAGATGAGGCAGATGTGGATAAAATAGTGGATTAAGTGTAGTGGAATAGTGTTAATTTCAACTTTTCCCTATGCATTAATATTTTCAAAAGAAAAAGTTGGGAAAAGGAATTTAATCTTTATGCTTCCAGCCCTGTGGTTTACTTAGTTCCTGGCATAGAACAGGCACCCAGGAAACCTTTGTTAATGAATGAAGCTCAAGTCAGAGCCTAGCTCTCTTCCTCCTCTGTTTTCCTTTCTTTCTTTTTTCTTTTTTGTTTTTTTGAGACAGAGTCTCACTATACCACCCTTGCTAGAGTGCCATGGCTTCACGGCCCACAGCAACCTCAAATCTTGGGCTTAAGTGATTTTCTTGCCTCAGCCTCCCAAGTTAGTGGGACTACAGGCACCTGCCACAACACCCAGCTATTTTTGTTGTTGCAGTTGTCATTGTTGTTTAGCTGACCCAGCCGGGTTCCAACACGCCAGCTGGGTGCATTTGGTCAGTGCTGTAACCACTGTGCTACGGGTGCTGAGCCTTATTTTATTTTTTTGAGACAGAGTCTCACTTTGTTTCCCTGAGTAGACTACCATGGTGTCATAGCTCACAGCAACCTCAAACTCTCAGGCTCAAGCGATTCTTTTGCCTCAGCCTCCAGAGTAGCTGGTACTACAGGTACCTGCCACAACACCTGCTATTTTGTATTTAATTTTTATTTATTTATTTTTATTTATTTGCTGGCTATTTTTTAGAAACAGGGTCTTGCTCTTGCTCAGGCTGGTCTTCAGCCAGTAAGCTTAGGCAATCTACCTGCCTTGGCCTCCCAGAGTGCTAGGAACACTGGCATGAACCACCACGCCTGGCCAGCCTGAAATTGTATTTATTTATTTATTTAGACAGAGTCTTACTATGTTGCCCTCAGTAGAGTGCTGTGGCGTCACAGCTCACAGCAACCTCAAACTCTTGGGCTTAAGCAATTCTCTTCTTTCAGCTTCCCAAGTAGCTGAGACTACAGGCACCTGCCGCAATGCCCAGCTATATTTTGGCTCAAACCTGTCACTTCCGTGTATGTGGCCAGCACTCTACTCACTGAGCTATGGGCACCGAGCCAAGCCTAAAATTTTATTTTATTTTTTATTTATTTATTTATTTTTCTTGAACAGAGCCTCAAGCTGTCTCCCTGGGTAGAGTGCCATGGCATCACAGGTCACAGCAACTCTAATTCCTGGGCTTAAGGGATTCTCTTGCCTCAGCCTCACAAGTAGCTGGGTCTACAGGTGCCCATCACAACACCCGGCTATTTTTTTTTTTTTTTGGTTGTAGTTGTCATTGTTGTTTGACAGGCCTGGGCTGGATTCCAACCCACCAGCTCTGGTGCATGTGGCTGGCGCCTTAGCCGCTTGAGCTACAGGCGCCAAGCCAAGCCTAAAACTTTAAATAGAGAAAATTGAAAACAGAAGCCTCACCCAGTTTGGCATTAAAACCATTTCAGGGGAAAGAATTACTGTAGCTTTATTTCTTTTTAACCTTAGGGTGGGGACAAAAACTAAATGGAATCCGCCTTGATAGGGAGGGGACAGAATTGAGAAAAGATTACGTACCCTCAGAGATGCAAATTAACCCAATCTATCCTTGAACTTTGATTTCTTGTTCTGGGTTAACGAACTTTAGGAATTATAATTAGTGTTTCTCTTCCATATCTCCCACCACAGCCCTTCCTGGCTCTGCCCTGACCACGCCACTGAAACTGCCCCCTCCCCCCAGCCAGTCCCTCTACACTCGTCCTGGTTCCTCAGGGAGGGCCCCTGCCCTCCAGCTCCTGCCAGCTGCCTCTCGATTTCTGAGGCAGATGGCTCCTTCCCAGGCTTCCCCTTAGGACTCATTGCTTCCTAAGAGTCACTGGCCAGTGTCTCCCATGTGTGTTCTGCCCTCTCCGGAGCCATGTGAAGCCAAACACACTTCTCAAAATAATATCCCACGTGATAACACTGATCTTGAGGGTGAGGAATGAGAGAGGATGGCCAATCACAGGTAACCCAGGGCCCAGACCTCTCCACCCCCGTGTCCCAGGGACACAGTGTGGGAAGAGGGCACCAGGACTGTTGGTGACAAAGGAAGGAGGGAAATTGAGGTGGAAGGTGGGAGGATCATTTGAGGCCAGCCTGGGCAATACAGAAAGACCCCTTTCTACAAAAAGGTTGAAAATTAGCCAGGCATGGTGACACCTGCATGTGATCCCAACTACTTGGGAGACAGAGGCAAAGAGGATCTCTTGAGCTCCAGAGTTGGAGTTGTAGTGACCTCTGATGACATTGCTGCTTCCTAGCCCTGGTGACAAATTAAAACTCTATCTCAAAAAAAACAAAAAACAAACAAACCAAGGAGGCCTCCTAGGTTTGTGGCTTCAATACAAAGGAATGGAAGGTCCATTGACTGACATGGTGAAGACTGGGGGCAGGGCACATTCCTGGCAGAGAGCTGAAGCAAAATCAAGATTCTTGTCTGAGATCTGACAGTGTGGAGATGCCAGCTACAAAAGCAAGTGAAGTAGTAACCGTCTACTACTATCAAGTGATCCACCCGCCTCAGCCTCCTGGAGTGCTAGGATTATAGGCGTGAGCCCCACCTAATTTTTCTATTTTTAGTAGAGACAGGGGTCTTGCTTTGCTCAAGCTAGTCTCCAACTCCTGAGCTCAAGGGATCCTCAGTTTCTCAGAGTGCTGGGATTATAGGCATGAGCCACCACACCTGGTCTCAAATGATACTATGGAAATTTTTTTTGAAGAAATATCATGGAAATTTTAAAACTTACACAAAGAAGTTCAGGCTCGGTGGCTCACGCCTATAATCCAGCACTCTGGGAGGCCGAGATGGGTGGATTGCCTGAGCTCACAGGTTCAGATCAGCCTGAGTAAGGGAGAGACCCTGTCTCTAAAATTAGCTGGGCGTGGTGGTGGTGCCTGTAGTCAGAGATACTTGGGAGGCTGAGGCAAGACTTTGAGGTTTCTGTGAGCTATGATGCCACAGTACTCTACCCAGGGCAACAGCTTGAGGCTCTGTCACAAAAAATAAAAATAAAATAAATAAAAAATACACTCTCTCTTTACACAAAGTAGAGAGAAAAAGGTAATCACTCTCCATGCAACCAACACCCAGCATTATCAATATTCTGATTTAAAAGTCACTTTAGGGTGGCACCTGTGGCTCAATGAGTAGGGCGCCACCCCATATGCCAAGGGTGGTGCGGGTTCAAACCTGGCCCAGGCCAAACTGCAACAAAAAAATAGCCGAGCTTTGTGGCAGGTGCCTGTAGTCCCAGCTGTTGGGAGGCTGAGGCAAGAGAATTGCCCAAGCCCAAGAGCTGGAGATTGCTGTGAGCTGTGATGTCACAGCACTCTACCGGGGCAACAAAGTAAGACTCTACCTCTAAAAATAAATAAATACATGTCACTTTAATCTTGTTCACCAATCAGCATTATTTTTCTTTTTCTTTCTTTCTTTTTTTTGGAGACAGAATTTCACTTTGTCATCCTAGGTAGGGCGCTGTGGCATCGCAGCTCACAGCAACCTCCAGCTCTTGGGCTTAGGCAATTACCTTGCTTCCGCCTCCCAAGTAGCTGGGACTACAGGCCCCCGCCACAACACCTGGCTATTTTTTGTTGTTATAGTTTGGCTGGGAATGGGTTTGAACCCGCCACCCTTGGATATGGGGCCGGCACCCTACTCACTGAGCCACAGGTGCCACCCCAGCATTATATTTCGTTGTAAAATTTATTCGTTGAGAACAATAAAAGTCACTTTAAGCCTAGGTGTTGGCACACGCCCGTAATCTCAGAGCCTAAGGTGGGACCAGGACTTCAAGATTACAGTGGGTGACTGAGGGACACCCTGTCTTTTTTTTTCTTTTTTTTTGGGACAGAGCCTCAAGCTATCTACTTGGGTAGAGTGCTGTGCCATCACAGCTCACAGCAATCTCCAATTCCTGGGCTTAAACGATTCTCTTGACTCAGCCTCCCAAGTAGCTGGTACTATAGGCACCCTCCACAATGCCCAGCTATTATTTGGTGGTAGTTGTCATTGTTTGGCAGGCCCAGGCTGGATTCAAACCCCACCCTGGCTGTGGTGTATGTGGCTGGCACCTTAGCCGCTTGAGCTACAGGCCTCGAGCCCTGTGTCTTAAAAAAAAAAAAAGAGAGAGAGAGAGGTAGATAAGAAAGAATGAAATTCATTTTAGTATTACTTGTTTTATACAGCAGACAAAAATGGCAGATAATTTTTGAACATTTCCTTACTTTTTTAGGATATAAAAGTATACGTTTATTTTATATTAGAGAGAGGGGAAAGAATGAGGGGAAGAGATGAGAAGACGCAGGAAGCCAGGAGTGAGGGGGGGAGAGGAAAAAGGAGGGGAACAATCGTGTGGCATCCCAGAGAAAGGAAGAGCAGAAAACTCCCTTCTGAAGCGGGCGCGGGTGTGGCTTGTGGGCTGGCTCGCTCTTTTTAACTCTTCTACAAGAAGCACCTGCAGCAGGTAGCCAGGTGCAGGCTTTGGGCGGAAATCTCCCCTCATCTTTCTCAACTTTTCTGTTCCTCAGTTGGCTCATCTAAAAAATGCAACTGTAGAACATGCCCTACTCCGTTTTTACAAAAAAAAAAAAAAAACTCTCCTTGGGCGGCGCCTGTGGCTCAGCGGGTAGGGCGCCGGTCCCTTATGCCGTAGGTGGCGGGTTCAAACCCAGCCCCGGCCAAATTAAAAAAAAAAAAAAACTCTCCAAAGTTCCTAGACCAAGGCCAAGGCCCCTGAGCACTTACAGGGAGAGGCCCCCGCCCAGCCTCCCTGCCCCTCCCCCTCCCAGTTGCAGGTGGGAGCTCCACGCTGTTGGGTCTCAGCTGCCCAGCGTGCAGGACCAGCGCGGCTGCCTGTCTGATCGCGGACCAGAGACCGCCTGCCCAGGTAAGCTGGGAGGCCAAGCGCAGGGACACCAGGGCCTGTGTCCCCAGTCTGCGCACCTCGCAAGGGAACCTCCACTCCGGATCAGGTTATTTTTAAGCATGCTGTTTATTCATTGCGGTTCCCAGTTTCTCTAGTAGTCTTGTCCTGAGTCACCTCCATGCTTGCTAAAAATATATAAAATCAGATCCCACCCTGTTCTAAGAAGTCAGAAAAGGAGGTGATGACTAGTAGCTGTGTTTGGTATGGTGCCCCCCTGGAGATGCTGGGCTGCTGCGGCTGTGGAGTCGCCTTTGGGAAAGTCCCAGTGAGGGACAGTTTGGTACACAGGTGGGCAGTCTGGAGGGATTAGAGCCCTGGTGTCCCTGGCACTCTGCCCTTTGTGGACTTGTCCTCCTTAGTCTAGCCAGTGTGCTTGCTTACTGGAAACAGGCCAAGGCCCAGAGATGTTAAGTAGCTCACCCAAGGCTGCACCAGGAATTGAACTCAACAGGTATTAAGGTTAGGCAGCAGGCACTGAGTGGGGTGCTTAGGGACCCAGTTGTAAGAAAGGACATTTCCGTGGATTGGCGCCCGTGGCACAGTGGTTATGGCGCCAGCCACATAAACACCAAGCCTGGAGGGTTCAAAACCCGCCCGGCCTGCTAAACAACACAACTACAATAAAAAAATAGCTGGGCATTGCGGTGGGTGCCTGTAGTCCCAGCTACTTGGGAGGCTGAGGCAAGAGAATCGCTTCAGCCTAAGAGTTTGAGGTTGCTGTGAGCTGTGATGCTAGGGCAATCTACTTAGGGCAACATAGTGGGACTCTGTCTCAAACAAAAAAAAGGACATTTCCCTTCTGTTTTGGTAGTTAACAAGGAAGACCACTGTAGACCTCAAAGATGATTACATTTTACAAAGGAGAGGTGTTTGAAACTGGACCATGAGGCCGGGTGGGGTGGTTCACACCTGTGATCCTAACACTCTGGGAGGCCAAGGCGGGTGAATTTTTTGAACTCAAGAGTTCACAGCGGCTCACGCCTGTAATCCCAGCACGTGGGAGGCTGAGGCGGGTGGATTGCCTGAGCTCACAGATTCAAGACCAGTTTGAGCAAGAACAAGACCCGGTTTCTAACAGGAGTTTTGGTGGGCAGCCTGTAGTCCCAGCTACTCGGAAGGCTGCGAAAAGAGAATTGCTTAAGCCCAGGAGTTGGAGGTTGCTTTGAGCTGTAACACCACAGCACTCTACTGAGGGTGACAAAGTGAAACTCTGTCTTACAAAAAAAAAAAAACATAGCTGGGCGATGTGGCCGGCGCCTGTAGTCCCAGCTACTCTGGCGGCTGAGGCAAGAGAATCGCCTAAGCCCAGGAGTTGGAGGTTGCTGTGAGCTGTGTGACACCGTGGCACTCTACCTCTAGGTATGGTAGCAGGGGTGATAAAGTGAGACTCTGACTCTACACACAAAAAAAAAATCAGCCTGAGCAAGAGCGAGACTCCATCTGTAAATTTAGCTGGGCGTAGTGGCAGGTGCTTGACCCAACTACTCAGGAGGCTGAGGCAGGAGGATCCCTTGCACCCAGAATTTTGAGGTTGTTGTGAGCTATGATGCCACAATACTCTACCTGGGGTGTCAGAGTGAGACTCTGTCTCAAAAGAAAAACTAAAAAGAAAAAAAAAGAAACTGGACAGTGAAGGTGCGGGAAGTGTGACATCTGAAGGAAGGGGAGACTCTAAGGAAGGAACCTGGTGGCAGGACCAGCTTTGTAGGACTTGAGGTCAGTAATACAGAAACCGCTGGGGCCAAAGGAATGTACATGCACTCTGCCCCAGCAAGTTTTGTTTTTGTTTTAGAGACAGAGTCTGACTCTGTTGCCCACGATATGGCATTAGCCGACCTCACAGCACCTCAGACTCTGGGGCTTAAGTGATCCCACTGCCTCGACCTCCCAACTAGCCAGGAGTAGAGACAAAATCTCACTGCATTGTTCAGACTGTAGCCACTTTTGTGAAGCTCAAACTAGAGCTTCTAAGAGAGTATCTTTGCATATATTTCTAAATATTTGCTTAAATTATGTGTTTTTATAGGATTAGTGTTGTAGCATTACAAAAACATAGGGAAGACTTTAATTTTGGATAGTTAACTGATGATTTCTTTCCCTTTTCTTTTGAGACAGTCTCAAGCTGTAACCCTGGATAGACTGCCATGGCATGATAGCTCATAGCAACCTCCAACTCTTGGGCTCAAGCGATCCTCCTGCCTCAGTTTTTCTATTTTTGGTAGAGATGGTGGTCTCGATTTTTGCTCAGCTGGTCTTGAACTTGTGAGTTCAAGCAATCCACCCGCCTCAGCCTCCCAGAGTGGCTGGGATTACAGATGTGAGCCACCGCGCCTGCCACCCTGTTGTTTTCTTTTTCTTTTTTTCTTTTCTTATTTTTTTTTTTTTTGAGACAGTCTTTCTATGTCACCCTCGGTAGAGTGCCATGGCATCACAGCTTACAGCAACCTCAAACTCTTGGGCTTAGGTGATTCTCTTGGCTCAGCCTCCCAAGTAGCTGGGACTACAGGCACCCGCCACAATGCCTGGCTATTTTTTTGTTGCAGTTGTCCTTGTTTGGCAGGCCCAGGCCAGGTTCAAACCCGCCAGCTCTGGTGTATGTGGCTGGCACCCTAGCCTCTGAGCTACAGGTGCCACAACTATGCTGTTTTTCCACATTAGAGATATGCAATGTGTTCAGGGTATTTTAGATTGGGTTTTTTTGTTTTGTTTTGTTTTGAGACAGTCTCAAGCTGTTGCCCTGAGTAGAATGCGGTAGCATCATAGTTCGCAACAACCTCCAATTCTTGGGCTCAAGCGATCCTCTTGCCTCATTTTTTCTGTTTTTAGTAGAGATAGGGTCTCACTTCTGCTCAGGCTGGTCTCAAACTAGTAAACTCAAGCTCAATCCACCCGCCTCTGCCTCCCAGAGTGCTAGGATCATAGGAGTGAGCCACCGTGCCCAGCCTGGTTTTTTCTTTTGGAGACAGTCTCCCTCTGTTGCCCAGGCTAAAGTGCAATGGCATCATCATAGCTTACAGCGACCTCAAACTCCTGGGCTCAAGGGGTCCTCCTGGCTCAGACTCCTAGGCACCTATCACAATGCCCAGCTATTTATTTTTTATTTTTTTAGTAGAGATGAGGTTCCCATTTTTTGCTCATGCTGGTCTTGGAATTCCTGACTTCAAGAGATCCTCACACCTCAGCTTCCTAAAGTGCTAGGATTACAGGTATGAGCCACCTCACCTGGCCTCTGAGGTTTTTTTTTTTTTTGAATTTTTTTTTTTTTTTTTGAATTTCAGTGTGCTTGTTCATCTTTGTTTGAAGTACTCCTTTTTGTTAATTTTCTTCTTTCTCCTGCGGTGCTGGCTGTTTTTGATGTTGTTAGTAGAGACGGGGTGCTCATATGGGTTTTGAACCTCTGAGCTCAGGCAATCCACCCGCCTCGGCCTCCCACAGCGCTGGGACTACAGGCGTGAGCCACCACGCCCGGCCTGGCCTCTTGAGTTTTGATCAATTAATTTTTTTCCTGGTAAAGTAGGGAGAACTTTTGGATACCAGGGAAGAGAGACAGATCTAATTTATTTTCTTTTTTTTTTTTTTTTTTTTTTTTTTTTTTTGTGGTTTTTGGCCGGGGCTGGGTTTGAACCCGCCACCTCCAGCATATGGGACCGGCGCCCTACTCCTTGAGCCACAGGCGCCACCCTCTAATTTATTTTCAAGACAGAGTCTCACTGTTCTACCCAGGCGGGAATATGGTAGCACAATCATAGCTCACTACAGCCTCAAGCAAACCTCCTGTTTCATCCTCCAGATAGCTTTTTTTTTTGAGACAGAGCCTCAAGCTGTCACCCTGGGTAGAGTTCTGTGGCATCATAGCTCACAGCAACCTCCATCCTGGGCTCCAGCTATTCTCTTGCCTCCACCTCCTAAGTAGTTGGGACTACAGGCGCCCACCACAATGCCCGGCTATTTTTTGGTTACAGCCGTCATTGTTGTTTAGCGGGTCTGGGCTGGATTTGAACCCACCAGCTCAGGTATACATGGCTGGTGCCTTAGCCACTTGAGCCACAGGCGCCAAGCCCAGCTTTTTTTTAAGACAGAGTCTTACTTCGTCGCCCTTGGTAGAGTGCTGTGGCATCACAGCTCACAGCAACCTCAAACTCTTGGGCTCAAGTGATTCTTTTGCCTCAGCCTCCCAAGTAGCTGGGACTACAGGCGCCCGGCACAGCCTGGTTATTTATAGAGACAGGTCTCACTCTGGCTCAGGCTGGTCTTGAACCTGTGAGTTCAGGCAGTCCACCCACCTCGGCCTCCCAGAATGCTAAGATTACAGGTGTGAGCCACTGCACCTGGCCTCCAGATACCTTTTAAATATTTTGTAGAGGGCAGCGCCTGTGGCTCAAAGAAGTAGGGCACTGGCCCCATATAGCAGAGGTGGTGGGTTCAAACCCGGCCCTGGCCAAAAACAGGGTCTCGCTGTGTTGCCCGGGCTGGTCTCCAACTCCTGGCCTGAAGCAGTCTCCAACCTTGGCTCTGAAAGTGCTGAGATTATAGGAAGGAGCCATGGCACCAAATGGCAAATTTTCTCCTTTTTTGCAGTTTTTGGCCGGGGCTGAGTTGGAGCCCACCACCTCCGGCAAATGAGGCCGGCGCCCTACTCCTTTGAGCCACAGGCGCCGCCCTCAAATTTTCTTTTTTTTTTTTTTTTTTGTAGAGACAGAGTCTCACTCTATGGCCCTCGGTAGAGTGCCGTGGCCTCACACAGCTCACAGCAACCTCCAACTCCTGGGCCTAAGCGATTCTCTTGCCTCAGCCTCCCGAGTAGCTGGGACCACAGGCGCCCGCCACAACGCCCGGCTATTTTTTGGTTGCAGTTTGGCCGGGGCTGGGTTTGAACCCGCCACCCTCGGCATATGGGGCCGGCGCCTTACCGACTGAGCCACAGGCGCCGCCCAAATTTTCTTTATGTTATTCTAGATGTATGTTCTATCAGTGGTGTCCAACCTTTTTTTCTGTGTGTGTGTGTGTGCCATATAGTGGAAGAAGAGTTTTCTGGGGCCATGCATGAAAAACACAAACACTAATGAAAGCTGATGAGCAAAAAGAGGTTCAGGGGCCAGGCTCAGTGACTCACACCTGTAATCCCAGCACTTGGTGAGGCTGAGGCAGGTGGATAGCTTGAGCTCAGGAGTTCAAGACCAGCCTGAGCAAGAGTGACACCCTATCTCTAAAAGATAGCTGGATGTCGGCTCAGTGCCTACAGCTCAGTGGCTAAGGCGCCAGCCACATACACGGGAGCTGGTGGGTTCGATCCAGCCCAGGTCTGCCAAACAACAATGACAATTATGATCAAAAAATAGCCAGGCATTGTGGCAGGCATCTATAGTCCCTGCTACTTGGGAGGCTGAGACAAGAGAATCAGTTAAGCCCAAGAGTTTGAAATTGCTGTGAGCTGTGACTTCATTGCACTCTACTGAGGGCAACATAGCTAGACTCTGTCTCAAAAAGAAAAGAAAAGATAAATGTTTGTGTTTAATTTTTGCAATATCTGACACTACAGATAACAGTCCTCAGAAAATCTGCATGAGGCCCTTGGGCCACAGTTTGGACACCCACCCCTGTTTTACCTCCTGAGTTTCTTTTCACAAATACATCTTCAATGCCATATTCAGCTATGTAGAGAAGCAAGGCTGAAGGTAACAAACCAAAGTTGGTAAATGCAAATTTTGAGCTGTCAAGAAATAGCTTATTTTAAGCCCCCAAACTAATGAGGGCATTCCTTAAGTTCTCCTATATTCTCATAAGATCAAAGTTTAAAGGGAGATTATTGTCCTTATTTACCTGATTACAAGAATTTGGGATATAAAGTGAATTTCTCCAAGTGACATAGGTAGGTAACAAAGGCTGTGTTCTAGTATGCATGTGGTGTGTGCCCAGAGCCCAGCCAGTCCCAGCCCCTGGGTGGGGTGCCCAGCGGGTGGCCGGGATGTGGGGCTGTGGTGTCAGGTGGTGGAGGGTGGTCATGAGAGATGAGGGAGAGTAATCCATGCTTTACTGCAATACAGTACAGGGGAGGACCAAATTTGCAACAAATTTGGGACTTGGCTTCATTTTTTTTTGTTTTAAGGAAAGATCTTACCCCCAGCAACTAATGACTGAGGCACGGGCTATGCTCCTTAGATGCTGTTCATGCTGCTCATTGTGGCTTGATTTTCCAGGAACAGCCCTGGGCTAGACAGGCAGCTGGAATTGAAGGGTGTGAAGACTCAAAGGACTTCAAGCACTGCCCCAAATGTGAGAAACTGGAGGGCCTGTGGTGAGGTCTTCAGCTGTCTCCAGGAAGGACGGTGTGATGTGAGGCCATTTCTGCTGCTCACTGCAGAGCCCCAGCTCCTGAGAAAGGCCCCTTTCCATCCAGACCTTTACTCACAGCCCAATGGCAGTGGCGGCAGCTGTGGCAGGATTCCAAGCAGAAGCCAGGTGTCCCATATGTCTGGATTACTTAAGAGACCCAGTTACCATCGAATGTGGACACAACTTCTGTCGCTCCTGCATCCAACAGTCCTGGGCAGATCTACAGGACAGTTTCCCTTGCCCTGTCTGTCGTCACCAATGCCAAGAGGGGCACTTCCGGAGCAACACCCAGCTGGGGAGGATGATTGAAATTGCCAAGCTGCTGCACACACCTCAAAGCGATAAAAAGAGGCAGGAAGAAACACCTTTGTGTGAGAAGCACAGCCAGGTCCTGAATGTTTTCTGTGAGGAGGACCTGGTGGTGTTGTGTCCCCTGTGCACTGAGGCCCCTGAGCACCAGGGCCACCACGTGAGGCCCATCGAGGAGGCCGCCTCTCATCACAGGAGAAGATTCCGTAGTTATATCCCATCCTTGAAGAAGCAATTGGTAGACCTTCAAAAATTAATAAGCAGTCAAAGAAAAAAACCCTTAGAACTGAGAGCAATGGTAGAAAACCAAAGGCAAGAATTATCCTCTGAATTTGAGCACCTGAACCAGTTTTTAGACCGTGAACAACATGCAGTTTTCTCCAGGTTAGCTGAAGAAGAGAAGGGCATTCGACAGAAACTTGATGCAAACATAACAGAATTCACAAACTATGTTGCCACACTCAAGAGTCAATTAAGCAAAGTAGTAGAGCTCAGTATGCTGTCTGAAGTGGAACTGCTCTCACAAATCAAAACTTTTTACAGATCTGAAAATGAGGTCAGCCCATCAGTCTTCTCAATTCACTTAAAGAGAGAAGGCTGCAGTTTTCCTCCCCAGTATTCTGCTCTTCAGAGAATTATAAAGAAATTTAAAGTAGATATAATTCTAGACCCTGAAACAGCACACCCTAACCTGATTATCTCTGAAGATAAAAAATGTGTGAGATTTACAAAGAGAAAACAAAAGGTCCCTCATTTTCCCAAAAGATTTATGGTCAAACCGGTTGTCCTGGGTTTTCCATATTTCTATTCTGGCAGGCATTTCTGGGAAGTGGAAGTGGGAGACCAGTCTGAATGGGCTATTGGGGTTTGTAAGGACTCTCTTCCCACAAAGACAAGGAAACCACCATCACCCCGGCAGGGATGCTGGAGCATTCAGCTACAGGATGGTGGCTATGATGCTCCAGGAGCTGTTCCAACCCCGTTACAGTTAGGAGTGGAAGCCAGAGGCATTGGCATTTTCTTAGACTATGAGCTGGGTGAGATCTCATTCTACAACATGACTGAGAAATCTCACATCTGTACTTACAGTGACACTTTTATTGAACCTCTTCGGCCTTATTTCCGTGTAGGACCTACTTCAAAACCTCTCAAAATCTGTACAGAAACAGACTGTGAATGAAAACTGTCCTGAGAGGCTGAACCATTTTACTAGTTGTTGGTTTGGGGTTTTTTTTCCCCCAACAGAAGGTACATAGACTATAGTATTAATACATCTGTAAATTTGATCCCTACAATTTTTTCTTTTGCAGTTTCAACACTCCAAGAACATTTTTTTTTTTTTTATTCCAGAGAAGTTTGTATTTGGGCATTTTTTTTTTTTTTTTTTTTAGAGACAGAGTCTCACTTTGTCACCCTCAGTAGGGTGCCGTGGTGTCACAGCTCACAGCCACCTCCATCCAGCTCTTGGGCTTAGGCAATTCTCTTGCCTCGGCCTCCCAAGTAGCTGGGACTATAGTGCCCACCACAAGGCTCTGCTATATTTTTGTTGCATTTTGGCCAGGGCTGGGTTTGAACCCGCCACCCTCGGTATATGGGGCTGGTGCCCTACTCACTGAGCCACAGGTGCCGCCCAACACTCCAAGAACTTTTTGTTTTGTTTTTGTCCTGTTTTTTTTTGTTTGTTTTGAGACAGTCCCACTGTGTTGCACTTGGTAGAGTGCTGTGGCGTCACATCAACCTGAAACTCTTGGGATCAAACAATTCTCTTGCCTTAGCCTTCCAAGTAGCTGGGACTACAGGTACCCACCACAATTCCCAGCTATTTTTAGAGACGAGGTCTCTCACTGGCTCAGGCTTGTCTTGAACCTATAAGCTCAGGAAATCCACCTGCCTTGGCCTCCCAGAGTACTAGGATTACAGGTGTGAGTCACCTCACCCAGCCTTGTTTTGGTTTTTTTTTTTTTTTGAGATGGGATCTTGCTCTGTCACCCCAGCTAGAGTGTAATGGTGTCATCATAGCTCACAGCAACCTCAAACTCCTGGGCTCAGATGATTCTTCTGCCTCAGTCATTGGAGCTGCTGGGATTACAGGTATGCACCACCATGACCAACCCCAAGAAGAAAGTTTTATCTGTTCCAGCAACTATCATGGGGGTTATCTATCACGCGTGACATTGGCACAGGGCATTGCTAAGTTTGATCGTAATTTGGTTCTGTTTGTGAGAGTGTGCAGATGCAGTTTGCAAGGGATTGACCAAATAGAATTGGTCAGCTTGCCTCCTTTCTATAAAAGGACGTTGGCTTGTTCTATTCCTGACACAAAGCTGTCTACTAGGAAGAGAGCAGGTTGTAACCCTTAGTTATACCAGAGAGAAAGAGTGGGCATTTTTAGCCTTTAACATGATCAGGCTTTGACAGCTTTTTGTCCCCCAGAAGCCACCTACTGGCAGCACTTGCCACATTAACTCTTAGAAAACTGCTCCATGTAATTCTCATGTCAGCCTGTATTCTTTGCAATTGTATATAGTATTTTGTAGCATGGTGACTTGTTCTGACACCAAAGTGAATTGGTAAATCTTATTAGTAACAGACATTACAGTTAGGTACTAAAGGAGTTCATGGTGTACCCAGAGGGAAGACCAGGAGAGGTTCAGGCCAGGTTTAAGGAAAGGGACAGAGGCCCCCCCTGGGCAGGGCAAAGATGGTGTCTGCACCGAGAGTAGTTGGAGGCCTCTTTTTGTACTGGGCATAGGACGAGGAAGATTCCACAGCTTTCTGGAAGGTTCTGGTGAGCTAGGGTCTCTTGGGGCGGGGCCAGATAGGTCTTTCATTGTAGGAGGAGGGGAAAGGGGTTGAGTGGGTCCACATTAGGCTCCCCATAAGTACAAGGTCAGTGAGTAAAACATAAATCACTGGGTAGCAAAAATTACTTGGGTATAACGAATTTTCTTTTTTTTTTTTTTTCTCCTCTTACAAACCCTTGTGTCGAGGGCTGATTTTCAATAGATCGCAGCAAGGGAGCTGCGTACAAAACCCCGACCCAGAAGCAGATCGTCTACGAATGGTTTAGCACCAGGTTCCCCACGAACATGCATTGCATGATGGGCAAGGGGGCTGCCGCCTTTCCGGCCGCGCATGAATTTTCTTATAAACATACCTAACATTTATTGAGCCCTAACTACATTTCAGGAGTTGCAGTATTTTCAAAACAACTCTGATAAAGGCAGTAGGCCATTAAAAGAAATGAGTGTAAAATTAAGAAAACAGCCTTAGGCAACGCACGCTTGTGGAGATGACATAGCCAGTGGTAAGGTGACATCAAGGTGCACTTGACTCAGTGGTGAGACAGCACCATACATGGTTCGTCAGTGTTAAGTGCTTTACACACAAACAAGAAATAGGCCAGGTGCGGCGGTTCACACCTGTGATCCTAGTACGCTGGAAGGAGGTCACTTGAGTTCACAAGTTCAAGACCAGCCTAAGCAAGAGTGAGGACCCCCACCCCATCTCTACTGAAAATGAAAAACTGAGGCAACAGGATCACTGGAGTCCAACAGTTTAAAGTTGCTGTGAGCTATGATGATGCCATGGTGCTCTATGAAGGGTGACAAAGTGTGACTATAAGGAGGTGTGATTTTTCACTCTGGCTGTTAAAAAGGAGACATCCACAGGTACATGTTTAAACTCTGGGATACGATGCTGATTTAACCAGAGGACCTGGGATTCTATGCAGGTTCTGCTGATTTCTGCTAGTGGGCTTAAACTTATGCAAAATATGTGTCTGATCTTCTGCTACTTCAAACAAGGCTTTATACCTTAGCCCTTTTTTCCCATGATGTTGACATGTGTTAATGTTGTTTTCCTTTGTTTTTCTTCCCCAACCAAAAATCTATATTTTAAAATAGTTTTTTTATCTGGGTATTGTGGTGGGCACCTATAATGCCAGCTACTTGGGAGGCTCAGGCAAGAGAATCGCTTGAGCTAAGAGTTTGAGGTTTCTGTGAGCTGTGACACCACGGCACTCTACCACGAGCAACATAGTAAAACTCTGTCTCCAAAAAATAAAAAATAAAAAACTAAAATAAAATAGTCTTTTCTTGGATCCTGATTTTAACAACTGAAAAAGACATTTCTGACTTAGAAATGTTAGTGTGGCAGTGTGTCCCTTGATAGTAAGGAACAAACTTAATTCTGTTAGGTGTGACACCATGATTCTGGAAATGCATGATTCCAGCAATTCATGGTAAAATACATGTGGGTTAAATTGTATTTCTGTGATTTAGGGGGTTATTTTTCCTATGATTTTTGTTGAAGAACTCATTAGCAAAAACAAATGGGGATAAATGAAGCAAATGGGACAAAATATTGATTGTTGAATCTAGGTAATGGTGCATGAACATTCACTTCATGTCCTATTCTTTTGCCTTACATTAAATAAAACAAGCAAAAGTGTATTTTTATTTATGTGCTCTGAATTAGAGTTTTTCTTTCTTTTTTTTTAGAGACAGAATCTCATTGCCCTCAGTAGAGTGTTATGGCATCACAGCTCACAGCAACCTCCAACTCCTGGGCTTAGGTGATTCTCTTGCCTCAGCCTCCTGAGCAGCAGGGACCACAGGAGCCCACCACAATGTCCAGCTATTTTTTGTTGCAGTTTGGTGGCGGCCAGGTTCGAACCCGCCACCCTCGGTATATGGGGCTGGCGCCCTACCCACTGAGCCCCAGGTGCCACCCTGAATTAGAGTTACTATACAGACTCACTCTGCCATCTCTACCTGAAGTTTGGTGCATTTACAGCTGAATGGATATGTGTATTTATCCCCATCCCCATGGTTCAATCTGAAATTTGTTGAAATTGTGTTTTAGCTAGGTCAATTTTCTTTTTGGGAAACTAGCTATTGAGCTATAAATATTAACTGTCCATTGACTTAGAATTGAGTGCAAACTGAACCTCCTTTGAACAGTTATCAAGTGGGCACTATACTGGTTTTATATTTATAAATTTTTAAATAAGATAGTGTAAGGATCGTTTTTTTTGTTTTTGGTTGCAATTTGGCAGGGGCTGGGTTTGAACCCACCACCTTCAGTATATGGGGCCAGCGCCCTGCTCACTGAGCCACAGGCGCTGCCCTAGGATCTTTTTTTTTTTTTTTTTTTTATTAAATCATAGCTATGTACATTAGTGCAATCAAGGGGTACAATGTGCTGGTTTCACATACAATCTGAAACATTCCATCAGACTTCAACGCACCCTTCATGGTATTTTCCTAGTTATTGTATGTAGATATTTGTATTCTGCCTTTAGTAAGTTTCGCCTGTACCCATTCCAAGATACACCGTAGGTGTGGCCCCACCCATCACCCTCCCTCCACCCTAACCTCCCCCACCTTTCCCCTTCCTTGGCCCCTTCCCATAGTCTCGTGCCATAGTTGGGCTATAGCCTTCATGTGAAAGCCACAATTTAGCTTCATAGTTGGGCTATAGCCTTCATGTGAAAGCCACAATTTAGCTTCATAGTTGGGCTATAGCCTTCATGTGAAAGCCACAATTTAGCTTCATAGTTGGGCTGAGTACATTGGATACTTTTTCTTCCATTCCTGCAATACTTTGCTAAGAAGAATATGTTCCAGCTCCATCCATGTAAACATGAAAGAGGTAAAGTCTCCATCTTTCTTTAAGGCTGCATAATATTCCATGGTATACTTGTACCACAATTTGCTAGTCCATTTGTGGGTCGATGGGCACTTGGGCTTCTTCCATGACTTAGCAATTATGAATTGGGCTGCAATGAACATTCTGGTACAGATGTCTTTGTTATATTGTGATTTTTGGTTTTCTGGGTATAAACCTAGTAAAGGAATTATAGGATCGAATGGCAGGTCTATTTTTAGGTCCTAACTATTCTCCAAACATCCTTCCAGAAGGAACGTATTAGTGTGCATTCCCACCAGCATTGTAGAAGGGTGCCCTTTTCTCCACATCCACGCCAACATCTCTGGTTTTGGGATTTTGTTATGTGGGCTACTGTTACTGGGGTTAGGTGATATCTCAAAGTAGTTTTGATTTGCATTTGTCTGATGATTAAGGATGATGAGCTTTTTTTCATGTGTTTGTAGATCATGTGTCTGTCTTCCTTAGAGAAGTTTCTCTTCAAGTCACTTGGGCAACTAGCTATTGATCTTTTCTTGCTAATACGTTTGAGTTCTCTGTGGATTCTGGTTATTAGACCTTTATCGGAGGTATAACCTGCAAATATTTTCTCCCATTCTGAGGGCTGTCTGCTTGCTTTACTTACTCTGTTCTTAGCTGTACAGAAGCTTTTTAGTTTGATCAGGTCCCAGTAGTGTATTTTTGATACTGCTTCAATTGCCTGGGAAGTCCTCCTTATAAAATATTCACCCAGGCTGATTCCTTCTAGAGTTTTCCCTGCATTTCCTTCAAGTATTTTTATAGTTTCATGTCTTAAGTTTAAATCTTTTATCCAGTGAGAGTCTATCTTAGTTAATGGTGAAAGATGTGGGTCCAGTTTCGGTCTTCTACAGGTTGCCAGCCAGTTCACCCAGCACCATTTGTTAAATAGGGAATCTTTTCCCCACTGAATCTTTTTTTTTTTTGGCTGGGGCTGGGTTTGAACCTGCCACCTCCAGCATATGGGACCGGCACCCTACTCCTTGAGCCACAGGCGCTGCCCGACCCACTGAATCTTTTTAACTGGCTTGTCAAAGATCAAATAACGGTAAGTAGCTTGATTCATCTCTTGGTTCTCTGTTCTGTTCCAGACATCTATTTCTCTGTTTTTGTGCCAGTACAATGCTGTTTTAATTACTATCAATTATAGTACAGTCTCAAGTCTGGTAGCGTGATTCCTCCTGCTGTGTTTTTATTACTGAGTAATGTTTTGGCTATTTGAGGTTTTTTCTGATTCCATATAAAACGAAGTATTATTTTTTCAAGATCTTTAAAATATGACAATGGAGCTTTAATAGGAATTGCATTAAAATTATATATTGCTTTGGGTAGTACAGACATTTTAACAATGTTGATTCTTCCCAGCCATGAGCATGGTATGTTTTTCCATTTGTTAACATCTTCAGCTATTCTTTTCTTAAAGTTTCATAGTTCTCTTTGTAGAGATCTTTCACGTCCTTTGTTAGGTATACTCCCAAATATTTCATCTTCTTTGGCACTACTGTGAAAGGAATAGAGTCCTTGACTGTTTTTTCCGCTTGGTTATTGTTGGTTATATAAAGGCAACAGATTTAAGGGTGTTGATTTTGTAGCCTGAGGCATTGCTTTATTCCTGATCACTTCTAAAAGTTTTGTAGTAGAATCCCTGGTGTTTTCCAGATATACGATCACATCATCTGCGAAGAGTGAAAGTTTGATCTCTTCTGACCCTGTGTGGATACCCTTTATCGCCTTTTCTTCCCTAATTGCAATGGCTAAAACTTCCATTACAATGTTAAAGAGCAATGGAGACGATGGGCAACTTTGCCTGGTTCCTGATATAAGTGGAAATGATTTCAATTTAACTCCATTCAATACAATATTGGCTGTGGGTTTGCTGTAGATGGCCTCTATTAGTTTAAGAAATGACCCTTCGGGGCAGTGCCTATGGCTCAAAGGAGTAGGGTGCTGTCCCCATATGCTGGAGGTGGTGGGTTCAACACAGCCCCGGCCAAAAGCTGCAAAAAAAAAAAAAAGAAAAGAAATGTGCCTTCTATACCAATTTTCTTTTTCTTTTTTGTAGAGACAGAGTCTCACTTTATGGCCCTCTGTAGAGTGCCATGGCCTCACATAGCTCACAGCAACCTCCAACTCCTGGGCTTAAGCGATTCTCTTGCCTCAGCCTCCCAAGTAGCTGGGACTACAAGCACCTGCCACAACGCCCGGCTATTTTTTGGTTGCAGTTCGGCCGGGGCCAGGTTTGTACCTGCCACCCTTGGTATGTGGGGCCGGCGCCTTACCGACTGAACCACAGGCGCCGCCCTATACCAATTTTCTTAAGTGTTCTGATCATGAAGGGATGCTGGATATTATCAAAAGCTTTTTCTGCATCAACTGAAAGAATCAAATAATCTTTATTTTATAGTTTGTTTATGTGCTGAATTACATTTATAGACATACGTATATTGAACCAGCCTTGAGACCCTGGGATAAATCCCACTTGGTTGTGGTGTATAATTTTTTTGATGTGTTGTTGGATTCTGTTTGTTAGGATCTTATTGAGAATTTTTGCATCAATATTCATTAGTGATATTGGTCTATAATTTTCTTTTTTGTTGGGTCTTTCCCTGGTTTGGGGATCAAGGTGATGTTTGCTTCGTAGAATGTGTTCGATAATATTCCTTCTTTCTCTATATTTTGGAAGAGGTTTAGTAATATAGGTACTAGTTCTTCTTTAAAGGTTTGGTAGACTTCTGACATAAAGCCATCTGGTCCTGGGCTTTTCTTTTTAGGGAGATTTTGTAAGTTGATGCTATTTCAGAACTTGATACAGGCCTGTTCAACATTTCCACTTCATTCTGGCTAAGTTTTGATAGGTGGCGTATTTCCAGGTATTGGTCGATTTCTTTCAGATTTTCGTATTTCTGAGAGTAGATTTTCTTGTATTCATTAAGAATTTTTTGAATTTCTGAGGGGTCTGTTGTTATTTCATCATTACCATTTCTGATTGATGAAATTAGAGATTTTACTCTTTTTTTCCTAGTTAGGTTGGCCAAAGGTTTATCTATTTTGATCATTTCAAAAAACCAACTTTTGGATTTATCAATCTGTTGTATAATTCTTTTGTTTTCAGTTTCATTTAATTCTGCTCTGATTTTGGTTATTTCTTTTCTTCTGCTGTGTTTGGGTTTGGCGTGTTCTTCCTTCTCCAGTTGCTCGAGATGTCCCATTAAGGTATTAACTTCCTCTCTTTCCATTTTCTTGAGGAAGGCTTGCAGTGCTATAAATTTCCCTCTTAGGACTGCCTTTGCAGTATCCCAGAGGATCTGATAATTCGTGTCTTCGTTGTTTTGTTCGAAAAATTTGGTGATTTCCTTCTTAATCTCATCTATAACCCATCTATCCTTCAGCATAAGGTTTTTGTTTTTTTTGTGTGGATTTTGGCCGGGGCTGGGTTTGAACCCACCACCTCCAGCATATGGGACAGGCGCCCTACTCCTTGAGCCACAGGTGCCACCCCAGCATAAGTTTTTTAGCTTCCATGTTTTTCATGGGTATGCAGGTTCCTGTTGTTATTGAGTTCAACTTTTATTCCATGATGGTCTGAGAAGATGCAAGGAATAATTTCTACTTTTTAAAATTTGCTGAGGTTAGATTTGTGGCCTTGGATGTAGTCAATTTTGGAGTATGTTCCGTGGGCTGATGGGAAGAATGTGTATTCAGTATTGTTGGGATGAAATGTTCTGTAGATGTCTGTTACATCCAGATGCTGAATGGTTAAGTTTAAATCTACAATTTCTTTGCTTAGCTTCTTTTTGGAGGATCTATCCAGCACTGCTAAAGGGGTGTTAAAATCTCCAACTACTATGGAACTGGAGGAAATCAAGTTGCTCATGTCTGTTAGAGTTTCTCTTATAAATTGAGGTGTGTTCTGGTTGGGTGCATAAATATTAATAATTGAAATCTCATCATGTTGAGTATTACCTTTAAGAAATATGAAGTGTCGGGCGGCACCTATGGCTCAAGGAGTAGGGCGCCGGTCCCATATGCCAGAGGTGGCGGGTTCAAACCCGCCCCGGCCAAAAACCACAAAAAAAAGAAATATGAAGTGTCCATCTTTATCCTTATTTCAGTTGGTTGAAAGCCTATTGCGTCTGCGAATAGGATTGCAATGCCTGCTTTTTTCTGCTTTCCATTTGCCTGGAGTATAGATGACCATCCCTTCACCTTGAGTCTATATTTGTCTTTTAATGTAAGATGCGATTCTTGTATGCAGCAGATATCTGGCTTGAGTTTTTGTATCCAGTCAGCCAAACTGTGCCTCTTTAGAGGACAATTTAAACCATTCACATTAACTGAGAATATTGATAAGGCTTTCGAGAGTCCCTGGTGGACATTTTTAATCCTTTTGTGACAGTGAAAGTTGGAATTTGATCAAAAGTTTCTGGGTGGGTTTACTTTTGTGGTGGAGGATTATGCTGGTCTTTACGGAGGATAGGTCTGAATATCCTGGAGAGCTGGTTTAGTTATGGCAAATTTCTTCAACATGTCAATGTCATTGAAGCATTTAATTTCTCTGTCATAAATGAAACTCAGTTTAGCTGGGTACAGGATCCTGGGTTGAAAGTTATTTTGTTTTAGGAGATTAAAATTCGATGACCATCCTCTTCTAGCTTGAAAGGTTTCAGCAGAGAGATCTGCGGTTATGCTAATGTTCTTATCCTTGTAGGTGATGGTTTTCTTTCGCCTGGCTGCTTTCAGAATTTTCTCTTTCATATTAACTTTAGTGAAATTGATTATGATGTGTCTGGGGGATGTCTTATTTGGGTTGAGTCGTGCTGGAGTTCTGAAACTGCTATCTGAATTTCAAAATCTCTTGGCATGTCTGGAAAGTTCTCCTTCATAATCTCATGAAGAAGAGACTCTGTGCCTTGTGAAGCCACTTGGTCACTTTTGGGGATCCCTATAAGACAAATATTGGTTTTCTTTTAATTATCCCAGAGCTATCTGAGAGAGTGATCAGTTTTTGCCCTCCATTTCTCTTCCTGTTTGAGAGTTTGGGAGTGTTCGAAAGCTTTGTCTTCAATGTCAGAAGTCCTTTCTTCTGCTTGCTCCATTCTGTTACTGAGGGATTCTACTGTGTTTTACAGATCTTTGAGGGCTGCAACTTCTTGTCTCGATGTGTCAAAATCTTTGGTCATTTGGTCTTTGAATTCGTTGAATCTTGAGATATCTTTTGGGTTACTGCTTGGAATTCTGATTCGATCTTATTTGCTATCCAGATTCTGAATTCGATTTCTGACATCTCAGCTATTTGTTTGTGTGTGGAATCTTGTGCTGTGTCTGCCCCATTGATCCTTGGGGGAGTTGATATATGCTGATTATTCATATTGTCAGAGTTTTTCTGTTGATTTCGCCTCATTATTATTTTTCCCTGTTGCCTCTGGCCATCCTCAGAGTTGGGGAGGTGTCTCTCCAAGTTTAGACCCCAGCAGGGTCACTCTACTGTTGCTGGATCTTTGTAGGGCGTGACCCTGTGTAGTTCCTCTGTGGCTGCCCCAGCCAGGGAGTTCTGGTTGTGGAAGCAGCTCTGGAGTGTGACACAACTGGATCCAGCAACAGGACAGGAGGTGGTGCGCATGGTTCTGGGAGAGCCTGGTGCCCAGTGACTTTGTCACAGAGAGCCCAAGGCTCCAGAAGTCTCTGGCCAAGAGAAGGCCTATGTGCCAAGGCAGGGAGCATTCCGGAGGGCACGTGGCTACCAGAATCCCTGGCCAGAGGAGCAGGCCCATATGGAGGTAGGGAGGGTACAGGAGGGAGGACGCGGGGTTTCGTGGCTCCCGCAGTTTCTGGTCAGGGCATGCAGAGGCCCAGTGGGCATGGGTCGCAGGTCAGGGGTCATGGCACAGCTCTTATGGAGGTCCAGGTGGTGCCCAGCCCAGGAGTTTGAGGTTGCTGTAAGCTGTGATGCCACAGCACTCTACTAAGGACAACAGCCCGAGGCTCCAGTGTGTCAAAACCGATCTCACTCTGCCCTTGAGGGTTAAGCCTGTAAGGCACCTCAGTCCGCACCTTTAGGCTCCTCAGTCAATAGGTTACTAGCTCCCGCCCGATCCTTGCTCTGCGACCCTGAGGGCAGAGCTTGCCAGGGCACTTCTCTCACAATGGGTCCCTGAGGTCCACAGCTGAACACTATTAGCTCTGTCTGGCTCAGCAGCTCAGTCTGGGGCCCTAGATAATACCCAAAGTTCTCCACACTCCTGCTCAAGCTCTCCCCAAGGCAGTTCAACTGAGTGCCAAGTCCAAAAACACTGAAACAGTTCACGGGTAAGGCCTTTCCAGTTTCAGTCTCGCTGCTTGTACTTACAGCTGCTGGAGGGATTAGGTCAATTGAACACACGCAACCACTTGCCAGTTTTCCACTGTTTTTGTCCTCTTCTTGTGGTCCAGAAGTCCCTTGTTGACTCCCTGTATCCTCAAAGTGATGATTATAGGCAGATCCCACCAGCCAGAGATGCCTGGAGTCTTATCTCCCCAGACTCACCATGCCCAGTTTCAGGGAAGCTGTTACTCAGCCGCCATCTTGCTCCACCTCCCATGTAAGGATCTTATCAAAGATACTAGTTATCTTTTAAGCAAGATAGTGTAAGGAACTATCTTATTGAAGATACTAGTGCTTAAAATACTAGCACTAACTAGTTTTCTTTTTTCCTTTTCTTTTTTTTTTTTTTTTTTTTTTTTTTGAGATAGAGTCTCAAGCTGTTGCGCTGGGTAGAGTGCCATGGCATCATAGCTCACAGCAACCTCCAACTCCTTGGGCTTAAGAAATTCTCTTGCCTCAGCCTTCCAAGTAGCTGGGACTACAGGCACCTGCCACAATGCCTGGCTATTTTTTGGTTGTAGTTGTCATTGTTTAGCAGGCCCGGGTTGCATTCCAACCTGCCAACTCAGGTGTATGTGACTGGTGCCCTAGCCACTTGAGCTACAGGCACTGAGCCACTAACTAGTTTTCTGTAGCAATATGATAGCAGGGTGAGCTGGCTCACACCTGTAATCCCAGCACTCTGGAAGGCCAAGGCAGGTGGATTGCTTGCTCTCGTGGATTTTAGACCAGGCTGAGCAAGAGCAAAACCTCATCTCTACTAAAAATAGAGAAAACTGAGGCAAGAGGATTGCTTGAGCCCAGGAGTTTGAGGTTGCTGTGAGCTATAATGATGCCACAGCACTCTACCCAGGGTAACAGCTTGAGACTCTGTCTCAAAAAAAAAAAAAAAAGAAAGAAATTATTTATGATAAATTTTTATTTTTATATGTATCCATAGAGATTTACCAGCATTCATAAACTAGAATGCATAAGTTCTTTTTATATGAACTAATCTATAGTAAGGCCAATATTCAGGATAGAAAGAAAGAAAACACAACACATCATAAAGAACCTTGAAAGATTCTGGACCTTGGCTCAGCGCCTATGGCTCAAGCGGTTAAGGCGCAAGCCACATACACCTGAGCTGGTGAGTTTGAATCCAGCCCAGGCCTGCCAAACAACAATGATGGCTGCAACCAAAAAATAGCCGGGCATTGTGGCAGGCGCCTATAGTCCCAGCTACTTGGGAGGCAGAGGAAGGAGAATCCCTTAAGCCCAGGAGTTAGAGGTTGCTGTGAGCTGTGATGCCACGGCATTCTACCCGGGGTGACAGCTTGGGGCTCTATCTCAAAAAAGATGCTGGACCTTAAGAAGCCACCCAGGAGCTTGAAGCAGGGAGCTGAGTATAATCAGATTTTTCTGTCTCATCGACTGTATCACTCAGATTCAAGTTATTTGTCTGAGCTAAAGACAGAAATTTAGGAGTCACCAGCAAATGAATAGAAATGAAGCATTGGGGGCTTGGCACCCATAGCACAGTGGTTACAGTGTCAACCACATATACCGAAGCTGGTGGGTTCGAACCCAGCCTGGGCCAGCTAGGCAATAACAACTGTAACAAAAAATAGCCAGGAGTTGTGGCAGGCACCTGTAGTCCTAGCTGCTTGGGAGGCTGAGGCAAGAGAATCACTTAAGCCCAAGAATTTGAGGTTGCTATGAGCTCTGATGCCACAGCACTCTACCGAGGGTGAGATAGTGAGACTCTGTCTCAAAAAACAAACAAAAAGAAATGAAGCATTGGGGATAGATAATACCTAGCAAATGAATATAGAGTGAAAAGCAGGCTATTCAGAAAAGACCAAGGAGTGGTGCCTGGAGCAGTGGGAAGAAAACCACCCATTGTGGTGTTGAAAGCAGCGAGTTAAGAAGAGGGGAAAGTGAGAACTGCCCATTATATTTGGGAGACGCTCAGGCTTAGGGGAGCCTCTGAAAAGGAGGGAGTAACCCTCTCAAGTATGGCTGTAAACTGCAGATGTGCTCACTGCAGCAGCACGTAGTCTAAACTTGGAATGATACAGGGATTAGCATGGCCCCTGGCAAATTTAAGTAACAAAATAACTATAATAGGGCAGTGCCTGTGGCTCAAAGGAGTAGGGCACCAGCCCTGGCCAAAAACTGCCCCCCAAAAAAAAATAAATAAATAAATACTATGCTAATAAAATGCAGGCTCGGCGCCTAAAGCTGAGTTAGCAGGGCACCAGCCACATATGCCAAGGCTGGTGGGTTCAACACCCGCCCGGGGCCTGCTAAACAACAATGACAACTGCAACCAAAAAATAGCCAGACATCGTAGTGGGCTCCTGTAGTCCCAGCTACTCAGGAGGCTGAGGCAAAAGAATTGCTTAAACCCAAGAGTTTGAAGTTCCTGTGAGCTGTGACGCCACAGCACTCTACCGAGGGTGACATAGTGAGACTCTGTCTCAGATAATAATAAAATGCAGGAGAAAGGGCAAAAGCTGTACACAGAAAAGTTTTTGTATTTTTTTAAGCCAGTCAAATTTAGCCGTAGGGGGTTGTGTATCAACTTTAGTAACACTAATGTTAATAAACCCCACTGCCATTGGACCAGTCGTGTTTTTATAGTTTTTAAAAAATTCCTAGATGGTGATTACAGGAAGGAGAGGTGGTAACCTCTCCCAGAAAACAGGTTCTCGAAGTGTGACTGGAGGGCCTGGGAAGGTTGAAACTATTCTCGTAATACTAGTGAGAGGTTACTTGCCTTTTTCCTCATTCACAAGTGCACAGTGGAGTTTGCCAGGACTCCACACTAGCACAGCAGGTCGAAGGCGGAAGCAAATGTGAGAGGCACAGCAATTCTGTGAAGCCAGACGTTGAAGACATTTGCAAGAATGTAAAACATCACTCTTTTTACAGAGAGAGCATGTGCATACATGTGTTGTTTTTTTGTTGTTTTTTTTTGTAGAGACAGAGTCTCACTGTACCGCCCTCGGGTAGAGTGCGTGGCGTCACACAGCTCACAGCAACCTCTAACTCTTGGGCTTACGCGATTCTCTTGCCTCAGCCTCTGGAGCAGCTGGGACTACAGGCGCCCGCCACAACGCCCGGCCATTTTTTTGTTGCAGTTTGGCCAGGGCCGGGTTTGAACCCGCCAACCTCGGTACATGAGGCCGGCGCCCTACCGACTGAGCCACAGGCGCCGCCCTACATGTGTTATTTTAAATATAGCTATTTTTCATAAAAATATTTCTCATGCTTATATGTAATGGTTTTTGTTTACGTTTTGGAGACAGACTCTCATTTTGTCACCCTCAGTACACTGCCGTGGTGTCATAGCTCACCATAACCTCAAACTCTTGGGCTCAAGCGATCCTCCTGCCTCAGCTTCCCAAGTAGCTGGGATTACAGGTGCCCACCACAATGCCTGGCTATTTTTCAACAAGGTCTTACGGCTCAGGCTGGTCTGGAACTCATGAGCTCAGGCAATCCACCTGCCTCGGCTTCCCAGAGTGCTGGGATTACAGACATGAGTCTGGCCATATGTAATAGTTTTTTTGTTTGTTTGTTTGTTTGTTTGTTTGTTTGTTTTTGTAGAGACAGTCTCACTTTATGGCCCTTGGTAGAGTGCCGTGGCATCACACAGCTCACAGCAACCTCCAGCTCCTGGGCTTAAGCGATTCTCTTGCCTCAGCCTCCCGAATAGCTGGGACTACAGGTGCCCGCCACAGCACCCGGCTATTTTTTTTGTTGCAGTTTGGCCGGGGCTGGGTTTGAACCCGCCACCCTCGGCATATGGAGCCGGCGCCCTACTCACTGAGCCACAGGCCCCGCCCCTGTAATAGGTTTATTACTTCTAAGTGACTTAAGTATTTTTAAATGACTTAAAAGTTTTCTAAGTTTTAATTTCTTACAGCAATTATCAAATATTACCCATGCAAGCAAAAAGTTTAGGGGCCTCAGTAATTTTTTTTTTTTTTTTTTTTTTTTTTTTTGTAGAGACAGAGTCTCACTTTACCGCCCTCGGTAGAGTGCCGTGGCGTCACACGGCTCACAGCAACCTCTAACTCTTGGGCTTACGCGATTCTCTTGCCTCAGCCTCCCGAGCAGCTGGGACTACAGGCGCCCGCCACAACGCCCGGCTATTTTTTTTGTTGTTGTTGTTGCAGTTTGGCCGGGGCTGGGTTTGAACCCGCCACCCTCGGTATATGGGGCCGGCGCCCTACTCACTGAGCCACAGGCACTGCCCTAATTTTTTTTTTTTTTTTTAATTTTGCAGTTTTTGGCCAGGGCCAGGTTTGAACCCGCCACCTCCAGTATATGGGACTGGCACCCTACTCCTTTGAGCTGTAGGTGCCACACAGGCCTGTTTTTTTTTTTTTTTTTTTTTTTGGAGAGACAGAGTTTCACTGTACCGCCCTCAGGTAGAGTGCCATGGCATCACCCGGCTCACAGCAACCTCTAACTCTTGGGCTTACACGATTCTCTTACCTCAGCCTCCCGAGCAGCTGGGACTACAGGCACCTGCCACAACGCCCGGCTATTTTTTTGTTGCAGTTTGGCCGGGGCTGGGTTTGAACCCGCCACCGTTGGCATATGGGGCTGGTGCCCTACTCACTGAGCCACAGGCACCGCCCAGGCCTCAGTAATTTATTTTAAGAGTGTAAAAGTGTCCTGAGGTCAAAAAGTGAATGCCGGCCAGTTAGATTGCAGTGGTTTACAACTAAGTAATCACGGCCAGTTATAGACTCTCTGTTCTTTCTCCACTCCCACTGCTTCGCTGAACTTAGCCTTAAAAGAAGAAAAGGAGGCTCAGTGAGTCGGGTTCGAGCCCGGCCAGGGCCTGCTAAACAACGACAACTGCAACCAAAAATTAGCCCAGTGTTGTGGCGGGCGCCTGTAGTCCCAGCTACTCAGGAGGCTGAGGCAAGAGAATCGATTAAGTCCAAGAGTTTGACGTTGCTGTGAGGCTATGGCACTCCACCGAGGGTGACATAGTGAGACTGTCAACAAAAACAAAAAAAAGAAAGAAAAGGAAAGGAAAGTGAGGTGAGAATGAGAACCACCGCTTTAAAGTTCCAAGAGGAATGAAGATGTTATACAGACCATAAGAAGGTCTGACATATGACCTGAGGAGAGGTAATTCCTTTAGTTCATTAATTCACTCACTAAGTTTGCCTATGCCTGGTTCTCCCTGAGTGTTTTTTGATTTTTTTTTTGGAGACAGTGTTTCACTACGTCACTCTTAGTAGAGTGCTGTGGCATCACAGCTCACTGCAACCTCCAACTCCTGGGCTTAGACGATTCTCTTGCCTTAGACTCCCGAGTAGCTGGAACTACAGGTGCCTGCCACAACAACCGGATATTTTTTGTTGCAGTTTGGCTGGGGCCAGGTTTGAACCCACCACCTCCGGTATTTGGGACCGGCACCCTAACCAATGAACCACAGGTGCCGCCCTCTCCCTGAGTGTTTTTAGTGAGCTCCTTTCTTCCTTGATTTTAAAAAGAGGTATGTCTTGGCACAGAGGGGAGCCCAGTGCCTGTGGCTCAAAGGAGTAGGGCACCAGCCCCATATACCAGAGGTGGTGGGTTCAAACCCAGCCCTGGCCAAAAACCACAAAAAAAAGAGGTATGGAGCAGTGAATGGGATGAGATAAGGATCTTACAAACCTCTCGTTGAAGGTTGAGGGATTTCCCACTAGATGACCTCTTTTTGTTTATCCTGATACATACAAATGTATTAAAATTTGGTGGGCACAGCAGCCCCAGCCCTGGGAGTGCTGGGCAGATCCTGTGGCTAGGCCAGGAGCCGAGCTGCCCACAGAGGGTGGGGCAGGTTCTATGTGATGAGAACTTTTGGGGTGCTTCTCTTTCTGTGCAGTTGATAGTCTGGGTGGTGAAGAGATGGCTGACAGTGTCAAAACCTTTCTCTAGGACCTTACCAGGGGAATCAAAGACTCTATATGGGGTATTTACACCTTCTCAAAGTTAGATGCTCCAATTCAGCAAAAGAGAGAGGAGCAGCGCCGAAGAAGGGCAAGCAGTGTCTTGGTACAGAGGGGAGCCCAGAGCAGGGAGCAGAAGCAAGAGAGTGAGCCATGTATTGTTAGCAGAATTTTCCAGGATTGTGCTTGGAATGCTGGAGTATTCTGGTTTCATCCCCTCTAGTTCTTTCGTATGTTTATTCCTGGCGGCGCCTGTGGCTCAAGGAGTAGGGTGCTGGTCCCATATGCTGGAGGTGGCGGGTTCAAACCCAGCCCCAAAACCACCAAAAAAAAAAAAAAAAAAAAAACGGATGTTTATTCCTGTGCTTCAGTGAGTAACAGCCCCAATTATTGGTAATCCATCACTGCACAGAGATGTCTGGTCCTGGCTGGAATAGCCTCACATCAATTTTCAGTGCCCTCTGGGTGTTCCCCATTTGTGCTCAGTGGAGTTGTGAATGCCATTTGGTTTCAGGATATGGCTGACCTGGCACCTGAGCTATCAGGGAGGAAGCCTCATCCATTCCCTCGTGTCAGCAGAACAGTTGCTGACATGCTTTTCAAGCTCTTGTTGCAGGCTCTTTTCCTTACCCAGGGAATGTTCCTGAGCCTCTTTCCCATCCATCTTGTTGGTCAGCTAGTGGGGAAAAGATTCCCTATTCAACAAATCGTGCCAGGTGAACTGGCTGGCAACCTGTAGAAGATTGAAACTGGATCCACACCTTTCACCATTAACTAAGATAGACTCTCACTGGATTAAAGATTTAAACTTAAGACATGAAACTATAAAAATACTAGAAGAGTGTGGGGAAACCCTTGAAGAAATTGGTCTAGGTGAGTATTTTATGAGGAGGACCTCCCCGCTCCCGGCAATTGAAGCAGTTTCAAAAATACACTACTGGGACCTGATCAAACTAAAAAGCTTCTGCACAGCCAAGAGCATAGTAAGTAAAGCAAGCAAACAGCCCTCAGAATGGGAGAAGATATTTGCAGATTATGTCTCTGATAAAGGTTTAATAACCAGAATCTACAGAGAACGTATAAGCAAGAAAAGAACAAGTGATCCCATCACAGGCTGGGCAAGGGACTTGAAGAGAAACTTCTCTGAAGACAGGCACATGGCCTACAGACATGAAAAAATGCTCATCATCTTTAATCATCAGAGAAATGCAAATCAAAACTACTTTGAGATATCATCTAACTCCAGTAAGATTAGCCCATATCACAAAATCCCAAGACCAGAGATGTTGGTGGGATGTGGAGAAAAGGGAACACTTCTACACTGCTGGTGGAATGCAAATTAATACTTCCTTTTGGAAAGATGTTTGGAAAACACTTAGAGATCTAAAAATAGATCTGCCATTCAATCCTATAATTCCTCTACTAGGTATATACCCAGAAGACCAAAAATCACATTATAACAAAGATATTTGTACTAGAATGTTTATTGCAACCCAATTCATCATTGCTTAGTCATGGAAAAAGCCGAAGTGCCCATCAATCCACGAATGGATTAATAAATTGTGGTATATGTACAGCATGGAATATTATGCAGCCTTAAAGAAAGATGGAGACTTTACCTCTTTCATGTTTACATGGATGGAGCTGGAACATATTCTTCTTAGTAAAGTATCTCAGGAATGGAAGAAAAAGTATCCAATGTATTCAGCCCTACTATGAAACTAATTTATGGCTTTCACATGAAAGCAATAACCCAGTTATAACCTAAGAATATGGGGAAGGGGGAGAGGAAGGGAAAGGGGGGAGGATGGGCAGAGGGAGGGTGATTGGTGGGATTACACCTGTGGTGCATCTTACAAGGGTACGTGTGAAACTCAGTAAATGTAGAATATAAATGTCTTAACACAATAACTAAGAAAATGCCAGGAAGGCTATGTTAACCAGTGTGATGAAAATGTGTCAAACAGTCTATAAAACCAGTGAATGGTGCCCCATGATCACATTAATGTACACAGCTATGATTTAATAATAAAAAATAAATAAAGTCAACCTTAATTCCTTAACACTGTCTGGACACTTCTGGAAATGCTATTCTGGCCAAAGCCTTGGTAAAATAACCAGTGCCTTCATCACGTCCTAGAGAACAAAACAGATTCTTATTGAACTTATGCAAATAACTGTATTGTCAGAAACTAAGAATACTTACAAATGGCTTTCAAATTCTGGGGAAATCAAGGAGAGAGAAAAAATACATTTCAAATTCTGCTCATAAGTATGTACATTGCTTGAAAAACTACAAATAGCTTAAAGGATAGAAAATGGTTTTCTTGACTTAACAGAAAACAACACAAAAAGAATTAGCAATATTTCTTTTTTGTGTTTATTTTTTTTTTTGGCCGGGGCTAGGTTTGAACCCGCCACCTCTGGCATATGGGACCAGTGCCCTACTCCTTGAGCTACAGGCACCGCCCAGAATTAGCAATATTTCAAACAAAAAGCCATAACAAATTAACTCAGTTTCATGTAATTGATTTGTTTTGTTTGACATTAGGTTAGCAATACTCATAAACATGTTAATTTTTCTTTCTTTTTTTTTTTTCTCACCCTCAGTAGAGTGCTATGGCGTCACAACTCACAGCAACCTCCAGCTCTTGGGCTAAGGTGATTCTCTTGCCTCAGCCTCCTGGCCTCCCGAGTACTTGGGACTACAGGCACCCGCCACAATGCCCAGCTATTTTTGTTGCAATTGCCACTGCTGTTTTAGCTGGCCCAGGCTGGGTTCAGACCCATCACCCTCGATATATGGGGCCAGTGCCCTACCCACTGAGCCACAGGCGCCACCCAACATGTTAATTTTTCAATCAAAGTTCTAAAAGTCTGCTTTTAGTCCAAAGGTACTTAATTTTTAAAGACATCAGGAATTTGAATTCGAGAGAATCTGTCAGCCTCTCTTAACATTTGTTTTTTCTTTTTCTTTAGGATAAACTTTGTATTCAGCCTGTTACAAAAGAAAAAAAAAAGAAAGAAATAGTTTCTATTTAATTTCTTTCACTTTCAAAAATTCACTTTTTATAAAACAGGATTATAGTATATCACGGAGTTCATTATTTACTTGGCCAGACTAACAATTAGAAAGTTTAAAAGGGGGCGGTGCCTGTGGCTCAATGGGTAGGGTTCCGGCCCCATATACTGAGGATGGCAGGCTCGAACCCAGCCCCAGCCAAACTGCAACAAAAAATAGCCAGTTGTTGTGGCAGACACCTGTAGTCCCAGCTACTCAGGAGGCTAAGGCAAGAGAATAGCCTAAGCTCAGGAGTTGGAGCTTGCTGTGAGCCGTGTGATGCCACTGCACTCTACTGAGGGTGATAAAGTGAGACTCTGTCGCTACAAAAAAAAAAAAAAAAAAAAAACACTGAGATACAACAAACACACAATTGTTTCACCCTCTGTGGAGGGGAGGGGCACGAATGCCCACCTATTGTTATTGTTTCAGTCAGTCTCTAAGTACTCACACATACACAATTTCAAACTTTTTTTTTAAAACCAATTGCTGGGAGGTATTAAAGGGTCAGTAAGATTATTCTTTAGCACAGATTTTTCACTGGTTTTTGGGTATACTTCTCACGCCACCCAATTGGAAGTTTGGACCTTTTTTTTTTTTTCTTTTATAACATACCATTGGTTTTGTCTGTTTGGTTTTATTAAGTCATTTGTACATAGATCATAAATACATTTATGCCACTATGGGATTCAATGTGTTGATTATTTGTACAAATTGGAGTGCTTACACCCTACTAATCAACGTAGCCTTCACCTCATTTACCCAATTACAGCATTAAGACATTTGTGTTCTACACCTGATAGATCCAATTTGTACTTGCAATATGCTCCATAGGTGTGGTCCCCCTACTAACCCTCCCTCTATTGACCCGCCCCCTCCCTTCTCCTCTCCCTCCTCTTCCCTCCTTCATCCTAGGCTATAGTTGTGTTTCATTTTTCATATGCAAGTGTGAGTGATTATAAATTGGTTTCACAGTAGTACTGAGTACATTGGATATTTTTTTCTTCCATTCCTGAGATACTTTACTAAGAACAATATTTTCCAGCTCCATCCGTGTAAACATAAAAGAGGTAAAGTCTCCATTTTTTACTGCTGCATAGTATTCCATGGTATACATATACTACAATTTATTAATCCATTCATGGGTCAATGGGCACTTGGGCTTCTTCCATGACTTGGCAATTATGAATTGAGCTGCAATTAACAATCTGGTGCAAATATCTTTATTGCCAAATGATTTTTGGTCCTTTGGATATATACCTAGAAGAGGAATTGCAGGTTCAAACGGCAGGTCTACATTTAGATCCCTGAGTGTTCTCCAAACTTCCTTCCAAAAGGAATCTACTAGCTTAAATTCCCACCAGCAGTGCAGAAGTGTTCCCTTTTCTCCAAATCCATGCCAACATCTGTAGTTTGGGGATTTTGTGATGTGGGCTACTCTTACTGGAGTTAGATGGTATCTCAGAATGGTTTTGGTTTGCATTTCTCTGATGATGAAAGATGATGAGCATTTTTTCATGTGTCTGTAGACCATGCGCCTGTCTTCTTCAAAGAAGCTTCTGTTCATGTCTCTTGTCAACAATGAAATGGGATCACTTGTTTTTTGCTTAGTAATAAGTTTGAGTTCTCTGTGGATTCTGGTTATTAGACCTTTGTCAGAAATATAACTTGCAAAAATCTTCTCCCATTCTGAGGGATGGCTACTTGCTTTATTTAGTGTTTTTGGCAGTGCAGAAGCTTAATTTGATCAGATCCCAGTAATGTATTTTTGATGTTGCTTCAATTGCCCAGGGTGTCCTCCTCATAAAGTATTCTCCCAGGCCAATTTTTTCAAGTGTTCCCCTGCACTCTAAGAACTTTTATAGTTTCATGTCTTAAGTTTAAGTCCAGTTAAACCAGTGAGAGTCAATTTTTGTTAAGAGGAGAAAGGTGTGGGTCCAGTTTCAGTCTTCTACAGGTCACCAGCCAATTCACCCAGCACCATTTGTTGAATAGGGAATCTTTCCCCCAATTTATATTTTTGATAGGCTTATCAAAAATCAAATGATGATAAGTGTCCAGGGTCACCTCTTGGTCTTCAATTCTATTTCATACATCTATCTCTCTATTTTTGTGCCAGTACCATGCTGTCTTGATCACTATCAATATATAGTATAGTCTGAAGTCTGGTACCATGATTCCTCCTGATTTGTTTTTATTTCTGAGTAATGTCTTGGCTAATCGAGGTTTTTTCTGTTTCCATATAAAATAAAGCACTAATTTTTCCAGGCCTTTAAAGTATGACAGAGGTGCTTTAATAGGGATTGCATTAAATCTGTAGATTGCTTTAAGTAGTATAGACATTTCAACAATGTTGATTCTTCCCAGCCATGAGCATTGTATATTTTTCCATTTGGTAACATCTTCAGCTAATTCTTTTCTCAGAGCTTCATAGTTCTCTTTTCTCTTTTTTTTTTTTTTTTTGTAGAGACAGAGTCTCGCTTTATGGCCCTCGGTAGAATGCCGTGGCCTCACACAGCTCACAGCAACCTCCAACTCCTGGGCTTAAGCGATTCTCTTGCCTCAGCCTCCCGAGTAGCTGGGACTACAGGTGCCCGCCACAACGCCTGTCTATTTTTTGGTTGCAGTTTGGCGGGGCCGGGTTTGAACCCGCCACCCTCGGTATATGGGGCCAGCGCCTTTCCGACTGAGCCACAGGCGCCGCCCTTCATAGTTCTCTTTATAGAGATTTTTCACATCCTAAGTTAAATACACTCCAGATATTTCATCTTCTTTGGCACTATAGTAAAGGGAATAGAGTCCTTGATTGTTTTTTCCCCTTGACTATTATTAGTATCTATAAAGGCTACAGATTGTGAGTGTTAATTTTGTATCCTGAGACATTGCTGTATTCCTTGATCACTTCTAGGAGTTTTGTAGTTGATTCCCGGGGGTTTTCCAGATATATCATCATACCGTTCGCAAAAAGTGACTTTTTTTATCTCCTCTGGTCCTATTTGGACCCCCTTGATTGCCTTCTCTTGCCTGATTGCAGTGGCTAAGACGTCCATTACAATGTTAAAAAGCAGTGGAGACAGTAGGCATCCTTGCCTGGTTCCTGATCTGAGTGGAAGTGATTTCAATTTTACTCCATTCAATACGATATTGGCTGTGGATCTGCTGTAGATGGCCTCTATTAGTTTAAGAAATGTTCCTTCTGGGCAGTGCCTGTGGCTCAGTGAGTAGGGCGCTGGCCCCATATACCGAGGGTGGTGGGTTCAAACCTGGTCCCTGCCAAACTGCAACAAAAAAATAGCTGGGCATTGTGGCGGGTGCCTGTAGTCCCAGCTACTTGGGAGGCTGAGGCAAGAGAATTGCCTAAGCCCGGGAACTGGAGGTGGCAGTGAGCTGTGTGACATCATGGCATTCTACCAAAGGCGATAAAGTAAGACTCTGTCTCTACAAAAAAAAAAAAAAGAAGAAGAAGAAGAAAGAAAAAAGAAATGTTCCTTCTATACCTATTTTCTTAAGCATTCTTATCATGAAAGGATGTTGGATATTATCAAAAGCTTTTTCTGCATCAATTGAGAGAATCATATGGTCTTTGTTTTTTAATTTGTTTATGTGATGTGTTATATTTCTGAATTTATTTATACTGAACCATCCTTGGGACCCTGGGATGAAACCCAGGGTCATGATGTATAATTTGATGTGTTTTGGATTCTGTTTGCTAGGATCTGATTGAATATTTTTGCATCAATATTCATTAGAGATATTGGTCTATAATTTTCTTCTCTTGTTGGTCTTTTCCTGGTTTGGGGATCAGGGTGATATTTGCTTCATAGAATGTGTTGGGAAGTATACCTTCTTTTTCTATGTTTTGGAAAAGGTTAAGTAATATAGGTACTAGTTCCTCTTTAAAGGTTTGGCAGAATTCTGATGTGAAGCCATCTGGTTCTGAGGTTTTCTTTTTGGGGAGATTTCTTTTTTTTTTTTTATGTAGAGACAGAGTCTCACTGTACCGCCCTCGGGTAGAGTGCCGTGGCGTCACATGGCTCACAGCAACCTCTAACTCTTGGGCTTACGCGATTCTCTTGCCTCAGCCTCCCAAGCAGCTGGGACTACAGGCGCGCGCCACAACGCCCGGCTATTTTTCTGTTGCAATTTGGCTGGAGCCGGGTTTGAACCCGCCACCCTAGGTATATGGGGCCGGTGCCCTGCGCACTGAGCCACAGGCGCCGCCCTTTTTGGGGAGATTTCTTATAGTTGATGCTATTTCACAGCTTGTTATAGGCTTGTTCAACATTTCCACTTCTTTCTGGCTAAGTCTAGGAGAGTGGCATGTTTCCAAGTATTGATCTATTTCCTTCAGATTTTCATACTTCTGAGAATAAAGTTTTATGTAATATTCATTATGATTTGTTGAATTTCTGAGGAGTCTGTTGTTATTTGGCCTTTATCATTTCTGATTGATGAAATTAGGGATTTTACTCTTGTACTTCTGGTGAGGTAAGCCAAAGGTTTATCTGTTTTATTGAACTTTTCAAAAAACCAACTCTTTGGTTGATCTGTTGTATGATTCTTTTGTTTTCAATTTCATTTAGTTCTGCTCTAATTTTAGTTATTTCTTTTCTTCTGCTGGGTTTAGGGTTAGAATGTTCTTCCTTTTCCAATTGCTTGAGATGTTCCATTAAGTTGTTGACTTCCTCTCTTTCTGCTCTTTTGAGGAAGGCTTGCAATGCTATAAATTTCCCTCCTAGGACTGCCTTTGCAGTATCTCAGAGGTTCTGATAGTTCATGTCTTCATTATTGTTTTGTTCCAAAAATTTGGTAATTTCCTTCTTACTCTCATCTATGAAACAGCTATCATTCAGCATGAGGTTATTTAGTTTCCGTGTTTTTTTATGTATATGCAGATTCCTGTTGTTACTGAGTTCAACTTTCATTCCATGATGGTCTGAGAAAATACAAGGAATGATTTTTTATTCTTTTAAATTTGCTGAGGTTAGACTTGTGACCTAAGATGTGATCAGTTTTGGAGGATGATCCATGGGCTGATGAGAAGAATGTATATTCAGTTTTGTTAGGATGAAATGTTCTGTAGATGTCTGTTAAATGCAAATGTTTGATGATTAAGTTTGAGTCTACAGTTTCTTGGCTTAGCTACTTTTTGGAGGATCTATCCAACACTGCCAAAGGAGTATTAAAATCTCCGACTATTGGGCAGAGCCTGTGGCTCAGTGAGTAGGGCGCCGGCCCCATATGCCGAGGGTGGCGGATTCAAACCCAGCCCCGGCCAAACCGCAACAAAAAAAAAACAAAAATAGCCGGGCGTTGTGGCAGGCGCCTGTAGTCCCAGCTGCTCGGGAGGCTGAGGCAAGAGAATCGCGTGAGCCCAAGAGTTAGAGGTTGCTGTGAGCCGTGTGACGCCACAGCACTCTACCCGAGGGCGGTACAGTGAGACTCTGTCTCTACAAAAAAAAATAATCTCCGACTATTATGGTGCTGAAAGAAATCAAGTTGCTCATGTATGTTAGAGTCTCTCTTATAAATTGAGGTGCATTCTGGTTGGGTGCATAAATGTTAATAATTGAAATCTCATCATGTTGAGTGTTGCCCTTAACAAATATGAAGTGACTATTCTTATCTTTCCTTACTTTTGTTGGTTTAAAGCCTATTGTATCTGTGAATAAAATTGCAACACCTGCTTTTCTCTGATTTCCATTTGCCTGAATTATAGATGACCATCCCTTCACCCTGAGTCTATGTTTATCTTTTAAGGTAAGGTGAGATTCTTGAATGCAACAGATGTCTAGCCTGAGTTTTTGTATCCAGTCAGCCAACCTGTGCCTGTTTAGAGGGCAATTTAAGCCATTCACATTAATTGAGAGTATTGATAAGCCAGATAGTATTTTGGGTATCAAGTTGTTCAAAAGTCTAGTGGACATTTTTAATCCTTTTGTCACTGTGGAAGTTGAAATTTGATCAAAACTTTCTGAGTTTACTTTGGTGGTGGAGGATTGTGCTGTTCATAATGGAGGATAGGTCTGAGAATATCCTGGAGAGCTGGTTTAATTATGGCAAATTTCTTCAACATGTGAATGTCATTAAAGTATTTAATTTCCCCATCATAGATGAAACTCAGTTTAGCTGGATACAGGATCCTGGGTTGAAAGTTATTTTGTTTAAGGAGATTAAAGGTTGATGACCACCCTCTTCTAGCTTGAAATGTTTCAGCAGAGAGATGTGCAGTCATTCTAATGTTCTTTCCCTTGTAGGTTGTGGTTTTCTTACATCTTGGTGCTTGCAGAATTTTCTCCTTCATATTACCTTTGGTGAAGCTAATTATAATGTGTCTATCAGCATTTTTATTGGGGTTAAGTCATGCCAGTGTTCTGAAACTGTCTGCTCTCTGAACTTCAGAATCTCTTGGCATGTCTGGAAAATTCTCTTTGATTATTTCATGAACTAAATCATCTGTATCCTTTGCAGCAACCTCATCACCTTCAGGTATTCCTATAAGGCGAATATTAGATCTCTTTGAATTATCCCAGGGCTCTCTGAGAGAATGATCCATTTTTGTTCTTCACTTTTTTTTCTCTTTGAGCATTTGGGAGCCATCAAAAGCTTTGTCTTCAATGTCAGAGATCCTTTCTTCTTCCTGCTCCATTCTATTACTGAGTGATTTACTGTATTTCTCAGATCTTTGAGGGCTGCAAGTTCTTGCCTTGTCAATGTGTCAAAATCTTTCGTGATTTTGTCTTTGAATTCATTGAATTCTTGAGACATATTGAATTACTCCTTGAAATTCCAATTCCATCTTTACCTCCATTCTGTTGATCTTATTTGCTATCCAAATTCCAAACTCAATTTCTGACATCTCAGCCATTTGTTTACAAATGGGATCTTGTGCTGTGTCTGCCATATCATTCCTTGGGGGAGTTACTCTACTCTGATTATTCATGTTGCCAGAATTTTTCCACTAATTCTGCCTCATGATTGTTTTTCACCATTGGCTAGATGGGCAGGTAAGGTGAAATTGGATTGGGAGTTCCTGGACTTGTGGTTAACCAGCCCTTTGTCAAGGATCTGGGACTGATGACTACAGCTTTTTCCTCTATAGCTTTGCAAAGGACTTGTACAGTATTACAGACTGAGGCCGGGGAAACCTGCTTGGTGTGGTGGAGTTAGGTGACTCTGCCTTATATTCAGCTGGTTCTTTTCCAATTCTAGTGAATCAGTGACTCTGGTGAAGTCTTATCTGTGGAGAAATACAAGCAACTAAGACACTCCACCCTCCATGGACAACAACTGGAAAAAGAAAATCAACCCTTCCCGTTACCACACAACCAGGGTACCACCTGAGAGGGTCCTTGGGTGATTGGCTCAGGTGAGGAGTTCCAAACCAACTCAATATGAACTCTCAAGTGGGAGAGTTCAAAATGTCTCCAGCAACTAGATGGTGGAGGTCTACTGGCTGCTCAAATTTGGCTTGCTCTGGTGCTCTGTGGAATCAGAAAGGCCCTCCCCATAGCAGATTTGGACCAGGGGGCTGAGTCTCTTTCTCCACTTTGCTCCTCTTTCATGCCCAGTCACTGGTGACCCCACCAGGCTGAGGTCCTGATCCTTCCAATAAGCAGATGTGCCAGGGATTTGCGCCTGTCAGAGTCAAAAGGAAGGTCAATGCCCCCATGGCCTGACCACTACCCTCTGCCACCAGCCAGCTGGGAGAGCTGAGGCCTACCTGCCTCGGGTACTCAATAGCCACTGGCGAATGTTGCACTTGGACTCAGTCTAATCCTGAGGGTAACAAGTCAGCAAATTCTTTTCTCCCTCAGCCACCACACCTTTGCCCCTGCCACTCTACAGCACCAATATCCCTATAGAGCGAGTTCTGGTTTCCTCTGGCAGTCCTCAGAGTTGGGGAGGTGTCTCCCCAAGATTAGACCCTGGCAGGATCGCTCTATTGTTGCTGGATCTTTGTGGGAAGCAACCCTGTGTGGCTCACAGCCAGGGAGTTCTGGCTGTAGGAGCAGCTCCTGGAGTGCGAGGCACATGGATCCAGCAGCAGGGTGGTTCTGGTAGTGTCTAGTGCTGGGTGACTTCAGCAAGGAGAGCGCTGAGCTCATGAATCTGGCTGGGCAGGGCTCGGTGCAGAGGCGGGGCTGGCACAGGGGGGCAGTGCCCTGGACATGCAGCTCTGGCAGGCTCTGGCCAGGAGGAGGACAGGGCTCTTGGTCTGGTGGAGGAGGGGCGCACTGCTCATGAGCTTCCTCCCACAGTCTCTGCAGGGGCTAGGCTTCTGGTTCATCAGGTGAGGGGGGAAGGGTGGACTGCAAGTTCAGAATGGCAAGGAAAATGTTAGTTCAATTTTTCTGCCTGGCAAGTGAGTGCTCAGGGTCACAGCAGGGTCCCTCTGGGGAAGTAGACCCCACTTCCTACAGCTCTCACCCATGGGGTAAGAGAAGAGGTCCTCAGTTCATCACTCGCCTGTAGAAAACCTACAGGAGCTAACAAAGAGAAGAAAAAAAAAAAAACTTTCTTGGGGGAAGTGACAGACACTTTTCCTTTGGGATGAATTTTGTACCTGAAGTTTGCCTTCTTGGAGTTGCAGCTTGCCTCAGCAGAGGTGACCTGCAGTTATCACTCTTCTCTCTCAGCTCAGCTCCCAGTCTTCAACTTAATTGGGTACTTTCTGGACATTATCCTTCCCTCTGGACAGGAGCTTCTGTCAGAGGCTGGCTCTAGTCGGCCATCTTGTCCCTCCCCCTCTGGACCTTTTTTTTCAATTAGAGAAAATCTTAATAAACAACCTAATGGGGTATTCGCTTTAAAAGAGGAAGAATTTTCTTTTCTTTTCTTTATTTATTTATATTTTGGAGACAGAGCCTCAAGCCGTCACCCTAGGTAGAATGCCGTGGCTTTTAGAGCTCACAGCAACCTCCAACTCCTGGGCTCAAGCGATTCTCCTGCCTCAGCCTCCCAAGTAGCTGGGACTACAGATGCCCGCCACAATGCCCAGCTATTTTTGGTTGCAGCCGTCATTGTTGTTTGGCAGGCCTGGGCTGGATTCGAACCCACCAGCTCAGGTGTATGTGGCTGGCACCTTAGCCACTTGAGCCACAGGTGCCGAGCCAGAAGAATTTATTTTAAAAAGGACAAAAAGCATCTGCGAAGCACATAGAAGCGCAAAAAGGCACAATGACAACACAATGGACCAATAAAAACTAAACTGATAACCAGAGAAATTAACTAGATTAACTAGAGGGACTCAAACCAGGGACTTAAACCAGAGCTACTGAAGGGCTGGAAGAATGATATTAAAATTGTAGTTTTTAGATGGAGAGAACAGGTGCAGAGCAAAGCTGGGGGGCTACTCACTAACTTGGTTCATACATCAATGTCAGGGTGGCCGAGCTTTTCTGTGTGACTGCTTTCTAAACCTGTCAGCATAAGAGGGGATCAAAGAAACCTGTAGGGGGGCCAGCCCACACTAAAGGCTGGCAACAGAGCAGAAGTACAAACTATAATACTGAACAGTAAAAGCACAAACCACAATAGACAAACAACACAGAAAACAAACGAACAAAAGTACATGAATCTAAATTGTGCATTTGAGGACAAAGATTCCTACTGGCATCCCAGTCTCTGGGAACCCCCCAACAGGCTGATAGCACAGTAACACAGAGTTCCTGTTTCTGACAGGACAATAGGTTGGGAGTCCGAGGTTCCTGTCTTACAGGTTTACGGGACTAACTTCAGATGTAACTCTTGAGGTTAGAAATCAACGTCCCTTGTCACCTGCCCTCTGCACCCTAACTTCCCCAAGGCCCGAGGCCAAAGCACTGACGTCTCAGTGGCAATAATATCTTACTATCTTTGACAGGGCTGAGCTTCCCCACCAGAATTCTAGCGACAGGTCGCCCTACCAACACATACCTCTGAGAGCCTCTGACAGGCCAATAGGCTGGCAATTCGAGGTTCCTGTCTAAAATTCCTGTCCCTATGGCCTTCCATTGGAGGTCCCTAAGGGCCCTACACAATTCACAACACATGAATACAACAAACAGTTATATATTTCCACAACAAAAAAATGAACACAATAGTTACACTAAATGTCTGCAGACACTAGCCAAAAATAGATGTTTAAATGGATTACCTCCAGAGGTGGACTCACAGGTGAATTTAGGGGTGATCGTCAGCCACTCTCCTGAGGGATCTGGGTCCTCCAGGGGCCCTGGAATGTTTCCAGAGGATGCCTCCCCTCAGAAGGACCACGGCCTGTCTTGGAGACTGGCTGAAAGATTGGCAGTGCCAGGGTCTGGAGGATCTCGCTGAGGCCTCCAGATTTGTAGTGCCTAGGAGTTCCACCAAAAACACACTGCCCAAAAAGGCAAATTTACAGCAGAGCCCTTTTATTGAAGAGCCAGTGGACAACTGCCTCAGTGTCCCAACATGGGGGTTTCTGAGAGCAGCTCTGAGTGCTTAAGGAGTCAGGTTTTTTTTTTTTTGTGGTTTTTGGCTGGGGCTGAGTTTGAACCCGCCACTTCCAGCATATGGGACCGGCGCCCTACTCACTGAGCCACAAGCGCCGCCCAAGGAGTCAGGTTTTTAAGGCTTAGTCTGCAACCTGGTTGGCACACAGGCTGTCCAGGTGCATTGTGGGTGGGGGTGGGAGCAGCAAGCAAGCATTGTACAGAAGCAGAAGTTTTCGGTTAGTTAGCCATACGTCATACATCTTTGTTTTTGTTTTTTTTTAACTTTATTATATTTGCAGTTTTTGGCTGGAGCCGTGTTTGAACCTGCCACCTACAGTATATGGGGCCAGCGCCCTACTCACTGAGCTACAGCACTGCCCTGTACATCTTTGTCTCAGTATTCTTTCTACCCGGCATTGTTTAAAGGTCAGTCTGGGGATAGTCAGTTCATTTCCCAGGCCCAGGAGTTAGTCAAGCAAGAAGTAGTGAGTACTTTCCCATCTATCTTGGGAGTGAATCAACAAAACTCCATTTTGTTGAGGAATTTGTCAGGAGTTAACTGGTATTTTTCTACTTTAGCCTAGACCTAACAATTGGAAATTGCGAAAACCACTTCAGTGCCGCCACATGCGCTTGAGGCCATGTTGACCCCACCCTCAAGGAGCTGCTTGGAAGTACAATGTTCGCCCCATGCACATGCACAGGATGTGGAAGTCCAGGTAGTTCCTGGACACCACCAAGGTCAGGAAGGCGGTCCAGGGGTACAGGGAAATGTGTCACCTACAGAGTGTATCCAGCCTGAGAAGGCTAATGGCACAGCTGTCCTGTGTCATTCACCCACCTGGTGGGCATTACCAGGCTAAAACTGCACAAAGATGAGAATAAACAATGTTTTCTTCTGTTTGGCAGCCCGGGCTGGATTCAAACCCACCAGCTCAGGTGTATGTAGCTGGTGCCTTAGCCGCTTGAGCCACAGGTGCCGAGCCTCTTTTTTTTTTTTTTAGAGACAGAGTCTCACTTTATGGCCCTCGGTAGAGTGTCATGGCATCACACACCTCACAGCAACCTCCAACTCCTGGGCTTAAGCGAATCTCTTGCCTCAGCCTCCCGAGTAGCTGGGACTACAGGCGCCCGCCACAACACCCGGCTATTTTTTGGTTGCAGTTCAGTCGGGGCCGGGTTTGAACCCGCCACCCTCGGTATATGGGGCCGGCACCTTACCAACTGAGCCACAGGCGCTGCCCCTCTTTTTTTTTTTTTTTTTTTTTAATTGCGACAGAGTCTCACTATGCCACCCTAGGTAGAGTGCAATGGTGTCACAGTTCACAGCAACCTCAAATTCTTGGGCTTAAGTGATCCTCTTGCCTCAGCCTCCCAAGCAGCTGGGACGATAGGAGCCCACCACAACACCCGGCTGTGGTTGGAACTCACCACCCTCAGTATATGGGGCCAGTGCCCTACTCACTGAGCCACAGGCACCACCCAACACATGGGTTTTCAACATTGCTATAAATGTAACCTGGAGTCATATACAGTAAGACTTTGGGTTCTCCATAGGGGTGGGCAAACAAGGGTGTGAGGCGGGAGTCAGGGCCACTGCGAGGAGAGTGAGGGTGGTTGGAACATCCCTGAGGCAGCAGGCGCCAGGGGCTGCGAGCTAGGATGTGCTGCCCCACACACAGCTTTTTCAGGGCAGCAACCCCAACTAGGGGTAGGAAAGGAATAAGACCAGGGAGGAATGGGGGGGTCAGCCAGACCCTACAGGGGCCTCCTCCAGGCCTTAGTGGGCAGGGATCAGGCTGGGACGGACCCTCGAGAGATGGGGGTCCATACCCTCCCTGGTCCCCATCCTCCAGGGATTTCTTCAGAGGAGACTCTCTCAGACAAGTAGGAGATGGGTCCTGGCTGAAGAGGGAAAAGTGCCCTGAAAAGTGTTTGGTCCTGAGAGGCTCTGGAGGCATGTGCAGTGCAGTGCATCAGTTATCAGGTGAATACAGAGCCCTCAACCCCGTGACTGCTAGCTGCCCAGCCCAACCCCAGCCAGGCACATGCAGACCGAGTGGCTCAACTGGACCACTCTCTGTCCTCTGGGCACTCAGTCCAGGGGCATCTCATCTGGACAACTCTCTGTCTCCTGGCCACTCAGTCCTGGGGTGGCTCAGCTGGATGGAGCACTCTGTCTCATGGGCACTCAGTCCTGGGGTGACCCAACTGGACCACTCTGTATGCCCTGGGCACTCAGTTCTGGGATGTCTCAGCTGGATAGACCACTCTCTGTCCCTTGAGCATTCAGTCCTGGGGCGTATCAGCTCGACAGACCACTTTCTGTCACTTGGGAACTCAGTCCTGGGGCGGCCCAGCTGGACGGACCACACCCTGTCCCCTGGGCCCTCAGTCCTGGGCCGGCCCAGCTGGACCAGTCTCTGTTCCCTGGGCACTCAGTTCTGGGGTGGCTCATCTGGACCACTCTGTCCAATGGGCACTCAGTCCTAGGGCAGCTCAGCTGGACCACTCCCTGTCTCCTGGGCACTCAGTCCTGGGGTGGCCCTGCTGAACCAGTCTCTGTCCCCTGGACACTCAGTCCTGGGGTAGCTCAGCTGGACGGACCACTCTCTGTGCCCTGGGCACTCAGTCCTGGGAATGCTCAGCAGGACCACTCACTGTTCCCTGGGCATTCAGTCCTGGTTGGGACCTGATCCTACACACATCAAACCAAAAGGAGAAAAAGCCCTCTTATCTACTCATACCCCCAAATCCACAAGCTATTTTGGGCTGAATGAATAACGAAAACTTGCTGCTCCTCACATTCATGCAAAACAACAGAGAGGGGAGAAAATCCGAGCCTGGGTCTGGCCCATCACTGGAGCAGGGGAGCCACCAGGAAGGAGCACAGGGGCGCACTCTCCCCGGCTCCCTAAGGATATGTGTGCCTCAGCTCAGGGCTGGTCCCCCATTTGCTCAAGACGCCCAGCTGGGATGCCCTCCAGCCTTGGGTGGGGCTGGAGTGTTGTGCATTGGGCAGGGTCCTCTAGGAAACCAGACCCAACCCCCCCAACCCAGCGGCCTAGGCAGAGGTGGCTGCCGAGTGTGTCTGTCAAGGCAGGACTTAGCCTCAGGGTTCAGAGAATGGCCTCGTGACACTGCACACACCCGGCAGTGCCACTTCAGTGCAAAAGCCTAGATGACCCAGGATGGCCATGCCTGCTCATCGTGGGGCCAAGACCTCCACAGCCACATTGGAGGAATGGACCCCTGGCTCGCACCAGGAGAAAAAAAGAGAAGGGCCCCAAGGCAAACAGGAAGAGACCAAATCAGTGACACGCAGGCAGCTCCTTGGCAGGCAGACAGACAGGCAGGCAGATCGGGGAAGGAGTCTTCGGAGCTTGGCAAATGCAGCGGCTTCTCACAGGGCTGACTCTGCGCCCGCTCTGCAGATGCAGGTGGGAAGGGCAGGGCAGACCTGGATCACTCCCTCTCTGTCCTCTTCTCCCCTGTTTCCAGAGCTTCCAGCAGGGTTCTTCTGGGCAACTATGAGGCCTCACTCAGCCTCTCTGGGCACCTTGGAAGTGCTGGCCCAGCAAATGGGATACATCCAATCAGCCTTCAACCACTTGTCAACACTTGGTGTGGAGCTGAAGGATGCAGCGGGGACTGGGACTCTGCCCAGTCACTGGAGCAGACCACACAGAGTCCACTCTGACTGATGGCGGTCTGGGAATAGCCTCTGACAAGAGCTGCTCCGTCTGCTTTGGTGAGGCCTCAGCACTCAGCATCTCCCAGATGGGCAGCCAGATTCAGAGGGCCTAGAGACGGCAGGAGGGGTGGTCAGCAGCACCCAGGGCTGGTCTCCCAATTCCGCCCCTCAACACAATTCTCCATCTCCACATCATCCACGTCCACACCCATGCTGCTGGTGACGCTGGCAGCAGTGAGAGGAAGTTGGGCAGGAAGCTGGTGGTGGTAGGGGCAGCGGCTGTTGCAGGGTATCTCCGGTGCTCTGTCTCTGCGGCATCTTTTGAGAATAGGGCACATCAAAGGACAGCTCCTGGTGCAGGGAGTCACTGGGGCACTGATAGGGACAGTGGATAAGGGGCAGAGGTGGAGGAGGTGAAGCTGCCCAGGGGGTACTGGTCCCCTGTAGCTCCATGTGGTTGTGGAGACGCTGTAGGGGATACCTGGGCGCCTGGTCTGTAGTGATTGAACTGCCCAACAGGGGCCGTATGGGCGGGATGGGGATGGTAGACCAGCAGTGGGGGGTGCAGGATGAAGTGGTCACTGGAGACAAGGTAGAGTTGGGTCTGGCAGGGCACAGGGAGCTGCTGCCTGGTGCACACCCAGATGAGCAGAGGTGGGAGGCAACAGAAGGGCTCGGGCTGCCTGCTGAACTTCACCCAATGCGCTAGGAGCAGCTGGGCTCTGTAGCCGGGGATGCGCAGGCCTACTCGAGATCAACCACGAGCAGCTGGGTGCAACACTTGGGGGCTGCTGCCAGCAGTGGAAGTTCAGTGCTCCTCTGTGGGGGTTGTGGTAGTTAAGTCAGCAGCTGCTGGGAGGGGCCCTCGCAAGGAGAGAGGAGGCCCTGATACGACTGCGGGGGCCACTCATTCACAGAGCAAGGAGAAAAGCCAGGGTCACTACCCCCATGAAGAAGGAAAGATAGCTGAGGCCCTGTGCCCAAGTCCCAGCCTCTGTGCCACACCCAAACTGGTAGCCCAGCACCAGGAAGCTCCTTCCTACCTTCCCCAGGGCTGGCTAGGAGTGCAGAGAATCACTGCTGACCCACAGGGGCAGAGGGTAGCCACCTACTCCCTGCCAGAGCCCATGGTTGTATCAGGAGGGTAAAGGGGTAGAGGGGCTGGGCTGGGGCTCACAACTCTTTGGATGCCTGACCACACATAGAGTCCTTTGTTCCTGATCTAGGACCACCAAGCTGGAGAAGGGGAGGAGGGCTGCACAGACTAAGAGCAGAACAATGTGCTCCCCTCGGCTTGACGCCTGTGGCTCAACTGGCTAAGGTGCCAGCCACATACACCTGAGCTGGGGGGTTCAAATCCAGCCCAGGCCCGCCAAACAACAATGACAACTATAACCAAAAAAAATAGCCAAGCATTGTGGAGGGCGCCTGTAGTCCGAGCTACTTGGGAGGCGGAGGCAGGAATCACTTGAGCCCAGGAGTTGGAGGTTGCTATGAGCTGTGATACCACAGCACTCTACCCAGGGCGACAACTTGAGGCTCTGTCTAAAAAAAAAAAAATGTGGTACCCTCCTCACCCCCAGTCTGAGGGCAGCCGGCTCCTTCCATAGCTCTCTCTCTTTATTGCCCACCCAGCAGTGCCCATTTTGCCCACCTTGCAAGGCCCACACACAGTCTCTCTCTGCCCAGGCCCTCAGGCAGCAAAAGCAAAGGACACAGCCCTTTAAGGACTATCCGCAGGGCCCGCACCTCTCACCACTTATAAAGATTGATTCAAGATGGATAAAAGATTTAAACCTAAGCAGTGAAACATAAAAATCCTACAAATAAAGTGTGGGGAAAACTCTTGAAGATGTCAGCCTGGGGAAAGATTTTATGAAGACTTCCGATGCAATTACAGTAACAACAAAAATAAATAAACGGGACTTAATTAAACCAAAAAGCTACTGTATAGTTAAGGAGACAACAACCAAAGCGAACAGACAACCTTCAGAATGGGAAAAGACATTTGCATATTACAAATCTGATAAAGCTTGATAACTAGGATCTACAGAGAACTCAAATTAATCAACAAAAAAAGAGCTAATAAGGCCGAGCTTGCTGGCTCATGTCTGTAATCCTAGCACTCTGAGAGGCTGAGGCAAGAGAATCGCTTGAGCCCAAGAGTCTGAGGTTGCTGTGATCTGTGACACCAAGGCATTCTACCTAGGGTGACAAAGTAAGACGCTATCTCAAAAAAATAAAAGCACTAACAATCCCCTCTAAAAATCTACTGTCACTGGGCTAGAGACATGAACAGAACCTTCTCCGAGGAAGACAGAGGATGGATAACAAGTATTTGAAAAAATGCTCATCGTCCCCAATCATCAGAAAAATGCAAATTCTGGGGGGAACAGAGTCTCACTTTGTTCCCTCGGTAGAGTGCCGTAGGTTGCTCACAGCAACCTCAAACTCTTGGGCTCAAGCGATTCTCTTGCCTCAGCCTACCAGGTAGCTGGGACTACAGGTGCCTGCCACAACACTGGGCTATTTTTAGAGACGGGGTCTCACTCTTGCTCAGGCTGGTCTCAAACCCCTAAGTGCAGGCAATCCATCCACCTCAGCCTCCCAGAGTGCATGAGCGACTGTGCTCAGCCAAGAAACACAAATTAAACCACCCTGACATATCACCTAACCCCAGTAAGATTAGCCTACATCACAGTCTCAAAGCTGCAGATGCTGGTATAGATTTAGAAAGAGGGGAATGCTTTTACACAGTTGGTGGGATTGCAAACTAATACAGCCTCTTTGTTTTTATTTTTATTTATTTATATATTTATTTTTTCAGACAGAGTCTCACTTTGTCAACCTCAGGAGAGTGCCGTGGAGTCACAGCTCATAGCAACCTCCAACTCTTGGACTTGAAGGAAGGAAATTTCACCCCAAAATATGATTCCTTGGTATAAAGAATATTTTTTTTTTTTTTTGTAGAGACAGAGTCTCACTGTACCGCCCTCGGTAGAGTGCCGTGGCGTCACACGGCTCACAGCAACCTCTAACTCTTGGGCTTACGCGATTCTCTTGCCTCAGCCTCCCGAGCAGCTGGGACTACAGGCGCCCGCCACAATGCCCGGCTATTTTTTTTTTTTTGGTTGCAGTTTGGCCGGGGCTGGGTTTGAACCCGCCACCCTCGGCATATGGGGCCGGAGCCTTACTCACTGAGCCACAGGCGCCGCCCGGTATAAAGAATATTTTAAGTGCAAAGGCCATTTTTGATCAGAAAGCATTGGCCTCTCTTCTATAAAACCCGAGTAACCTGATTTAGAATCAGAAAGGGGCTGCTGGACTCCTTATCACACAGACCTGGCCCTAAGGTCATTTGAAGCACTGAGACCTGTCCCTCAGGTTAATCTGCGACTCAGTCTGTTTCTACCCATCTACACACATTCCGCCTACAATCCCCCTAGCAACCACTTAACTACACAAATACTTTCCAGTTTCTCTTTCCCCTCCCTTTTAAAAGGCATTTTTTTTTTTGAGACAGAGTCTCACTATGTCACCCTCTGTAGAGTGCTGTGAAGTCACAGCTCACAGCAACCTCAAACTCTTGGGCTTAAGCGATTCTCTTGCCTCAGCCTCCCAAGTAGCTGGGACTACTGGTGTCCGCCACAACACCTGGCTATTTTTGTTGTTGTTGTAGTTGTCATTGTTCGGCAGATCTGGGCTGGGCTGGAACCCTGCCAGCCCTGGTGCATGTGACCAGTGCCCTAGCTACTGAGCTACAGGAGCCAAGCCCTAAAAAGCATCTTTAAAAGCCACTGACCATCACTGAGATTTTGGGAAGTCATTCCCCCCATGCACATGGTATTTGGAAATAAACCTTTCTCTTATTAATCTACCATAACTATGAGTTGATCTTTTCAGCAAACCAACCTAAGGGGAAAGAGCAAGTTTCCCTGTGACCCCTTTAGGTTCAAGTGATCCTCTTGCCTAAGTTTTTCTATTTTAGTAGAGATAGGGCCTTGTGTTTGCTCAGGCTGGTCTCAAACTCATGAGCTCAAGTGATCCACCCACCTCAGCTTCCGAGTGCTAGATTATAGGCATGAGCCACCGCTCCCAGCCCTAATTCTTAGTTTCATTTTCATTTCTTTTCTTTTCTTTTTTTTTTTTTTTTGTAGAGACAGTCTCACTTTATGGCCCTCGGTAGAGAGCGATGGCATCACACAGCTCACAGCAACCTCCACCTCCTGGGCTTAAGCGATTCTCTTGCCTCAGCCTCCCGAGTAGCTGGGACGACAGGCGCCCGCCACAACGCCCAGCTATTTTTTGGTTGCAGTTCAGCCGAGGCCGAGGTTTGAACCCACCACCCTCGATATATGGGGCCGGCGCCTTACCGACTGAGCCATAGGTACCGCTCTTCATTTTCATTTCTTGTTTGAAATGTTCATTACTACATTTAGAAAAGTGTTGGTGATTACACAGATACTGTATCAGAACCTGAGTATCCTATCTAACTATACTTTTTTTTTTTTTTTTTTGAGACAGAGTCTCACTTTTTCACCCTCAGTACAGTGCCATGTCATCATGGAGCACTGGCCTCCCAAGTGCTGGTATTATAGGCATGAGCCACAGCACCTGGTCCAACTATACCTTTTTTTATAAACCAAAGTTTATCCTATATGTCTCAGAAACTGACTATAGATCCAAACTGAATTTATTTTTTGTTTAAGTAAGCATTGGCTGGGCACAGCGGCTCACTCCTATAGCACTCTGGGAGGCCATGGTGGGAGGATCCCTTAAGCTCAGGAGGTCAAGACCAGCCTGACCAAGATCAAGACCCTGTCTCTACAATAAACAAGAAAAATTAGCCAAGCCTGGTGGTGGGCACCTGTAGTCCCAGCTACTCGGGAGGTTGAGGCAAAGGGATCACTCAAGCCCAGGAGTCTAAGGTTGCTATGATCAAGGCTGATGCCATGGCACTCTCCCCAGGGCAACTACTGCTGTTTTCCCTTTGAAAAGTACCACAGCCAAAAGCAAAATTTATAGGCTCTTAAGGCTGGGCGCCTGTGGCTCAGTGGCTAGGGCGTCAGCCACATACACCAGAGCTGGCGGGTTCAAACCCATCCTGGGCCTGCCAAAACAATGACAACTACAACAAAAAAACCAGCCAGGCATTGTGGCAGGCACCTGTAGTCCCAGTTACCCGGGAGACTGAGGCAAGAGAATCACTTAAGCCCAAGAGTTTGAGGTTGCTGTGAGTTGTGACACCATGGCATTCTACCAAGGGCAGCATAGTGAGACTCTGTCTCAAAAAACAAACAAAATAGGCTCTTAAGCTCTTCAATTTTTCTTTAGTTGAAAACTTTTAGAATGTCCCAGCAACAGCTATATCTAAAAACAGGCATTTGCTCTCCAAAATTAAAAGTGGAGATGACTGAATGAATATATCTCTTGCCTATATAAGTTATACATTCCTAGGCTTTATCTGCATTTTATAATATTGCCCTTAAAAAATAATAAACTTAGGGTAGCACCTATGGCTCAGTGGGTAGGGCACCGGCCCCACATACCGAGGGTGGTAGGTTTGAACCCGACCCCGGCCAGCCGAAATAGCAGTGACAACTGCAACAAGAAATAGCCGGGCATTGTGGCAGGTGCCTGTAGTCCCAGCTACTCAGGAGGCTAAAGCAAGAGAATCGCCTAAGCCCAAGAGTTGGAGGTTGCTGTGAGTTGTGACACCATGGCACTCTACCAAGGGTGACAAAGTGAGACTCTGTCTCAAAAAGAATAAACTTTTAATTTTATAGTAAGTCATGATGCTATTGTCATTTGTAACACACACATATATATCTCTGTCTATATACATATATGCATATACACTTATAATAAAATGTCACTATACCTGCCCTAGTTCAGGGCCACATCTTTTTGCCACCCAAATTTCCCCTGTATTGAACTAAAATATGATCCTCCCAAAACTAAAACTGAAGTTGTCACTTCCTTGCTTGAAAGCCTTCAGTAGAATTTGTACATAGCTTTTCAAATCAAATGTTGAATATCTAGCTAATGACCAAAAAAGACCACCAGCCCACACAATCACAAATACCCCTCCCCTCACAGTAAGCCTTCGTCTGAAGTCTTCCTAAGGCGGCACATACCAGTGCTGATGATAAGTATGACAACGGACAGGGGCCTCATAGGAGAAAGAATAGATAATGCCAGGCTCATAAAAATACTTTATCTTAAAAATTAGGTAAGTTTAATACCCGTATATAAACTGATACTTATTCCCATCACAATTTTTAAGTATAGTCCAAGACTAAAGAGGATTCTATTCTTCTTTTTAGACTAATTTAAAATCACAAAAGATTCCTTTTGTATAAGAGAACCTACTGATTCAATGAAGGTATTATCAATACTGAATCATATGTCCACTTCTTGAAGAAGGGCAAAAATAAAGCGGCAGTCTAAATTCTCTAAATTTTTCAGCTATTGCTAACAGATGGTGCTGCCAAGATGAGGCAACACAGGCTTGTCTAACACTGGTCCAAGGAATTTGCATATCTTATTTCTGAGGAAGAGAAAGCTGTAGGAGTCTGCATGGTAAATCACCTAGTGAGACCTTGGTTCCACACTGAGAAAATTCTCTGAAAGCCACAAGGCCCACGCTGTCACTGCGTGAGTGCATCCAATACTGGATAAGACCATGCAGGAAAATCCGTGGAAGCAAGCTCTTCTCTTGTCAGTTCAGAAGTGGGAAGAACTTACTTGATTGAAGTAGATTGTCTTGTCTTAATTCTATAAAAAGCCAAATTATTTCAGGGTTTTAAATGTCATGTGGAAAGGTGCAGACCACAGAGAGGCTGAAACTCTACCTGTGATCCTCGTACACACAGTGCAGTTAATGACTCCCAAAGGTACAGAGCAGACATTCTTCAGTTACCGAGGCCTCTACAAAGCAACTTTCAAATGACCCAGGAGCCCCATGTATTTCACAGCCACAGAGGGGAGAACCAAATTTGGGTTTCCAACCAAAATTGTAAATGTTTCTTGGTAAAAGCCACTGTGGCGCCTCGTCAGTAGATCCTAAGTTACTCTGGATTCCTCTGCAGTTGCCGTAGTGGCCATGAGCCTGTCACGTCTTACTTGCCTGACAGTCCAGGTCTGAGGAAGAGAGAGCCAACAATCGCTTACTCAACAGGGCGTTGTGTCGTTTCAGATACGCTATTATGTCTCCTTGCTTTTCAACAATTTCTTCCAGGCTTGAAATAGTGCTGCAAATAACCAAAAATATAAAGGGGTTACACGTATTCACCAGTATCCCTTACTCTCCTTGCAAACAAGCGTCTTCCAGTTTTCAGGAACGCATGCTGTAATGGTTACCATTTCCTGCATGTCACACCAGGGCAATACTGCCAAACGACATGTTTTCATGAATCATGTAAAGTAACTTTCACTCTTGAAATAAATTAATTTTGTACAATTCTTCTTTTGGGGGGGCGAGGGGTAGAGACAGAGTCTCACTTTATTGCCCTTGGTAGAGTGCCATGGCATTTTAGCTCACAGCAGTCTCAAACTTTTGGGCTCAAGCGATCCTCTTGGCCTCACCCTCCCGAATAGTTGGAACTACAGGTGTCCACCACAACTCCCAGCTGTTTTTAGAGAAGAGGTCTCACTCTGGTTCAGCCTGGTCTCAAACCTATTAGCTCAGGCGATCCACCCACCTTGGCCTCCCAGAGCACTGGGATTATAGGCGTGAGACACCAGGCCCAGCCCCTTACTTTTTCAATTTATATAGTTTTTTTTAATAACCATTTTGACCCCAGTCTCTCAAACAGATATGGATGATATTGTAAGCCATGGAAGTTGCTTAGGAAGAGGCCACGACAGAAACAAGGTGAGGGAAGGGGGAGGGCAGACCCAGCTGGCTACTTGGGAGGCTGAGGCAAGAGGATCCCTTGAGTCCAGGAGTTCAAGACCAACCTAGCCAAGACAGATAGACCTACCCTGTGTCTCAAAAAAACAGAGAAACAGAGAAGCCAGCAGGTTTGTAGAAACCTACAAACAAAGCACTTCAGAGGGAACATCCGGTGACATAACATCAAAAGCTCTGAGAGGCTGACTGGTTGTCTAAATGGTTAACCTCACTTTTGCATGAAGCATATGAACCTTTTAGTAAATTTACATATGATCGTTTAATTTTTGTTTTCACACATACTCTCACTTTGTCACCTTCTGTAGAGTGCTGTAGCATCACAGCAACCTCAAACTCTTGGGCCTGAGTGATTCTCTTGCCTCAGCCTCTCAAGTAGCTGGGACTACAGGCACCCGCCACAATGCCTGGTTCCTGTCTGATGATTTAAGACTTAGTTTCACCACAGCTGAAAGGAAAGAAACAAATCTAACATAATTATAAATGCACAAATAATCATAAATTCCAAACATTAAAATGGTTTCTAGCCTTCCAGGGGGAAAAAATTATTTTACTCCCCACCTGACCCTTACCTGAATCCAGTCTCGGAGGTAATATTGCTAGGGTAAGCATAGATTTTTTCTTCTTCAAGTACATCAGGTTGTGGTTTGGCTGTATTAAATTTTCGGACTTTCACTAAAATAATAAAGTCATTATTAGTAAGATCTAATTCTGAAAAAAGTCTATTTATTCAATTAAATTATTAGCTGTTCTTATTAACATACTCAAGTTATTTCGACAACTACTACAACCTGTAGAAAGCCCCACAAAGATAGGAATTAACATTACTTTGGTAGTAATAAGTGTTTACATGGATGCCCAAATTCAGTTCTTGCAGCCACCTCAGAGGGCAGGTGCTCTGGTTACTCCACAAATGAGGAGGACATCAGGGCGGTGCCTGCGGCTCAGTAGGTAGGGCGCCAGCCCCATATACTGAGGCTGGCAGGTTCAAACCTGGCCCCGGCCAAAACAACAAAAACAACAACAACAAAAAAAACCTTGGTCGGTGCCTGTGGCTCAGTGGGTAGGGGGCCTGCCCCATATACCGAGGGTGGCAGGTTCAAACCCAGCCCTGGCCAAACTGCAAACAAAGAATAGCCTGGTGTTGTGGCAGAGACACACTGAAAAAAAAAAAAAAAAAGCAGGATGCAGGACATCAGAGCCCCACTGTTGACACCACACTGGTCCAGGGGAAAATACAGAAAATATGTCTTCATTCCAAGACAGTGTGAGAAGCGCCTTGGGTAGAAGTTCGCACAAAGAGCTGAGCTGGCCTTACCAGGCAGTCCCCAACCCTGTAAGGGGTTCCCAGAGGAGGAAGAGGATAAAGCTTCATCACACAGATGAGGAGAATGGAGAAGGGCATTTCAGCTGTGGGAAGCGCCTGGGCAAACACTATGGTCTGCAGAAGGTGTGTGTGTACACGGGTGGGGGTTATCCACAGCAGGTGAGGCTGGACAGGTGGGCAGGGAACACATTTCGAGTGGCTGGTGTGTCATGCAGGACATTTCCCTTTTATCCTGAGAGCAGTGGCAGCCAGTGAAAGGATCTCACCATCATTCCTGAAGAGCAGGCTGGGGAGAGGCCATTCTGACACTGATAACAGGGATTAATACGAACAAACTCACCATGGCCAGAGAAAGGAACAAGTCGGAAGACGTCGGAGGGAGACCTACCGTGTGCCTACTGCACCTACCCAAATACGAGAAGAGGGGTGCCTCACCAAGGTGATGGCAGTCACCATAGAAAAAGATTTGAGTGACAGACAAACTGAATAGGACCGATAAGTGACTGACCATCAACCTTATCCAATCCTTGGGGAACGAGGTACAAGGAAGGACCCAGGGTGTCACCAGGCCGCTTAGGTTCTGACTGAACAGTGCTAATGGCTACGCTGTTAACTAAGTGGGGTCATAAGGGTGGGTCCCTAATACAAGAGGATAGGTACCCTGTGAGAAGAGGCAGAGACACAGGGAAAGCCAGGCACAGAGAAAAGGCCATGTGTGAACAGTGAGGACATGGCCTTCTGCAAGCCAGGAAGAGAGGCCTTGGGCAAGACCAGACCTGCTGATTCCCTGACCGTGGACTTTCAGCCTCTAGAAAAGTGAGAAAATTAATTTCTGGTGTTTAAGCCACCTAGTCTGTAATCATTTTTTATGGCAGCCCCTGCAGACTAATACAAGTGGGAATAAGTCAGTGCAAAGAGGTAAAGACAGAGACAATGAAAGCTGCTGAGCCCAACTTCTCAGGTCTGACAACGCAGACGCAATACTCTGCATCTCTGGGTGACGGTCCTGGGGCTCTGCCCTTCCGAATGACTACTGGGATCTGGCTGCAACGAACACTCCCTACCACAAGTGGGGAGAAGTGGCACGGAGTGAGCCACACCTGCTCAATATAGGTAACGACTGTAACCCAGACGGCCACCTACGTACTCCAAATGATCAGAAGATTTAGCGTGTCAGCTGGGGAAGGGGAGGCAGGTTAGGCCCAGGCACCAAATGTTTAAAAATCTCCACGAGGGGCGGCGCCTGTGGCTCAGTCGGTAAGGCGCCGGCCCCATATACCGAGGGTGGTGGGTTCAAACCCGGCCCCGGCAAAACTGCAACCAAAAAATAGCCGGGCGTTGTGGCGGGCGCCTGTAGTCCCAGCTACTCGGGAGGCTGAGGCAAGAGAATCGCTTAAGCCCAGGAGTTGGAGGTTGCTGTGAGCTGTGTGAGGCCACGGCACTCTACCGAGGGCCATAAAGTGAGACTCTGTCTCTACAAAAAAAAAAAAAAAAAAAAAAAAATCATTACAGTTGTTTGGGCGGCGCCTGTGGCTCAACGGGTAGGGCGCCTGTCCCATATGCCGGAGGTGGCGGGTTCAAGCCCAGCCCCGGCCAAAAATTAAAAAAATAAAAAATAAAAAAAATAAATAAATAAAAATCTCCACGATATTTTTAAAATCTTTCCCTTTTTATAACAACTTTATTGAGATAAAGTAGCATGTATCATACAATTCACCCATCTAAAGTGTACATCCACAGGCCTTTCTATGACTGAAAATAAAATAAATTTAAAAATATAATGTTCAGGGGCCAGGTGCAGTGGCTCACACCTATAATCCTAGCACTCCGGGAGGCTGAGGCCAGTGGACTGCTTGAGCTCATGAGTTCCAGACCAGCCTGAGCAAAAGCAAGACCTTATCTCTACTAAAAATTAAAAAACTGAGGCAAGGGCTCGGCGCCTGTGGCTCAAGCTGCTAAGACGTCAGCCACATACACCTGAGCTGGCGGGTTTGAATCCAGCCTGGGCCGCCAAACAACAATGACAGCTGCAACCGAAAAATAGCCAGTGTTGTGGTGGCACCTGTGGTCCCAGCTACTTGGGAGGCGGAGGCAGGAGAATCACTTGAGCCCAGGAGTTGGAGGTTGCTGTGAGCTGTGATATCATAGCACTCTACGGAGGGTGACAAAGTGAGACTCTGTCTCAAAAAAAAAAAAGTTACAGTTCTGCATGTTGTATGTGTGTGGGTTTTTTTGTTTGTTTTTTTAGAGAAAGAGTCTCATTTTATCACCCTTGGTAGAGTGCCAAGGCAACACACCCCTCAAAGCATCAGCTAATTCTGGAAAACAAGTAAAAAACAAGTTTCTTCCTCTTCCGTTTGTTCTTTCTTGTTTTTTTTTTTGTTTGTTTTTTTCAGTTTTTGGCCGGGGCTGGGTTTGAACCCGCCACCTCTGGCATACGGGGCTGGTGCCCTACTCCTTTGAGCCACAGGCGCCACTCTTCCGTTCTTTCATATGGTTCTCCTGGACTTCCTTCCATGTACTTATTCTGGAAACTAGAAATGGTTGTTGACTGAAAATAAAATAAACAACAAAAAACACCCTTTCCACCTTCTCCTTTACCACCGAAACTGCTGCTTGCCAGGCGTCAAGCTACTGATACTGTGCACTAATTGCTAAACAGGGAAATAAATATGTGTCTACCAAAAATCAATGAGAAACACACATGCAGCAGGGCGGCGCCTGCGGCTCAGTGGGTAGGGTGCCGGCCCCATATACAGAGTTTGAACCCCACCCTGGCCAAACTGCAACAAAACATAGCCGGGTGTTCTGGCGGCGCCTGTAGTCCCAGCTACTTGGAAGGCTGAGGCCAGAGAATCAATCGTGTAAGCCCAGGAGTTGGAGATTGCTGTGATCTGTGATGCCATAGCACTCTACCCAAGGTGACATAGTGAGACTCTGTCTCAGAAAAAATAAATAAACAAAAGAAACACATAAGCAGAAAACAGCTGCATTTCCACCAGGGTCTCAGATGGTCAGGACAGGACAGCCCCTTGGACACGGGGTGGAGGTGGGGGACACAGCAGGCGAAGGCCAGGCAGCCTCCCGGACACCCTGGCCAATGCAAAGTGGTATCCAATCTCAAAGTAAAAAGAGAAATCGCATTTAGAGTCCAGTGAGTTTGGCTTTTTTGTTTGTTTTTGAGAAAGAGTCTTTCTCTGTCATGCTCAGTGAAGTGCTGTGGCATCACAGCTCATAGCAACCTCCAACTCTTGGGCTCAAGCGATCCTCTTGTCTCGGTTTTCTATTTTTAGTAGAAATGAAGTCTCTCTTTTGCTCAGGCTGGTCTTGAAACCGTGAGCTCAAGCAATCCACCCATCTCAGCCTCCCAGAGTGCTGGGATTATAGGTGTGAGCCGCCGCGCCTGGCCTAAATGTTTTTAAAAATTGGTGCAAAGGTCTTAGGTCTGTCACGGATTCACTCCTGTTCTACTCTTTCCCTTCTCACTACCAAACTTGACTATTCCTTAAAAAATGAGGAGAAAGAAAAACAATTGCTCTCCTTAATTCAGCTAGCTACCAGAGGCCAGGAAGGGTGGCAGGGAGCGGGGGAGACAGTGGGGATGGTTCATGAGTACAAAACTACAGTTAGAATGAACAATATTCAATAGCACAACAAAGAGACAACAACCAACAGAAAGTTAAAGTGCAAATTAAAATTAACTAGAAGAATCCCAGCCCTCAGGGAGGCTGAGGCGGGTGGATTGCTTGAGCTCAGGAGTTCCAGACACGCCAGAGTAAAACCGAGACCGCCTCTCTACCAAAAAATACAAAAAACTGAGGCAAGAGGATTGCTGAAGCCCAAGAGTTGAAGGCTGCTGTTGTGAGCTATGACACCACAACACTCTATGGAGGGTGACAAAGTGAGACTCTGTCTACAAAAATAAATAAATAGATAAAAGAGTGGAACTGGAATGTTCCCAACACCATGAAATGATAAATGTCTAAGGTAATAGCTAATTATCCTGCCTTAATTAATCCACACTATGCCTATACCAAAGCATCACACATACACCCTATAAAGATATGCAATTATTACGTACTCTTAATAATTAAAAACAGAAAATTTGCAAAAGGAATTTATGACTAAGGCCTCAAAGGCAAACACAGCAATAATAAAAATAAATAATTGGATTTTAATTAAATTACAAAGCTTCTGTACAACAAAGGAAATAACAGTAAACAGACAACCTACAGAATGGGGGAAAATACCCTCAAACTGAACATCTGATAAAGGGCTGATATCCAGAATCAACGAAGAACTCAAAACAAATCGGCAACAAATCTACCATTAAAAAAGTGGGCAGAAAACATGAAAAGATGTTTTTCAAAAGACAGACAATTGCCCAACAAAAATATGAAAAAATGCTCAGCATCACTAGTGATCAGGGAAACGCAAATTAAAGCCACAATGAGGGCTCAGTGCCCATAGCACAGTGGTTACAGCGCCAGCCACATGCACCGAGGCTGGAGGGTTCCAACCCAGCCCAGGCCAGCTAAACAACAATGACAAATGCACAAAAACAGAACAAAATAGCTGGGCGTTGTGGCAGGCGCCTGTAGTCCCAGCTACTAGGGAGGCTGAGGCAAGAGAATCTCTTAAACTCAAGAGTTGGAGGTTGAAGCTGTGACGCCACATAATTCTGCCCAGGGAGACATAGTAAGACTGTCTCAAAAAATAAAATAAAACCACAACGAGGTTCACATCTTATCCCTGTCAGAATGGCCATTACTAAAAAGTCAAACAACAGAAGCTGGCCTGGATGCAAAGAGAAAGGTCGACACAGTGTTGATGGGACTGCAAACTAGTTCAGCCTCTACGGAAAACAGTCTGGAGATCCCTCAAAGAAATAAACGGAGACCTGTAGACCTACCTACCATTCGATCCAGCAATCCCACTACTGGGTATTTACCCAGAGGAAAAGAAGTCATTTTATCAAAAAGACACAAATGTTTATTTGCGCCCAAATGTTTATTCACAATTGCAAAGATGTGGAATCAACCTAAGTGCCCATCTTTATCCACTCATGAATTATAAATTATGAGTAGATAGATAAAATGTAGTGCATGTATACCACAAAGTACTACTAGTCATCTATAAAAAGGAATGAAATGGAGCGGCGTCCGTAGCTCAGGGGGTAGGGCCCAGGCCACATACACCGAGGCCGGCGGGTTCGAACCCGGCCTGGGCCACATAAACAATGATGACTATAACAAAAAATAGCCAGGCGTTGTGGCGGGCACCTGTACTCCCAGCCACTCGGGAGGCTAAGGCAAGAGAATCGCTTGAGCCCAAGAATTTGAGATTGCTGTGAGCTGTGATGCCACAGCACTCTACTGAGGGCGATAGCTTGAGACTCTGTCTTAAAAAAAAATGGAATGGGCTCAGCTCTGTGGCTCAAGCGTGTAAGGCGCCAGCCATATACACCTGAGCTGATGGGTTCAAATCCAGCCTGGGCCCGCCAAACAAAATGACAGCTGCAACCAAAAAAATAGCTGGGCAGGCTTTGTGGCAGGCGCCTGTAGTCTCAGCTATTTGGGAGACGGAGGCAGGAGAATCGCTTGAGCCCATGAATTGGAGGTTGCTGTGAGCTGTGATGCCATGGCACTGTCACCCAGGGTGACAGCTTGAGGCTCTGTCTCAAAAAAAAAATGGAATGAAATGATGTTTTTTGCAGCAACTTGGATGGTACTGGAGACCATTTCCTAAGTGAAGTGTCTCAGGAATGGAAAAACTAAATGTCACATACTCTCATGAATAACTGGGAACTTAATGAGGGACATACATGGGCACAGAAGGTGTTAACGACCTTGGAACCTGAGGGAGAGGTTGGGGGAATGGGGTGAAGACTCACCTGCCCCATCCACCACACACACTTCCAGTGGTGGGCACACTGCAACCCAGACCAAGCATTACACAAGGCACCCATGTAACAGAAACATGGGTAGCCCCTTAATATTTGAAATTTCTGTTCTACAGTACACTGGGTGGTATGTATCTTTTTATTTTTAGAGTGATTTAGAGCGCCTACAAATGCAATCCTCTACCTAATTTGGCTAATTGTTAACTATAAATACAAACATACAAGTTGATTAAGCTGGTGCCATCATTCACGTTTACAAATTCATCATTCCATTCATACTATAAATACCCTTCTCTTGGGGTTAAAGAGAGCCACAAAAAAAACAGTAAAACAAAACAAGAGGTAAGGCCCCCACCTGACTTCCTCCTTGATAACCAGAGAAATTATTTCTTTCAACATGGACATATTTATTGTCACAAAATAATCAGCTTAATGCCACCAAGTTAGATGCTGTTATGGATAGATTTTACTGCCTGATAACACAGCAGCAGGAATGAAATCTAGATTTCTCCAGGGTTGGAATTTTTTCTCTTCCATTCTACTTTTCATATCTGAAGTATGAAATATCTGAATTTTTTCCCTTCCATTCTACTTTAACATATCTTAAGCCTACTTAATTTTACCACTGCAGATTTTCAGAAAGCAAGACAGATAGAACCCTCAGACAGTTTTAAACGTGGAAAAACAGTGTATTCTTAAATGGTTTACCCCAAAGCAAGTTTGAGTTAAATGCTGTTTTGCATCTATAATTTCTTTCTTTTTTGTTTTTGTTTTTTTGTGGTTTTTGGCCGGGGCTGGGTTTGAACCCGCCACCTCCGGCATATGGGACCAGCGCCCTACTCCTTGAGCCACAGGTGCCGCCCTCTTTCTTTTTGTTTTTTTTAAGAGACAGTCTCACTCTGTCACCCTCTGTAGAGTGCCATAGCGTCACAGCTCATAGCAACCTCCAGCTCTTGGGCTTAGGCAATTCTCTTGCCTCAGCCTCCCGAGTATCTGGGACTACAGGCACCTGCCACAACGCCTGGCTTTTTTTGTTTGTTTGCAGTTTGGCTGGGGCCAGGTTTGAACCTGCCACCCTCAGTATATGGGGCCAGCACCCTACCCACTGAGCCACAGACGCCACCCTTTTTTTTTTTTTTTTTTTTTTTTAACAGGCCTGGGCTGTTAAACCCACCTGGGTTTGAACCCACCAGCCCTTGTGCATGTGGCTGGTGCCCTACCTACAGAGCTACAGGCACAGCCTGCATCTATAATTTTGTTATTTACTTATTTTGTATTTCTTTATTTTAAATTTTTTTTAATTATTATTTTTTTTTGAGACAGAGTCTCAGTATGTCACCCTCTGTAGAATGCCATAGCGTCACAGCTCACAGCAACCTCCAACTCTTGGGCTTAAGCAATTCTCTTGCCTCAGCCTACCAAGTAACTGGGACTATAGGTGCCTGCCACCATGCCCGGCTATTTTTTGTTGCAGTTGTCATTGTTGTTTAGCTGGCCCAGGCCAGGTTACAACCCACCAGGCTTGTTGTATGTGGCTGGTGCCATAGCCACTGTGCTATGGGCACTGAGCCTATTTTAAATTTTATTTTATCTATTTATTTTTTTTTTTCTAGAAAACAGTCTCACTCTGTCGCCCTCAGTAGAGTGTCGTGGTGTCACAGCTCACAGCAACCTCCAGCTTTTAGGCTTAGGCAATTCTCTTGCCTCAGCCTCCCGAGTAGCTGTGACTACAGGCGCCCACCACAACACCTGGCTATTTTTTGTTGCAATTTGGCCGGGGCTGGGTTCGAACCCGCCACCCTTAGTATATGGGGCCCAGCGCCCTACTCACTCAGCCATGGGTGCCTCCCCTATTTTAAATTTAAATGACAGGCTTGGTGCCTATAGCTCTGCCAATAGGGCACTGGCCACATACACCAGGGCTGGCCAGTTTGAACCTATCCTGGGCCTGCCAAAACAACAATGACAACTACAACAAAAAAACAGCCAAGCGTGTGGCAGGTGCCTGTTGTCCCAGCTACGTGGGAGGCTGAGGCAAGAGAATCGCTTCAGCCCAAGAGTTTGAGGTTGCTGTGAGCTGTGACGTCACAGCACTCTACTGAGGAAGACTTAGTGAGACTCTGTCTCAAAAAAAATTTTTTTTTAATGGCAAACTTAGGGCCAGGTGCAATGCCTCATGCCTATGATGGGAGGCCAACGAGGGTGGATTGCCTGAGATCATGAGTTCAAGACCACCCTGAGCTAGGGTGAGACCCATCTCTACTAAAAATAGAAACACTAGCTGGATATTGTGGCAGGTGCCTGTAGTTCCAGCCGTTAAGGAGGCTGAGGCAGGATTGCTCAAGTCCAGGAGTCTAGGTTGCTGTGAGCTATGACAATGCCAGGGCACTCTACCCAGGGCGACGGAGTGAGACTCTGTCTCCTAAAAATAAAATAGACGTGGAGCAACATCACGTCACTCAGATAACCGGCTATGCTTCACCCTGGGACAGAACAGCCTGCTTGTGATTCTCACCTGTGTAAATGAGCAGACACACGAGGGAACAGATCAGTTCCAGGGCCAGGACAGCAAAAATGAGGTCCAGGTACAGTCTGCTGGGCTCGGGAAAGGAGTGCTGCACACACAGGATGAGCAGAAGCGCCGTGTTGCCTAAGGGAGGGAAACAGAAACATGGGGTGTGAGGACAAATACATACACGGTCTCTGTGTGATATACAGTGTGGCTGTAAAGTTCCTATGCAAAAATTGAACTTGGCGGCCACTCTGCGTATTTGCCCTTTGGCGTTTCACAGAGCTCCAGAAGCCTCTGCAACTTACAGAGCGATAAGAGCAACAGCAGGGTGTTTTGTCATGCAGGGACTGAAAGGGTGTGAGATCTTTCTTCCCCATCTTCAAGGTCACTACTGACACTCCCATAACGAAGTACAGGTTAACAAGAGGAAAGCATAACATCCTTCATTCAGTCCAAGTTTTACCTGACATGGGAGCCTTCAGAAATGAATAACCAAAGACCTAGGGAAAACTGTCTATTTTTATTCTTAGGTTCAGTGCAGAATGGACATCTGTGTGGAATGTGCCTGGACAAAGTACAGGGGGTTGGGGGCAGCAAGGCCTGTCTGTTTAGATTCTTCTTAGTCCTCTGTGTAGCATCCCCCCTCAACCCATCCCCAATGGGGCAGGGAGGGTGAAAGTGGCCTTTCTAGGTTTTATGGCTTGCTTTGGGAGAAAGTTCTAGTTTCTTTCCCTCTTCCGCCATCCCTTCCTCCCTTCCATTCATGTGCTTTTAAGAAGGGGTTTCAAAAAGTGTTATAATTACAGGTGTGAGCTACTGCACTTGGCCACAGAGGAGTTCTAGTTTCTGTGACCCACTTTTGGGAAGAGGAATTCTGGTGTCCATGACTCACTGGAGGAAAAAGATAAGAGGCAGGAAGTCAGGAGGTAAAGGTCAAGGGGAACTGGCCTCTGAGGCCCTTCCCATCTTTTTGAGGTAAAGGTATAGAACCTGCCATCGCGCCACAGTTGGGGTATCGTGTTTTGAATTCCAACAGTTACAATATTTGATTTTTAGGAGGTGTGGTGGCTCATGCCTGTGATCTCAACACTTTAGGAGTCTAAGGCAGGAAGATCATTAGAGGCCAGGAGTTTTAGACCAGCCTGGGCAACATAGCAAGATACCTTCTCTATAAAAAAAAACAAACAAAGAAATTAGCTAGGCATGGTGGTGTGTCTATAGTCTCCACTACTCAGGAGGCTGAGGCAAAAGAGCTGCTTGAGGCTCAGACTTTGAAGTTATAGTGAATTATTATTATTATTCTTTTTTTTGTAGAGACAGAGTCTCACTTTATGGCCCTCAGTAGAGTGCCATGGCATCACACAGCTCACAGCAACCTCCAACTCCTGGGCTTAAGCGATTCTCTTGCTTCAGCCTCCTGAGTAGCTGGGACTACAGGCACCGGCCACAACGCTCGGCTATTTTTTGGTTGCAGTTCAGCCAGGGCCGGGTTTGAACCCGTCACCCTTGGTATATGGGGCCAGTGCCTTACCAACTGAGCCACAGGCGCCACCCAGTTATAGTGAATTATGATCACACCACTGCACTCCAACCTGGACAACAGAGCAAGACTCGTCTCTTAAAAAAAAAAATGTTTTTGGTTTTTGTACAGAGCTCCTAAAACCCCTGGAATTTCTCACATACCATGGTTCATGCTAATGAGATGACTTAGGGCTGGACCCCAACAGCCTCAGGATGGGGCTGGTCACCCAAAACACCACTGATTAGGGGATTGGCAACTTCAGCCCCACCCACCAATCTCAAGCAAGAGAGGTAGGCTAGAATTTAAAGTTCCATAAAAGGCCGGGTGTGGTAGCTCACGCTTGTAACCCCAGTATTTGGGAGGCTGAGGCAGGTGGATTACCCAAGCTCATAGGTTCAAAACCAGTCACAGTGAGACCCCGTCTCTAAAAATAGTTGGGCATTGTAGTGGGCACCTGTAGTCCCAGCTACTTGGGAGGCTGAAGCAAGAGGGTAATTTGAACCCAAGAGTTTGAGGTTGCTGTGAGCTAAGACGCCACAGTGCTCTACCAAGGGTGAGCAAGTGAGGCTCTGTCTCAAACAAACCAAAAAAAAGAATTAAATAAATAAAGTTCCATAAAAACTCTGAATAAGATCTAACAAGCTTTCAGGTTGCCAGGGGGGTGGTATACCCCAACTCCTGTGAACAGAAGCTGCTACACCAGGGCCTCTTCCAGACCTCGTCCCACATTCCTGTCTGTCTGTGTCCTTCATAATACTCTTTTGTAATAAACGTAAACATGAGGAAAGTGTTTCCCTGAGTTCTGTGAGCCATTCTAGCAAATTATGAACTGCTGGTTTACATTAGTCGAGGCCTGGTCTTTCCACCAGCATCTGAATCGGGCAGTCTTGTAGGACTGCACCCTTTTACTTGTGAGATCCAACACTTACGTGCAGGTAGAAGCATCAGAATCGAATTAAGTTGTAGAACACCCACTTTTTGTGCACTGGAGAAGTTGCAGAGTGTTGACTTGGCGCCTTGTGGCTCAGCAGCTGGGGTGTCAGCCACATATACGGGAGCTGGCAGGTTCAAATCTGGCCCGTGCCTGCCAAACAACAATGACAACTACAACCAAAAAATAAAAATAGCCGAGCATTGTGGCAGACACCTATAGTTCCAGCTACTTAAGAGGCTGAGGCAGGAGAATCACGTAAGCCCACGAGGTTGCAGTGAGCTGTGATGCCATGGCACTCTACCCAGGGCAGCAAAGTTAAACTCTGTCTCATTAAAAAAAAAAAAAAAAAAGTTACAGAGTGTTGTGTGTGAGAGTGCCAAACCCAGGTTGGCCACAGCCTTGCACTGCCACCTCCAGGGTACAGGTGCACCCAGAACTGTTTCTGCTGAGCAGCAAAGGGAGTGAAAGGGTAAAAACGAGGGGCAAACTTGGAGGAAATGGAAAAATTTCTCACACACCTAAGAGTTAACAATGTCTCATAATATTAACATGTATATAAGAATCTGAACTTTCCCTCCCCCAACACCCCCAACCCCCTGCCAAACTGCAACAAAAAATAGCTGAGCATCGTGGTGGGCGCCTGTAGTCCCAGTTACTCAGGAGGCTGAGGCAAGAGAATCGCCTAAGCCCAGGAGTTGAAGGTTGCTGTGAGCTGTGACACCACGGCACTCTACCGTGGACGATAAAAGTGAGATTCTGTCTAAATAAAAAAACCAGAATGTGGCAATGGGCCGGACGCTTTGAGAGGCCAAGGTGGAAGTATTGCTTGACACCACGAGTTTGAGACTAGCCTTGGTAACATAACAAGATTCCATCTTTACAGAAAATTTAAACATTTGCCAAGTGTGGGGGCAGGCGCCTGCAGTCCTAGTTACTGGGGAGTCTGAGTCAGGAAGATCACTTGAGAGCTCAGGAAGTCAAGGGCCCAGTAAGCTGGGATCCCACCACTGTACTCCTGCCTGGGCGACAAAGCAACACCTTGTTTCTGTAAAAAAATAAGACTAAGAATAACCTATCTGTCAAAGTCTGATCTCAGGAGGGGATGGAATGCTACTTTATTCACCTTCTATTTCTTTTTTTTTTTTTTTTTTTTTTTGCAGTTTTTGGCCAGGGCTGGGTTTGAACCTGCCACCTCTGGCATATGGGGCCGGCACCCTACTCCTTTGAGCCACAGGTGCCACCCTCACATTCTATTTCTTTTTCCTTTTTTTCTTTTTCTTTTTGGTAGAGACAGAGTTCACTTTATCACCCACAGTAGAGTGCCGTGGCGTCACACAACTCACAGCAACCTCCAATTCCTGGACTTAGGCGATTCTTCTGCCTCAGCTTCCCAAGGAGCTGGGACTACAGGCACCCCCCCACAACGCCCAGCTATTTTTTTGTTGCAGTTTGGCCAGGGCCGGGTTTGAACCCGCCACCCTCGGTATATGGGGCCAGTGCCCTGCCCACTGAGCCATAGGCGCCGCCCATTTTTTCTTTTCTTTTTTTTTTTTTTTTGAGACAGAGCCTCAAACTGTTGCCCTGGGTAGAGTGCCATGGCATTACAGCTCACAGCAACATCCAACTCCTGGGCTCAAGCGATTCTCTTGCCTCAGCCTCCCAAATAGCTGGGACTACAGGCATCCGCCACAACACCTGGCTATATTTTGGTTGTAGTTGTCATTGTTGTTTGGCAGGCCTGGGCTGGGTTCCAATCCGCCAGCTCTGGTGTACGTGGCTGGCACCTTAGCTGCTTGAGCTACAGTCACCAAGCCTTCTATTTCTTTTTCTTCCCCCTTATCCTGTCAATAAGCTGATTACCTTTTTTTTTTCTTCCCCATTTCTTAATAAAAAGGAATGATTGTGAGCCCAACAGCCTTGTTGAAATGACCTATCCAAATTAACTACAGAAAGCAACGTCCCAATAAGCCCTGAGCCCTCCCCATACATTCACCAATGACGGGTCACAGCACATTAGCATGTTGACACGTTCTTTGTAAATTAGTTTTATAAATACAGCAAATGCAGTTTTAAAACATTTGGGGAAGGAAAAAACTTCTGCAAAGAAACGAAACAGATTTTAGAGGATTTTCAATCTACTGAGCAGCCCTGTGTGCCAGTGCTCAGTGGGGGGGGGGGGCGGGCAGGCACAGGAGGTCTGTGGACACACATGAAGTTTGTGGTAAAGGGTCTGTCCTGTGGACGTTACATAAGGCCCTCCTGAGGATGCACTGCCCAGCACACTGTCTTGGGTCAGACAAAGGTCATCTCACCTCTGGGCTCTGGTGGCAGCTTGCTCAGCAGTTTTGCTGACAATGGCACACAAAACCCATCCCCAAAAAAGTGCTGCATACCTTGCTGCTGAGTATCACTAGAGCCACCTGTGAAGTGCTCCCCTTGGGAAGCCGCGTGGCTGTGAAATGCTCCCCTTGGGAAGCCATGCACTGTGGCCTGCGCCTAGTGTACCTTTCAGAGCAATTTTGGAACTCTTTTTCTGGAATGGTCATCAGAGCTGTCATTGTACAAAGGTCTGACAATTAAGCTTGCAAACTTGCCAACGTGCACTTATATTGGCAGTGCTGTATGAACAGCTCCATAAGGTTTTATGATCTTGGTATATCAGTGTCTCACAGCTGTGCTCGTGACATGTGGCACTGTCTTGCTGAGTGGTGTTCATTATTGTTGCCTTGCCTTTTGTGTGCTGGAGGATGACCGCTCTGAAGGTCATTCCAGAAAAGGCATTCTAAAATTGCTGTAAAAGGTGGACTAGGTGCTGGCATCGGTGCACAGCTTCCCAAGGGAAGGACTTAGAAGATGAACATGGTGACATTCTGCAATGAGGTGTGTGGCATTTTTTCTAGGGTGAGTTCAAGAACTTCACTGCCAGCCCTTGCATACTCTCCAGCTAGAATTAGACCAATCTTTCTAAATTTCACAGAGATCAGCAAACCCCTCTGCTTCAGTGGCCGCCTGCTGTGCCACCGTCTGGCGTCCCTCCTGCCGGCCCTGGCCAGCTCTCGGCAGCACTCTGTGGGCAGGCTCCATGCTCCTGCCACTTCTCACCCACTGCCTTGCTCGCTCACTCACTCAGAAACTGCCTGCATGACAATATGTGACCAGTTTTGGCATTTTAAAAGTGGTTTTATTACTTTAGACATAGCCTACATGTTTGCTCTTTACTCCATTTGCCATTTTAAAAAGATTCTAAGAGTTGGGCGGTGCCTGTGGCTCAGTGAGTAGGGCGCCAGCCCCATATGCCGAGGGTGGCGGGTTCAAGCCCAGCCCCGGCCAAACTGCAACCAAAAAATAGCCGGGCATTGTGGCGGGCACCTGTAGTCCCAGCTGCTCGGGAGGCTGAGGCAAGAGAATCGCGTAAGCCCAGGAGTTAAGAGGTTGTTGTGAGCCGTGTGACGCCACGGCACTCTACCTGAGGGCGGTACAGTGAGACTCGGTCTCTACAAAAAAAAAAAAAAAAAAAAGATTCTAAGAGTTGATGGAATCCTCACTGTACATTAAAAATACAAAACTTGGAAGAGACATGTTCCTAGGGGCTGTGTGAGCCTGGAGAGCCGGTAGGGCCCCAGAGCAGGGTCTGCGCCTCTTCTGAACAAAACCGGGTATCTCACCCACAGCCCAGGCTCTTCTGCTATAGAACAGGAAACATACTTGCCACAAAGGGTTGTTGCAGAAAAAAACGAACTAGCAATGCCTAAATAGATATGCAGTAAGTGGTAAGTATTATAACAATAACCCTGATTTTATGGAACCTGTTGCAATTCTAGGCACATGCTGTGTAGCTCCTCCTCCAAGCAACATACTGACCTGCAGTCAGATGCTCTATTCCAGCCAGACACCAGACCCCGCTTTACTACGTCCAGAAGCACCAGGCCCAGGCACCCGCAGGTACCACAGGAGGCGTTACTACAAGTCGACTAAGACAGACACAGGCCTTCCAAGGAATTACAGGTCAGTGAGAGAGAGCTAAGGGCACGTAGAACACAGTCACTATGTCCTCAGGTCCTACAATCTCCACTACAACCTGCTTTTATAAGTTAAGTATTCTTGGCCAGGCACAGTGACTCACGCTTCTAATCCCAGCACTCCGGGAGGCCGAGGCAGGTGGATTGCTTGAGCTCAGGAGTTTAAGACCAGCCTGAGCAACAGTGAGACCTCATCTCTACGAAAAATAGAAAAACTAGCCGGGTATTGTGTCAGGTGCCTATAGTCTCAGTTACTCGGGAGGCTGAGGCAAAAGGATCGCTTGAGCCTAAGAGTTTGAAGTTGCTATGAGCCAAGCTGACACCATGAGACTCTGTCTCAAAAAGAAAAAAAAGAAAGAAAGAAAGAAATTACTGGTTTTGGTGTAAAGCCAACTTTTCATTTCAATGGGAAAAGAAGACCAAATATGTAAAGATATTTCATAGAGTTCAAAATGTGCATTTTCTCCTTGCAGCTCCTAAAAAAACAGTAAGAAGGACAAAGAAATTATAAAGAAAGAAATCAAAATTATTTAGAACTAAGGAAGAAGAACGGATGAATTAAATATATAAATAAAAAACTTTTCCCCCCTCCTCTAAGAAGTAATGAAAAGTATCAGGCTAAAGAAGTTAGTATCATCATTATTACCATATGTGAGAAAAGAATGGCTAAATTCTTCAGATTAGCTGGAAGTTCTATTTCCAAAAAAATTTACCCTTTTTTTTTCAAATATGAGGTCTGACAATAAAGTTTGCAAACACATCCTAGAAAATGCTACATATCTCACTGCTGAACAACACTATGGTCATCTTCAAAGTACTCCCCTCAGCCATCTCGTGACTGTAGTGATACTTAACAATGAGATGTACAACTTTTTCTAGGGTGTGTTCAAGAACTTAATTGTCAGACTTTGTAAGAAAAAATTTCTTAAAGAAAATAGAAACATGGGCGGCACCTGTGGCTCAAGGAGTAGGGCGCCGGTCCCATATGCTGGAGGTGACGGGTTCAAACCCACCCCCAGCCAAAAACCACAAAAAAAAGAAAAGAAAAGAAAATAGAAACAAGGTGGGCTGGGTGTGGTGGCTCACACCTGTAATCCCAGCACTCTGGGTGGCTGAGGCAGATGGACTGCCTGAGCTCATGGGTTCGAGACCAGCCTGAGTCACAGAGAGATCTCATCTCTAGAAATAGCCAGGTGTTGTGGCAGGCGCCTGGAGTACCAGCTACTTGGGAGGCTGAGCACAAGAATCACTTGAACCCAAGAATTTGAGGTTGCTGTGAGCTGTGACAGACACCGCGGCACTCTACCGAGGGTGACAAAGTGAGACTCTATCTCAAAAAAAAAAAAAGAAAAGAAAGAAAGAAAGAAAATAGAAACAAGGTAAATCTCTGCCCCATTACCTTAGATTTTCTGGTCCCTACATGAACAACATAAAAGTGTTATCAACTGTGATGAAAACTAAGAGTCCCCTTGCTCTTAGTTTTCAGATCAAGATAGATTTGGAAAGTTAAAGATCAGCCTATCTCTTTGTGAGCCTCAAAAATACAATTTCCAGACTACCACTTAAGAAGCTGAATATTATTTTGGTCACAAACCATATAAGATGGTTTAAATAAATAAGTTTCTGTTCTACCTTTGTGTTGTACTTACATCTTCCGGCCAAATGAGAGTGCTACATCTTAACGCTGAGCAATTTAAACCAAGCTCATCCTCTAAGGCAGCGGTTCTAACCTGTGTGTTGTAACCCACAGGAACTGTATTAAAGGGCCGCGGCTTTAGGAAGGTTGAGAACCACTGCCTCTCCTTAGACTCTAAGGAGCAACACGTGTTCCCCTTCAATCTCAGTCAAGAGATAAAACACTTCTCTCTGCTATAGCGTGGCTCTTCAGCTTCCACCGAGAACTTCAGTGCATGGATAAACTTGCAGCATGTACTTTAAAAAAAAAAATGCACTTAGGGCGGCGCTTGTGGCTCAGTAGATAGGGCACCAGCCCATATACCGAGGGTGGTGGGTTCAAACCCGGCCCCAGCCAAACTGCAACAAAAAAATAGCCACAGGGCATTGTGGCAGGCACCTGTAGTCCCAGCTGCTCAGGAGGCTGAGGCAGGAGAATCACCTAAGCCCAGGAGTTGGAGGTTGCTGTGAGCTGTGTGACACCACGGCCCTCTACCGAGGGCAACAAAGTGAGACTTTGTCTCTATACAAAAAATAAAAAATAAAATGCACTTAATAGAACATACAAGGAAAAGAAAAATGAAATTTTTTAAATTTTTAAAGTAAAAATAAAAATTTAGAGACAGAGTCTCACTGTGTTGGCCAGGCTAGAGTGCAGTGTTTATTCACAGGCAAGATCATAGGACACTGCAGGCTAGAAGGCCTAGCCTCAAGCATCAGCCAATCTTCTCACCTAAGCAGCTGAGACTAAGGTGCATGCTACCTCAAAAATTAAATTCTGTAGAGCTGTTTTTCTGGAGAAAAAAAAAAAAATTCAAATCTGGACATTAGGTTTTTTTTTTTTTTTTGAGACAGTGTTACTATGTTGCCCCCCAGTAGAGTGCCTTGGAGTCACAGCTCACGGCAACCTCAAACTCTTGGGCTTAAGTGATTCTCTTGCCTCGGCCTCCCAAGTAGCTGTAACTACAGGCACCCACCACAACGCCCAGCTATTGTTTTGTTGTAGTTGTCATTGTTGTTTGGCAGGCACGGGCAGCGTTCAAACCCACCAGCCCCAGTGTATGTGCCTGGCACCCTAGCCACTGAGTATAGACACAGAGCCTGGACATTAATTTTTTAAAGTAGAAATTTTGATGCTAAGTTATAAATAAGTTAATGCCAAATTTACCTTCTTTATATAAGTTCAATTTAATTCCATGAAGCCTTTAAAATGTTGGTAACAAGAAACAATAATAAAGAAAAGCAGGCACTTGTTTATACATTCTTGAACTTCTGGCCTCCATTTGGCCTCCCAAAGTGCTAGGATCACCAGCATGAGCCACTGTACCTGGCCTTGTTCACGTACCCTAAGTCTGTCCTGGACCTTCTGAGATCTTGCCTTCATAAATTAAGGCCTGTATGTTTTCCAAGTTTTTGGTTTTGGATAATTCATTTCATTATGAAACTATCCCTATTTCTTAAGAACTTACTCTCATTATCTCCCACTGCAAGAAAAACAGTGAACTCCGTTTAAAAAATTCCCTCTTCCTATCCTCAGAAATACCAAATAGGATGGATAAAAAGAGGAGAAAACACATTTCACACAGGCACACAAGCATATCATGTTCATAATAAATAGTGTTCAAATGAAAATTAATCTGTATTATTTTGTATGAAAAGCTCACATTTATAAAAATGAGAGAATATATTTGATTATAAAAATATATTTGATTATTATAAAATCAAACTTCAGGCAGCGCCTGTAGCTCAGTGGGTAGGACACCGGCCACATACACTGAGGCTGGTGGATTTGAGCCCAGCTTGGGCCTGCTAAACAACAATGACAACTGCAATAAAAAAAATAGCCAGGCATTGTGGCGGGCGCCTGTAGTCCCAGCTACTTGGGAGGCTGAGGCAGGAGAATCTCTTAAGCCCAAGAGTTGGAAGTTGCTGTGAGCTGTGACGCCACAGAACTCTACTGAGGTTGACATAGTGAGACCATGTCTCAAAAAAAATAAATAAAAGATCAAACTTCACATGTTCTTTCTACCATCATTTCTGCCACTTAAGCAAACCACTAAGAAACCAAGAGAAAATTGGACTTACCAGCAGAATGTATCAACAGTACAAGTCTCTTAAGATGCCGCGTCGACTGGTAGATCAAGTTATAGCCTCGTTTTCTCACTTTGCTGTGGTGATACTGGATGTAGCATTCAAGAAGTAAATGGAGAACCCACAAACTGACCTTTCCCAGGATGACGACTGTCTGAACTTTCAGCGGGTCGGTGTAGTTTCCTGGACACTTGTCCTCATTTGGATCAGGGTAAGAACACAGCACACCTGTTAAAAATGCTAAAATAACAAATACAACCTGGTAAAAAGAAACAATATTTGGAATCAGAAAACAAGAGTCACCAAATCAGCACACACTCTTATACCTATGACTTTCACATTCTATTTTTACACGAGTTTAAAATCATTTTTACAAACTTGAAACAGATCATAAAAATTGGTAGTAAATTTGGAAAATCACAAATAATAAAATAAAAAGCATCCCAAATCCCACCTAATGGAGAAGACCACTGTTAAATGCAGTTTCTGGCCCACTTCTCTTTTATTAATTTAGCACCTCAAAGGCAACTAGTAAAAATCATAGTTTGAAAAGTTTATTTATAATTTCAGCTTTAGGAAAAGAGGAATAATTATTCAATTAGATTGGCAAAAATTTATTTTTTTTATTATTTTTTTTTTTTGTAGAGACAGAGTCTCACTTTACTGCCCTCGGTAGAGTGCCATGGCGTCACACGGCTCACAGCAACCTCCAGCTCTTGGGCTTACGCGATTCTCTTGCCTCAGCCTCCAGAGCAGCTGGGACTACAGGCGCCCGCCACAACGCCCAGCTATTTTTTTTGTTTTTGTTGCAGTTTGGCCAGGGCTGGGTTTGAACCTGCCACCTTCGGCATATGGGGCCGGCGCCCTACTCACTGAGCCACAGGCGCTGCCCCAGCAAAAATGTATTTTTCTTTTTTTTTTTTTTTTTGTAGAGACAGAGTCTCACTTTATGGCCCTCTGTAGAGTGCCGTGGCCTCACACAGCTCACAGCAACCTCCAACTCCTGGGCTTAAGCGATTCTCTTGCCTCAGCCTCCCGAGCAGCTGGGACTACAGGCGCCCGCCACAACGCCCGGCTATTTTTTGGTTGCAGTTTGGCCGGGGCCGGGTTTGAACCCACCACCCTCGGTATATGGGGCCGGCGCCCTACCGACTGAGCCACAGGCGCCGCCCTATTTTTCTTTTTTTTTTTTTTTTATTTCAAATTAATATGAGGGTACAAATTTTTAGGTTACATTGTTCTCACTTCCAGGGTAAATTTCCATTTGTTAAAGAGCCCCTGAGCCAGAGGCGTGTTATACACCTTCACAATGTGCACGTCAGAAGATGGGCAAAAATTTAAACAACTGGCACCAAAACACAGACAAACGAAACAGTCATTCTCATATATTGCTAACCAGTCTGGGAACTGCTTTTAGAAAATAATTTGGCAAATATCTTGAAGCAGAAATCCTATTTTGAGGACTCTACGATTGCAAAAAACTGAAAATTACCCAAACATATGTGTCCCTCCATAATAAAATGCTTAAAAAAGATATATTCTCCCATATCTTAGAATATTATGCAGTTAAAAAACAATTAACTAAATCCACGTGTATTGACTTGGACAGACGTCTATGGCATATGAAGATTAAAAGAAGGCAGGTGTGGTGGCTCATGCCTGTAACCTTAGCACTCTGAGAGGCCAAGACAAGAGGATCACTTGAGCTCAAGAGTTCCAGACCAGGCTCGGCGCCCATAGCTCAGGGAGCCAGCCACATGTACCTGGGCTGGTGGGTTCAAACCTAGCCCGGTACTGCTAAACAGCGACGATTGCAACAAAAAAAAAAAATAGCTGGGCATTGTCGCAGGTACCTGTAGTCCCAACTACTTGGGAGGCTGAGGCAAGAGAATCAATGAAGTCTAAGAGTTTGAGGTTGCTGTGAGCTATGATGTCATGACACATAGTGAGACTCTCTTATAGCCTCTTTTTTTGAGACCCTGTCTCAAAAAAAAAAGGCACTTATTTATACATTTATATTTGATTATGAAATATAAATGTATAAACAAGTAGTTTATACATTTTTTTTCTGACACCCTGTTTCAAAAAAAAAAAAAAAAAAGTTCCAGACCAGTCTGAGTGAGAGCAAGACCCTGTCTCTATTAAAAAATAGCTGAGGGCGGTCCCTGTGGCTCAAAGGAGTCTGGCACCGGCCGGTAAACCGGAGGTGGTGGATTCAAACCCAGCCCCAGAAAAAAAAAAAGAAAAACTAGCTGAGAGTTGTGGAGGGTGCCTATAGTCCCAACTACTGAGGAGACTGAGGCAAGAAGATCACCTCAGCCCAAGAATTTAAGGTTGCTGTGAGCTAAGACACCATCGCACTCCAGCCTGGGCAAGAGTGAGACTCTGTCTCAAAAAAAAAGTATGGGCGGCGCCTGTGGCTCAAAGGGTTAGGGCGCTGGCCCCATATGCCAGAGGTGGTAGGTTCAAACCCAGCCCTGGCCAAAAACTGCAAAAAAAAAAAAAAAGAAAAGAAAAAGTAAAAATAATTTTAAAAGCAGTGGTTTCCAGACCAGCAGCATTAGCACCATCTGAGAATTAGTCAGAAACACAAATTATTGGCTTGGTGCCTGAAGCTCAAGCGGCTAAGGGTCTAGCCACATACACCAGAGCTGGCAGGTTCAAATCCAGCCCGGACCCACAATGACAACTACAACCAAAAAAAAATAAAAAATAGCCAGGCATTGTGGTGGGCGCTTATAGTCCCAGCTACTCGGAGGCTGAGCAAGAGAATCGATTAAACCCAGGAGCTAGAGGTTGCTATGAGCTGTGACGCCACAGCACTCTACCAGGGTGACATAGTGCGACTCTGTTCCCCCACCCCCACACCCAGAAAAAAAGAAAGGAATGCAAATTATTGGCTCTATCTCAGACCTACCAAACCAAAAATCTCTTGGGGGTGTAGCCCAGCAATTATTTTTAAATTTTTTTTTTTGAGACAGAGTCTCACTATGAGAGTGCCATAGTGCCACAGCTCATAGCAACCTCAAACTCTTGAGCTTATGTGATTCTCTTGCCCTAGGCCTCCCAAGTAGTTGGAACTACAGGCACCTCCAACAACACCTGGCTATTTTTTTGTTGTAGTTGTCATTGTTGTTTGGCAGGCCTAGGCCGGGTTCAAACCCACCAGCCCCAGTGTATGTGGCTGGCGCCCTAACCACTGAGCTATGGGCGCTGGGCAACTCAAGATTCTTATCTCCATAAAGCAAAAAGTCGAAAAGCCAACATATTCTCCAAACTGTGATACAGTGTATACTGAATTCAACTGATCCATTTTATTTTTTTATTTGTCTTTTTTTGAGACAGAGTCTTATTCTGTTGCCTTGGGTAGAGTGCTGTGGCATCATCACAGCACACAGCAACCTCAGTCTCTTGGGCTCAAATGATCCCCCTCCCTCAGCCTCCAGAGTAGCTGGGACAACAGGTACCCGCCACAATACCTGACTAATTTTTCTTTTTTCTTTCTTTCTTTTTCTTTTTTTTTTTTTGAGACAGAGTCTCACTTTGTCACCCCTAGTAGAGTGCTGTAGTGTCACAGCTCACAGCAACCTCAGACTCCTGGGCTCAAGCAGTTCTCTTGCTTCAGCCTCCCGAGTAGCTGGGACTACACGCACCGCCACAAGACCCAGCTATTTTTTTGAGATAGAGTCTCACTATGTTGCCCTCAGTAGAGTGCCATGGCATCACAGTTCACAGCAACCTCGAACTCTCAGGCTTAAGCGATTCTCTTGCCTCAGCCTCCCAAATAGTTGGGACTACAGACACCCACCACAATGCCTGGCTATTTTTTGGGTGTAGTGGTCGTTGTTTGGCGGCCGGGCTGGATTCGAATCCACAGCTCTGGTTTATGTGGCTGGCACCCTAGCTGCCGAGCTACAGGTGCCTAGCCTCGCCCGGCTATTTTTTGAGGTGGGTCTTGCTGTGGCTCAGGCTCATCTGGAACCCGTGACCTCAGGCAATCCACCTGCTTCAGCCTCCCAAATGCTAGGATTACAAGCGTGAGCTACCATGTCCAGCTAATTTTTCTATTTTCAGTAGACACAGGGTCGCACTCTTGCTCAGGCTGGTCTCAAACTCCTGAGTTCAAGTGATCCACCTGCCTCAGCCTCCCAGAGTGCTGGGATTACAGGTGTGAGCCACCACATCCAACCTGATCCATCTATCTTATATTAATATAAAGTAGCATATAAATACAGTATATTAATTTTTCTTATTCTTTAACACTTAAGAGTTTTCTTGGACCTCAAATTAAGACAGTAAATTCCACAGTATCAAAGGCAAGCCATATAATACATTTTTTTGGTTTTAGAGACAGACTCTTGCTATGTTGCCCAGGCTGGATTTGAACTCCTGTGCTTAAGCAATCCTCCTGCCTCAGCCTCCCAAGAAGCTGGGACTATAAGCATACGACACTATGCCCACCTTGCAATTTAACATAAAAAGATTTGAAATATATGTCTGCATGTATGTGTGTTTGGTATATACAGAATATATTATACAAAAAGTAAAAAGAGGCTCAAGGCCTGTAGAACAGTGGTTATGGCACCAGCCACATACACTGAGGCTGGCAGTTTCGAACCCAGCCTGAGCCTGCTAAAAAAAAACCAATGACAACTGTAAACAAAAAATAGCTAGGCATTGTGGTGGGCACTTGTAGTCCCAGCTACCTGGGAGGCTGAGGCAAGAGAATCACTTAAGCCCAAGAGTTTGAGGTTGCTGTGAGCTGTGATGCCACCGTACTCTACCGCGGGCGACACAGTGAGACTCTTGTCTCAAAAAAAAAAAGGAAAAAGGAAGAAGAAAACAAGCCACCATCTGGAAACATGAAGCTAGCCCTGCACTTGGTGGACCAGCTGAGATCCGAGTGTCGGGAAGCAGAGGCAGAAGTGTGCCACGCAACAGGATCCCTCAAGGGAAACGGATGGCCCCTCCCCTGTGATTCAGCTCTGAAGTGACTCCTTCCACAGTGACCTCACTGCAGGGGGATGTCCTGGGGTGTGATGCCTGCAGGTGGGCAGGTCCACAGGAAGGAGGCTGGAAGAGCCGCTATGAGGCTCAGTCAACCCCATCCACTGTCCTCATAAACACCCAAGGAGTGACGAGAACTTGCCCTTACTTTGATTTTTCACATTTGCTGCAAAGAACAACTATAACCCCTAGCACTTCCAATCGCAATAATCAGAATGGAGGAAATGAGTTCACAGACTTGGAGCTGGGCCACCTCCACCAAGGTCTACTATAACCCTTTCCCACGGTGCTGCTGCAAACCTCAGGCATTTGCAGCTGCGATACTGACACTGCCGGCGCTGTTCCGCTGCACCCTGATCTCTCAGCTTAGCGTGATTTCCTGGCAGTAGGTGAGTGGATAAGTTCCCATGTCAACATATGTAGACTTACCTAAATTTTTTTTAAGTAACTGAAAAAGTAATACATGCATTTGGTTAAAAGAAAAAACTGAATAGTACAAAAAGTAAATAGTGAGATATATTTGTGTTGTTATGCCCAGAGTTCTGGGTACCCAATTACTACTCGAGAGAGCCAGGATCCAGTGTAACAACACAAGGGCCTTTATTCAAGCTCGAGCCTGGGCTGTCGGCACCCCAGACATAGCTGGGAGCGAAAGCCCTGTGCTCACGGCACACAGGGTTGTTTTTTTGGGTTTTTTTTGCAGTTTTTGGCCGGAGCTGGGTTTGAACCCACCACCTCTGGCATATGGGGCCTACGCCTTACCCCTTTGAGCCACAGGAGCTGCCAAGCACACAGGGTTTATTATAGGGTAGGGGAGGAAGAGGAGGCAGGATGCAGCTGCCGGATTGGTTGCCTCTAGTATCTATAAAAGTGCTTAAAGCTGATTGGGCCCTACCACCTGGCCATCAGTTGGGAGCAGTTTACCTGCCATCTGGCTGACAGTTGGAGCGGTTTATTCCTGGGAGTGGGGTGCAATGGGGTCTTATCAGAAATGAAGTGGGGGGGTGGGGGAGGGGGACCTTCCAAGTACCTGGTCTCCAAAGGGAGGCAAGGTGCCTAAAATGGCGTTGATTTGGTCCTTCATTCCCCCCTCTGCTTGTAACTATGAGGACCCAACCATGGGACCTCAGTGGTGAGATCCAGGTCACCTGGAGGCATCAGAGGCTGGTACTGGGACCTAAGGACCATGAGTTGCACTGCTCCCACTCCTTCTTTTACAACGTTTATGAGTCTGTTAATTATATACGGTCCAATCATCAAGGTCGGTAAGAGCAGTATTAAAGGTCCAACTAGGGTGGAGATAAGGGTAGTGAGGAGCCAGGGGGACCAATAAAACACAGTCTCGTACCAACTCTGAGCTTGCTCCCTCTCTAGTTTGCATTTTTTAAGTCCTTCTCAAATTAGAGCCATGGACTCCTTGACTATTCCAGAGTGGTCGGCATGAAAACAGCATTCCTCGCCTAATGCGGCACACAAGCCCGTTTGCTGTAGTAACAGCAAGTCTAGTCCCCTACAGTTTTGGAGCACGACCTCTGAAAGGGAGGTGATGGATTCCTGAAGTTAAGTGATGGATTTTTCTATTCTTTCTATGTCTAAGTCAATGGTGGCACACAACGCCCCATAGTGCTTGTTGTTCAGGACAAGAGCTGATACCCCCGTTCCTGCCCCTGCAGCCCTAACCCCAGCAGGGCAGAGAGGGTGATGGCAGTGATGGGCTCTCTTCTGAAGTAGGGGCTCACACTCTCAGATCTTTGGAAAATGGCTTCCTGCTCATGGTAAAGCACCTTTGGTATCAATTGTACAAGGACACGGAAACCTTTGGTTAGGTTCAAAACCCTGGAATGTATACAGGGGGCCAAGCCCGTGCAGCAGGTCCACCAGGCATTATCAGGGGGCAGTAGATACCCTGTCCCATTCCACTGGTAGGTGGAGTTGCATAAACGCCTATGGGAGGTGGGTACCTGCCCAGTGAAGATCCCCTGCCCTGAAACAAATTGGAGAGTGAGGAGGAGACGACCCTGCTGATGCCAGTGACAAGCAGCAGCTTCCCCAGTGAGGGTGAAGTTGCCTTGGAGGGCTATGCCCTCATAATAGGGGAGTTTTACATCAAGGCAGAGCCAGCACGACTTGGTTAAGTCTGGGCTCAATTGGTTGAGCACCTGATAGGTGTTTACAAGGAGATTCCAAATAGGGTCTGGGGACTCGGTGAGGTTGGATGATGAAGGGCTGGTAGGGGAGTCTTGGTGAGGGGGGCTCTGGTATTGGCGCTGCCCTACAATTGGGTTCAGGCCAACATTGATGGGGGGGGCCTGAAAGGGAGGCAGTATAGGCAACCTTTAGGGTGAATGTTCCCCCTTTATCCGTGTAGGGCAACCAGACCCTATCGTATAGGCGAACACCCCAGGTCTTACCCCACTCCCACCCTGTTGTCCTCTGTCCTGCATTGGTGAACTTAATGCATACAGGGTCACATGGTTGGTTTAGATGGCCCTGCACGCCTGTCCACCGGCAGGAAGGGGAGCCAGTCGCCCTTTGTACTGTGATGAGGTCTCCTTTGCGAGGGGGATCCCACCAGATTTGGCCCGTGGAGACACAGCTCCAAGCTTGGCAGAAGAAATGCCCAGCCCCGCCACATTTGTCTATTCTATGGCCAGGGCATACATAATAGTGGCTGGTGTCCCACCTAATTGTTCGTATCAAGTCATCTAGGTCCACTGTCAAATCTGGGAACCAGGTTGTAGGATAATATTTAGAAATAAACATATCCTACATAAATACACAAAGTGAGCTCAGCATGAGTTAAAAACAGCTTACTGTTCTTGCAGAGGCTTACGGGACCTGGGCCCCCCGGAGGCACGCACAGAGTTACCTTGCCTGGGGTTAAAATTCCACAAGCTGATTCTCTGAAGTTGTGCGCCTCGTCAAGCCTGAGGTCAAAGGGCATGCCGCCCCTCCTCAGAGATACGGGCCAGAGGGTTGACGTATGTTAAAAACATTGTCAGAGGTCTATTAGGTGCTCTGCCCTGAGGAGAGACACAGTCGTTACTTCATGCTGGGTAAACTAAGTGAATGCTTGAAGGTACTCTTCCATTAACTCTGTTCCTCTGTGGCTGTTTTCTTCTTTGTGATCTTTATTTAGATACCTGCCCAAGAGATTAGTCAATGTCTAGAAAAGAATGTTAACTGCAGAAGTGACTGTGTTGATGTGGTAACAGGATATTTCCTTACAAGTTAATTTCAGATAGGTAAAATGAGGTAATGGTGAAACTAACAGATGATAGATTAAGTGTGTACGTGACATCCCATGCTATGTAGTCTGTTTCTTGCCCCCTTTCCTTAACATTACAGGAGCAAGCTTATCCCTGAAGGCTACAAGGCTGTCTCTCTGTAGCCCCGGCACTTACACCAACACCAGGTGCCCTGGGGCTGCATGCCCCAGGTTTGACTCAGGATCCCTCCTTTGGCTCCTCCTATGATCTGCCAAGTCATGTTTAGGGGCTGGTGTGGGCTGTCAGGAACATGGCGTGAGCAGGTGCAAGGGGTACATACAGTTACTAGAAGGACCGTCAATAAGACGGTTGGGCAAGGCACTTGAATTTGAGCTTGAGCGGGTTGGCGGGATCCTTTTCGAGCTTCCATTGTGGAGTGCATTCTTTGATGGTGAAAAGGTCAGCCAGCCAGGCGTGGGTGTGATGGACCCACGCAGCAATCCTATCAACCTTGGGTGCGGTGGGGGTGGTCAGGATTACGGTATAAGGCCCCTTCCAATGAGGCTCGAGAGTCTCCTGATTGTGTCTTTTTACATAGACCCAATCCCCCAGATGAACTTGTGGGGCTCTGGGATCGGGCCTGCTGCATAGGTGGCGCACAGGCGCTTCCAATTTTCTTTCTGAACCTGCTGGTAATACTGAAGGGAAAGAAGAAAAGTCTCCTCATCTGCATCTGTTAGCAAATCTATGTGGGTGTTAGGAATGATGGGGGGGCGGTCTCCCACAGAGGATCTCATAGGGGGAGAGACTTAGGGTATAGGGGGAGTTTCTTAACCTATATAGGGCAAAGGGGCAGAGAGTCACCCAGTCCCTTGCCCAGACTCCAGGTTAATTTAGTTAGGGTCTCTTTTAAGGTTTCTGTTCATCCTTTCTACCTGCCCTGAGGTCTGGGGCCTTAATGCACAATGTAATTTCCAGGTTGTTCCCAGTACTGTGGCTACCCCTTGAGTTACCTGACATATAAAAGCAGGCCCATTGTCCGAGCCGATCACAGCCAGCAGTCCATACCTGGGAAGGGTGTCCTCTAATAGCTTTTTAGCTACAGTCTGGGCGTGGGCGGTCTCATGTTTAGTGGGAAGGCTTCTACCCATCTGGAGAAGGTGTCTACAAAAACTAAAAGGTATTTATATCCAAACTGACCAGGCTTAATTTCTGTGAAGTCCACTTCCCAATACGCACCAGGCCTGGAGCCCTGCGTGCAGGTACCTTGGGTGTAGGCCCGGCTCGAGCATCAGTGAGTTGACAAACTTTACAGGTGCCAACTACCTGGTCTACTATAGTGTCCAGCCATCTCAATCTTATCTGTGCATGTCGGATCAGATCCCTTAATTTCCTATTGCCCATGTGGGTCGTCTGATGCATGTGTTACAAACTTTCCAGTCCTAATTGTGCCGGGAGGATGGTCTTTCCATCGGCGGTACTCCACCAGCTGTTGTACTGGGGAGGATTATGAGCCTGGGGAATGGTGCGGATCCATGCCAGGTCCTCCAGGGTATACCTGGGCTCCTCTGGTAGGACTGGAGGCCCAGTGTCAGGTAGGTTGGTGGCCAGGGCCTGTGCGCTGAGGGCCGCACTTTTGGTGGCTTCGTCCACCCAATGGTTGCCTCTCGCCACTGGGGTGATAGGTTTCTGGTGTTCCAGGCAGTGGGTGATGGCTAGCTTCCTTGGCAGCCAAATGGCGGCTAGGAGGTCCAGTATTTCCTGTTTATTTTTAATTGCTTTTCCTTCTGCTGTCAGCAATCCCCTCTCCCGGTAATGGCGGCCCCGTGGATGTGGGTTGTGGCAAATGCATACCGACTGTCAGTGTAGATATTGAGTTTCTTCCCTTGCCCTAGAACTAGGGCTTTGGCGAGGACAATAAGCTCAGCCCGCTGGGCAGAGGTCCTGCCCGGGAGTGGCTCGGCCCATAGTGTCTCCACCTCGGAGACACTGCTGCCCCCGCGTACTGTCGTCCATTCTTCATGAAGCTGCTGCCATCTGTAAACCGGGTATCCTCCGTGTCAGGCAGCAGTTGGTCAGCCAGGTCTTGGCGGATGCTGTGGACTGGGACTAGAATGTCCTGGCAGTTATGGAACAATGCTCCTGTGTCCAGGATGGGCAGGAGGGTAGCGGGGTTCAAGGTAGTACTGGCAAGAATCAAATCCATGGTGGGTTTAGTAACAGACTCTGGTAGTGAGTTAACTGAGCGTTACTCATCCACCGGTCTGGTGGTTGCTTTAAGACCCCTTCAATGGCATGGGACGTAGTTATCAGTAGTTCTTGCCCCAGAGTGAGTTTATCGGCATCCTTCATGAGAAGTGCAGTGGCTGCCACAATGCACAGGCAAGGGGGCCACCCCAACGCCACCAGATCCAGTTTCTCGGACAAGTAAGCTACTGGGCGGGTCCAGGGTCCTAAGGTCTGAGTCAGCACCCCCTTGGCGACTCCCCTGTGCTCATCCACAGAGAGGTGGAAGGTTTTGTGATGTCGGGAAGTCCCAAAGCAGGGGAGGAAAGCAGGGCAGTTTGAGCTTCTGGAAAGCCTGTTCCCTATCTGCAGTCCACTCAAAGGGGTGCCCCTCTTTTGTGGCTTCAGAGAGGCGTTTAGCGATCTTGGCGAAGCCTGGCACCCACAACCAGCAGAATCCCACTGACCCAAGAACTCCCACGCTTGCCTAGGGTTGGTTGAGGTCGGGATCCTGAGCACAGTTTGCTTCCTGGCCTCAGTGAGCCACCTTCGGCATCCTTGAGAATATGCCCCAGGTAACTTACGGCCTGCTGGCAGATTTAAGCTTTCTTTGCCAATGCCCGGTATCCCAGGTCCCCCAAGGTGGCGAGCAGGTCCCGTGTTCCTTGCAGACAGTCTTGTTCGCTAGTGGTTGCCACCAGGATATCATCTACGTACTGGAGGAGGGTTAAGTTGGGGTGCCGCCTGCAGACTCACCCAGATCTTCACACAGGGCCTCATCGAAGATGGTTGGAGAGTTCTTAAAACCTTGTGGCAGGTGGGTCCAGGTCAATTGTCCACTGATGCCATCCTCAGGGTCACTCCACTCGAAGGCAAACATAGCCTGGCTCTGGTGTGCTAGTGGCAGGCTGAAGAAAGCATCTTTTGAGTCAGTACCGTATACCAGGTCTGGATGGGGCCAGCAAGCTTAAGGGGTTCGGCATGGTCAGGTGTATGTCCATTACCCACTTATTGACCTCCTAGAGGTCTTGGACCGGTCAGTAATCATTTGTGAGGGGCTTCCCGACCAGTAACAGAGGGGTGTTCCATGATGACTGGCAGGGGACCAGGATCCGGTGTTCAGCAAGGGCCTAATGTGTGGAAGGATCCTGGTTTTGGCCCAGAGTGCCATGGGGTACTGCCTTACCTACACTGGTTCGGCTCCAGGTTTGAGTTCAACCACAACTGGGGGCCTGTGCTTCGCCAGTCCCTTTCCTCCACCGTCCCACAGATGGGTGGGACTTCAGCCACTCTGATATGTCTGCATGGCCCAGCAGTGGCTGTTGATGGAGTCGGTATTCATCTTCTAGACATAGGGTTAGGATGTGAACAGGGTGCCCCTATTTGTCCGTAACCTGCGGCGTTCCTTGTCTGAAAGAAACCTGTGCTCTGATTTTGCTGAGGAGGTCTCTACCAAGCAAGGGGTACAGGCAGTCTGGATAACCATGAATGCGTGGGACACTTCGCCTGCTCCTATGTCTGCTGTCCTCTGAGTGGTCCATGAGTATTGCTTCATCCCGGTAGCACACTGCACCCAGGACTTTCTGGGGGCCAGTTTTCCTCCATTTTCAATTAGGACCGAATGTTGCGCGCCCGTGTCAACCAGGAAGTCTATTGGAGTCCCTTCCACTCTGAGGGTTACCCTGGGCTTGGGGAGGGGATCCGAACCCCGACCTCCCTAGTCGCTGAGTTCCCCCAGCTCCAGGATGTGGGCCCGGCTACAAGGGGGGTTCTCACTGTCTCGTTTCTTAGGACATTCTCTGGCCCAGTGGCCAGTCTCCCTGCAATATGCACACTGATTCTTTTGCAGCCGTGGTCGTTCCCCCTGGGGTAGTTCCCTACCAGTAAGTCTTGTAAGGATTTCTCTGCTAACCTATCTATTCTCTGAAGTTTTCTCTTAATGTCAAGAGCTGACTGATTAACAAAGGCCATATAACAGCTGCCTTACTCCCCTCTGCTTCCAGATCCATGGGTGTATAGGTGTGGAACGCTTTCATGATTCGCTTTAAGAAGGCGGCGGGGGACTCGGTTTTTTGTTTTTTGTTTTTTTTTGTAGAGACAAGAGTCTCACTTTATGGCCCTCCGTAGAGTGCCGTGGCATCACACAGCTCACAGCAACCTCCAACTCCTGGGCTTAAGCGATTCTCTTGCCTCAGCCTCCCGAGTAGCTGGGACTACAGGCGCCCGCCACAATGCCCGGCTATTTTTTGGTTGCAGTTTGGCCGGGGCCGGGTTTGAACCCGTCACCCTCGGTATATGGGGCTGGCGCCTTACTGACTGAGCCACAGGCACCGCCCATGGGACTCGGTTTTTTTACTGCTGTACATTCCCTACCTTGACCAAATTAGTCAGTTTTCTTGCCGCTTTATGGAGATCCCCCATTAGAGTCTGGCAGTAAATCCAGAGGCTCTCCTTACTGTCTGCAGTATTGAAATCCCAGTTTAGCCAGGTCAATGGGAACGCGGCATCAATTAATGCCAGGTTTGTGGTGGGGTTCCTATCTTTACCCAGAATGGACTTTCATGCCTCTGCGCCAGGATCCGGTCCCTCTCCTCGGTAGTGAAGAGGACCTGCAGTAGCTGCTGGCAATCATCCCAAGTGGGCTGATGGGTAAAAAGGATAGACTCTAATAGATCAATAAGAGCAGTAGGTTTCTCTGAAAACTTGGGGTTTTGCATTTTCCAATCGTAAAGGTCACTAGTGGCAAAGGGCCAGTAGTGCAAGGTTTCTTCTTTGGGGGGCGGGGGGGCTACTGCCTAGAGCAGCAGGGCAGTTTAAACAGCCACTGCCCGCCCAGGCTGTCCGGGTGCGTCCTGCAGGTATGGGGTGGACTGCCGGCAGGTGGCACTGCTGCTGCCTCAGCCTCTCCCAGGCCAGGTTGGGCACTGGGACGTGCCCATCCTGGGGGGTGGTAAGGTGGGGGAGAAAGATCTTCCGGTTCCACACCGCCCTGTAATACAGGATACAGGGGAGCAGAGGGTTGGGGCTCTTTATGCTTGGGTTTCTCCTGTAGGGTAAGAACTGTGCCAGTCTCGGGTCCCCCAGTGGGGGCGGTGAGATGGTTTTAGCCACGGAGGGGGGTCTTCAACCAGGTCTTGCCAGGTGGTTATGTACAGGACCTGATTGGGATGGCCGGTGTGGGGCCAGATGATATCCTTAACCTGGAAGATAATGGGGAGGTGGGAAGTTCCTTCGGGTGGCCAGCCAACGTTGAGGATTGGCCACTTGCTCCTGCAAAAGATCTTAAGCTTGTTTCTCTTCACTGTCAGATCCAGGTTCTGGGCTCGGGCCCGGAAATCTTGGAAATGATCAAGAAAAAGTGAAAGGGGAGTCATCTGAGTCTGTCCCATCATCAAAGTCGCCCAACCAATACACAAAACAACACATATAATACACTGACAAAGATAGATGCGGCTTCTGACTGACTTGAGGCAGAACTGAAAGTGAGTTGACGGCTTGACGCTCGTCCGTGGGCGTGACTCGCACCTACTCAAAAGTCCTAAGGAGATCGATTCCACGTGATCCCCACTGTAGGGGGCTGGGGATTCCACATCCCAGACCCTACTCAAAGGTCCTGAGGAGATCGATTCCACATGATCCCCACTGTAGGGGGCTGGGGAGTCCACGTCCCAGACCCCACCAAGGGAGGTGGGAACGTCTTCTGCAACCTCCAGCCGGTGGCCTGACGTCCACCTAGGCCTTATTGCGACCACTACATAAAATCCCGCATGGCCTGCTAACACCCAAACCACAGAGACAGACACACTAAACACACTTACTGGCCCTCCGGGTGGAGTCTCTCAGGGCCTTGGGTATCCTGGACAAGCCCCTAAATGTTATGCCCAGAGTTCAGGATACCCATTGACTACTCGAGAGAGCCAGGATCCGATGCAACAACATGAGGGCCTTTATTCAAGCTCGAGCCTGGGCTGTCGGCATCCGAGACACAGCTGGGACTGAGAGGCCTGTGCTCACGGAGCACAGGGTTTTTATAGGGTAAGGGAGGAGGAGGAGGCAGGATGCAGCTGCCAGATTGGTTGCCTATACTATCTATGGAGGTGCTTAAAGCTGATTGGGCCATCAGTTGGGAGCAGTTTACCTGCCATCCGGCTGACAATTGGAGCGGTTTCTCCTGGGAGTGGGGTGCGATGGGGTCTTACCAGAAATGGAGCAGGGGGACCTTCCAAATACCTGGTCTCCAAATGGAGGCAAGGTGCCTAAAATGGCGTTGCTTTAAGGAGGCTGGAAGAGCCGCTATGAGACTCAGTCAACCCCATCCACTGTCCTCATAAACACCCAAGGAATGACGAGAACTTGCCCTTCCTTTGATTTTTCACATTTGCTGCAAAGAACTATAACCCCTAGCACTTCCAATCACAATAATCAGAATGGAGGAAATGAGTTCACAGACTTGGAGCTGGGCCACCTCCACCAAGGCCTACTATAACCCTTTCCCACGGTGCTGCTGCAAACCTCAGGCATTTGCAGCTGCGATACTGACACTGCCGGTGCTGTTCCGCTGCACCCTGATCTCTCAGCTTAGCGTGATTTCCTGGCAGTAGGTGAATGGATAGGTTCCCATGTCAACATATGTAGACTTACCTAAATCTTTTTTTTTTAGTAACTGAAAAAAGCAATACATGCATTTGGTTAAAAGAAAAAACTGAATAGTACAAAAAGTAAATAGTGAAATATATTAGCGTCACATCTACCAAGGCCTTCTGACCCCACCATAGAGGCCAACAGTTAACAGGGTCTGTGAATACTTCTGGAAAGTTGTTCTATGCAGGAGTATAAAACTCCCTTTTAAAAACCGCAAATAAGGGCGGCACCTGTGGCTCAGTTGGTAAGGCGCCGGCCCCATATACCGAGGGTGGCGGGTTCAAACCCAGCGCCGGCTGAACTGCAACCAAAAAATAGCTGGGCGTTGTGGTGGGCGCCTGTAGTCCCAGCTACTCAGGAGGCTGAGGCAAGAGAATCGCTTAAGCCCAGGAGTTGGAGGTTGCTGTGAGCTGTATGATGCCATGGCACTCTACTGAGGGCCATAAAGTGAAACTCTGTCTCTACAAAAAAAAAAAAAAAAAAAAAAAAAACGCAAATAAGAACATTCTGAATACAATGTTATAAACCCAGTTCTTTTCCAGGGGACAAGGTAATCATGAAGGCTCTTCTATACCCACGCACTGTACACACCCACCCAGTTTCATTGCTAACAGACAGACAGCAGTCCTCTCTGTGGGTAGGACTTGCTAAGGGTCCTCTGAATAGCAGGTAGTTCACAGTCCCTTGATCTGACAAGGAACACTGTTATTATCAAAATGTCCTACACACCTGCAAATCACGTCCACAGTAAATTCTCTGAAAGAAAGATGGGAGTAAAAATTATGTACACTATAAGTGTTAACAGTAACAGCCCAAGTTTTACAAACATCACCTCTGGATAGAGCCCTCCTCCCAGACACTCACATGTATGAAGAGCAGAAGATTGACGATGAGGACTGTAGGGAGAGGACGGAACCTGGGTCTGAAGTGAGCATGCAGTGAGTAATGTGGGAGAAGCTGGGCATCCAGAAGAGGGTCATCTTCAACACTCTGGGTGACCTCCAAGGAGCCCTGGTGGGGCAGAAAAACGGAAGCAAGACAAAAATCAACATGTTCTGGATTGTACTTCCAAAACACATCTACAAAGCTTTAAAAACCATTACATCAGTTAGATGCAAGAGAACGCACTCCCTACTTAAAGCCAAAATTAAAAAAAAAAACTCTGTAAATAACTAGTATATACAACTTTGTGAAAATAAGTTTTAAAATGGGTAGAAGAAATTTTGATTCAATTATTTCTATAATACATCTCACAAAGTAATACATAATGAGCTTTAAGCAAACCATTTTCTTCAAGCCCTCAAAACTCAGATTATTCTTTTTGAGACAGAGTTTTACTCTGTTGCACTCTACCTCCTCACCAGCTGACCGGCAGTGGTGTCAGCCTAGCTCACGGCAACCTCAAATGCCTCAAATCAAGTGATCCTCCTGCCTCAGCCTCCCAAGTAGCTGGGACTACGGGCACCTGCCACTACTCCCAGCTAATTTTTCTATTTTTAGTAGAGACAGGGTCTCACTCTTGCTCAGCCTGGTCTGGAACTCCTGAGCTCAGGTGATCCTCCCGCCTCAGCCTCCCAGAGTGCTGGGATTACAGGTGTGTGCCACTGCCAAAACTTAGATATTGATTTTTTTTTTTTTTTTTTTTTTTTTTTGTAGAGACAGAGTCTCTCTTTATGGCTCTTGGTAGAGTGCTGTGGACTCACTCAGCTCACAGCAACCTCCAACTCCTGGGCTTAAGAGATTCTCTTGCCTCAGCCTCCCGAGTAGCTGGGACTACGGGCACCCGCTACAACGCCCGGCTATTTTTTGGTTGCAGTTTGGCAGGGGCCGGGTTTGAACCCGCCACCTTCGGTATATGGGGCCGGCGCCTTACCGACTGAGCCACAAGTGCCGCCCATATTGATTTTTTTTTATCCTAACCCCTAGACCACCAGGTGCCCAAGGTAAAATGTTCTTTAACATTATTTATATTGTCAAGCTAATTACAGTTCAATTCTTTTTAAATAAAGTTTATTGTATATATGCATGTGGATGGTTAAAAATATTCCTATGACAAAAGGAATTAATATATTCATCATCTCACATAGTTACCCATTTTTTGTGTGTTTGTGGCAAGAGCAGCTAAGTCATTTAGCATGAATCCCATACACGGAACAAATCATTACCCATCCTCTTAGTGCACATAAGATCTCGAGACTTCTTCATCCCACATGACTGCCACTTTGCAGCCTCTAACCTCTCTATCTCCCCATTTTCTTTCTTTGTTTCTTTCTTTTTTGACAGAGTCTCAAGCTGTCACCCTGGGTAGTGTGCCGTGGTGTCACAGCTCATAGCAACCTCCAACTCTCTTGGGCTTAAGCATTTTCTTGCCTAAGCCTCCTGAGTAGCTGGGACTACAGGTGCCCGTCACAAGGCCTGGCTATTTTTTGGTTATAGTTGTCAATGTTATTTGGTGGCCCAGGCTGGATTCAAACCTGCCAGCTCCAGTGTATGTGGCTGGTGCCCTAGCCACTTGAGCTACAGGCCCCGAACCTATCTCCACATTTTCTTTCTGCCCCAGCCCCCTCCCCCAGGGTTGCAATTCTTAACCTGTCTCTGGCATTCCACAATATTTTGAAGAAAATGATGGAGGCTTTATTAAGAGTACTTTTAAAATACACTTAAAGTTAAGACAGAAATATTTTAGTGTACTAATGGAGACAGGTCACCCTGACAGACTCTCCAGGAGACTTCAGTTTGCAGACACCTGATGCTCCATGTGTGTGGACTGCAACTTCACGCTGCAGTCAGTCTTGCTTAAAGGTATTCTCTTGACACCAGCAGTTCCCTCTGGTCTCTGCTGCATACAAACGAACCACAGCAATCTCAGTCTCAGAGCCTTCCAGAACACGATCACACACAAGGCACTGTGCCCAAGGTAAAGGGGACACAGGAGATTGCACGTTCACTGGGGAGGTCGGGAATAAAGATCCAAAGGACTAAACAGCACTATAAAAACACACTGCAGAACACAGGACGTGGACTGTGCGGACAGCATGATGGGAGAGCAAATGAAAAGCACAAACAATACAATTGTTTAGGTCAGCTAACTGCACCATGAGATGGAAATGAAGCTTTCATGGATAAAGGGAAGCCTGAGGCCAGGAGTGGTGGCTCACGCCTGTAATCCCAGCACTCTAGGAGGCTGAGGCAGGTAAATGCTTGAGCTCAGGAGTTTGAGACCAGCCTAAGTCAGAGTGAGACTCCATCTCTACTAAAAATAGAAAAAACTAGCAGGGTGTGGTTGCATGACAACGCCATGGCACTCTAGCCTGGACAAGCGTGAGACTCTGCCTCAAAATACAAAAATAAAATAATGAGGAAAAAAAGAGAGAGAGAGAACCTGAGAACAGGACTTTGATACAGAGAATAAGTGCTCTTTTTTGAAGACAGTCTCACTCTGTCACCCTGGGTAAAGTGACATGGTGTCACAGCTCACAGCAACCTCAAACTCTTGGGCTCAAGTGATCCTCCTGCCTTAGCTTCCTGAGTAGCTGGGACTATAGGTGCCCACCATGATGCCTGGCTAGTTTTTCTATTTTTAGAGCTCAGGAGATCCATCCATCTTAGCCTCCCAGAGTGCTAGGATTACAGGCCTGAGCCACTATGCCCTGACTTCTTTTGATTTTAAGTTTTGTTTTCTTCTATTCAAATGACTAGAAAACCAATCTGGGCCTGGCAGTGAGAAAGCCAAATCTTAACTAACCACTGGACCACCAGGAGAAGGGCTCTTTACTTTGAAGGAGGTAGAGAATGGGGGAAATGCTGTTAAGGGATGGTTAGAGGGCATGGCCCCATGTAGGGAGGACTCCTCAATTTCCCAGCTCAGGCATTCAGTGCTGCGGACACTCCCTGTCTGTTCTGCTCTGACTACCTGTGGTGCAATTCCAATCATTCCTGCCTCCCCAAGACCTCTCTGCCCTCCCAAGACTCTGTCCTCCCTAAGACCTCTCTGCCCTCCCCAAGACCTCTCTGCCCTCCCCAAGACCTCTCTGCCCTCCCCAAGACCTCTCTGTCCTCCCCAAGACCTCTCTGTCCTCCCCAAGACCTCTCTGCCCTCCCCAAGACCTCTCTGCCCTCCCAAGACCTCTCTGCCCACCCCAAGACCTCTCTGTCCTCCCCAAGACCTCTCTGCCCTCCCCAAGACCTCTCTGCCCACCCCAAGACCTCTCTGCCCACCCCAAGACCTCTCTGCCCTCCCAAGACCTCTCTGACGCTGGCTCCTGCTTGTTGGCAGATGTCCAGCCTTCACAGATGCTTCTCCCTTAGCTGCTGTCTGTGCATCCCTCTGTGCCCAGATGGGGATTCCTAGGCAACCTTCCTGGACACCCCCAATCTGGATCATGCCAGCCGGCTGTGTCTTCCAAAGCATTCTGTGCTCACCTCTTCTCCCACACCGCCCTGTGATGGTCTCCTTACTTACCACTTTCCTGCTAGACCTCACTGGGGCCACCAACTCTTATTTGTCTTCGTAATCCCTGCACCCAACACAGTCTCATGGCTATCACTCAGCGAACAGCTGAGGGATGAATGTTCCATCCATCATCACTGCAAACCTATCCCTGCATCATCAAAGACGTAGGCTAATCAAGAAAGACCAGGACAGTGAGGGGGAACCAACTCTGACCAGAGGCAGTGACAGGCAGTGAGAGTTAAGGGTATGCCGAAGCAAGCTGCCTGCGTTCAGACACAAGTTCTGGTGCTTACCAATCGAGTGCAAGTTACTTCCCCTCTTTGTGCCTCAGTTTCCTCATCTAAAAAGGGAACTAGGTTGGGAGCAGTGGCTCACACCTGTAATTCCCAGCACTTTGAGAGGCTGAAGCAGGAGGATCCCTTGAGCTCAGGAATCCAAGACCAGCCCAAGCAAGAACAAGACCCTGTCTCTACTAAAAATAAAAAAATTAGCTGGACATTGCAGTGGACATCTATAGTCCCAGCTACTCAAGAGGCTGAGGCAGGAGGATCACGTGAGCTCTGGTGTTTGAGGCTGCTGGGATTGAGGCTGACCTCACTGCTGGGATTGAGGCTGACCTAGGGCAATAGAGTGAGACTCTGTCTTAAAATAAAATCAAATTTAAATTTAAAAAAATAAAATAGAGACCAATAATAGCACCTGGTTCATCACTTTGTTGGGGATATTAAATGAGTAACCACACATATACCACTCAGAGCACTGACTGACAGAGTAAGCAATGAGTAAGGGTTAGCTGCTATTTTCTCTTTTTAACTCTTGTTTCTTACTGCCTCCTTATTGTGGGCTAAAGGTTAGTCCCACCCAAAGTCTACCACTCCTCTTTGGGAAGTAATTAAGCCCTGAAGGCTTCCCCTCACAAATGGAAATTAGTGCCCTCATATGAGAAGGTGCCATCTTGGACGCAGAAAGCAACCCTCACCAGGGCCCTGCTGCCTTGAACTTGGACTTGCCAGCTTCCAAAACTTATCAGCAATAAATTTCCATTTGTAAATGACCCAGCCTAACTCTTCTGTTGACACAGCTCAAACGAATAAAGACTCTAACCACACAATCTCTACCATTCTAACCCCTCAACCTGTCTTTCCTCTCCATCCTCACGTAGTGCAGACCTTCAGCATCTACCATGGGTTTTGTTTTTTTTTTTTTGTAGAGACAGAGTCTCACTTTATAGCCCTCGGTAGAGTGCCGTGGCATCACACAGCTCACAGCAACCTCCAACTCCTGGGCTTAAGGGATTCTCTTGCCTCAGCCTCCCGAGTAGCTGGGACTACAGGCGCCCGCCACAACGCCCAGCTATTTTTTTTTTTTTGGTTGCAGTTTGGCCGGGGCCGGGTTTGAACCCTTGGTATATGGGGCCGGCGCCCCACTGACTGAGCCACAGTCGCCGCCCCTACCATGGGTTTTTACTAGACCTTTTAGTCTCCAGGCCTTGGCAACTCCCTCCTCCCCACCACTGCTGCCAGAGTTAGTCTAAGATAAACATTAGTATTTCTTTCCTCAAAAACCTTGGATTCCTCCCCATTTTCCTCAGGACAAAGTTAGAATTCTTAGTCTCACCATCTACCTGCTCAACTGCTTCAGTCTCTTCCCGGGCCGCATTTTAGGACATGCTCCCATCGTGTCCCCCTCTTTGCTGACTGCCCATTATCCCCACCACTTACGAAGCCCTCCCAGTCCCCACACCGCCAGTGTTCATTCTTCCCCGCCTGTGTAAATGCTTGTCTCCGCAAGGCCACACAGTAGCCTCTGTGAGCCAGCCACCCCAGGGGCTGTGACAGGTCAACACACAGAGATGGTGTTGCAAGGAACCAGGCCTGCTGTGCGGACATGTACGTGTGGTGCATGTCCAGTCTGTGAAAATCAGGCCACCTTACGGAGCCGGCCAGTGTGGGCAGTGTCCGCTGTGGAGGGTCCACTGCCTGCTATCTGACCCCTTTTCCCTGCTCTGCCACTGTCTCCCTGCAATGGTCATCTGACATCACAGGTTTTGTCTCTAGGAGTTTGAGTTGGGTCTACTTCGTATCTTCCATTGTCTCCAATCTTTGAACACACAGAAAACAGTTATGGTGATTTTCAATGTCCTTGTTCGCTGTTTCTAGCATAAGTCATTTCTGGATCGCTTTCAAATGACTCATTATAGGCACATGTTCCTGCCTCTCTGAATGCCTCGTAATTTTGTTTTTGTTTTCATTTTCATTTTTGTCATTTGTTTTTTTAATTTTTGTTTTAGTGGATTTCTTTTTCTTTTTCTTTTTTTTTTTTTGAGACAGGGTCTCATTTTGTCGCCCTGGGTAGAGTGCTGTGGCATCATCACTCATAGCAACCTCTAACTCTTGGGCTTAAGCGATTCTCTTGCCTCAGCCTCTCAAGTAGCTGGGACTACAAGCGCCCGCCACAACGCCCACCCAGCTATTTTTGTTATTGTTGTTGCAGTTGTCATTGCTGTTCAGCTGGCCCGGGCCGGGTTTGAACCTGCCAGCCTCGGTGTATGTGCTTGGTGCCCTAACCACTGTGCTGCAGGCGCCAAGCCACAGATTTCTTTTTTACTTTTTTTTCTTTTGTTAATCTACATACCAGGTAGCTTTTGACTAAATGACAGACATTAGAAAATGGGCGGCGCCTGTGGCTCAGTGAGCAGGGTGCCGGCCCCATATACCGAGGGTGGCAGGTTCAAACCCCGCCCCGGCCAAACTGCAACAAAAAAATAGCCGGGCGTTGTGGCAGGCGCTGTAGTCCCAGCTACTCGGGAGGCTGAGGCAGGAGAATCGCCTAGGCCCAGGAGTTGGAGGTTGCTATGAGCTGTGTGAGGCCATGGCACTCTACTGAGGGCGATAAAGTGAAACTCTGTCTCTACAAAAAAAAAAAAAAAAGAAAATGTATCTCTTTTGGTGTTGGATGTTCCTGTATTCCGATATTCTTTAGTTTTGTTGTGGAATGCAGTTACATTACTCAGAAATAGTGATCTTTTAGGTCTTAGCTTTACGAGATTAGGTGGGGGCACAGCTGTGTTTAGTCTAGGGCTGTCTATTCCCCCTCTATTGTAGGGACACCTTTCTGAGTGCTCTACATGGATACCCCATGAAGTATGAGGTTTCCAGTCTGGTTAGCGGGTTGAATATGTACTATTCCTGGTCCTGCATAGAGGGACTATTCTATCTAATGCTTTTAGGTGTTTTTTTTTTTTTCAAGGCCACAGCAGTTTCCTTAGACTCCGATCAGGACTCTGCTGAATACTATGGGGACCCTCTACAGATCTTTTCAGGGTTCTCCCTCCTTGTAACTCTCATTTCTCTGTGTACTCTGTCCTGTCAACTCAACTTGCTTTGGTGTCCCAGACACTCAGCGCCAGAGCCCACTGTACTCTGCCTGGGTTCCCTTCCCCACCACAGCCTGTAAACTCTATCAAGGCAGCAAGTTGGGGTAATGACAGGGCTCACAACATTTGTTTCTCATCTCTGAGATCACTGTCCTTCACTGCCTGATGTATAGGATCTTGAAAAATGTTGTATTACACTTTTTTTTTTTTTTTTTTTTGAGATAGAGCCTGAAGCTGTCACCCTGGGTAGAGTACCATGGCATCATAGCTCAGTGCAACCTCCAACTCCTGGGCTTAAGCGATTCTCTTGCCTTAGCCTCACAAGCAGCTGGGACTATAGGTACCCGCCATCACACCCACCCATTTCTTGGTTGTAATTGTCATTGTCTGGCAGGCCCGGGCTGGACTTGAACCCGCCAGCTCTGGCGCATGTGGCTGGTGCCTTAGCTGCTTGAGCTACAGGCACCGAGCCTGTATCACACGTTATATCTAGTTTTTTGGTTTTGTCTTGGCTGGAAACAGAAATCCCTATTGAAATCTCATACGTCTCTATCATAACTTGCACTACTAAGCACATAGTGTTGCAGTTGTCAGAATGAGGTGTGCTGAACAAGCCAGAGACTCTACTATATTGTTTTCTTTGTAATTTTAACACCTGATACTTAGCAGGTGCTCAATGTGTGCTGAATGAATTAAAGACTACCCAACTACTTGAACACTTAGTATCTGGCAAATTTAAACAAGGCTAGCACTAAAATCTTGCCTATAAGACAATAATCTATTTCTTTTTCCCTCCCACTATCACTTTCATGTGCCTCTTTTTCTTTTCTTTTTTTTCGTATTTTGTCACCCTCTGTAGAGTGCTCTATCATCACAGCTCATAGCAACCACAAATTCTCAGGCTCAAGCCATCCTCTTACCTCAGTCTCTCGAGTAGCTGGGACTATAGGCATCCCCCAGGAAGCTCAGCTATTTTTTTTTTTTTTCTATTTTTAGTAGAGATGAGGTCTCACTCTTACTCAGTATCGTCTCGAACTTCAGAGCTCAGGCCATCCACGACCTTGGACTCCCAGAGGGCTGGGATTACAGGTGTAAGCCACTGTGCCCGGCCCAGTCTTTGACTTTTAATTCACTTAATGTGTCTGGGCATACGACATGGTCCATAATTTTTAGCTTTTTAGTGAATGCTAGAAATCATATCAGTACCTAATACCACAAGCAGGCAACTTACACAGACCTAAAGTAATTTAGATACGGAATTGTTGGTAAAAGAGTAATCTCCAGAATTTGATGAAAACAGATTTCTAGAGTTGTACTGATCCTAAAGCTAAAAACTACACACCCAAGAACCCTAGCATGATCCAATAAGCACTTATTACACGTTTTTCTTTTTTCTTTTTTGTAGAGACAGAGTCTCACTGTACTGCCCTCAGGTAGAGTGCCGTGGCGTCACATGGCTCACAGCAACCTCTAACTCTTGGGCTTACGCGATTCTCTTGCCTCAGCCTCCCGAGCAGCTGGGACTACAGGCGCCCGCCACAACGCCCAGCTATTTTTTTGTTGCAGTTTGGTCGGGACTGGGTTTGAACCCGCCACCCTTGGCATATGGGGCCGGCGCCTTACCGACTGAGCCACAGGCGCTGCCCTACACATGTTTTTCTAAATCCCTCAATTTCTATCATTTGTTTTCCCACAAGCTCACCTTTAAAATTCACAAATGATGGATTTTACTTTCAATGTACATTAGTCTCAATTCTACTTCTCGATCTTAGTTTACTTTTCCATTTTATCAAATAAAAAAATAGAAAATTTTAATCGTTTTCAAAATTGTTTGCTCTTCATTTCACCAAGATAATTTAACCATGGCCACTATTTGCACAAGAAGCTGAGCTCTCCTAGTGCTGGAACTGTGTTTCATATTTAACCACGGCCACTATTTGCACAAGAAGCTAAGCTCTCCTAGTGCTGGAATTGTGTTTCATATTTAACCAGGGCCACTATTTACACAAGAAGCTGAGCCCTCCTAGTGTTGGAACTGTGTTTCATATTTAACCACGGCCACTACTTACACAAGAAGCTGAGCTCTCCTAGTGCTGGAACTGTGTTTCATATTTAACCACGGCCACTATTTACACAAGAAGCTGAGCTCTGCTAGTGCTGGAACTGTGTTTCATATTTAACCACGGCCACTATTTACACAAGAAGCTGAGCTCTCCTAGTGCTGGAACTGTGCTTCATATTTAACTACGGCCACTATTTACACAAGAAGCTGAGCTCTCCTAGTGCTGGAACTGTTTCATATTTAACCACGGCCACTATTTTCACAAGAAGCTGAGCTCCGCTAGTACTGGAACTGTGCTTCATATTTAACCACGGCCACTATTTACACAAGAAGATGAGCTCTCCTAGTGTTGGAACTGTGTTTCATATTTAACCATGGCCACTATTTGCACAAGAAGCTGAACTCCCCTAGTGCTGGAACTGTGTTTCATGTATCTTTGGCTTTTCCTGATGCTCTTAATCCAATGATAGGATCATAGCAACATTCCTATTAATTTACTAACCTAGTGTTTTATTGTAATTGTCAATTCTGCATTTCTCAAGGGCAAAAATATTATTACATGCCAATGCAAAAGCCAGTTAATTCTGGACACAAATACCACGTACATGTTTGTCCGAAAAGTCTTAATATACTTAAGATTTCTGCAATTATGTTATCATTCTGTACAATACACAATGTAAACTGAGCCACCGATACTTTTAAAGTAACCTGATTTTGATCTTTGATCTACCCTTTTTTTTTTTTTTTTTTTGAGACAGAGTCTCACTTTGTAGCCCTTGGTAGAGTGCCCTGGGGTCACAGCTCACAGTACCTAAAACTCTCCGGCTTTCAGCCTTCCGAGTATGCGGACTACAGGCGCCCGGTTATTTTATTTATTATTATTTTTATTTATTTATTCATTTTTTTGCTGTTTTCGGCCGGGGCTGGGTTTGAACCCGCCACCTCTGGCATATGGGGCCAGCGCCTTACTCCTTTGAGCCACAGGCGCTGCCGGCGTTCGGTTATTTTTAGAGACGGGGGTCTCGCTCTGGCTCAGACTGGCTCGAATCCGTGAAACTCAGGCGACCCACCCGCCTCGGCCTCCCAGAGTACGGGGATTACCGGCGTCAGCCCCCGCGCCGGGCCCAGATCTACCTAAGAGTTAATAACCTTTTCATTCCTAACAAGCCTGGATTCAAAGCAGCACCTGACACTGTTTTTCTCTAATGTGGGTTTCTGGAAGATGACAGCGAGCCATGGATCTGCTCGCAGGACGCCAGCGTCCGGGCCAAACGTCGCAGTCCCTCCAGGTCCTCAACCCAAGTAGAGACTCCAGCCAAAGCCAGGGAAACGCCAGGAGAGGATATGGCTCGCTGGTGGCGTCTCACCCCGGCTCGGCCCCTGAACTGGCCAGCAGGCCCAGCGCGCGTCACGTGCAGGGCCCAGTTCCGGGACTCCGGACGCGCGCCGCACGGGGCTAAGCGCCAACCAGGGACCCCGGCCGCGCGCCCGCCGCCAGAGCCCCGCCTCCACCCAGGAAACACCGCCCGGAGCCGCCACGCCGCTGAAGCCCCTGCGGCCCGCACCTCCCCGCAGCCCGGGGCTCGGCCGGCCCTGCACAGGCGGCGCCGCCCAAGGTGGCTGTCCTCCCGCGGTCTCCGCCCTGTGCGCCTCCGCACGGGAAGAGGGGACTCCGGGGCTGTCCGCCCGCCACTTCCATGAACTCACGTCCTCCATCCTGCCGCCAGCTGCCATTTCTGGACGCCGGAGCCCGAGGCCCCAGCCGGCTGGGCCTCCACTTGTGCGTAGGAGCCACGGGCCCGGGAAAATCGCCACCTTCTAAGACCAGCTGGGCCCCGCCCCAGACACGCCCCCCTCACTGCGCGCCCTGCCCGCGGCTGGCCCGGGCCCGCCTCCTCTCTCCTGATTGGTTGAGGAGCAGGGAGGGCGTGCCCGTCTCTGAAGACGGCGTCTGTGGGCGGAGTCGCAGCTTGGATCTCCTAGGTTCCCGAGCATCCCCGGCCAGAGCCGCCTGGCCGGAGACTTGGGCGTTAAAGGATGCGCTGCTAGTCCAAGAATTTAGTTCTTTTCGGCGGCCGCTTGTTTTTAAAACGTTGACTTTTTGTGGTCTTGTGTAGTTTTGGTTTGCAGACACAGCCGTATGCCAGGACCTGTAGTAAAATCCTACACCACCAGCAGGGGGACAGGAGCAAAATAACAAATCCACCATCTGTGACCTACTCAACACATTTCACCCATGGGAAACAAAACGGGAAAGTCTATGGCTTTTGTGTTTTTTTAATAAAATAAAGAAAACGTTTATGAATTTTTGTGAAAATACCTGATTATTGTAAAAATGCAAGCAAACAAGGAAAGTGAAGTTTTCTACTGTCAGACTGGAAAGAAAACCTTGATACCAATTGGAGTAATATACATTTTCATACTTTTTAATGATTATTTGTACATTCACTATAGCATGATCCCGTTTAATGATGTTGGTTGATTAAAACAAAAGTACTTAAGGTCGGTTAAAAAAAAATGTGGTGCTAAGACTCCATGTGATCTTAACTCTCATAATCCTGAAATTCTCTGAATTATTTCTCAAGTCTTTTCTAAACTTGCACTTCACCTTGCCAATTTATTTTTGTTATATAATCACAAAGAAACCACTTTTTATTGATAACTCACTCTCTACGTACATACAGTATTGCACAAATTATAAGTGGATCAACAATTATATTAATGATACAAACTCAAGAGCATTTACAGAAAACTTCCACTGTAGGTTTGAGTGCATTTTGTGTCAGGTACTTTAGCAAATAAAAACAAACATGAAATATCTCATCTACTCAAATTTATTACCATAGGCTTTCAAGAAAAATATACATGTCATCTTACAGAATATTTAATATGTCAAACCCAGGAAAATCAGTTAAGTGATAAAAGGAATACTTTAAAAGAAATGTTGACGACAAAAGGGTTAGGTTAAAATATTGTTTAAAAACTTCAGCAACGGGGCGGCACCTGTGGCTCAGTGAGTAGGGCTCCAGCCCCATATACTGAGGGTGGCGGGTTCAAATCCGGCCCTGGCCAAACTGCAACAAAAAAATAGCCTGGCGTTGTGGCAGGCGCTTGTAGTCTCAGCTACTCGAGAGGCTGAGGCAAGAGAATCACCTAAGCCCAGGAGTTGGAGGTTGCTGTGAGCTGTGACCCCCACAGCACTCTACCGATGGCGACAAAGTAAGACTCTGTCTCTAAAAAAAAAAAAAAACTTCAGCAATTGAGCTAAGGAACCAGAAAGTGTGCATGTAGTATTGGGGGTTTTAAGAAAAGACCCCCATGTTTTCCTTCACAATTATGACCACATTCCCAGTAATTCTGGGTTGCTACAATGTCTTCTCTGGGAGTATAAACCATTGTTCAAAGTTTAAGAAACAAGATGGTAATTCACATAAGTGTTAAAATAAGATTCTTCTCATTCAAAATAAAACTAATATGATCATCATCAAATTAAAAAGAAATTGTATCAGTATGTTGACCAGAAAAAAAGCCAGATCTCCATTTACCTTAACGTTGCCTCAGAGGGGACAGAACTGTCATCTACTAGGAAGGGAAAAGTGGTGGAGTTCCCACTCACGCCCCAGGGTAAACAAAAGCCCATTTGCCTTCCTGGTATTTGGCCTCCTCACATTCAGAACTGAGTGGGGTGGGCTAGATGGCTTTGAAGAGACTTTTCAACTAAAAGAATCACAGCTTGAGTGGACATTCAGGGTGGCAAATAAAATGGATTTAGAAACAGGTGGATGAAGTATTTGCTATCATCACTATAGTTCAAGAAAATCATTTGCTTGGTAGCAAAGGGCACACAAATTCACACTGACAAGGCAAAAAATTTTTTGCAAGTTTTTGACCCAGGGCTGGGTTTGAACCCACCACCTCTGGTATATAGAGCTGGCCCCCTACTTCTTGAGCCACAGGTGCCACCCCTGACAAAGAAATTTTTTTATAAAAATATAAACAGGCTATGCCAAAATTGGGTGAAAAAATAATGCACCACCTCGTAACTACCAGCAGCCAGGACTTCCTGTTTCTCAATTTTAGGAGACTTCAATCTAATTGGGGAAAATGCAGGGGGAGGTGCACATTTGAGCCATTCAATAGAGATCAATCCATTTCCTAAATGGACTGACAGGTGCCCAGGAAGGCAAATCCAATAGTTCTAAAGAAAGGATATGAGAGAGTTAAGTGCAGGGTAGTATTTCTTTCTTTACCACAAAAGACAAATAATCCAAAGACAGTGATGGCATTTCATCTTTTGTCCCCTACAAACAATCCAAATATCACTTCTTCCTGAGTCTAATACACTAGCTTCATTTTCAAAATGCATCACTTTATTTTCCTTACAAGGCAGCACACATTAATCAGGCAACAGTCACTTGATTTCTTTTTTTTTTTTTTTTGTACAGACAGAGTCTCACTGTACCGCCCTCGGGTAGAGTGCCATGACGACACACGGCTCACAGCAACCTCTAACTCTTGGGCTTACGAGATTCTCTTGCCTCAGCCTCCCAAGCAGCTGGGACTACAGGCACCCACACAACACCGGGCTATTTTTTGTTGTTGTTGTTGCAGTTTGGCGGGGGCTGGGTTTGAACCCACCACCCTCAACATATGGGGCCGGTGCCCTACTCACTGAGCCACAGTCACATATTTCTTAAGTAAGCCCCAAGGCATCCATGAGTGTTGCTGGAGCTCGTAGCCAGAGGAGTCCCGAGGTTTCAGATATTAAAGCTTTCCCCATAGTCACAAGTTCCTTTGATGTTTAGGTTATTAACCCAGCCTCACTGGATAATTTGTCTTCAACATAGTCCATTTCTGTTTCTAAAAGTGTTAGTTGTGCTTCCTTTTCAATGAATACTCTAACTCTGTCTTGAGTAACTTCTTCATCAGAATCTCCTTTTGTTTTTGTACATTAGAGTATAAGAAAGGCCATTACAGCTTCTGGTTCAGACGTCTACTTTCACACCTACCTGTTCAGGTTTATCTTTTAAAAATTGTTTTATTGGGGCGGCACCTGTGGCTCAGTGAGCAGGGCACCGGCCCCATATACTGAGGGTGGCGGGTTCAAACCCAGCCCCCACCAAACTGCAACAAACAAAATAGCCAGGCATTGTGGCGGGCACCTGTAGTCCCAGCTACTCGGGAGGCTGAGGCAGGAGAATCGCCTAAGCCCAGGAGTTGGAGGTTGCTATGAGCTGTTTGACGCCCGGCACTCTACCAAGGGCAATAAAGTGAAACCCTGTCTCTAAAAAAAAAAAAAAATTGTTTTATCTTGTGTACTGCTGAAAGTGTCAGGGTGAGCACAGCTGAGTGGGCCGCAGCTTCTGCCTGCTCACAGCCCAGACAGTGGCGGGCATTAAGGAAACAATCTTCACCACCGAGTGCCCCAGTGTCTGGAGCTGGAGCTCAGCACCTCAGCCTCTCTCCATGGACACAGCAGGTGCATTGACCCACCTTGCCATTTCATTAAATATTTTGAAAATTTTCAAGCCAACAGAAATGTTGAAAGATGAGAACAGTGGACATACCTGTACCCTCACATTGATGTGCCAGTTGTTAATCTTAAGTCCCTGTGCTCTGTGTATATGTGTGCGTGTGTTCACATGTGTAGTTTAAATGAACTATTGGAAAGTAAGTTGAGGATAATATTAAACTTCATTCCTAGATACTTGCCTGCTTAAAATAAGGATATTTTCTTAGACAACCACGATATCATCATCATGCATTACTAAATTAAGTCATTCCATATTTACCTATGGCAAAAGTTTTCCAAATGTTTCCAAAATGTCTTTTTTAGCTGCTTTTTTTTTTTTTTTTCACCAACTCGGATCCAGTCAAGGTCCACACATTTCATTTAGGTATTATGTCAAGACATGTACTTTACAGGCATAATACACTGCACCAGACCAGGGCTCTAGGATAGTCCTGCAGGTCTGAATTCTGCGTCTTAACAGTCACCAATGTTTTTTTCCAGAAGGAAATTTAAGGATACAATAAACAATTGAAAATATTCCACAGTTTCCATTTATATGTTTCATAAATGTTTGTGTTTTTCAAGTACCATGTGCCACAAATAGAATCCAGTTGTATCTAAACTTTCTAAATTTGGTTGACAAAGAACTGTGTTAGATGTCCTCCTCAGGATCTCTGAAATTTTGGACTTGTTATCCAGCACCTGCTCCCTCCTTTTTGTTTTATGTTCTGCTAAAGTTCTTAAGATCTCAAATTTTATATTTATTTATTTATTTATTTTTTCAAAGACAGAGTCTCACTTTGTCACACTCGGTAGTGTGTGGGCTTCCAGCTCTTGGGCTTAGGCGATTCTCTCGCCTCAGCCTCCTGAGTAGCTGGGATTACAGGCGCCTGCCACAACACCTGGCTATTTTTTGTTACAGTTTGGCCGGGGCCAGGTTCGAACCATAACACCCAGCTATTTTTTTGTTTTGTTTTTTGTTTGTTTGCTTGTTTAGCAGCCTAGGGCTGGGTTTGAACCCACCAGCCCCGGTGCATGTGGCTAGCCCCCTAACCACTGAGCTACAGGGACCAAGCCAGGATGCTGAATTTTATCAAATACCTTTTTTACATCTAGTGAGAGGCTCATATGGTCTTTGTTTTTGCTTCTGTTGATATGGTGAATTACATTTATGGCCTTGTGTATTTTAAACCAGCCTTGCATCCCTGGGTTTTATTTATTTATTTATTTAGACAGAGTCTCATATGTCATCCTCGGTAGAGTGCTGTGACATCACAGCTCACAGCAACCTCAAACTCTTGGGCTTAAGGGATTCTCTTGCCTCAGCCTCCCAAGTAGCTGGGACTACAGGGACCTACCATAATGCCCGGCTATATTTTGTTGCAGTTGTTTAGTTGGCCCTGGGCTGAGTTTGAACCCACCACCCTCAGTGTATGTGGCTGACACCATAACCACTGTCCTATGGGTGCCAAGCAACATGAATGATTTTTTTACTGTGCAGCTGTAATCTACTGGCTAGAATTTTATTGAGAATGTTTGCATCTATATTATTAGTGAAATTGGTCCGAAGTTCTCCTTTTTATTTATTTTTATTTATTTATTTATTTATTGCAGTTTTTGGCCAGAGCTGGGTTTGAACCCGCCACATCCAGCATATGGGGCTGGCGCCCTATTCCTTTGAGCCACAGGCACCACCCAGAAGTTCTCCTTTTTAGTTGGGTCTTTTCCTTGTTTTCGTATCAGGTTGATGGTTGCTTCATAGAAGGTATTAGGGAAGATTCCTTCCTTCTCAGTTTTTTGGAATAATTTCTGCAGCATGGGTATAAGCTCTTCTTTGAAGGTTTGATAGAATTCTGGTGTGAGGCCATCTGGGGCAGGGCATTTTTTTTTGTTGGGAGTTTTTTTAATCGTCTTTGATCTCAGTTCTTGAAATCAGTCTGTTCAAGAGATCTATTTCTTCTTGGTTAAGTCTAGGAAGAGGGTGTGATTCTAGGTATTGATCCATTTCTTCTACATTCTCAAATTTCTGGGCATAGAGTTTCTTATAGTACTCAAAGATGATCTCTTGTATCTCTGTGACATCTGTTGTTACGTCCCTTTTATCACATCTGATTGAGGTTATTAGAGATTTTACTTTTCTATTTTCTTTTTTTTATAAGACAGAGCCTCAAGCTGTCACCCTGGGTAGAGTGCTGTGGGATCACAGCTCACAGCAACCTCAAATTCCTGGGCTCAAGTGATTCTCCTGTCTCCCAAGTACCTGGGACTACAGGCCACTATAGTGGTGCGCCCACCACTATACCCAGCTATTTTCTGGTTGCAGCTGTCATTGTTATTTGGCAGGCCCGGGCTGGATTCGAACCTGCCAGCTCAGATGTATGTGACTGGCACCTTAGCCACTTGAGCCACAGAAGCCAAGACAGATTTTAATTTTTTGTTTCTAGTTAATCTGGCCAAAAACTTATTGACTTTATTTTTTTTTAAACCAACTTTTTGTTTCATTAATTTTCTGTTTGGCTGGGGCCAGGTTTGAACCTGCCACCCTCAGTCTATGGGGCTGGCGCCCTACCCACTGAGCCACAGGCACCACCTGTTTCATTAATTTTCTTGATGATTCTTTTGTTTTCAATTTCATTCATCTCTGATTTAATTTTGATTATTTCTTTTCCTCTAATTTGGGATTAGAATGTTCTTCTTTTTCCAATTCCATAAGATGGTTTGTAAGTTTGTTGATGTACTCTCTTTCTGTTTTTCTTTCTTCTTCTTCTTCTTCTTCTTTTTTTTGCAGTTTTTTGGCTGGGACTGTGTTTGAACCCACTACCTCTGGCATATGGGGCCAGCGCCCTACCCGTTTGAGCCACAAGCACCACTTCTGTTTTTCAAATGTAGGCATCTAATGCAATAAATTTCCCTCTTAAGACTGCTTTTACTGGGCAGCACCCATAGCTCCATGGGTAGGGCGCTGGCCACATATACTGGGGTTGGCAGGTTCAAACCTGGCCCAGGCCTGCAAAAACAACAATGACAACTGCAGAAAAAAAATAGCTGGGCATTGTGGCAGGTGCCTATAGTCCCAGCTACTTGAGAGGCTGAGGCGAGAGAATCACTCAAGCCCAAGAGTTGGAGGTTGCTGTGAGCTAGATGTCACAGCCCTCTATCCAGGGTGACAGCTTGAGACTATGTCTCCAAAAAAAAAAAAAAAAAGACTGCGTTTCCTGTATCCCAGAGGTTTTGGTAACTTGTGTCTTCATTGTTGTTATGTTTAAGGAACTTAACAATTTCCTCTTTTATCTCTTCCTGAACCCAACTATCATTCAACATAAGGTTGCTTAATTTCCAAGTCTTTGCAGGGGGATGGACATTTTCTATTTATTTTATTTATTTTTGTTTTTTTTGCAGTTTCTGGCCAGGGCTGGGTTTGAACCCACCACCTCTGGTACATGGGGCTAGTGCCCTACTCCTTTAAGCCACAGGCACCACCCGGGATAGACATTTTTGTTGAAATTGAGTTCCACCTTTATTGCCTTGTAGTCTGAGAAGATACAAGGTGTAATTTCTATTCTTTTAATTTAGCCGAGGCTTAATTTGTATCCTAACATGTGGTCGATTTTGGAGTATGTACCATGGGCTGAGGAGAAAAATGTATATTCCTTAGCTTTGGGATGGTGTGTTCTGTATATGTCTATTAATCCCATTTGTTCTAGGATCATGTATAAGTCCTTTGCATCTTTGTTTATTTTCTGTTTAGAGGATCTCTCCAGTTCTGTCAGAGGGATATTGAAGTCCCTGATTATTAAGGTATTGTGGGATATCATATTGCTCTGACCCATCAAGGTCTGTTTCATAAATCTGGGAGCATTTATGTTGGGTGCATAAATATTTAAAATTGAAGTGTCTTCCTGTTGTATTATTTCTTTGCCCAGTAAAAAGTGTCTATCTTTGTCTTTCTTAACTTTAGTTGCTTTAAATCTGCTTGTATCTGAAAATAAGATTGCAACCCCTCCTTTCTTCTGATTTCCATTTGCTTTGTCCTTCTTGATTTGTCCTTCAAGGTTGGTTGTGTCTCCTGGAGACAGCATATGGATGGCTTATGCTTTTTTTTTTGAGACAGAGTCTCACTTTGTAGCCCTCCGTAGAGTGCTGTGGCATCACAGATCACAGCAACCTCCAGCTCTTGGGCTTAGGTAATTCTCTTGCCTCAGCCTCCCAAGTAGCTGGGAATACAGGCACCTGGCTATTTTTTTGTTGCAGTTTGACCAGGGCTGGGTTTGAACCTGCCACCCTCAGTATATGGAGCCAGCATTCTACCCACTGAGCCACAGGTGCCACCCGGCTTGTGCTTTTTTATCCAATCAGCCAGCCTATGCCTCTTCAGTGGTGAATTCAGTCCACTGACATTTTTTGACAGAATGGATAAGTGTGTTGATATTCTTTTTTTTTTTTTTTAGACAGAGCCTCAAGCTGTCACCCTGGGTAGAGTGCTGTGGCATCACAGCTCACAGCAACCTCCAACTCCTGGGACTACAGGTGCCCGCCACAATGCCCACCTATTTTTTGGTTGCAGCCATCATTTTTGTTTGGTGGGCCCAGGCTAGATTCGAACCCACCAGCTCAGGTGTATGTGGCTGGCACCTTAGCTGCTTGAGCCACAGATGCCGAGCCATATTCATCTTATTTTATGAAAATACATTGTGTAGTTTTATCCTTTATGCCATTGTGGAAGCTAAGTTTTGACCTTCAGCTTCTGGGTGTTTACTTTGCTGGTGTCCATTGTGATGGTCAGTATTGAGGATAGCTCTGAGTATTTCCTGTACAGATGGTCTTGTTGTGGCAAATTTCTTCAGAGTTTGTATATCCACAAAAGGTTTGATTTCTCCATCGATTTTGAAGCTTAATTTAGCAGGATACAGAATTCTAGGGTGAAAATTGTTTTAAGAATGTTGAAGGTGGGCGGTGCCTGTGGCTCAGTCGGTAAGGCGCTGACCCCATATACCGAGGGTGGCGGGATCAAACCCGACCCCGGCTGAATTGCAACCAAAAAAACAAATAGCCAGGCGTTGTGGCAGGCGCCTGTAGTCCCAGCTACTCGGGAGGCTGAGGCAGGAGACTCGCTTAAGCCCAGAAGTTGGATGTTGCTGTGAGCTGTGTGATGCCATGATACTCTACCGAGGGCCATAAAGTGAGACTCTGTCCCTACAAAAAATATTAAAAAAAAAAAAAAAAAGAATGTTGAAGGTGAGGCCAGGTGCAGTGGCTCACGCCTGTAATCCTGGCACTATGGGAGGCCGAGGCTGGTGGATAGCTTGAACTCATGAGTTCAAAACCAGTCTAAGCAAAATCAAGACCCTGTCTCTACTAAAAATAGAAAAACTGAGGCAAGAGGATCACTTGAGCTCAAGGGTTGTAAGTTGCTGTGAGCTATGATGCCATGGCACTGTACCCAGGGCAACAGCTTGAGACTCTATCTCAAAAAAAAAAAAAAAAAGGAATGTTGGAGGTGGATGACCATACCCTTCTGGCTTGAAAGGTTTCAGTTGAAAAGTCTACTTTCATCCTAATGGTTCTGTCTCTATAGGTCAGTTGGTGCTTACTCATGGCTGCTTGTAGAATTTTCTCTTTCATCTTGACTGTTTTTTGTTTTTCAAACAGTTTTACTTTGTCACCTTCAGTACAGTGCTGTGGCGTTACAGCTCACAGCAACCTCAAACTCTTGGGCTTAAGTGATTCTCTTGCCTCAGCCTCCCAAGTAGCTGGAACTATAGGTGCCCACCACAATGCCCGGCTATTTTTGTTGTTGTTGTCATTGTTGTTTGGCAGGCCTGGGCCAGGTTTGAACCTGCCAGCCCTGGTGTATGTGGCCAGTGCCCTAGCTGCTGCGCTATAGGCACCAAGCCTCATCTTGACTTCAGACAGGTTCACTACAATGTGTCTTGAAAAGGCATTGTTTGAGATGAGATGACCTCGGTTTTGATATTCATCTGAAAGGAGTATGTCGGCATCTTTAGTAAAACTTGGAAAGTTTTCATTTATGACAGTCTCCAGGAGGGCTTCCATTCCTTTGGGATAATCTTCTTCCCCTTTAGGGATTCCTATTATTCATATGTTTGAACGCTTCATGGAATTTCTCAGTTCTCTAAGCGCCTGTTCTTTCTCTCCTCTTCTGCCTCTTTAATTACCTGCATTAACTAGAAAACTTTATCCTCTAGCTCTGAGGTTCTTTCTTCTCCATGGTCTAACCTATTTTTATACTTTCTACTGTATCTTTACATCCCCTGATTGTCTTCTTCATTTCCTTAAGCTCCGCCATATCTTTTCTATATTCTACGTATCTCTCATTCGACTTTGGGTTCTGTCTTTCCATTTTCTCATCCATCCCTTTTATTGTCTTTATCAACCATATTTTATCTATTTATGTATTTATTTACTTATTTTTTTGAGACAGAGTCTATGTTGCCCTTGGTAGAGGGCTGTGGCGTCACAGGTCACAGCAACTTCAAACTCTTGGGCTTACGCAATTCTCTTGCCTCAGCCTCCCAAGTAGCTGGGACTACAGGCACTCACCACAATGCTGGCTATTTTGGGTTGCATTTGTCACTGTTGTTTAGCTGGCCTGGGTTGGGTTCGAACCCACCAGTCTTAGTGTATGTGGCTGACGCCGTAACCACTGTGCTACAGGCATGGACCTTACCACCTATTACCCATATTTTAAATTCTCTTTCTGTCAAGTCCATTAATTCTTATAGATGGAGTCTTTTTTTTTTTTTTTTTGAGACAAAGTCTCACTCAGTCACCCTAGGGGGTGAGTGCCGTGGTGTCATAAGCTCATAGCAATCTCAAACTCTTGGGCTCAAGTGATTCTCTTGCTTCAGCCTGCTGAGTGGCTGGGACTACAGGTGCCTGCCACAACACCCAACTTTTTTTTGTTTGTTTGTTTTGAGACAGAGCCTCAAGCTGTCACCCTGGGTAGAGTGTCATGGCATCACAGCTCACAGCAACCTCCAACTCCTGGGCTCAAGCGATTCTCCTGCCTCTGCTGCCCAAGTAGCTGGGACTACAGGCGTCCACCACAACGCCCGGCTATTTCTTGGTTGCAGCCGTCATTGTTGTTTGGCTGGCCCGGGCTGGATTCAAACCCACCAGTTCAGGTGTATGTGGCTGATGCCTTAGCCGCTTGAGCCATAGGCACCGAGCCAACACCCAGCTATTTTTTAGAAACAGGGTCTCACTCAAACTCCTGTGATCCACCTGTCCCAGCCTCCCAGAGTGCTGGGGCTACAGGCATGAGTCACCACACCTGGCCCTAAATGTGGAGTCTTCTGCAGTTGCTTCTTCATAATCCTATGGGGGAGTTCCTCTGTTTTGGTTTTTCAGGTTGCCTGAATTTTTCTGTTGGTTCTTCTTCATGTTCACCTCTTTGTCCTCCCTTTTCCTTCTCACTGTCTCCTTTGTTTCAAACAGAAGTCCTTGCTCTTGAGTACAGTATTTTGCAATATGTCACTGGGACATCAGGTGGTGCTATAGATTTTTTAGGAGACAGCACAGATGACAACCTCTGTGGTCCTTATTCCAAACTTAGTTTCCTTTGGTGATCACCTGATTGTTTCCTCAGCATTCAGAGCCTGTCCAGTTGGAATCTTAACGCTCACAAGAATCCTTCAGGGGCAGGTCTCACAGTGCACCCTCAACTCCATTTCCTATGGGGTGTGGCATGCCCTCAGCCTGTCCCAAGAGTGGAGTTCTGATCCTGCTAAGACCTTCTCCCGATCTTCCCACAATGGCAGCCCCCTGACTGTGGAGACCTCAGTATAGCTGCCTCGCAGCCACCAAACCTGTCAAATCCCCTCCAACTGACATTCAAATGAGATTGCTGTACACTGAGTCTACCCACTCTTCCAAGCTTTCTACTCAACACTCAGCTTCCCCAGCAACTAAAAACTCAGGAAAGGCTTCCTTCTGTCCTAGACCTCTGTGCAGGGCCAGCCAATCTCAGCCAGTCATAATTATTTGCCTAATTCATCAGATTTCCACAGGTCCAGATCATACACTGTATCCAGCTTCCCAACTCCTGGCTGTGCTCCCTCAGCTATGATTCTAGGTAAGGTCTCTATACTAGGTATGGCTGGAGGTCTCTCCTTTTCTCCAGTCATAGTAGGAGAGCTCAGCTGAATGATCATTCTGGTCCACCATCCTTTTTTTTTTTTTTTTTTTTAATTAAGACAGAGTCTCACTTTGTCACCCTCCATAGAGTGCCATCACATCATAGCTCACAGCAACCTCCAGCTCTTGGGCTTAGGTGATTCTCTTGCCTCAGCCTCCAGAGCAGCTGGGACCACAGGCACCCGCCACAACGCCTATTTTTTTGTTGTTGTTGCTGTTGCAGTTTGGCCGGGACCAGGTTTGAACCTGGCCTCAGTATATGGGGCCAGTGCCCTACTCACTGAGCCACAGGCGCCATCCTCTGGTCCACCATCTTGCTCCACTCACCTCAAAGCTGCTTTCTGAACATACCACAGGGCTGTCCCTGACACACAGTCCATTTCTGAATTACATATGAGCAAAAGTATCCAGCCATCTAATATGAAAAGTCATATTAAAAATGATAGGATAGGGGCGGCGCCTGTGGCTCAGTGAGTAGGGCGCCGGCCCCATATGCCGAGGGTGGTGGGTTCAAACCCAGCCCCAGCCAAACTGCAACAAAAAATAGCCGGGCGTTGTGGCGGGCGCCTGTAGTCCCAGCTGCTTGGGAGGCTGAGGCAAGAGAATCGCGTAGGCCCAGGAGTTGGAGGTTGCTGTGAGCCATGTGACACCACGGCACTCTACCCGAGGGCAGTATAGTGAGACTCTGTCTCTAAAAAAAAAAAAAAAAATGACAGGATACTTTCCAGACAGCCCTCATATATTGAATCAAACTTGGCAAATTATAACTGAAGAAATAAAAATAAATAAACATAACGAATGTAGGGAGGAGTCTGCAGAGACTCCAAAGAGGAGTTAGAGAGTAAGTTTCTTCAGTCCAGAAGAGGCTGTGACTCAGGGAGTGCCTGAACCTGCTCATGAGAAACTGTGCCTGTCCTGCGCTCACATGTTTATTGTGGCACATTCACAATCGCAAAGACATGGAACCAACCTATGTGTCCGTCAGCTGAAGAGTGGGTAAAGAAAATGTGGATGTGGTACACACACACCAGGGAATATCACTCAGCCATGAAAAGGAATTAAATAATGCCCTTTACAGCAACTTGAATGGAACTGAGGCCATTACCCTAAATAACTCAGGAACAACAAAACAAGCACTGTGTGTCCTCACAAATGGAAGGTATCAATGGGTGTGCATGGTCATGCAGAGTGATGTAAGGGACTCTTGAGACTCAGAAAGGGGCCTGGGGTGAGGGATGAGAAATCACCTATTGAGTACACATACGCCATTCAGGTGACAAGAACACCACAAGCCCAGACTTCTCCACTATGCAGTTCATCCATGTGACAAAGATACATTTGTACCCCCTAAATCTTTTTTTCTAAATCTTTTAAAATAAAATTTAAAAAGAAAACAACTCATGCCTGTCCTCATGTTCACAAGAAGCTACAACCTGCCAGCTCCCCATTTTTGTCACAGTCACCTTTTTGTAGGCAGTTGAAAGTAACAACCCTACATTTTTTAAAGTAGTTTTCTCACACTTTACACATTTTTAACTGACCTTTATCTTTTAATGAGAAATAAGCAAACTTTAAACCAGAGATTTAGTGCTTAGAAGATCAAAAAGAAGATCAAATCCTTTCTCATCTATTTAGATCTTAGTTCACATCATTTTTATTATCTGATCTCCCAATAATAACAATTTCCCATAACCACTAAGAGTTACATAGTCTGCCTCATCTCCCCCAACTAAACCACAGACCTTACAAAGTGTAACCATCACAAAGCCCACCCAGGTCAGACACCAAATACACGGTGGTTGAATCGGACTATCAGACTCAAAGGGAAATTGGGGGAAAGATGGGAAAAAGGTAGCCAATGGGGTTCGGGGGCCAGCCACATACACCTTACGGGTTCGAACCCAGCCCAGGCCAGCTAAACAACCATAGCTGCAACAAAAATAGCCTGGGGTTGTGGTGGGCACCTGTAGTCCCAGCTGCATGGGAGGCTAAGGCAAGAGAATCACTTAAGCCGAAGACTTTGAGGTTACTGTGAGCTGTGACACCACAGCACTCTACCGAGGACGACAGAGTGAGAGTCTGTCTCAAAAAAAAAAGTAGCTAATGTAAGGGAGGAAGTGGGATCAATGAGAGGAAGGATAGACGAGAAAAAGAAGAGGGGTGGGGATGGGGGACAGTGAGGAGAGGCCTGGGGGGCACTGAGAAGCTCACCTACCAGTCACTCATGGTCATGAGTTACATCAAGGATCTACCCGGAACACCCAAGGGCTGGTAGGGGTGCAGGAAAAGTGCCTCGTGCCGAGCAGGGGAGGCATCTGGGCTTCCTCAGACATTGTATGTTGACCGTGACTGGCAGTCCGATGCCAGGTGGAGGGAAATCAATGGCCACGGGGGTGTGGGATCCTCCTGGTATGTGGCCAGGCAACTACCAGCAGTGGATTTCTACTTAGGCAGGTTTGCTGTTCTTGCAGCTTCACCCCTGCAACACCCTGAGTTTGTGCAGCCTTCACTCTGCAGAGTGTAAGCACTGGAGTCTGGCAGTCTCAGAATTTTGTAAATACCCAGATAAGCCAAGACAGCTGCTTCCCACATCTCTAGGTGACAGTACACCTCAAAACTGAGATATTAACCAAATGTTAGGGTCTGAAGAAAACCCTTTCGGAATGTCTATAGGACAAACTTTCTGTGATCCTGAATTGTAGGATATACATATCTCTGCCTGTCTGTATGCTGGGAAGTTGCCTGTCTTAGGGAGTCCCTTCATTCTGAGCACACAGGCCCCTGTAGGCCGCGCCCCTCCCCCCACCAGACAATGTGGGGTGGAGAGAGCTGGGGAGTAGGAAAACTCAGCTCCAGTTCCAGCCCTGTAACTCACCCCCGAGTCTCACTTTCCTTGTCTATAGTGGACTCCTGGGGTGGTAGAAATTAAATACCTTACCCTCCATGTGATTGGGACACGAGAGGAACTCAGGAAACCTCAGCTTCCTTCCTGTCTCCACCCCTCCTGCTTGGACGCTGTAAACCGCTGCCAAGGAGGGGCAGGTGAGCTCTGCGGGCATCTAGCGCAGCGCTGCATGTAATTAAGTACGTAAGTGCTTTTTAATTAAGTTCAGCGGCAGCATGGCAGGCGAAGAGCACTTTGCTCAATCACTCTGATTAGATGTTTTTCCTTGGCAGAAGTTCAGATGGCACCAATGCTGAGTCAGTGCTGCTTTGGCAAAGCTCACAACCGTGCTTCAGTCCCTTTCGCCCCGACACGGGCGAGACTCCCAGACAGGCCTCACAATTCTGCTTCTGTGCCTCTGGATGATCAGACGTCCGGAATCTGAGGGCCTGTCCTTTGGTCAGGTGCACAGTCCCAGAACAGGAGGCAGAGCGGTCCAGGAGGAGCAGGGGCTGGTCCAGACAGAGGAAGGGGCTTGTGGTTCATTGCAGCCACCTCACAATGGAGACACAGGGTGAGACTTCCAGAAGGAACCCAGTTGGTAGCGGGGGTCTTTGTGTCCTTCCCCCTTCCCAGATTTCTACCAGAAATCAATTTACACCAGGTGTTGGTGGATTCTGTATAATTTTCTTAGAATTTGGGGATCAGTGGGTGGCGCCTGTGGCTCAGTGAGTAGGACGCTGGCCCCGTATGGTGGCAGGTTCAAACCGGCCCGGGCCAAACTACAACAACAACAACAAAGAATTTGGGGAGAGGAGTAGGGCCCTCCCACAGGCTCACCCTTTTTCCTCTCCTCCGCTTTCCCCTCCTTCCTCTCAAAAGCAAAGGAAATGTTTTCCTCGCATCATTCACATACATTTAGCTTGTATTTCTTCTTGCTTTAGCAGGACCTAGATGAGCTACTCTTTCCCCCAAGCGGCTTATAAAAATACTTCCTCCAAACGAACTCAGTATTCCACGCTGTGAGAAAGGCTCTTTGAGGGGGAAGGATTCTGCGCTGTGAGATTTCCCCATCTCACTACCCCTTCCTCCCCTCTGCTGCACACTCTGTCCCCTACACTTCTGGAGTGGCCGCCCCGGCTGAAGCGGCGAGGTTTGGACCCGCAGGACGCCCACGCTCGGGGCTGGATGGCGTCCTGCACGTTCTCAAGCTTCCCGCCGGGCGGCGCTGTTCCTCCATCGGTGAGACGAAGACAAACGTCATCCTTCTTAACAAACGGGACAAATACTTAAGTGTCTCTGGCTAAGCGCTTGATAGATGTTCATATTTCCCTTTAGTGACATGTCTGAAGAGGCTTTTTAGTGCATACTAAAGAAGTGACGTGAGTTGTTGCTTGACTAGTACTTCATATGTGTTGTCCTGATGCTGAGAGGTTGATAAACCTAAATGTCCAAAGACAAATTGAAAAATGTAAGACTTTACCGCTACCACTACCGTCATCACCATCATCATCATCATCGAGGGCAAAGGTCTAAGTACAACATTAACCTGGACATGCCCCTCTGCGTGCAGGGGGCGGGACAATGAAGCCATGGAACATAACCAAAATGCTGCCCCTTCCAGAAGAGACATTCTGGGGGCCTTTTTTTTTTTCCTCTCTCTTTCTCAAGAAGCAGAGCAGGGAATGAAGACCAATATTTATTCATTGCAATCCTTTGTCAGGCCTCGTCCAACATAAATGATGTTTTTGTTTATAAACAGAAATGAACAGGCTCTGCGCCTGTAGCACAGTGGTTATGGTTCCAGCCACATACACCAAGGCTGGTAAGTTCGAGCCGTCCTGGGCCAGGTAAACAACAATGACAACTGCAACAAAAAATAGCCGGGTGTTGTGGCGGGCGCCCGTAATCCCAGCTACTTGGGAGGCTGAGGCAAGAGAATCCCTGGAACACAAGAGTTTGAGGTTGCTGTGAGCTGTGACACCCCACACTCTACGGAGGGCGACAGCGTGAGACTCTGTCTCAAAAAAAAAAGAAGAAAGAAAGAAAAAGAAATAAACAAAAGCACTTTAATTATTTTATGTGACCTAAAATAGATAATAAACTCACCAGGTGAGTTCATATTTATGTTTTTCTCTTTTAAAACTGTAGGATAATTACAAGTAATCCACCAACGTCTTTGTTGCTGCTCTAAGTAAGAGCTAGAGAGATGCCGCTAGCAAAAAAAAAAAAGGATTGGGGAAGGTTAAATGCCCACTATATGTTAGATATTATAGTGGGTTAAATGCCCACTATATATTAGATCTCTCATGAAACCTTGTAACATTATGAGGTCCATGATATTATGCTGTTTTACAGAAAAGGAAACCAAGGCACAGAGAAGCTAGCCATACAGTTAATACCAAGGTGTAAAATCAAGAGTATCTGACACCAAGGTCCATGGTTTTAACCACACACGACAAAGGGAAGGCAGGTGTTTCTAATGGAAAAGAATGTTTTATTTTGTCTGAGATTATTTTAAAATTGCAATATTGAAAAACTTATTGTGTTGCCTAGGAGTTGATTTCTCACATTTGCAGTTGTTTGTTTGTTTGTTTATTTGTTTTTGTTGCAGTTTGACCCGGGCTGTAGGGCTTTCTACCCCCTGTGGATTTTTCTCCTTTTTTCGACACTCTTTGTCCTCTCCTCTTCTTTCTTCCCTCTGCTCCACAATCTGACCCCACCCAGCCTGTCATAGACCCCAGCATTGATGCCACCCTCTAGTCATTCAGGGCCTAGCAGTACACGGCCCACTCTGTGACCACTGTCCACCTTCCCACCACGATCCCATCACCCACCAACTACCCACAATGAAAAGATCTTACACTTTTCCATAAAATTTTCTCTCCTCAAATCCCTGAAAAGTGACTGCTGCTCACCAGACAAGTTAACCAAAGGAGTGAATGACAGTCAATACTGCTTTTTTTTCTTCTTTTTTTTTTTTGAGGCCTCAGCCTAGCTCACAGCAACCTTAAATTTTGGGCCTCAAGCAATCCTCCTGCTACCCATCAGAGTAGCTGGAACTATAGGCGCCTGCCACCAGGCCTGGCTAATTTTTCTGTTTTTCGTAGAAACAGAGTCTCACTCTTGGTTAGGCTGGTCTCAAACTCCTGAGCTCAAGCAATCCACCTGCCTCCGCCTCCCAGGGTGCTAGGATTACAGACGTGAGCCAGTGTGCCCATCTCAATACTGCTTTTTAAAGTAACACTGAAAAAATGCTTTTGCTTGTTAGCAGGGCTTCTGTGAGTAGTAAGGCCTTAACCAAAGGACCCATCTCTCTGAAAGAAGAATGAGAGGTGTCCTGGCATGATAACTGGAGAGAGATTTTTTTTCTCTTCTGTTATTATATCATCAACAAATTTAATTTCATTGCATCAATTTTATTATTACTAATTTAAATATGTATTGCTATGGCCAGGTTTATATTGTTTGTTTTTTATTTCTATTTGTATTTTTTTTAATTGTCTTTGTTTTTGTTTTGCGGTTTGGCCGGGGCCGGGTTCAAACCTACCACCCTCAGTATATGGGGCTGGCACCCTACCCACTGAGCCACAGGTGCAGTCCTGTATTTATATTTAATCATGGACCATAAAATTTACTATTTTAAAAGGTACAATTCAGTGGTTTTTAACTGTATTTACAAATTTGTGCAACTCTCACCACTAAATGTTCTCATTGCCACACATAGGAAATACTTTTAATAGAAAAAAACTTTCCAATCTTTATGTCTGAAAACATGCCTACTTTACTTTATAAGACTATGCCTCGTTATGACAAATAGGTTGAAATGCCCTTTAAAAGATTTAGAATTCCTTTTTTTTTTTAAAGACAGAATCTTGCTCTATTGCCCAGTTTTGAGAGTGCATCAGCCTAGCTCACAGCAATCTCAAACTCCTAGGCTCAAATGATCCCCCTGCCTCAACCTCCCAAGTAGCTGAGACTACAGACACATGCCACAATGACTGGCTAATTTTTCTATTTTTAGTAGAAATGGTATCTCACTATGTTGCTCAGGCTGGTCTCAAACTCCTGCACTCAAGGGATCCTCACACCTCATCCTCCAGCGTGTTAGGATTATAGGCATGAGCCACCTCGCCTGGAGTTTCATTTTATTTATTTTTTTTTTTCTGAGACAGAGTCAGTAGAGTGATATGATGTCATAGCTCACAGCAACCTCAGACTCTTGGGCTCAAATGATTCTCTTGCCTCAGCCTCCCAAGTATCTGGGACTACAGGTGCTTGCAACAACACCAGGCTTTTTTTTTTTTTTGAGACAGAATCTCAAGCTGTTACTCTGAGTAGAGTGCCATGGCATCATAGCTCACAGCAACCTCCAAATCAGGCTCAAGAGATCCTCTTGCCTCAGTTTTTCTATTGTTAGTAGAGGTGGGGGTCTCACTTTTGTTCAGGCTGGTCTCAAATGTGTGAGCTCAGGCAATCCACCCACCTTGACCTCCCAGAGTGCTGGGATTACAGGCATGAGCCACGGTGCTGGGCCAGCGTGGAATTCTGAGTGAGAAGAATACGGGGGAATCACACAATAATATCTTCCTGCAACTAAATTGATCAGGTTTACAATGAAATGCATTACCTGTGCAAATAATAAATAGTTTGTAACCATTTTGCTCTGCTAAAAAAAAAAAAGTGAGAAGATGGAATGAGGGCAAAAAAGAGAAATATATCCTTTCTTCATTAGTTTGAAATAGTTAGCAAGGTCTTTATTTTCAGTAGGGTGGTAGAGAAGGGAATTTTCGCGGTTGCATCATTTATAATTCTCTTGTCGACAAGCAATAGAAGTGAACCATAACCAGCATTAGAAGTAAGAAGAAGGGGAAAAGAAAAAAAAGAAGTGGGGGTGGAAGTCAAGGGTCAGAGGGGAGATACCAGGACACAAGCCAGGGACAGACCAGAACTACAGCCCACAGCATAGGAAGGAACAAAAGAAACATTCTGCACCATTGCTCTCTACTTGCAAAACAACTTTGTTTCCTGAGCCACATGGCAGATAACCTGGACGCCAGAACTTCTCAAATTTTTAGTGGCTCAGTCAGTAGGGCGCCGGCCCCATATGCCAAGGGTGGCGGGTTCAAACCCAGCCCCGGCCAAACTGCAACAACAACAAAAAAATAGCCGGGCGTTGTGGCGGGCGCCTGTAGTCCCAGCTACTCGGGAGGCTGAGGCAAGAGAATTGCATAATCCCAAGAGTTAGAGGTTGCTGTGAGCCGTGTGACGCCACGACACTCTACCGAGGGCGGTACAGTGAGACTCTGTCTCTACAAAAAAAAAAAAAAAAAAATTTTATTAGACTATAGGTCCAGACACCTAATGAGAAATTTTTCCATTTCCCAAGAATTGGGATTGGTCTATTTGGGACAGTTGTCTCTAGTAGAACTAGGTCATTAATGTTAACTTAGACTTCAAAGGTAAGAAGAATGGAAAAGAGTTCCTGGAAGGAGATTTGGGCAATCATATAGGTTTTCACTGTAGTGATTTTTGTAGTCTCAGCCATCTAAATAAAATTGTTACTGTGTGAAATTCCTATGGTTCCCCACTTCAGACGGAGCATCATCTCTTGATGTGATTGCATTACTAGATATAGTGATTTAATAAGTTTGAAATTACTTCTTAATCACTTACTATAAGTAAGTTAGGCATTGAATTAAGAAAATGACTGCTGATGGGCAGCACCTGTGGCTCAAGGAGTAGGGTGCCGGTCCCATATGCCGGAGGTGGCAGGTTCAAACCTAGCCCCAGCCAAAAACCAAAAAAAAAGAAAATGACTGCTGGGCGGCGCCTGTGGCTCAGTCGGTAAGGCGCCAGCCCCATATACCGAGGGTGGTGGGTTCAAACCCGGCCCCAGCCAAACTGCAACCAAAAAATAGCCAGGCGTTGTGGCGGGCACCTGTAGTCCCAGCTACTCTGGAGGCTGAGGCAAGAGAATCGCTTAAGCCCAGGAGTTGGAGGTTGCTGTGAGCTGTGTGAGGCCACAGCACTCTACCAAGGGCCATAAAGTGAGACTCTGTCTCTACAAAAAAAAAGGAAAAGAAAATGACTGCTGATGATGGGCAAAAGGAGGAGGGACAGGAGAAAAGTGGATCAGAGGAAAGCAGGTGCCATTCAGACTACAGGATCAATACCAAGAAATCCAAAGTCTGCTGCAAGATTGACAGCTTGAAGCCTGGCCCTTTACAACTCAGAGACTGTCTTGCCAGAGCTTCACCTCTCCCCCAAGCTCCAAGCTCTCTGAGCATTGAGAGGCCAGGTGGGACTGCTCTCTGGGAGGGAGTGAGCCCAGGGGCCTGGGAAGATTTACAAGAGAAGGAGAAACGTGCAGGTGAGGGGAAAGTGCCCCTCCCTTCCCATTTCTCAGTATGGCACAGCACCAGACAGCTCACAAGACTTGTGTGCATGGTCTAATTGGGTGTTAGCCTTGACATCCTGCTCCTGGAACATTTTCCTGTCGCAGGCTGTTTGTGTTAGGATCAAAAATAACATAGAGTGATAAAAGTAAGAAGTAAATAAGCACAATTAAGGTAGTTAATTAAAGAAATAGTTTGGTTAGAAAATGGAAGCCCAGCAAGAACCATGACATAAGGGTTTAGCCTCCCCAACCCTCATTTAATATATGTAATAAAAATGAAGCTAGCCCAGGAGCTAGAGGCTGCCACCAGTCCTCACGCTTGGAGGTAGACAGCCCCCGGGGCCAAGCCTTTAAAGCTTTCTCTTTGTGTCTTGACTCTTCATTTTCCCTTATCCTCTCATCACCAGTCACTGGGAAAGAACTCACGGTGTAGTTTGGGGCTGGTCCCCAACATCCTCCCCTTACTACCACCACTAGCCAGGAAAAAAGGAATATACTGTCTATGTTTTTCTTTTTTCTTTTTTCTTTTTTATTTTTGTTTTTATTAAATCATAGCTGTGTACATTGATATGATCATGGGGCATCATTCACTAGCTTCACAGACCGTTTACCAAGTTTCACATATACGTGTCTATGTTTTAAAAATGATTCCAATCAACACTTCTAAACTACAATGTCTTCTTTAAACTTGAAGAAAGTTGTGGAGCTTAATCATACATGATAGAAAAATATATATTAAATAATATATAGTCTATTCAAACTAGCCTTTGGATGAACTGTGATAAAAATGATAAGGAAATAATAGTCAGGAGAAGACAACAAAGGCTCTGTTACTGATAGAGTCTCAAATATCCACTGAAGTTTTCCATCTGAGCATTTAAATAATGAAGAGGTACTGGGTGTTGGAGCCAAATGCGTCCATTACCCAGCTATAAGCTTGAAAGTAAAGAGAATAAATCTCTTTTGTAAAAGCATGATTTCTGAAGTTCTACTAATGGTCCTTAAAAATAGGCTGCTAGCCAGGCACTGTGGTCATGCCTGCATTCCAGCATGTTGGCAGCCCAGGGCTGGAGGATGGATCACTTGAAGCCAGGAGTTTAAGATCATCTTGGGCAACACAGTGAGACCCTGTCCCTATAAAAACTTTTTTTAAAAACAGCTGGGCAGGCTCGGCTACTGCAGCACAGTGGTTATGGTGCCCACTGTGGGCTGGCAGGTTTGAACCCGGCCCAGGCCAGCTAAACAACAACAACTGCAACAAAAAATTGCTAGGTGTTGTGGTGGGCCCCTGTAGTCCCAACTACTTGAGAGGCTGAGGCAAGAGAATAGCTTAAGCCCAAGAGTTTGAGGTTGCTGTGAGCTGTGACATCAGGGCACTCTACCAAAGGCGACATAGTGAGACTCTGTCTCACAAACAAACAACAACAACAAAAAAAAAAAAACAGCTGGGCATGGTTGTGTATACCTGCAATACCAACTACTGCAGAAGCTAAGGCAAGAAGAAGATTTCAGCTCAGGATTTTGAAGCTGCAGGGAGCTATGATTGTGTCACTGTCCCCCAGACTGGGCAACAGAGCAAGACTCTGTCTCAAAAAAAAACATAAAATCTCTGTGTTTGGCATATTTTACCTTAAGAAAGTATATGAAAAGTACATGAAGGGCGGCGCCTGTAGCTCAGTGGGTAGGGCGCCGGCTCCATATACGGAGAGTGGTGGGTTCAAACCCAGCTCCGGCCAAACTGCAACAAAAGAATAGCCAGGCGTTGTGGCAGGCACCTGTAGTCCCAGCTACTCGGGAGGCTGAGGCCAGAGAATCTCCTAAGCCCAGGAGTTGGAGGTTGCTGTGAGCTGTGTGATGCCACAGCACTCTACCAAGGGCAATAAAGTGAGACTCTGTCTTGACAAAAAAAATAAGTACATGAAAAACAAATACACGTAGCCAATAAAAAACTTAAGTGTGCAGCAACAATAGTAATCAAATAAGTTAAAAGCAAAGCAAAAACCATTTTGCTTTGGTCAGCAATTTGACAATAATTTAAGAAAATGACCATTATTTTTATTTATTTATTTGAGGCAGTCTCACTTTGTCACCCTGGGTAGAGTGCCAAGGCATCAAAGCTCACAGCAACCTCAAACTCCTGGGCTTAAGTGATTATTTTGCCCCAGCCTTCTGAGTAGCTGAGACTACAGGCACCTGCCACACAACCTCCCGGCTAGATTGGGTTTCCTTCTTGTTCAGCCTGATCTCTGATTTCCTGAGCTCAGGCAATCCACCTGACGAGGCCTCCCAGAGTGCTGGGATTACAGGTGTGAGCCATCATGCCCAGCCCAATTATTCATTATTGATGCAGAAGTATTAAAATGAGCATTTTCAGGCTCTGCTGATGAGAGTAAAAATTAGCACAAATTTTTTAGCAGTAAACTTGCCGTCTTTCAGTATCAAGTGTTTTTTTAAATAGGAATTTATCTGAATAAAACACACACAAATACGTATAAGGATGTTTATTAAAATAGCTTCAATAACAAAGTTCAAGGAAAGAATAATCAAAATTTCAAATATGAAAGGATTAAATGGCTGAGTAAATTAAGACCTATCGACACAACAGAATACAGTGCAACTATTCTAAATAATGCAAAGCTATTAATATCACCCCAGCGTTTATGCAAGAGAGAAGTGAAAACCCTCAAATATTCAACAGTAAAGGATTTTATATATAAGATGTAGTGGGTATATCCATGTCCTGGAGCATGTGGAAAAGCTATGTTATAATAAAAAAAAATTGGATTGGATTTGTTACCCCAATGCACACATGTATAAAACAAAACTAAGGAATTACCTCACATTTTATTTTATTTTATTTTATTTATTTATTTGCAGTTTTTGGCCAGGGCTGGGTTTGAACCCGCCATCTCTGGCATATGGGGCCAGTGCCCTACTCCTTTGAGCCACAGGCACCGCCCTTATTTTATTTATTTATTTATTTTTTTTTTGTGACAGAGTCTCACTATGTTGCTCTTAATAGAGTACCATGGCATCACGTGGCATCACAGCTCACAGGAACCTCGAACTCTTGGATTTAAGCAATTCTCTTGCTTCAGCCTCCCAACTAGCTGGGACTACAGGTGCCTGCCACAGCACTTGGCTATTTTTTTTATTGCAGTTATTGTTGTTTTAACTGGCCCAGGCTGGGTTCGAACTCGCCAGCTTTGAGGCATGTGGCAGGCGCCGTAACCACTACGCTAGGGGAGCCAAGCCTTACCTCAGAATTTTAATGTCCACATATATGGAATTACATATTTTTTAGTTCATTCTTTATATTTTCTTATCTTTTATGTAGCTATGTATTGGCTTTACAATAAATATAGTAATGTAAAAAATTTAAAAATAAATAAATACGATAATAAAAGAGAAATGGCATTCAGCTGCTCTGCAAGGGCAGATAATACTACTGATGGTATCTTCGAGAAGTATTAAAGTCCCTCTCTCCAGCCCCTTCTGCCTGAATGCTGGATTCTGGATCTTCATTCTTCCTTTCCTCACCCCATTCAGAGAGCCCAGAACTTATCCAGCTCTCTGCCTCTATGCCCAAGTTTCAGTCCAGGCACTTGCTTTCTACAGCTTTTATCCCATATAGTTATTAGACTAACACCGTCAGAGAGCGATTTATGGAGGGGAGAACTGGAGCTCCAAGAAGCTAAATAACTTTCCCAACATCACACAACTGAAGGGTGACAGGGCAAATTTCCCATCCAGGTCTGTTTGACTTCAGAACAAAGGCTGTTGTTGGCGTAATTTTGCTCTGCAGTAGTATCCTTGGTCTCAGAGATTCAAAGAATGAACACATGGACCATAGATCAGTGGTAAGATAGGATTTATTAGATAGAAAAGAATACAGAAGGAGTAAAAAGCAGCAGAGCTCTGGCAGAGGGAAAGACCCAAGTGGGAAATCTCGCCAGGGTCCTTGTTCTAGGGGTTACATACTGTTTTGTTAAAAAAGGGAGGTCTTGAGAGTTACATTTGGCCAGGACTTGGCAGACTTCACTGCTGATGAGTGTATTAACAAATGAATGCAGTCCCTCCAGGTTCAGGCAAAATGGCACAGCATCCACTTCAGAAGAGGACTGTCTTAGAGGAAACTGCTCAGGCCTAGGAAACTGTCCAGCCCTGAATGGGGAAGCCTGTGTTACTACTATCAATGTCCTGGGCTGCCCCTGACATCTGTCCCTTTCTTGCACTTTCCTTGTACAGACCCTTCAGCTGAGTGCTTTTCCCCAAATCTCCCCGATGCCCACATTTACCTATAATAATTTTGACCTGAGTGGCCAGTTTTGTGTACTTGGTTAGTAATTACTGGTCCCCATTTAACACCACATTTCCACCTGACTTGTCTCTGACCCTGCTCCTTATTTATCCACTTGCCCTCTGCCTTACCCCTCCATACCCCAGCAGCAGGGGCCACCTGCTCGTCCCCTTTCCCTGTCCTTTCTTACTCTCTTTTGATTCTTTCCATCAAACATTTTTTTTGCACCTAAAGTGATAACAAACACATCATGAATGTTCCTTAAATGTTTCTTCAATTAAATTCAATTTTCCTTCCCTCGCAATTGCCATTCCATTATCTTGCATCTTTCTTTCTTTCTTTCTTTTTTTTTTTTTTTTTTTTGAGACAGAGCCTCCAGCTGTCACCCTGGGTAGAGTGCTGTGGCATCACAGCTCACAGCAACCTCCAACTCCTGGGCTCAAGCGATTCTCCTGCCTCTGCCTCCCAAGTAGCTGGGACTACAGGCGCCTGCCACAATGCCCGGCTATTTTTTGGTTGCAGCCGTCATTGTTGTTTGACGGCTGGAGGGGGGGGGGGAAGGGGGGCAGGCTGGATTCGAACCTGCCAGCTCAGGTGTATGTGGCTGGCGCCTTAGCCGCTTGAGCCACAGGTGCCGAGCCTATTTTGCATCTTTCAGGGTTATTCTTTCTCTCTGGCCTTCTCCATGTACTTACTGAGTATCTTTTCTTCCTAGCAATTTGGCAGCCCTCTTTACATCTTCACTAAAATTACCCTTTCTCATCACCAATGATTTCCTGATTATCCAATAATTGAAATCCTTTTTGTGCGAATTCTCATCCTTTTTGATCTTTTAGCTAGCACTAATAACACTTAAATCTTTTCATTTTACCTCAGCCTGAGGTCTGGAATACTATTATTTTCTCTTTTCTTTCTTTCTCTTCCTTCCTCTTTCTCCTTCGCTGAAATTTCTCCTGTTCTTTAATTGTGGGTTGTTTCTTAGTTTTTGGCTTTGATCCCTTCAATAATCACCTTCAGAATGAGTTCATCCCAACACATTGCCTCTCTCTAATAACTTCTTCACAGCTGCAATGGGTACTTTGAAGCATTGGATTGCCTCCACCCAGTGAGAAGTCAGCAAAAGCAGGGAGAATGCTCGTTTGTTTGTTACAGCCTCTGTTGTGATACCAGAGCTTACCACGGCCCCGGGGACAGTGTCTGCAAACGTGCAGATGTTTTGGGGTAGATGGACGGTGCCTCTGTCACCTTCCAGCTTTGGCTGGGGCTCTGCTTGCTGTCCCCTGCCTGGTTGGAATTCCCTTTCTGGATGCTTCTGTGTGGACCTCTGCAGTGCTTCTCATGCACAGACAGCTCTCTAGTCTATATTCTGGTCTCCATCAACACTCTGTTCTCTAGTGATCACCCAGTTAAATGAATGACTTTCAGATACAAAGGTCACTTTTCTCCAGATTTATACCATCAACTCCTTATGAACGCTTCCCTTGGCTACTGACACCCGAGCTGTACATTTGACTGGTAGGGTGGGCCATCCTCTACCAGGCTCCCAGCATCCCCCAGGTCCAGGTGTTCGAGGCCCCAAGTGTTCTCTTTCTGGGGTCCTGAGAGTCTTCTTGACATCTCCAATCTCATCACAAGTCTGTTTCTGCTACACCATTTTCCCCTTTTTTCTTATGCTGAATTCCTCGATTTCCCTTAGCCACGGTTCTCACTGTGGCACTTTCCTGAATTCTGGCACTGAAGTTCGGTGTGCCAAATCTAACAGAGAGAAAACCCCCAACTCAATGGGGACTGCTCACTCACACCCTCCCCAACATGCTTCCCATGCTTATTTCATATCATTTTCTATCCACTTCATCTAAAAGTATCTACTTTCCTTCTCTTTCACTAATGACACAAATATTATTCAAGTAATGACCAAATAAATTAGCCACCTCTGCTTACTATGGCAGCAGTCAGCTGACACAGGCTTGTGTCCCAGCCGTGACATTCACCTCCGTGACCTTGCTGACCTGACTCCTTTGGTTCTTGTGCTCAGATTATTCACTAGGAAAAGGTCAATAGTACTATGACTAGGCTTGTTATTTAGTGACAAAGTGTACCATAAACTGTTAGACAATCTCCAAGGATAAGGGGATTCTGTGAAATGGACAGCTAAATATTCCGAAAGCTGTTAGGTATGATCTGATTTTGTCCGAGGAAGCATGCACCAAAATTTTTCTTAATTTAAATTTTTTTAATTAAAAAAATTGCTTTTTCATGAAATCATCTGACATGCAGATGCCGTTCAGCTTGGTCTTTGCCTTTTTTCTTGAGAATCTGTTCTCTGCTCAGCATCTTGGTTCATCATGACAAGTAAATCCCTGCTTTGCTTCCTAAAAGTTGGCAAGCAAAACTCTTGTCTCTGAGGATATTTAAATCTTTCTTGGCTCAGGATGGCTTCCTCTTGGGTGTTGAAAGAAATAATGCCTTCCAGCCTCTCTGAAATAGAGCTGTAAGAAAGACTCGTGATGCTCTGATTTTGACAAAATGATCTTCATAAACCACTGAAGTAATGGGCTGTGGTCACAGTTAACAATTGGTCAAGATCTCTAGATCGCCTCCTCTAGTTTTAGATTCTAATTATTGAGATTATTTTCTACCTCTCTCTTCCTTAGTTTTAATTAACTGAGGCTATCGACCTAATGTTCTTTCTCTGTTACTTTCCCAGTGCTTGTATTTTTCCCCCTGATAGTTCTGATAGACCATCTGTCAAAATTTTGTTTGGTTTCACAGCAGTTTCACATGCTATTTTTCCCCTTCTCTCTCTTTAAAATTATACAAACGGCTCGGCGCCTGTAGCTCAAGAACTAAGGCGCCAGCCACATACACCAGAGCTGGCGGGTTTGAATCCAGCCTGGGCCTGCCAAACAACAAAGACAACTACAAACAAACAAACAAAATAGCCGGGCATTGTGGTGGGCTCCTGTAGTCCCAGCTATTTGGGAGGCTGAGGCAAGAGAATCGCTTAAGCCCAGGAGTTGGAGGTTGCTGTGAGCTGTGATAGCATAGTACTCTACCCAGGGCGACAGCTGGAGGCTCTGCCTCAAAAAAAAAAAAAAAAAAAAAAAATTATACAAACAATATGCAAATAAATTCTCATTGCAAATGCTTGAACTGAAACAAAAATTTATAGACTGACATATCGGGACTCCTGCTCACCCCACACCCATTACTAATTCCCTCCCCATATTTACCCACCACTGTTACAGTTCGATTCACATTCATTAATTCTTTTTCTATAAACTATATTATGGAGTTATATATATTTTATGGATCTTTGATGTGTGCTTTTTTAATTTAGTGCATCTTAAACTTTTCTTTGTTTTTTTTTTGAGACAGAGTCTCACTCTGTCACCCTCAGTAGGGTGCCATGGTGTCACAGCTCACAGCAACCTCAAACTCTTGGGCTCAAGTGATTCTCTTGCCTCCGCCTCCCAAGAAGCTAGAACTACAGGCGCCCACCATAACACCTGGCTACTTTTTTTTAGAGACGGTGTCTCGCTCTTGCCAGTATCGAACCTGTGAGCTCAGATAATCCATCCCCCTCAGCCTCCCAGAGTGCTGGGATTACAGGCATGAGCCACCGTGCCCAGCCCCCTTATAGAACTTTTCACATGCAAATACATGTTATCAGCCTCTATCTTTTTAGTATATGTGCTGCCAAAGCAAGCACCAGCCTCGATCTTTTTTTTTTTTTTTTTTTTTTGTAGAGACAGAGTCTCACTTTTATGGCCCTCGGTAGAGTGCCATGGCATCACACAGCTCACAGCAACCTCCACCTCCTGGGCTTAAGTGATTCTCTTGCCTCAGCCTCCCGAGTAGCTGGGACTACAGGCGCCCACCACAACGCCCAGCTATTTTTTTGGTTGCAGTTCAGTCAGGGTCGGGTTTGAACCCACCACCCTCGGTATATGGGGCCTGCGCCTTACTGACTGAGCCACAGGCGCCGCCCCAGCCTTGATCTTTTAATGGCTGCACAGTTCTGTATTTAAAGGCATCATTGGGCGGCGCCTGTGGCTCAGCGGGTAGGGCGCCGGCCCCATATGCCGAGGGTGGCGGGTTCAAACCCAGCCCCGGCCAAACTGCAACAAAAAAATAGCTGAGCATTGTGGCGGGCACCTGTAGTCCCAGCTGCTTGGGAGGCTGAGTCAAGAGAATCTCCTAAGCCTGAGGATTTGGAGGTTGCTGTGAGCTGTGTGACGCCACGGCACTCTACCCAGGGCAATAAGGTGAGACTCTGTCTCTACAAAAATAAATAAATAAATAAATAAAGGCATGATCATTCCTTTATATTTTTTTGCAGTTTTTGTCCGGGACTGGGTTTGAACCCACCACCTCCGGCATATGGGGCTGGCGCCCTACCCCTTTGAGCCACAGGCGCCGCCCATCATTCCTTTATAACTCATCTTTTGTTGAATGGTCTCCAACATAGAACTCTGCTCCAGCAAATACTCTTGTGCCTGTGTATGTTTAAACACACATCTGTGGAATAAATCCCTTCAAGCAGAAGTGCTGGGTTAGACGGATCCATTAGAATGTAAATGTGATGAAGGCATAAATTTTAAAAATATATGTTTCACTTATTGATGAATATCCAGTATCTAAATTAGGGCCTGGCATATAGCAAGTACTCAGAATTTAGTTGCTGAATTGCATAGAATAATATTGGCTTTTTTTTTTTTTTTTTTTTGAGACAGAGCCTCAAGCTATCTCCCTGGATTAGAGTGCTGTCGCATCACAGCTCGCAGCAACCTCCAACTCCTGGGCTCAAGCAAGTCTCCTGCCTCCGTCTCCCAAGTAGCTGGGACCACAGGTGCCCACCACAACGCCTAGCTATTTTTTGTTGTTGTTGTTTTTGTTGTTGCAGCCATCATTGTTGTTTGGCGGGTCCAGGCTGGATTTGAACCTGCCAGCTCAGGTGTATGTGGCTGGCACCTTAGCCACTTGAGCCACAGGCGCTGAGCCCTTTTTTTTTGTTTGTTTGTTTGTTTGTTTGTTTTTTGAGACAGAGTCTTACTCTACCACCCTGGGTAAAGCGCTGTGCCATCATAGCTCACAGCAACCTCAAACTCTTGGGCTCAAGCGATCATCCTACCTCAGCCTCCCCAATATCTAGGACTCAGGTGTCTGCCACAATGCCTGGCTAGCTTTTCTATTTTTAGTAGAGACAGGATCTCGCTCTTGCTTAGGCTAGTCTTGAACTCCTGAGCTCAAACAACTGCCCACCTCAGCCTCCCTAAGTGTTGTGATTACAGGCATGAGCCACCCCACCTGGTAATATGGGCATTTTTAATATAATATCCATTATAGTAAGAGATTTAGAAAGAAAAATGTTTTTTTAATAAATGATGAAAAGCATTTGATAAAATGTAATATGCATTCCTTATTTCAAAGCAAGAACTAAAACAAAACCTTAAAACTCTGGAAGTAGAAGAAGGCTCCTGAGTTTGATAAAGAGGATACATGGCTTGCTGGAAAAGCTCAGCCAGCTCCACAAGTACTGGCGAAACCACAGAAGTGTTCCAGTTAAAGTTGGGAGCTACAGTGGACCTGGGAAATCACCAGCACTAGTTCACATTTGACTGGACATTCTAGCTACTTCAGTAAGACAAGAAGAATAAGTGAGGGTGGCTAGGCATGGTGGCTCATGCCTGTAATCCCAGCACTCTGAGAGGCTGAAGCTGGAGGAAGATCCCTTGGGCTCGGGGGTTGCAGATCAGCCTGAGCAAGAGTGAGTCCTCAGCTCTATTAAGAATAGAAAAACTGGGCAGCGCCTTTGGCTCAGTGAGTAGGGCGCCGGCCCCATATGCCGAGGGTGGCGGGTTCAAACCCAGCCCCGGCCAAACTGCAACAACAAAAAAATAAGCTGGGCGTTGTGGCAGGCGCCTGTAGTCCCAGCTATTCCGGAGGCTGAGGCAAGAGAATCGTGTAAACCCAATAGTTAGAGGTTGCTGTGAGCCATGTGACGCCACGGCGCTCTACCGAGGGTGGTATAGTGAGACTCTGTCTCTACAAAAAAAAAAAAAAAAAAAGAATAGAAAAACTAGGGCGGCGCCTGTGGCTCAGGGAGTAGGGCGCTGGCCCCATATGCCGAGGGTGACGGGTTCAAACCCAGCCCCGGCCAAACTGCAACAACAAAAAAATTAGCTGGGCGTTGTGGCGGGCGCCTGTAGTCCCAGCTATTCGGGAGGCTGAGGCAAGAGAATCGCGTAAGCCCAAGAGTTAGAGGTTGCTGTGAGCCGTGTGACGCCATAGCACTCTACCCGAGGGCGGTACAGTGAGACTCTGTCTCTACAAAAAAAAAAAAAAAAAAAAAGAATAGAAAAACTAGCTGGGACTCTGCCTTAAAAAAAAAAAAAAGAAAAGAAAAGAAAATCACTGCTCTAGCAAGTCCAAGAGAATAAACTTTAACATAATGAGAACCTGGCTCATTGCTCGTAGCACAGTGGTTATGGCATCAGCCACACACATCGGGGCTGGAGGGTTTGAACCCAGTCCAGGCCAGCTAAGCAACAATGACACTTGCAACAAAAAAATAGCCAGGTGTTGTGTCAGGCACCCATAGTCCCAGCTACTTGGGAGGCTGAGGCAAGAGACTGCTTAAGCCCAAGAGTTTGACATTGCTGTGAGCTGTGACGCCATGGCACTCTACCGAGGGTGACATAGTGAGACTCTGTCTCAAAAAATAAATAAATAAATGAAAAACATAATGAGAACCAGTTAGATTTAATAAGGTCTTCAGACAACAAGATACCAATACAAAATCAAACTGTTCTTCTATACCATTTATAAAAAACTGAAAATGTCAGGCTGAAAAGGAATCAAGGAGTCTGTGATGACTTCTTTCTATTCTTGATTCCTGGCAACTACTTCCCACAATCAAGAAATCAATCTCCTGGGTAGTGCCTGTGGCTCAGTGAGTAGGGCGCTGGCCCCATACACTGAGGGTGGCGGGTGCAAACCCTGCCCTGGCCAAAGTGCAACAAAAAGTAGCCAGGTGTTGTGGTGGGCGCCTGTAGTTCGCCTAAGCACAAGAGCTGGAGATTGCTGTGAGCTGTGACGCTACAGCACTCTACTGAGGGCAATGAAATGAGACTCTGGCCGGGTACGGTGGCTCACGGCTGTAATCCCAGCACTGTCGGAGGCTGAGGAGGGAGAATCGCTTGAGCTCAGGAGTTCGAGACTCGCCTGAGCGACAATGAGACCCCGACTCGTGAAAAAAATGGAAAAATCCAGCCGGGCGCCGCGGCGAGCGCCTGTAATCCCAGCGGCTTCCGGAGGCTGAGGCAGCGGGGTGCCCGCAGCCGGAGTCTGAGGTCGTGGTGAGCTACCACGCCCACTGCACTCTGCTCAGGGGCATAGGGTGGGACCCTGTCTCAACAACAAAAAAAAAGTAAAGAAATAAAAAATAAGCAACGAAATAAAATAAAAAAGCCAAAATAAAATAAAATTAAATAAAAAAACCAAAAAAAATTTTTAAATAAAAAAAAAAAAATGAGACTCCGTCTCTAAAAAAAGAAAAAAGAAAAAAAAAGAAATCAATCTCCAAAAAGATCTCCACTTCTGAAATTTTGTTGTTTTTTTCTTTTTTTTTTTGGAGACAGAGCCTCAAGCTGGCGCCCTGGGTAGAGTGCCATGGCATCACAGCTCCCAGCAACCTCCAACTCCTGGGCTTAAACGATTCTCTTGCCTCAGCCTCCAGAGTAGCTGGGACTACAGGCACCCACTTCAACGCCCAGCTATTTTTTGGTTGCAGCCGTCATTGTTGTTTGGCAGGCCCAGGCTGGATTCGAACCCACCAGCTCTGGTGTATGTGGCTGGTGCCTTAGCCGCTTGAGCTATAGGTGCCGAGACGAAATTTTGTTTTTTAATATACATTTCTCTAACTATCCCCTCTTATTCTTCTAACTTGACTGCTCCAGTAACTCACACTTTTCAGTGTGAGTACAGTACAGTATCCCATGCCTTGGCCACACCGCATCTCAGGCCCCTGTCCTTTACCTCCCTCCTTGTTGATCTGGATTCCACAGTTGAGCATTTTAATAACTCCCTTGAGATGATCTCACTTCCTTCACTTCCCTCCTTTTCCCCCTCCCCACCATTTGTATTCACAGGAGGGTGGTCAGGGCACAACTGTGACTGGAAGTTCTCCTTTTCTATCTGAGCAGTTGGATATTTTTGAACCACACAACCCAGGTAAAGACTTGGTCACAACCTCAACTAGACATCCTATTGTGTCTATCAGTTCTACTGTGTCTCCTATTGGACAACTTTATGTCATGCCTACTGCTCTTCCTTCAAATTTCCTGCACCCTTCAGGCATATTCATTCTCGAGATGCCCCCACCTCATGATTTACTGAGAAAACTGAAACCATCAGACTTCAACTACTTTCTCATCTTCCTGACCCAAAACTCCACACTTGCCTGTAGACTCTCAGGTTTTCCTTATTCTATCTGGTTACAATGAAATAAATGTCTCCCCTCTATCATCAAAAAGATAATTGGCACATCTTGGCTGGGTGCCTGTAGCACAGTGGTTACAGCGTCAGCCACATACACCGAAGCTGGCGGGTTAGAACCCAGCCTGGGCCAACTAAAGAACAATGACAACTGCAACAAAAAAATAGCAGGGCAGGGCAGCGCCTGTGGCTCAGTGAGTAGGGCGCCGGCCCCACATACGAAGGGTGGTGGGTTCAAACCTGGCCCTGGCCAAACTGCAACTAAAAAAAAACAAAAATAATGGGGCATTGTGGTGGGCACCTGTAGTCTCAGCTACCTGGGAGGCTGAAGCAAGAGAATTACTTAAGCCCAAGAGTTTGAGGTTGCTGTGAGCTGTGATGCCAAGGCACTCTACCGAGGGCAGCATGGTGAAACTCTGTCTCAAAAAAAAAGACAATTGGCATATCTGATACAAAAAAACTGAAGGTTGGTGTCCACACTGTAGTGTTTATCATGTGCAGCTCATACAATAAAACTGAAGACATCCGTATTTCTTAGTTAAGCGATTTCCCTATCTCTACTTCAATTGAAATGGAAATCATTTTTCTTCTTTTTCCTCTTTTTCTTTAAAATTTTTAGTGTTACTAGATTTTTCGTGGGGGCTGGGATCTTTGTAGATAAATCTGTGTCTTATTTCTGTGGTGACTGGGCAATTAGCATAGACTGCAGCATTGGTGCATAGCTGCTGGGCATTTTAATCCATCAAGAATCTGAATATGTTGCACTAAAACTTTGTGTGGCCATAATTTGTTGAGTTAAAAAAAATCTTGGACTACAAGCGTCTTAGATGGGCCAAGGTGTCTAGGAATTACATGTATTGTTACTGGAGAAATACCTAAAACTAATTTAAATATGGAAACATGATATAATTCAGCTGAGCTTTTATATTTTATAAAATGATTCTATGGAATACCACAGAGTCAATAAAAAATAAAAGAGATTCAAAATAAACTTTCTGGGAAGGGAATTCCCTATTCCATTTACATAGTTTTCTGATGAATCTGGCTATAATTTAGTTTCCTTTTTTTTTTCAACTCACCACTATACTAACGAGGATATAATTTAGTTTTATTTTCAGATTATTTTTGCCTGGATTGGATAATTGGAGTTGCACAACACCAAGACAATAGTTCTGCATCCAAGGACTTCTGAAATCGGAATTCAGCCCTGGGAGACAGCCTTAAAATAAATGAATATGCAAACAAACAAGCATAAGGAAATAAAAAGGGAAAATCAGCTTCAAAAAAGGAAGTCTAGAGAAGCATTGATAAAAAACAAATAGAAATAGGCTCGGCGCCTGTGGCTCAAGCAGCTAAGGTGCCAGCCACATACACATGAGCTGGTAGGTTCGAATCCAGCCTGGGCCCACCAAAACAACAATGACAGCTGCAACCAAAAAATAGCTGGGCATTGTGGCAGGTGCCTGTAATCCCAGCCACTTGGGAGGCAGAGGCAGGAGAATCACTTGAGCCCAGGAGTTGGAGGTTGCTATGAGCTGTGATGCCACAACACTCTACCCAGGGTGACAGCTTGAGGCTCTGTCTCAAAAAAAAAAAAAAAACACATACAAATAAACTTGGAGAACCCATAATTTACCCATCAGCTATTATCATGTTCCATTAATATCCATTGACTGATTCTACTTGCCAGGTTGGGTTCCTGAGGGAAGATGGGGTTTCATCATCGTTTTGAGATAGTGAAAGTCTCTGCTGATGGCTATTAGCAAGCGGGGAGGCCTCTGGGTCTGCATGTGTCTGAGGCAGTTCTAGAACACCCAGGCTGAGGCTCAGAAAATAAAATGAGAGCAATTCGAAGAATTTGAAGTTTTAGGGTTCAACACAATAAAGATGCACAGTTCAGTCTGAAAATCTGTATAACATGGCACATTAAAATTAATGTAAAATAGAATGTGAAAAAAATACCCTCTCTCAACATAGCAAGACAAAAAGGATTTAAAAGGAGACAAATGGAAAACACTGGCACCGACTCACTGTTCCTCTGAGAAGGTTACTGCTGTTATCACAGCAATCGGAGGAGTGTCTTCTCTGATGTCAGCCTTTCTTCTTCCAAGAGTCATGTAAAACAATCCACCCAATTCGAATTTTTATTTTTTCTTCGATATTGTCCTCAATCAAAAAGAACTAGAGCTTTTTAAAATATTTGGTCCCTTGTGTGTCTTACAGCAGAAAAAAGGAAGATGGGCCTGGAACTTTTGTTTGTTTTTTTACCCAGAAAACAGATAAACTTTCAGAGGTACCTGAGTATTTGTTTATTTTTCTCTGACCCAGTTGGAAAGCACTTGGGTATATTAACAGGTAAAGAGGGCAGCCTGAAAAGAGGGCTCTTAATGACAACTTAGGGAGCTACAAGGCAGTGACAACTCCACCAATCACCATGTGTCTCACTTACCATGGTGTCCCTTCAGGTTGTGAATTCCTGCAATTCTTTTTTTTTTTTCCTTGAGACAGAGTCTCACTCTGTCACCCTTGGTAGAGTGCCTTGGCATCACAGCTCACAGCAATCTCCAACTCTTGTGCTCAAGCTATTCTCCTGCCTCAGCCTCCCAAGTAGCTGGGACTACAGGCGCCCACCACAACACCCAGCTATATTTTGTTGCAGTTGCCACTACTGTTTTAGCTGGCAGGGGCGGGTTCTAATCTGCTACCCTCGGTATATGGGGCCCATGCCCTACTCACTGAGCCATAGGTGCCACCCTACATTTCTTTTTTTTTTTAACCTTTAGCCAAGGCATTCTGGAATTTCTTCAAACATATGTAGGTCTAGATAAACCTCCCTAGGGAACAGAACCACAAACCCTCCATAGCCAGCCAACATAAGGGGAATTAACAGAGATCTAAAGATTATAACATCAGACAAGAAAATTGTGTTTCCCCCTAATTTTTTTAATGCCTTTCTAATCTTTGCCTCTCCCAGGCTAATTTTTGCCTCTGCTTTTCTTTGTATTTGTACCATTGTTTGCTTGTTGGTTTGCATATTTATCTATTTTAAAGCCCGTTTTAGAGCTAAGTCTGTGTTAATAGTTAAAAAAAAATCAAGATGACACGAAGTGTGCAAAAAGGACATTTTAGTTCATTGACATTTCCAAAATTTCCTACAAAAAATGCTGAGGATTGAGCTATCCAAAAATTGTAAAAGTTGTTTGTTTGTTATTTTGAGACAGAGTCTCACTATGTAACCCTCGGTAGAGTGCCGTGGCATCACAGCTCACAGAAACCTATCACAGCTCACAGAAACCTCAAACTCTTGGACTCAAGTGATTCTCTTGCCTCAGCATCCCACCACAGCATCAAGCTATTTTTTTTTTTTTTTTTTTTTGGTTGCCCAGTTGTCATGGTTGTTTGGCAGGCTCAGGCCAGGCTTGAACCCTCCAGCTTTGGTGTATGTGACTGGCGCCCTACTCACTGAGCTATGGCTCTGAGACTGTAAAAGTTTCTATTTTTAACCTGTAGGGTACACTAAAAATGTGATCTTCTTTTACAAAGGGAATAAAGATACACATAAAAAGTGAGGGATGATGCTAAATAGATGAACTGGACAGAAAACTGTAGCTAGAAAACTGTTAAACCAAAGAGAATAGGCTTGGCACTCACAGCTCAGTGAATAGGGCACTGGTCACATACACCAAGGCTGCTAAACAACGACAACTGCAACAGAAAACAGCCGGGTGTTGTGGCAGGCACCTGTAGTCCCAGCTACTCGGGAGGCTAAGGCAAGAGAATCACTTAAGCCCGAGAGTTTGAGGTTGCTGTGAGCTGTGACACCACAGCATTCTACCGAGGGCAACATAGTGAGATTCTATCTCAAAATAAATCAATCAATAAACAAACCAAAGAAAATGTATTGGAGAATGGGAAAGTAAATCTAAATAAAAGAAGAAAAAGGTGGGCGGCGCCTGTGGCTCAGTGAGTAGGGCGCCGGCCCCATATGCCGAGGGTGGTGGGTTCAAACCCTAGCCCTGGCCAAACTGCAACAGAAAAATAGCCAGGTGTTGTGGCGGGCACCTGTAGTCCCAGCTGCTCGGGAGGCTGAGGCAGGAGAATCGCGTAAGCCCAAGAGTTAGAGGTTGCTGTGAGCCGTGTGACGCCACGGCACTCTACCCGAGGGCGGTACCGTGAGACTCTGTCTCTACAAAAAAAAAAAAAAAAAAAAAAAAGAAGAAGAAAAAGGTTAACTGTAATGGAAACACCAAAAGAAGCTCATAAGAAGATAAAATTTAATAATTGTGTTAAGGAAATGAATCCAGTACTTTTTCCTTTTTTCTCTCTCACTTTTCTTTTTCTTTCTTTTCTTTTCTTTTTCTTTTTTTATTTTTTTTCTGAGACAGAGTCTCATTTTGTCACCCACGGTAGAATGCTGTGGCATTACAGCTCACAGCAACCTCAAACTCTTGGGCTTAAGTAATTCTCTTGCCTCAGCCTCCCAAGTAGCTGGGTCTATAGGTGTCCGCCACAAGACCCGGCTATTTTTCTGTTGCAGTTGTCATTATTGCTTAGCTGGCCCGGGCTGGGTTCAAACCCGTCAGCCAGTGTATGTGGCTGGCGCTGTAACCACTGTGCTACAGGCACCGAGCCTCGCTTTACTTTTTTTTTGAAGCAGGGTCTCAGATAGTTTTTCTCTTTCTAATAGAGATGGGGTCTCACTGTTGCTCAGATGGGTCTCAAACTCCTGAGCTCGAGCAATCTACCTATCTCAGCCTCCCAAAGTGTTAGGATCACAGGCATGAGCCATCACACTGGCCTATTTTTGTTTTCGTTTTGACATGGTCTTGCTTAGTTGCCCAGGCTAGAGTATAGTGGCTGGATTACAATGCACTGTAACTTTGAACTCCTGGCTTCAAGTGATTCTCCCACCTCGGCTCCCAAAATTGCTGGGATTATAGATAAGGATGAGCAACTGTGCCAGGCCTGGAATTGATTATAGAGTAAAAAAAAAAAAAGAGTTAATAATAAGGAAAAACTGACATTAAAATACACAAGTAATATTTTAGAAATAAATGTTCTTAACTGTTGAGCAAAAGCAGAATCATTGCTGAGAAGGCACTCTGACTCAGTAGAAGTCTGTGCATGTTTTCAACCAACTGGGAGCCTCTGGAGAGCTGGTCTGCACAGCCTGCACTCACCACGGAGGGGAGTAAGAGAAGCTGGTGTTACTTCCTAATTATCACAATTAAAACCCACAGGAAGGCACTCTACCCAGGGCGACAGCTTGAGGCTCTGTCTCACAGAAAAAAAAAAAACCTCACAGGAAGAGTCAGGGCTTAGGGTCCCATGCCTGTAATCCTCGCACTCTGGGAGGCTAAGGCAGGAGGATCCCTTGAGCTCAGGAGTCCAACACCAGCCTGAACAAGAGCAAGACCAGTCTCTACTAAATATAGAAAAATTAGTCGAGCGTGATGGCAGGTACCTGTAGACCCAGCTACTTCAGAGACTGACACAGGAAGATCGGCTCAGCCCAAAAGTTTGAGGTTGCTGTGAGCTAGGTTTGCCCACTCTAGCCTGGGCAAGAGAGTGAGACTGTCTCAAATAAAAACAAACAAACGAAAAAACTGCAGAAAGAAGATAATACCTGTTCTAGTCAAGGACGTGAGGGAAATGATCTCTATTCCAGTTTTCCCCACCGAGGTCGTGTCTTTGTGAGTATCAGAAATTAAAGAGACAAATATGTTTATTCTGTAAGTTTGGCTGAAATGCATCGACATCGCCACACCCGATAGCAGTCATATGAAAACAGTGGTCTTGCTGCTCAAATATCATTACAATGATTCTCCAACTATTAAGACTCAGTGAAATCTGATTCAATTTCTTCCACAAAGTTCTGATCATTGCTTTCATCTCTATAATGCGTATCAAACACATACTATCACGTGAATATTAACTGCCTATCTAAGTGATGAGCAATTATTTATCTGGTGAATGAAATACATATTTGAAACCAATTGTGTAAATTACAACCATATTGTACTTTAGAAAATGTATTTTTTAAAAAAGGGCTTCTGTTGTGAGTGGCACACGTGGGGCAACTCAGCTGCTCTTTATGCAGAATCCACATCAAGAGATTTCAGAAGCATAATTTTTTTGGTACCTGGGCAGCTGGTGATTGTTGGTCCTGGCACCTGTGTTAAAAAAAATAATAATAATAAAAATGAGAATAAAAAAGGCTCAGGGGCGGTGCCCCTGGCTCAAGGAGTAGGGAGGCAGCCCATACACAGGGGTGGTGGGTTCAAACCCAGCCCTGGCCAAAAATTGCAAAAAAAAAGGCTTGGTGCATGTAGCTCAGTGAGTAGGGCCCCAGCCACATACACCAAAGCTGGCAGGTTCAAGCCAGGCCCAGGCCTGCTAAAACAACAATGACAACTGCAACCAAAAAATAGCCAGGCTCAGTGAGTAGAGCAATGACCCCATATACCGAGGGTGGCGGGTTTGAATCCAGCCCTGGCCAAACTGCAACAACAACAACAACAAAAATAGCCAGGCATTGTGGTGGGCACCTGTAGTTCTAGCTACTCAGAAGGCTAAGGCAAGAGAATCGCTTAAGCCCTAGAGTTTGAGGTTTCTGTGAGCTCTGACACTAAAGCACTCTACCGAGGGTGACACAGTGAGACTCTGTCTCAAAAAAAAAAAGAAAGAAAGAAAATGTATTTTTGGCTGGGTGTGGTGGCTCATGTCTGTAATCCCAGCAGTCTGGAAGGCCTAGGCAGGTGGATTGCTTGAGCTCTGGAGTTTGAGACCAGCTTGAGCAAGAATAAGACCCCCGTCTCTACTAAGAAAAGAAAAACTAAGGCAAGACGATTGCTTGAGCCCAAGATTTTGAGGTTACTGTGAGTTATGACATCACAGCACTCTACTTAGGGTGCCAGAATGAGACTCTTTCTCAAAAAACATTTTTTTTTCTTCCAATCTTTTTCGAAGGCTTGTTTAATTGAACAATGCACTAATTCCTCCATGTTGCCTGTCTAGATAATCTGAGGCAGATTATAGAAAGCACAGGTGTGGATGAGGCTATCAGGTGAAGGGTGAACTTTGCTGCCATCAGGATCTGTTCTCATTTGAAAGAATGCAAGCCAAACATAATTACTTTGATTCCCTAGTTTCTGGCTAGATTTCCTGCATACAAAATAATAACAAGGCCAGGTGCGGTGGTTCATGGCTGTGATCCTTGCATCCTGGGAGGCTAATGTGGAAGACTGTTTGAGCTCAGGAGTTGGAGACCAGCCTGAGCAAAAGCCAGACCCTGTCTCTACTAAAAATAGAAAAACTAGCTGGGTATGGTAGTGGGCACCTGTAGGCCCAGCTACTTGGGAGGCTGCGGCAGGAAGATCATGTAAGCCCAGGAGTTTGAGATTGCTGTGAGCTATGATGCTGCCACTGCAGTCTAGCTGAGGTGACAGAGTGAGACTTTGTCTCAAAATAAATATCATAAAATAAAATAATCATAATAACAGAAGGCAAGCCTGGGCACAGTGGCTCACACTTGTAATCCGAGCACTTTGAGAGGCCAAGATGGGTGGATTGCTTGAGCTCACAAGTTCAAGACCAGCCTGAGCAAGAATGAGACCTATCTCTAAAAAAAATAGCCAGGCATTGTGGAGGGCACCTGTAGTCCCAGCTACTCAGGAGGCTGAGGCAAGAGGATCACTTGAGACCAGGAGTTTGAGGTTGCTGTGAGCTATGACACTACAGCACTCTACTGAGGATGACCAAGTGAGACTTTGTTTAAATAAATAATTAAATTAATAATAATAATAACAGAAGGCAATTAAACACATAAACACACTGAGTAAAACTACAGTGCCTTAAAAAAGTATAGTGCCTTAACCCTGAAAGAGAACATACCTAAAATGCCATTCTTAAGTTGTGAGATTTCATAATCTTTGCTCTCAAAAGTTGCTGCAGATGTGATCTTGCATAAAAAAAAGGTTTAATTTCATAAACAAAGCCAGATCACATATATATATATATAAATGACAACATACATTTGTGAAACAGAAGTACCTTTTCATTCTTCTCCTAATTAGGATAATTTTCCTTCTGTATTATTATTCTCTGTCTCTACCAAAAAAAAAAAAGTAAATGAGATATACTACCCAACTCCTTCTTACACCACTACTTCCTGCTCTACTCACCAGGACACATATGACCTGCCAAGAACTATATGACAAATTTTCTCCTCCTGAAGTAGCAACGTGAAGTGTCATCATTTTGATCTCATTGTGGCTATTTGGGAAGCATTTCCATGTCACTGTGTAGAAGAGGGGACGACATGCTTGCAAAGGACAGTTCCTGATTCCTATCACATTAAAAGGACACGCTGAGAACAGGACAGTCTCCTGGCAAGCCTAGAGATGTTTTGTGACCAAGTCACTCAGTGTTCCGGAATGAGATAAGATAGGTCACACACTAGTAAGCATGTGTTAAACAGTGATGCTTGGTACTTCTTTACGGGAGTTGTGGGGAAAGAACACGTGAGGGAAGAGCATGTGGCAATCCTTACGCACGCAGCCCTCCTACATAATGACCTCAAATCTCCACACCTGTTGTGTATGTCGTCACCTTGACTCTCCACGCCTGTTGTGTATGTCGTCACCTTGACTCTCCACGCCTGTTGTGTATAACTTTAATAAATAGCCATTGTGGAGGGGGCTCAGGGCTACCCTATACCCAAGGTTAGCCCATCTTCTGCAAGCTTATACTTCTAATTCGTGTCATGCCTGGTTCCTTCCTGCAGTGACCGAGACCAGTGCCATAGGGGTCACAACATCACTGTTTGTGCATTAGCAGGAGCTACAGGACTGGATTTCCATCTGGGAATGAGGAATTTCAGTCACATATAAGACCAGCCGATTGCGACGGGATTAGTGAGCAAGGGCTGTTTCTTCCAGTGTCTACAGTGCCGAATTTGAAATTGGGCAGACATTGGCAAAAACAGAACAAGGGCAGGTGACAGAACCATGGAAGAAGAGAGAAAGAAGGTGACAGACAGCTGGAATCCAAGAGTGAAGAATGAGAACGCAGCCCTGCGCAGCTGGAAGCTGGCCTAGTGCGAGTGGGCCTCGGGTTGGTGGCATCAGCAGGAAGGTCAGGAAGTCCTGCTGAGCAGAAGTCACGCACAGCTCCCTTAGCTGAGGTCACTCTGTGTCCATGATGATGTGAAACAAAAACAAGACGGCTCCGTAATTTTTTGTCTGAGTTTGACAATTAACAAGGCCTCTTGGGCAGCACCTGTGGCTCAAAGGAGTAGGGTGCCAGTCCCATATGCCAGAGGTGGTGGGTGCAAGTCTAGCCCCAGCCAAAAACTGCAAAGAAAAAAAAAAGCCTCTCTTCCAGCAACATAACTGCTGTTTTGTTTGTTTTTACCATTTGTAGCTTTGGCCTATTTCATTTCTCCTGCCATCTAGATAAAAAGTTTAAGATACCCAATCATGGAACTGCTCCTGACAGCACCCAATCCATAGCAAACACCTGGTTTCTCTTACCCTCCCCCAAATACCTAGCAAGCTGAATTCCTTGAGAGAGTTCCTTCTGGCTCTTAATGTGATACCCCACAGTCCCCCAGGGTGTGCGGTCTCCTTGGCTACAATGAGCTGAGCCAATAAATTCAGGTTTGATTACAGGTGTGTTACTAGGGACCTTTGGCTATAGTACACCAATGAGGGGCAGGCCTAGATTTCAGAATTTCCATGTATTCCGGAATTCTTTTTTTTTTTTTTTAACTAATGTTTATTTTCCACCAACCTTATTTTCATCTTGTTTAGGAGCTTGTGGAAGAACAGCTAACTCTACTCAGTGGTTGTTCCCACCCATTCAGTGGCCTGGGCAGTGGGAGCTGCAGACCAGTCTCCATGGCAGGCTGGGTGCTCCAGTCTTCAGTGAGGACCTGCAGCTTCTGACCAGTCTGCAACCTCAGGCTGAGTAGCAGTGAACTCAGGAGCTGGAACAGTCCATCCACCCTGAGATTCCTCCTCAGTCACACCTGACTCACAGGCAGCCTGCTCTTCCTTTTCAATCTCTTCAGGATCTCTGTGGAAGTAGAGATCAGGCATGACCTCCTGGGTGTTCACGGGAGATGGTGCCACGAATGCAGAGAACTTCTTGGGCCAACATCCACCACATCGGGCCTACTGAGTGAGCTCCCTTGTTGCTGCCTGGGATGGCAATGTCCACAAAACACAAGGAGAATCTGTGTTACACAGCAATGGGAGGCAGGTGTGGTTCATGAGAAGCGAGTCTGTGGGACCAGCCAGCACTCTGAGCAGGGTTGCACAAGGGCTTGGCACTGGGAGGTGAGGGACTATTGCAGGCCTCATGGAGGCTGCCTGCCCAGAACTGGGGGACCTGGGGAGAGCTGTCAGTGGGAGAGGTGGGCTGGCACCTGTGATGGGGAGAGGAAAAGAAGAAGAGGAAAGGCGGGCCTAGGTTGGGAGCAGCCTATGTGGTGTGTGGTCCTGGAGAGAATGAGCTGGGGGGTGTAGAGTGCAGTAGTGGGGTGATGGTGCAATTGCATGTCTGGCAGGGGAGGTGCATGACACATTTTCATGGCTGCTACAGGGAATAAAAATAGAACCTCCCTCAGAGGGCTGGAGGATTAAATGACTGCGTGAGGAGCAATGTAGAATAGTGACTTGTATTGGGCAGCGCCTGTGGCTCAGTGAGTAGGGCACTGGCCCCATATGCCGAGGGTGGCGGGTTCAAACCCAGCCCCGGCCAAACTGCAACAACAAAATAGCCAGGCGTTATGGCGGGCGCCTGTAGTTCCAGCTGCTCGGGAGGCTGAGGCAAGAGAATCGCGTAAGCCCAAGAGTTAGAGGTTGCTGTGAGCCATGTGACGCCACGGCATTCTACCCGAGGGCGGTACAGTGAGACTCTGTCTCTACAAAAAAAAAAAAAAAGAATAGTGACTTGTACATAAAGAACCTTTGTACATCACAATGGGGTCTTGCAATGTAGCCCGGGCTGGAGTACAGTGGCCATTCACAGGCACGAGCATAGTGCATTACAGCCTCAAACTCCTGAGCTCACGCGGTCCTCCTGCCTCAGTCTCCTGAGTAGCTGGGACTAGGGGCATATGCCCTCACATCTGGCCCATTTTATTTGTTTAAGTTTATGTTGTTTTTTTTTTTTTGGCCGGGGCTGGGTTTGAACCCGCCACCTCCAGTATATGGGGCTGGCGCCCTACTCCTTGAGCCACAGGCACCACCCCATGTTTAAGTTTATGTTAATAGCATATTACTGGGTGTAATATAACTTGCTTTTATGATTCAGCATTACATTCTAGGGGCCTCAGGTTGCATGCTACATATTATTCTTTTGCAAATATTTGCTCCCAGCCTGTGTCTTTTCTTTTTGTCCTCTTGACATTTTCTTTCACAGAGCAGAAGTTTTTAATTTTAAGGAAGTCCAGCTTTTCAATTGTTCCTTTCATGGACTGCGCTTTCGGTTTTGTTTCTAAAAATCCATTGCTATACCAGGATCATCTAGGTTTTCTCCTGATTATCTTCTAAGACGTTTATCTTTTTGTTTTTTTAGAGACAAAATCTCTGTCACCAAGGCGAAGTGCCTGACATGATAATAGCTCACAGTAATCTCAGACTCCTGTGCTCAAAAGATCTTCCTGCCTCAGCCTTCCTAGTAGCAAGAACTATAGACATGTGCCGCCAAGGCTGGCTAATTTTTATTTTTAAAAATTTGTTTTTAAAGACAGGGTCTCGCTAAGTTGCTCAGATTTATGATCCATTTTGCCTCAATTTTTGTGACCCGTAGGTCTATGTCTAGACTTGTTTCTTTGCATGTAGATGTCCAGTTGTCTAAGCACTGTTTGTTGAAGACACCGTCCCTGTGCGGTTATATTGCCTCTGCAGTCAAAGGTCAGGTGACTGTATTTATGTAGGTCTGTTTCTGTCTGTTCTCTTCCTTTTACATATTAATCTAATGTACTTATTAAACTGCTAAAGAAATACTGCATCATATGAGCAGACCACTCTGGGATTCACCAATAGGGTGTCCAACAATTTAATTCAGTTCTCACACAATCCACCTGGAGTTTGCATCAATTCTCACACATTAAAGATGTCAGCACCACAAGGTTCCCCTCACTTCAGATGCCAGAGCAAGTTCCAGGCTGCCTGTCCTCCTAACTGACCAGCTATAAATTGGGGGTGCTCACAGCCCCCTCCTCGGGTTCAATAATTTGCTAGAATAGCTCACAGATCTCAGGAAAACACTTTACTGATGTTTATTGGATGTGACTCAGGAACAGCCAAATGGAGACACGTAAGGCAAGGTGTTCAGGGAAAGGTGTGGAGCTGCCCTGCCCTCTGTTGATTTCATTATTTTTTTCTAAGTAGATATTCCTGTTATCTATAATAATGACAGTTTTGTCTCTTCCTTTCCAATTCTGACATATCTTACTCCTATTTATTTCTATTAGCTTTGCCCAGGGCTTCCAGGACTATGTTAAACAGCAGTAAGAGTAGGTGTTCTTTCCTAATACTTGAACCTAAATGTAATGCCTCCTTTTCTAAGTAGATATTGCTGTAAGCTGGGATCTAACCTTTAAGGAAGTTCTCATCTGCTCCTGGTTTACTAATTGTCTAAACCAGTGGTTCTTAATCTTCCTAATGCCTCAATGTATTTTCATTGTTACAAAGGGGTCATGACCCACTTTGAGAACCGCTGGTCTAAACCATAAGCAGCTATTGAACATTATGAAAAGCTTTATCAGCACTGATTTAGGTAAATGTGTACTTTTTCCTTTTCAGTCTATAAAAGTGGTAAATTACACTAAATGTTTTCCTGACGTTGAACCATCCCTGCATTCCTCTGTAACTTCAGCCTGCATGATATAGTTAAGATTTTTTTGGAGACAGTTTCATTCTGTCACCCTTGTTAGTGTGCAATGGCACCCTTGGTAGAGAGCTCACAGCAACCTCCAACTCTTGGGCTCACGTGATTCTCTTGCCTCACCCTCCTGAGTAGCTGGGACTACAGGTGCCTGCCACAACACCCAGCTATTTTTAGAGACAGGGTCTCACTCTGGGTCAAGCTGGTCTCGAACAACTGAGTTCAAGCAATCCACCCACCTCGGCCTCCCAGAGTGCTAGGATCACAGGCATGAGCCACTGCACTCAGCCTTTGTAATTTTTAAATATAATGTTAGATTTAGATAGCCAATATTTTAGTTAGGTTCATAAGTTAAATGGTCCTATAATTTTTTAAATTCTTGAGTCATCCTTATCTGGTTTGGGAAGCAAGACTAATTCAGCCTCACAAGAGGAGCCACAAACCTTTCTCCTTGTGCCTGTTTGCTTTCAGCTCCATTTATGTTCTTCTTTGTGCCCTGACAATGTCGGATTCATAGTAGGGACTTAATAAATATTTGTTGTGGTTGAACAGAATGCCCTCAGGGTGCCAAAAATGGGTCAAGCTTGAGATGGTCTAAGCAGTCAGCCAGCATTTCTCAGACATCACTCTTCTCCCCTGGTGGCCACCTTGCCTATCACCTGTCATCTGGTCCCCAGATCACCAGCAAGGAAGGAAATTCAGAGTTTCTGTTTCGTGCCTTTCCATTTTCTTTTTTCTTTTTTTTTGTAGAGACAGAGTCTCATTTTATGACCCTCGGTAGAGTGCCATGGCCTCACACAGCTCACAGCAACCTCCAACTCCTGGGCTTAAGCAATTCTCTTGCCTCAGCCTCCCGAGTAGCTGGGACTACAGGGGCTGGCCACAACGCCCGGCTATTTTTTGGTTGCAGTTTGGCCGGGCCGGGTTTGAACCCTCCACCCTTGGTATATGGGGCTGGCGCCTTACCAACTGAGCCACAGGCGCCGCCCAGCCTTTCCGTTTTCTTAACTGTGCCTTTTGTTGTTGTTGTTTTCTTTATTTTTTTGAGAGTCCAGAAATTAACTGTGTCTTTTAAAAGTCAAACATTTTGTGCTCACTTCAGCAGGACACATACTAAAATTAAAATGATGCAGAGTAGATTAGCATGGCCTTTGCCCATGGATGACAAGCAAATTCGTGAAGTTTTCCTTATTTTTAAAAAGGTTTTAGTTTTCCTTATTTTATTTGACTGTGATGAAGTTCAATGTATCAACATATTTCTGTTATGTACTTTGTACTCTAAGAAATCTTTACTTAACTCAAGACCAAAAATATTTTTTCTTATGCTTATTCCAGAAATTTTAGCTTTTACATCAATTCAAGTTAATATTTGTTTATGGTATGTGTGGTTTGTTTTTTTCCCATGTGGAAGGCCAATTATTCTAGTACTACTCATTGAAAAGATTATTCTTTCTCAATTAAATGGCCTTGACATCTTTGTTGATGATCAATTGACTGTATATGTATTGAGCTACCTCTAGACATTTTATTCTGCTCCATTATTCTGTTCCTATATATCTCTCCTCATTCCAATATCACACTTTCTTGATTACTGTAGCATTATAGTAAGTCATAAAATCAGGGAGGATAAACTCTTTTACTCTGTTCTTCAAACCATTAAGTTTTATAAGTAAAAACTGATTATTAGGTAATTTGTGAAACAAGTGCCCTTCCCTCTGTATGACCCTCAAATTGTCTTTGTTCTTTGCCCTGTCATGGAGCTTCACTGAGGTCACTGAGGGTAAGAAAGTGTGAGGGAAGAGACCCAGAGTGTAGCCAATCTCCACGTGGGATGTCCATGTGGCCCTTCTGGCTAATGAGATAAGACATTTCAGATGTCACAGCTGCCACATACACATTTCCCTATGAGTAAATATTGGCAGGAAAGTAATAATAGATAAGTACAACATCACTGCTATAAAACAGAATCTTAATATTTATCTCTAATAAATATGCTGAGGTGTGGAGGAATAGGCTGGGTGTGGAGGCAATTTATTATTAGATAAATAGTGACATCTTCATCCTTGAAGATATTTTTTACATTTTCTCCCTTTGTAATAATTGTTATTATAAGAAACACTCCAGCTACCATTTATTTGATTAATTACTGGGAATCCTATCCCTCTTTTTTTTTTTTTAAATAATAGAGTTCAGGCTTGGCACCTGTGGCTCAAGCGGCTAAGGCACCAGCCACATACACCTGAGCTGGCGAGTGCAAATCCAGCCTGGGCCCACCAAATAACAATGATGGCTGCAACCAAAAAAATAGCTGGCGTTGTGGCAGTTGCCTGTAATCCCAACTACTTGGGAGGCAGAGGCAGGAGAATCGCTTGAGCCCAGGAGTTGGAGGTTGCTGTGAGCTGTGATGTCACAGCACTCTACCCAGGGTGACAGCTTGAGGCTCTGTCTCAAAAAAAAAAAAATAGAGCTCAGCCCTATTGTTTAGCCCTACATAATTACCAATCTACTACTACAATCACTAGTGGTAGTGAAAGTAGTGGTAATAGAGCTCTGTGCTGTTTATAAAAAGCAAACATTTTTCATGTGGTAATTGTTTCTCAAAGCAGACCTGCAAGGCGGCTACTCAGCATAAAAACTATTAGATAATAAATCTCCTTAGAATTATATTTAAAAAATTAAATCCATGTTTCTCAAAGGCACATGGCTGCAGCAGTGATTGCAGGTGAGAGTAGGCACAGAGGTGGAATGTTTCCTGTGTGAGAATTGAAATCAGTGCTACTGCACCCCACAGTGCTATAATTTCCAAATTAGTCAGTGTTCATTAACATACCCTAATGAACTGAGAATTAAGTATTAAATACAGACTTGATTACATTTTCCTAAAAGATCCCTAGACCAGGCTCTGATTGCCTGAAGCAATGTGATCTTTTTGGACAACGACAGCAAAAGGGTAGCTTGGGTTTTGACTGGCGGCTTGTTCATGTTGATGTGGTCTTCTAGGGACTGCAGTACGGACTGGATTTCTGGGGTCTTATAGCAGGAAGCGTAGGCTTCCCTAGAAGTGTATGGAGGCTGGGAACACATGTGGATCAGAACGGGCTTCTCTGGCAACATGCCACTATTCTGCACCGCACCCTCCCTCCTGCCCCGTGTAGGTCCTTCCTATCCATCCACCCCAACCCACTGCCCGCAGTGTTATCGTGGTCTTTGCAGGGAGGGCAGGAAGACACGGAAAGTCAACTGGATTTGTGCGAATGTGTTTTAGGTTTATATCTTCTAAAATATAAGGCCTTTTGTTGGCAAGGTGTTACAGACCAGGAATATTAGTCTATTGTGCTCTAGCCCTGGTCCACAGGTATTGGATGAGAAACGCATACATTTCTCAGCCTGCAGAAATCAAGAAATTTACAATGTTCTTTTCTCTTCTTGGAGCAAAACTTTATAGTTTTTAGCAGAGGATTTCAAAGTTCCTAGGCTAGTCTTTAGGAAGAGGAGAAAAGGGAGTAAATAACAACCTCCCACCTGTGACGGCTGACTTTGGGTGTTAACTTGATAGAATAAAGGGACACTGGCAGAGAATTATTCATCCTTAGCATTTCAGTAGGCACTGAGCTGGTTCCTCTTCTCCTGAGAGGGAAACCAAAGCAATTTTGCTTTTAGTAAGCATGAGTAGGCAGCTCCAGGTGTGTCCGTGAGGGTGTTTCTAGAGATTAGCATGAGTCAGTGGACTGAGTGAGTGAGACCCATCCTCCATGAGGGCGGGTACTGTCCAATCAGCTGGGTTTCAGACAGAGCACAAAGGCCGAGGAGTAGGCTGGGTGTGGAGGCAATTGGCTATAGTCCCAGCTACCCAGGAGGCTGAGGCAGAAGGCTCACTTGAGCCCAGGAGTTTAAGACCATCCAGGGCAAGACAATGAGACCCTCCATCTCTTAGAGGGAAAAAAAAAGGCAGAGAGGATGCATTCTTGCTCTTTCTTTTCCAAAGTCAGGATGCCCTTCTTCTCCTGACCCTGAACATCAGAAAGCTAGGTTCTCCAGATAGACATTTAGGTTGTTTACAATTTAGGGCTATTATGAATAATGTTATGAACATCTGTGGACACATTTTTATGTAGATGTGTTTTCAGTTCCCTGGGTTATTTATTTGTGACTTCAAATTCTTAATGCAGGGGAGGTGCCTGTGGCTCAAAGGAGTAGGGCACCGGGCCTATGTGCCGGAGGTGGCAGGTTCAAACCCAGCCCCAGCCAAAAACTGCAAAAACTGCAAAAAAAAAAAAAAAAATCTTAATGCAATTAAACTGTTGTTTAAGTGAATTGATGTAGACTGTTAGACTCTCTAGGGATGAATTCTCATGTGAGAGTAGTTCTGTTTTATCACATATACAACATTTAAAATTACTTCACTATGAATTTACTATTTGAATTTGGACCAAAAAAATGATGGGACTGAAGACTTAAATGTTATGATACATTATTTACAGTCAAATTATAAATATGGAAATAATCATGAATATCTAGAACAGAATTTAGTAAGGACATTAAAAGACTGATACCCTATGTGTTACTTAGTTTAATGTAAACATTTCACATTGTATATTGAAGCAGTATCCTGAACCCCATAAATGCATCAATGTACAAAGTTATGACTTAATAAAAAATAATTATTAAAAAAAAAAAAGACTGATACCCACCCTATGACAGGCGTCCTCAAACTTTTTAAACAGGGGGCCAAATCACTGTCCCTCAGGCCATTGGAGGGCTGGACTATAGTTTAAACAAAAAAAACTATGAACAAATTCCTATGCACACTGCACATATCTTAGTTTGAAGTAAAAAAACAAAAAGGGAACAAATACAATCACACCGCCTCATGTGGCCCCTGAGCGCTGCAGTTTGAGGACCCCTGCCCCATGACTATGTGGGGTTTGTTCCAGAAATAAATGGAATAAATTATTCCATTTATTGGCTTAAGCTTTTTTTTTTAGACAGTCTCACTCTATTGCCCTGGGTAGAGTGATATGGTGTCACAGCTCACAGCAACCTTAGTCTCTTGGGCTCAAGCCCTCTTGCCTCAGCCTCCCTAATAGTTAGCACTACAGATGCCCACCACAACACCTGTCTAATTTCTCTATTTTTAATTTAATTTTATTTTGAGACAGAGTCTCACTATGTTGCCCTTGGTAGAGTTCCATGGCATGACAGCTCACAGCAACCTCAAACTCTTGGGCTTAAGTGATTCTTTGCCCCAGCCTCCCAAGTAGCTGGGACTATAGGCACCTGCCACAACGCCCGGCTATTTGTTTGTTTGTTTGTTTTTGGTTGCAGCTGTCATTGTTGTTTGGTGGGCTGGGCTGGATTTGAACCCGCCAGCTCAGGTGTATGTGGCTGGTGCCTTAGCTGCTTGAGCCACAGGCACCGAGCCTGAAATATCATTTTTTTGTCCAATCAACAAATATTTTAAAAGTTAATAACATTCAGAGTTGGAGATAGTGTTAGGAAATGGGTACTTTCATGTCCTACTGGTGGAATTATAAGTTGGTACAATATTTCTAGAGGATGGTTTTGTTATGCCCACGAGCTCCCCCAAAGACCATACCACCAGACAAGTCAAATTAAAGAAGAGTCCTTTGTTGAAGAGCTAGCCAGTGACAGCCTCAGTGTCCTAACATGGGGTTTCTAAGAGCAGCCCCGAGTTGTCTAAGGCTCTAACTTTTATGAGGCAAAATATTTCGGGGGGGGCAAATAAACATAGTCATAAAAGCAAAAAACAGCCGTTAGCGGAAATCACGAGAGCAATTTTTCTTTGTAAAACAGGTACAATCAGATAGAGAGGGGGACTCGCCAGGGAGGGTCATCAACAACATGGTCATAAAAAGCTATAATCATAAGGGCTACGTGGTCAGTAAAGGCATTTACAGTTACACTGGGAGGGAAAACGAGGAACTAGTTTTTAGAGGTAATGGAATGTGGCAGAAAGGGAGTAAACCGTAAAATGGAGTCAAACTTGCTCTTTTAACATTTTCATATCATACACAAATAGCATGAAGACCACCTGACAGTTTGGCAATGTGGATAAAAAGGATCAAAAACTCCTATAAAGGAATTAATTCAAAAGAAATAACTGAATAATCGAGAACAGACGGAACCATGAAGATACTCACTGTGGCATTGTTTATGACAGTAGAAATTCGGAAGCCTAGATATTCGGTAAGTTACAGGACACGCATTCAGATTGCAATGCCTGTCCGTAAAATAGGTCTGTGTTGACGGGTGTGGGAAGACGTCTGGGACAAATGATTGACAGAAATATGTTTCAGAACAGCATGTACAGTGAAATTACATTGAAGTAAAATCATTAAAAAAAAAAAAAAAGGAGTGCCTATTAAGTTTTTACCCTCTTTTTTTTTTTTGCAGTCTTTGGCTGGGGCCGGGTTTGAACCCGCCACCTCCGGTATATGGGGCCGGTCCCTACTCCATGAGCCATAGGCGCCACTCTTTTTACCCTCATTTTATCTGAATTAAAAAAAATAAAATTGTGATGGTCTATAAATGTGTATAGCTACATAGAGGAATGCCTTGAGGGTATTCACCACACTATTGATATGGTGGGATTTTAGGGATATTTTTTACTTTCTTTTTTGTATATTTCTGTCATGTGAGAATTTTCTTTACAATGAGCACGTATCATATTTTAAAAACAGTAAATGTGTGGTGGCGCCTATAGCTCAAAGGGGTAGGGCGCCGGCCCCATATGCCAGAGGTGGTGGGTTCAAACCCAGCCCTGGCCAAAAATTGCAAAAAAGTAAAAATAAAAACAGTAAATATATCACATATAAAAACAGTTTTCACATAGTGACCCTCTTGTGGCTCCTTTCACATGGCAGTGCGTGCCTTCACAGCCTGGCGCAGATGTGGGAGCAAGGACCACATCAGGGCCATTTTTCCTCCCAAACACACTCAGTTCTGAAGAAAAATAGGAAAAGACTTAGTAGCTTGAGGAAACACTCGGAGGTATCTAGTACACTAGAAATAAAGTTATATTCAAAGAGAATATAACTCCACTTTCCAAAACGTAGCCTCAAAGAATTCACGTAGCATCTGTGTATCCCTTTAAAAGATTCTAGGCCTGGGGAGCAGTGGCTCACGCCCATAATCCCAGCACTTTGGGAGGCCAAGGCCACTGGATTGCTTGAGTTAAGGAGTTCGACACCAACCTGAACAAGAATGAGACCCCATCTCTACTAAAATTAGCTGGGTTGGGTGGCTGGTACCTGTACCCCCAGCTACTCAGGAAGCTGAGACAAGAGGATCACTTGAGCCCAGGAGTTTGAGTTTGCTATAAGCTATGACGCCACTGCACTCTAGCCAAGGTTGACAGAGTGAGACTCCATCTCAAAAAACCAACCAAACAACAACAAAAAAAGAATTCTACCACCAAACCATCGTGTTTGTATTCAAAAGTGATATTTATTGTGCAAAAACTAAAACCTTAAATTTGCACACATTCTTGTGATAAAATATAAAAAAGAAATATATCACAAGGCCAGGAAAATGTAGGGATCACAGTGCCTTTTACCCATGGTTGGTTCCCTGAAAGATCAACTTACAATTACGGTAGATTAATAAGAGAAAAGTTTATTTCTTTTCTTTTTTTTTTTTTTATAGAGAAAGAGTTCTACCCTATGCCCTGAGCAGAGGGCAATGGCATCGTAGCTCACTGCAACCTCAGACTCCAGCTGTGGGCATCCTGCTGCCTCAGCCTCTGAAGCCGCTGGGATTACAGGCGCTCGCCGCGGCATCCAGCTGGGTTTTTCCATATTTTTCCATGAGTCGGGGTCTCACTCTTGCTCAGACAAGCCTCGAACTCCTGAGCTCAAGCAATCCTCCCTCCTCAGCCTCCCACAGTGCTGGGATTACAGGCGTGAGCCACCGCGCCCGGCTGAGAAAAGTTTATTTCTAAATACCATGCACACGTGGGGAACCACAAGAATGATTACCAAAGTCTCTTGTTTTTTTTTGTTTTTGTTTTTTTTTGGCCGGGACTAGGTTTGAACCCACCACCTCCAGCATATGGGACCAGCGCCCTACTCCTTGAGCCATAGGCGCCACCCGATTACTAAAGTCTCAATGATGGTTAGAGACCTTTATAGATGCCTTTTGGAAGGAAGAGGGGAGAATATGGAAAGTATAAGTGCAGTAAGTGGTTGCTGGGGAAGGGGGGATGTGCAGATGGAGGGAAACAAATTGATTTGTAGATTAACCTGAGAGACAGGAATTGTGCTTCAGATGACCTTAGAGCCAGGTCTATTAGCATGTGATAAGGAGGTCAGTAGCCCCATCTGATTCTCAATCACGTTATTCAGATTTTATGCAGATAGGGGAAAGGCCTCTCCCAATGCTTTCTGATTGTAAATGGCCTTTAATTTGAAATATTCTTTATACCAAGGAGTCATATTTTGGGGTAAAATTTCCTTAGCTCCTTCATTCCCCTTGTCTGGAACTTCCCTAGAAATTTCACACATCAAGAACTGAGTTGGTAACCATGGAGAGAGAGAGTGTTAGTAATCTAGTAATAAGATGCTTGAAAAGAGATATAAGAACATAAATGAGGATGAGAATGAATAAGTAGAAAAGAACAGATCTGAACACATTGCCCTAAACCCCATTAAACCAGTCTCTTATTCCTGGGAATAGGTTAGTCCAATAGAATGGTTTTGCTTCGTTAATTTGATGAAGGATATTTATTTTGTCCTTTAAGAGATATAAATCAGGGCGGCGCCTGTGGCTCAGTCGGTAGGGTGCCGGCCCCATATACCGAGGGTGGCGGGTTCAAGCCCAGCCCCGGCCAGACTGCAACCAAAAAATAGCCGGGCGTTGTGGCGGGCGCCTGTAGTCCCAGCTACTCGGGAGGCTGAGGCAAGAGAATCACTTGAGCCCAGGAGTTGGAGGTTGCTGTGAGCTATGTGAGGCCACGGCACTCTACCGAGGGCCATAGGATGAGACTCTGTCTCTACAAAAAGAAAAAAAAAGAGATATAAATCAGTCTTTACTTGTCCTGATTTACATAAAAAATGATATTTTTCCTTAATAGCAGCACAAGCCCCTCCTTGTTGAGCTGTCAAAGCATCTAGGATGCAGCAATTTTGAATAACAGCAGATGCAAGGCTGTTAACCTCTGCTTGAAGTGTTCTCAGTGCTTGCATGGTGATGTTGAGCTCTTGGTCTATTACAATGGAGAGATTCATGATAGCTCTTTCAATTTCATAAGTTCCAAATGTTGGAAAAAGAATCCAGAGCATTCCTCAATGAATCCCCAACAATAAAAAAAAAAAAAAAAAAAAAGAGTGGTGCCTGTGGCTCTGTGAGTAGAGCACCAGCCCCATATACCGAGGGTGGTGGGTTCAAACCCAGCCCCGGCCAAACTGCAACATAAAATATCTGGGCGTTGTGGCGGGCGCCTGTAGTCCCAGCTACTTGGAGGCTGAGGCAAGAGAATCGCTTAAGCCCAGGAATTGGAGGTTGCTGTGAGCTGTGTGATGCCATAGCAATTTACTGAGGGCGATAAAGTGAGACTCTGTCTCTAAAAAAAAAAAAAAAAGAATCCAGAGCATTGAAAAGAACTTTGAATTATGAACTACAAGGGGATTTCTTATAATGTCATATTTTGTATGTTATAAGGTACAACCTCATGAACAAAAGAGCCCAGGTTTGGGCGGCGCCTGTGGCTCAGTGAGTAGGGCGCCGGCCCCATATGCTGAGGGTGGCAGGTTCGGACCCAGCCCCGGCCAAACTGCAACAGAAAAATAGCCGGGCGTTGTGGCGGGCGCCTGTAGTCCCAGCTGCTTGGGAGGCTGAGGCAAGAGAATCGCGTAAGCCCAAGAGTTAGAGGTTGCTGTGAGCCGTGTGACGCCACGACACTCTACTCGAGGGTGGTACAGTGAGACTCTGTCTCTACTAAAAAAAAAAAAAGAGCCCAGGTTTGCATTTGAATGGCATTTAAAGTGGAGTACTTGGTAACAGAGGATGTTAGATAACCGAGTTCACAGGATCCTGACTATTTGAGTGGGAACCATTCCTATGTATGTACAAGATAAAGAGACCAGTGTTATTGGTCAGGTTAGAGCCTGTCACTCAGTGACAGAGTCAGGTTACAGCCTGTGACCTTCCAGCCTGGAGTTTGCTGTGTCTTCTCCTCCTCACTGGCACTTTCACGTATCTGGTTGTCAGGTATCCCTGTCAATTTGTAGAAACAGAACAGGGTGAGGGATATGATATAAAAGGCCTTTCGTCTGAGGCTTTGTCAGTTATATGGCTTGATGCTGTTGCCTAACCAAGTCAGTCCCAGACTTCAGTCTACCCAAATGTAATTGTTAGTGCCTGGTAGTTTAACAGGACAGAGAGTGAACTATCCCAAATCGCACAGGCTTGGCCTGTGGGCTGTTCATAACATATGGTGATTTTGGCACGTACTGTCCATGTAAAGGTTAGTGCCAGCACCATCTATGATGAGAGGTGCAAGAATGCCATTTGTGGAATCAAACTGTAGGGTTTGAACACAATAGTGTTCCAGGATATCACCCAGAAAAGATCCGGCATCATTCTGATTTTCAATGCAGAGAGAAAAATTCTTTTCTAGTGACTTTATCTGAGCAAAGATAGTTCTTGAGTTTTCACTTCAGTTTTTCAATGTCCAGGTGTCTTTCCATCAGGTAAAGCCGTATGTTGCTTCTTCTCTGGCTGTGCAAACTTTACTGAGGACAAACAGCTGAACTTTGATTTTGTAAGTAAAACCAATGGGCTTTAACTAAGGTTATCATGTAATTAAAGATGAAAGAAGTATTTTAAGAGGTGGAGAACAGTTTTTACAAGATCCACACAAATTATGAACAAGATGTAACTTATAATTTTGTTCAGTAATATTTTCCAGGGTCTAAGCTTTTCTTTTTTTTTTTTTTTTTTTGGCCAGGGCTGGGTTTGAACCCACCACCTCCAGCATATGGGACCGGCGCCCTACTCCTTGAGCCACAGGCGCCACCCGGGTCTAAGCTTTTCAACTGATCATTTATAGATGAACATTTAAAAGTCTCATGCACATCTGTAGAATATAGGAAAGGCAAAGTAGTGCATTGAAGAGAAAATAAGTAATGAACAGCATGAGTTATAACTATTAAACCAGAACAGGTTCATTCTCTGCTCAAAGCAGAGAGAGGGAAGGAAGAAGAGGGGTGGGGCCTTGGTGTGTGCCACACCTTGTGGGGGCAAGACAGGATTGCAAGAGGGACTTTACCTAACAATTGCAATCAGTGTAACCTGGCTTATTGTACCCTCAATGAATCCCCAACAATAAAAAAAAAAGAGAAAAAGAATTGAACTGCTGAGATGAAAATAAAGAATTTTAATCATTGGGCGGCACCTGTGGCTCAAGGAGTAGGATGCCGGTCCCATATGCCGGAGGTGGCAGGTTCAAACCTAGCCCCGGCCAAAAACCAAAAAAAAAAAAAAAAAAAAAAAGAATTTTAATCATTAAACTATGAAATAAACTGGCCCATCATTATTCTTACAGGGTCGGTGTTCAAAAGCTTTTTTGTTTGTTTGTTTGAGACAGAGTCTCTTTGTTGCCCCTGGTAGAGTGCTACAGCAACCTCAAACTCTTGGGTTCAAGTGATTCTCTGGCCTCAGCCTCCACAGGTAGTTGGGAGGTGCCCGCCACAGAGCCTGGGTATTTTTTAGAGACGGGGTCTCCCTCTTGCTCAGGTTGGTCTCAAACTCATGAGTTCAGACAATCCACCCACCTCAGCCTCCCAAGTGCTGGGATTATGGGCATGAGCCATCATGTTCAGCCAGTTATTTGCTTTTTACTTTTCTCAAGAGAATATTTATTTATTTATTTGATTTTTTTTTTTTTTTTTTTTTTTGCAGTTTTTGGCCAGGGCTGGGTTTGAACTCACCACCTCTGGCATATGGGGCCGGCGCCCTACCCCTTTGAGCCACAGGAGCTGCCCTCTCAAGAGAGTATTTGGGACTAGCCATAACATTATATATTTTATTTTTTAATTTAATTTCTGTATTAATATAAAGTAATTATTTCAAACAAAAGATCTCTAAAAGTTTTAAGAGAATTTAGAAGTCTTTTAATTTAAAAGATCCATTTTGGGCCATTAATCTCAATGGTATATTTATTCCAAAAGTGACTCAATCCAATGCTTCTTTATAAAGCATCGGTGATCATTTTCCAGGGTTAATCTCAAGAGGGCACAAAGAAGGCCTAATACCTCTTCATAGAAAAGGCCGTTTCCAAGATTCCCAAAAATTCACTCTCAGAATAGACTTATGATGGAATAGACAATGACAAAAAACTAACTGCTCAGAGCTTGACACGTTCAGTACACACAGTGCACTGCTTAGAATGTTACGTGTCTTAGACTCCCAGTCTTTCCAGACCATCCACCTGAGGTGTTTCTGAAAAAACACACACACACTCCCCTATGGAGGAGACTGAGGAGTCAAGTCAAGCTCAGTCACAAAGTCAAGCTCAGAGACATAAAACAAAGTGAGAGGGAAACCTCATACGGTTTTTGTTTCAGGGATCCCCAACGAAGTTTGTCTTTTTTTTTTTTTTTTTTTTTGTAGAGACAGAGTCTCACTTTATGGCCTTCGGTAGAGTGCCGTGGCCTCATACAGCTCACAGCAACCTCCAACTCCTGGGCTTAAGCGATTCTCTTGCCTCAGCCTCCCGAGTAGCTGGGACTACAGGCACCTGCCACAACGCCCGGCTATTTTTTGGTTGCAGTTTGGCCGGGGCCGGGTTTGAACCCGCCACCCTCAGTATATGGGGCCGGCGCCTTACCGACTGAGCCACAGGCGCCACCAACGAAGTTTGTCTTAAAAGACACTGGACTAGCCAGAACGGTGTCAGCGGCTGGTATGCAGGGCTGGTTTGAACATCAGACTGGCGGGGAGCTAGGCCCGAGTTCTGCCCTATGGTCACCCTCTTTAGACAAAATGACACAGAAAGACAAGCAACAAAAGAAGAATAAGCAATAACAATGACAGTGATTAGAATCTATTTCTGAGAAGAGATGGAATCAAACGATATGAATATTCATATACCACAAAGTACCTAAAAAAATACCAAAACCAGAGTTACTTACAAGACTAGTCACCAACAAAAGCATTTCTCTAATCAATTAAATATGGAAAAGACAAAGATCTATTACTATCTGCTCAACCGGAGTCCACAGAGAGGAAAACCGGGAGTCCAACTGATAAGTATAATATCTAACCACCTGCCGGCTGGACAGAGTTCTAGTTTTCCTGGTGTGGCTTTTGGGAGAGCCAAGTGGCTTTGAGGTCCTGCCAACTATGTAAACTGTAGGGATCACAGAGAAACCTGCCCTTTCCCTTGGTTGGTTCACTGAAAGATCAACTCACAATTATGATAGCTTAATAAGAGAAGAGTTTTTTTCTAAATACCATGCGCATGGGGGGAACTACAAGAACGATTACCAAAGTCTCAGTGATGGTCAGAGAACTTTATAAGATGCCTTTTGGAAGGGAGGGGGGAGAATGTGGAAAGTACAGGTGCAGAAAGTGGTTGCTGGGAGGGGGGTATAGATGGGTGGAAACAGATTGATTTGTAGATTAACCTGAGAGATGGGTATTGTGCTTCAAATGACCCTGGGGCAAGATCTATTAGTCTGTAATAAGGAAGTCAGCCGCTCCTTTTGATTCTCAATCCAGTTACTCAGGTTGTATGTAGTTAAAGCAAAGTCCTCTTCCAATGCTTCCTAATCATGAATGGCCTTTGATTCAAAATATTCTTTATACCAAGGAGTCAAATTTGGGGGTGAAATTTCCTTAGCTCCTTCAAAAGGCATCATTGACTCCCATGAAAGAAACTTAACATTTGCAATCAGAAGCCAAAAGATAGTATCATGGCAAGGCCAGGCACACGTACATCATTGCCAGGAACATATTTTTGGCAAAGAAGTAAGGATTAGTAATCAAACTATCAAATATATTTCAAGAGGGTATTATATTCCAGAGGAATAGAACAGATCTAGAAATTAGATTCTATCTCTTCCTTGACTTGAAGCATTTCTGAACACCAATAACTATTAGGTAAGATTGCCATAATATTGGGGTATTTGCTACATATAATTTTTATTTACTTTCACAGATTCTTTATATTACTTATAAATTGTTACATATACTTATTTAGCAGTTATTTTTGCCAAGGGGCATCTTATAAAGAAATTTTGAGGGCGGCACCTGTGGCTCAGTGAGTAGGGCACCGGCCCCATATACCGAGGGTGGTGGGTTCAAACCCAGCCCCGGCCGAACTGCAACAAAAAAATAGCTGGGGGTTGTGGCGGGCGCCTGTAGTCCCAGCTACTCGGGAGGCTGAGGCAAGAGAATCGCTTAAGCCCAAGAGTTGGAGGCTGCTGTGAGCTATGTGACGCCACAGCACTCTACCGAGGGCAATAAAGTGAGACTCTGGCTCTACAAAAAAAAAAAAAAAAAAGAAATTTTGACTTAAATAAGTTTCCTTGAAACTCTATTATTCAATCAAATTTCATATTTTACTCAAACATCACTGAGACGATTTAGACCCTGGGACCTTGGATTCTAGTTCCAGTTCCACACTGTTTAGCTTGGACATGCTTCTTTTTTTTTTTTTTTTATTAAATCATAACTGTATACATTGATATGATCATGGGGCATCATACACTCGCTTTTCTTTTTTTTTTTTTTTTGGTTTTTGTCCGGGGCTGGGTTTGAACCTGCCACCTCCGGCATATGGGACTGGCGCCCTACTCCTTGAGCCACAGGTGCCGCCCTTGCTTTTCTTTTTTTTTGAGACAGTATCACTATGTCTCCCTTGGTAGAGTGCTGTGGCGTCACAGCTCACAGCAACCTCAAACTCTTGGGCTCAAGCAATTCTCTTGCCTCAGCCTCCCAAGTAGCTGGGACTATAGGTACCCACCACCACGCCTGGCTATTTTTTTGTTGCAATTGTCATTGTCTAGCAGGCCCGGGCCAGGTTCGAACCCACCAGCCTTGGTGTATGTGGCTGGCGCCCTACTCACTGAGCTACAGGCGCTGCCCTGGACACACTTCTTCATTTCTAGATTTGGTCAGAATTATTTTTTTACTTTTAAATATTTATGTTATTTTTATTTTAATAGGATTTCTTTAGATACAATGTTTCAAATTAACATTTTATTTTACAAAGGAATTTCTTTTTTTTTATTTCAGAATTTAGAGTGTACATGTTTTGTTACATAGATTATATGGATTGAGTCAATGTTATATACTCTGTAAACATCTCCAATCATTAGAGAAATACAAATCAAAACCACAAGATATCACCTAGCTCTAATGAGAATGCCTCATATTAAAAAGTCCCAAATAACAGATGTTAGTGTGGATGCAGAGAAAGGAACTCTTATACACTGCTGGTGGGACTGAAAACTAGTGCAACTTCTATGGAAAATCACATGGCGACACCTTAAAGAACATAAAGCAGACCTACCATCTGATCCAGCAATCTCACTGCTGGGTACATACCCAGAGGAAAAAAGGTCATTCTGTAAAATGGACACCTGCACTCGAATGTTTATAGCAGCAAAATTCATAACCTGAAAAATGAGGAAACAACCCAAGTGCCCATCAATATATGAACAGGTTAATAAAATATGCTACATGCATTCTATGGAGTACTACTCAGCCAGAAAAAATTTTTAAAAACCAGCAAAATCTAGTATCTTTTGTGATAACCTGGGGGGAACCGGAATTCATTCTTCTAAGTGAAACATCACAAAAATGGAGAAACAAACACGTACTCAATACCAGATTGTAACTGATCACCCAACCCTTATGTGCACATATGGAAGTCAATCTCAATGAAAATCAAGCTGGGAAAGAGGGAGGATGGGTGGGTAAATTCATGTCTATTTGGTACAGTGCACACTATCTGGCCAGCCCAATTTAAAAGGAGAGAAAGAGAAAAAAAAAATTCTGGGCTCCACAGGGGGGCAGTAAGGGTTAATGAAATAATATCAGTAATCTATTTTGAGCAGAAAGGAAAAAAATGCTATGAATATGTCACGACCCCCAGTGCCCTGTCACTGTTGCCACACGAAGGAAACAGGCATTACACAGATAGAAGTACAAGCTTGCAAGAGGTGGGCTAACCCTAAGTGTAGTGTAGCCCCCAACCTCCAAAGGAGCTATTTATTGAGATGATTCATGACCGGTGAGGGGAGTATTAGATAATGACTGTGTGCTTAAGGATTTCCACAGGCTCTCTCTTCGGGCTCCAGAGGATGTTTAAGCTTTAACACCTGCAGATTGAGTTGCCCGAGGGTCCCCCCCAAACTGCAAAACAACTCACCCAGAGGCTGTCTGGCTCTCGGTGTCTCCTACATTCCCCCCCCCCTTGTGTATTTATTCAAAGCCATTTCTGGACAGGCAAGGGAGAAAAATTGTCGTTGATTACTTCAGCCATTCTCCTCACCAAGGAGCTTTCCTTCCTGCTAAGCAAAGAATTAGAAGGGCACATGAGTTAACAAAATTACCCCAGCAGAAGTAATCTGGGTTAAGAAATCCAGTTTTTTTATAACCTAAGAATAGGGGGAAGGGGGAAAGGGAAGGGATGGAGGGGGCCGGAGGGAGGGTGTTTGGTGGGATTACACCTGTGGTGCATCTTACAAGGGTATATGTGAAACTTAGTAAATGTAGAATGTAAATGTCTTAACAATAACTAAGAAAATGCCAGGAAGGCTGTTAACCAGCGTGATGAAAATGTGTCAGTCTATAAAACCAGTGTATGGTGCCCCATGATCGCATTAATGTACACAGCTATGATTTAATAAAAAAAAAAAGAATTCCAGTTTTCGTGATTGTGTACTCTAGTCAGACTAGGATGGGGAGACATAACCCCTTTGTGCTAATCACCACCCACTGATGCACTTTGAGCCAACCCATAGGGTTAATGACACTTCCATAGGAAGTACTAACCAATACCCAAAATTATCTGTCCATTGCACCCATTTGGAACGAATGAGTAAAAGAAACACAGAATGTTAGGTGGGGAAAGGGCTGTACTGATGAACTCAGACCCTTTCCAAGCCAAGTCTGGGGGAGCAGATGGGAATAGTGGAAGGTAAAGATCAGGTGCCCAACTGAAACAGATACAAGCCTAACAAGTAAAATTCTCTCACCTTTGCTGATACCAGCGCAACGGTTACTAGGAAGAAGTGTGCTGTTCGAGGTCTTTGTTGTTTGTGACCTCATTAGAGCCCACAGGATGCATTCTGAGCTTACCTGGGGCTTCCTATACAGCCCAGAATGATGGAACTTTGTATCACTTCTCCTGCTCTGAATAGGAGCTCTAACTGCCCATTTGGGTAAAAGGACACTGATCACTCCTAACTGCTTCCTGCTGAAGATGGACGGTGATATGGGGGAGGCCGTTCCAGATCCTTCAGAGGAGGTTGACCCAGGGTTTCTTTATTATGAAATTGCCCAGGCCCATGAAATTAGGGTCCTTTGTACATCAATAGAAAAAATTAGTGAAGGCAGATTCGTTAAAGTGCTGGCAAGGTTTCCGGTTCCTGTCCAGGCTTCATCCAGCGGGCCAGTAGCAGTGCTTCTCTTGTTCTGTAATGATATGAGCAAAACCTCAACCCCAATGTAGCACAGAACCAGGTTTCCATTCAGACATATCAGGGCTTTTCATAGAAAATAGGTTGTTTAGGGTGGCGCCTGTGGCTCAGTGAGTAGGGCGCCAGCCCCATATGCCGAGGGTGGCGGGTTCAAACCCAGCCCCTGCCAAACTGCAACAACAAAAAAATAGCCGGGCGTTGTGGCGGGCGCCTGTAGTCCCAGCTGCTTGGGAGGCTGAGGCAAGAGAATCGCGTAAGCCCAAGAGTTAGAGGTTGCTGTGAGCCGTGTGACGCCACGGCACTCTACCGAGAGCAATACAGTGAGACTCTGTCTCTACAAAAAAAAAGAAAATAGGTTGTTTAGCTTTGAGCAGTGGCACTATCGTAGCAAATGAGTTTTGGGGCAGCGCATGTGGCTAAGTCGGTAAGGCGCCGGTCCCATATACCGAGGGTAGTGGGTTCAAACCCGGCCCCGGCCGAACTGCAACAACAACAAAATATAGCCAGGCGTTGTGGTGGGTGCCTGTAGTCCCAGCTACTCGGGAGGCTGAGGCAAAAGAATGGCCTAAGCCCAGGAGTTGGAGGTTGCTGTGAGCTGTGACACCACAGTACTCTACCAAGGGCGAGAAAGTGAGACTCTGTCTCTACAAAATAAAAAAAAAAGAATGTGTACATAGCCAATGAGTTTTATCCGAGGCATGATATTGCTAATTGAAAATAGGTTGCTATATTTGAGGAGATGATGCACAGGTGAGAGCTGTCCAGTGGCATCCAGCAGCTGTCTTTCCATCGTTGCTGAGATTCAAAAATTTAAGAGTGAACAGAGCTCCAGTAAGAATATACCTAGGACTATTGTTCAAGGGAGGATACCATCTTCCCCTTTCTGTTTATCCAACATATCTTTTAATGTTTTGTGGTGTCATTCAGTAATGGCTTGTCCTTGAGAATTATAGGGAATACCATGAGATAGTTGAATGTTCCAAAAAGATAGAAAGGTACTTAATTTGTGAGCGGAATAAGAAGGTGCATTGTCAGTTTTAATAGACTTAGGGAGTCCCATGATATTAAAGCACTCCAACAAATGTTGAATGACATGGTGAGCCCTTTCTCCAGGTAAGGTGGTTGTCCAAGAAAAATGAGAAAAAGTACCTATGGAATGATGAACATATTTTAATTTACCAAAGGATGAGACAATGGTCACCTCCATTTGCCATATTCGATTTCATGCTTCTCCCCCAGGGTTAGCTCCCTCATGAAAGGGAGGTATGTGTATCTTTGCACAAGAAGGGCAATTAGAATTTGCTGTGACTAAGTTTTTGTAAGATGAAATTTCTCATGAAGCAATTTTGCATCAGCATTGTGTAAGAATGAAACGTAGAAGCTTCTTGAGTAGTACCAATAAGAGCTTGATCTATTTTGGAATTTAATGAAGTCATTGGACCTAGAAGAATGGTGTGTGCTCTAATATGAGTTATATAGGTAGGGTAAGTACAATATCTAATGAGTCTCTGAATAGACTGAGAGAAGAAATCTCATCAGTAGAAGTGATGGTTGCTGTTTCTTTCTTTCTTTTTTTTCTTTTTTTTTTTTTAGAAACAGTCTCACTGTACCGCCCTTGGGTAGAGTGCCGTGGCGTCACACGGTTCACAGCAACCTCTAACTCTTGGGCTTACGCGATTCTCTTGCCTCAGGCTCCCGAGCAGCTGGGACTACAGGCGCCCGCCACAACGCCCGGCTATTTTTTTGTTTTTGTTGCAGTTTGGCGGGGGCTGGGTTTGAACCTGCCACCTTCGGCATATGGGGCTGGCACCCTACTCACTGAGCCACTGGCGCCGCCCGCTATTTCTAACTTTCTAATAGCAAAGCAAGCATATTGAGAATCCATGACCACATTTATAGAACAATGAAAATCTTGGAGTAGAATAAAAATAGCATACATTTCATTTTTGGGGACAGAGGTATAAGGACTTTGAATGACTCTGGAGCTGCTACCATCAGTGTATCCAGCCTTACCGTACTTGCTGGCATCTGCGTAGAAGGTGATACCATCTACAATTGGGGAGTCATTGACAACATGAGGAAGGGTCTAAGAAGCAATCTTTAGAAACTGAAATCTTTTATCATTAGGACATTCATTGGTAATTAAGATACAAGAGTGATTTTCCAAGGCATAGATAATTGAATTTGCTTTTCCGTAAAAGGAACAATAATAGAACAAGGGTCATAGCCTATAAGTTGGCGAATTCTGTTTCTGCCTTTAGCAATGAGCTGACAAATTTTGTCCAAATATTGTTGTAATTTTTGTGTAGTTTTTATTTATTTATTTTTTTGGTTTTTGGTCGGGGCTAGGTTTGAACCTGCCACCTCCGGCATATGGGACCAGTGCCCTACTCCTTGAGCCACAGGCGCCACCCATTTTTGTGTAGTTTTATTAGGAAGGAACAGCCGCTCTAAAAGAGTACCTACTTGATATATAACTTCGGTTGGGGAGTGAGAAGTGGCTATAATTATCAGCCGAATTGGAAATCTGACATCAACCTGATCTAATTCTTCTGAAGCAAACTCTTTTTCAATTAACTGCAGTTCTTTTTTTGCTTCTGGACTGAGTGAATGAGGACTATTTAAGTCTGAAGGTCTTTCCGGAATTTTAAAAAGATTAGTTAAAGCATAGGTTGGTATTCTTAAAGTGGAATGTAACCAATTAACATGACCTAACAATTTTTGAAAGTCGTCTAAAGTAGATAAGGAATCCAATCGGAGCTCAACACCTGGGAGAATTTGAGTTTCAGTCAATTTTTATCCTAAATAAACATAAAAAGCTGTAGTTTGAACTTTTTCTATAGCAATTTTTGAAGACCATAAGATTTTAATGCGCATACAGCTTGTTCAAACATTTCCTGTAAAACTGCCAAGCTCTGGTGTACAAATAAGATGTCATCTATGTAATGAATGATATGAGCTATAGAATATTTCTTTCTAATGGGCTGTAGGGGTTGATCAACAAACTGCTGATACATAGTGGGACCATTTAACATACCTTGTGGCAGAACCTTCCACTGAAAGCATTGGGAAGGTTTCTGATTGTAGGCAGGGACAGAAAAGGCAAAATGCGGGCAATCTTTATAGTGATGTAAGTATATAGTGAAAAAACAATCCTTTAAGTCAATGACATACCAACAATTGAGGGTAGGGCGGCGCCTGTGGCTCAGTGAGTGGGGTGCCGGCCCCATATGCCGAGGGTGGCGGGTTCAAACCCAGACCCGGCCAAACTGCAACAAAAAAATAGCTGGGCGTTGTGGCGGGCGCCTGTAGTCCCAGCTGCTCGGGAGGCTGAGGCAAGAGAATCACGTAAGCCCAAGAGCTGGAGGTTGCCGTGAGTTGTGACTCCATGGCACTCTACCGAGGGCGGTACAGTGAGACTCTGTCTCCACAAAAAAAAAAAAAAAAAAAATTGAGGGTAAAGGAAGCCTTAGTTGCAGGGGTCCTGTGGGAATAATAGTTTTATTAACTTTGCAAAGATCGGTGAGCATTCTCCGATTGCCTGATTTCTTTTTTATCACAAAGATTGGAGAATTCCAAGGGCTGGAAGAGGGCTCGATATGCCCTTGCTCTAACTGTTCCTGATTTACTGATTATAAAGCATCCAGTTGTTCTTTAGTTAACGGCCACTGCTCCACCCACACTGGATTGCTGCTCTTCCAGAATAACCTGAGAGCATATTTTTGGGCAGTGGCCTCTATGCTAAATTTGACATTTGCAAGGAATTACCATGAGGGGATGGTATGGTTATCACAGCTTTCCATTGTTGGAGCAGATCACGACCCCACAGGTTAATAGCAATATCAGCTATGTATGGTTGGATTTGAGCATTTTGATTATCTGGTCCTAAGCAGGTTAAAGGCAAAATACTTTGAAAGATTGAATCTAGAGTTCTGATGCTGATAAAGATAATATTAACTATCTTCTTTGGCCATTCCCTGGGCCACTGATCTAGAGCCATAACCGAGACATCAGCACCTGTAACAGGCCAGTAAAGGTTTAATCCTTCAAGGTAAGTGTTAATTGAGGCCTACTGTTATCAATAGATGTTTGCCAAAAAATACTGCTTGTACTGCTGAGCTCACCAGTGCATTTTCCCCCCCCAGTACTTTGTAATTTAATATGAGGCAGGAGCAGCAATTGAGCAATCTTTTCTCCAGCCAAAGTTTGAGTTGGTTGGTTTACCAAGACCGTGATCTGTATTTCTCCTAAGTAATTACCATCAATAACACCTGTGTGGACAAACACTCCCTGAGGTGCTAAATCGCTCTTTCCAAGCAATAACCCAATAGTACCTAGGGGAAGAAGACCACACAATCCTGTTTTCAATTCTTTTGCTCCCATGTTGGGAAGCAAAAGAACATTGTCGTATTCCAGTAAGTCTAAAGAAACACTGCGCAACGTGGCGTGTAAAAGAGATTGGACAGACTGAAATTGCTGGTCAATGAGTAAATTCTCAGGCCCCATATTCCTTGCCTGCAGGCCCCGAGCTGGGCCTACCCACTAGTTTCCCTGAGGTAAAGGTGTTCCATACCTATCAAATTGAGAGTGTCAGCCGGGCACTGTGGCGCGCGCCTATACTCCCAGCTGCTCAGGAGGCTGAGGCAAGAGAATTGCGTAAGCCCAAGAGTTAGAGGTTGCTGTGAGCCGTGTGAGACGCCACGGCACTCTACCGAGGGCGGTACAGTGAGACTCTGTCTCTACAAAAAAAAAAAAAAAAGAGAGAGTGTCACTCTTTTGCCCATTGGAGACCTTTTTTTTTCTTTTTGCAGTTTTTGGCCAGGGCTGGGTTTGAACCTGCTACCTCCAGCGTATGGGTCCAACACCCTACTCTTTTGAGCCACAGACACTGCCCTGGAGTCCTTTTTTACACCTGGGGGCACTTATCAGGGGGCTTCCCTCTGCTTTGTGTCTTTTGATCATTACCTTTCCCATTGATATTCCGACTGCTATTCCTCTTCCAACACTCTCGTTTCATATGGCCCAACTTTCCACGCTTATACATTTAACACAGTTCGGTTTAAACCTTTCTTTTAAAGCATCAGCAAGAAGATTAGCCTTGTAGGATTCCATTCCTACATCAGCACATGCCTGTATACATTCCTCTAAGGGAGTATTTTGTGCTCTTAGAGGACGTAAAGCCTTTTGACACTCAAGAGTTACCATTCTCAGATGCTAATGTTTGAAAAAGCATGTCTCTGAGCTCTGGCTGTGCAATGGCTTTATAAAAAGTCAGTATAAGATTCAAAACTTCAGTCAAGCTAAAAAGTCGGTATAAGATTCATTTCCTGTTTCCATTATCTTAATGAAAGATTTAGAGATATCTCCAGGAGCCTGAACCTTTTTCCAGGCTCGAAGACAGCACAGCCTTGTCTGCAATATAGCTGTATCATCATACTGGAGATGTCTTGGAACTCCCAGCCATTGACCAGACCCAGTGAGCTGTTCCAATGTTTTAGGAACTCCTCTCCACTGGTTTTGGTGACTCATTAGGTCAGCCTCTTCCTTCCATCAAGTTTTAAACTGTAAATACTGTCCAGATTCAAGAACAGTTCTGGCTATCATGTCCCAGTCATAAGGAATAAGTCACTGCTGTTGTGCAAGTCCCTGTCACAGGCCTCTAGAAAACGGGAACTACATGCCATACTGTGTTACAGCCTGTTTTAAATCTTTTAGAATTGTAAAAGTAATCATATGGTGATCAAAGCATTGGCCCCCTTGAGGGTGCTGTGGATCAAGAAGGATATCCAGTAACTGACCTGAAAAAGTCCCAAAGTATCTTTGCAATTAAAGTCACCGGTCTTGCACCACTCTAAAAAAGCCTTCATAACAGAAGTCACAGGCGGATCATTTACATAGGAAGGTGCTGAGGGCAATGTTGGGTGACCCATGTTAGCATTTCTAGCTGAGAGACTATTCAACCAGTCTTCCAACTGTTTGATCTGAGCTGCCATGATGGTCATTGAGGCATTTTCTTGCTTATTCACATTTGTATCACATACTTCCTCCCCTGAGGAAGAGCTAGAAAAGCTCTCATACACTCCTGGTTTCCTGTTCTCCTCAGGTTCATCTTCCAACTGAACCTCACTATCCTCCTCAATTTCAAATTCTGCTTGAACACCACCTTATTCCTCAGTTTCTAATTCTCGTGACTCCCAGAACAGGGAGTTACCTATTGTTTTCCTTAAATATCTTTGCTTATTATTTACCAAAGCCCCCACTTATTCCGAGTGGGGTTCCTTCGATTCTAGATTGGCTAAAAGTCCCACTTACGCCAACTGGAGTTTCCATTTGGGACTCCCTCCTGCCGTCTGCCAAAGGCTTCGCTTACTCTGAGTGTCTTTTCCCCCCTTCAGTCCTTGTCCCAGGATCCTGCTGACCACGCCAAATGTCACAACCCCTAGCACCCTGTCGCTGTCACTGCACAAAGAAAACAGGCGTGACACAGAAGTACAAGCTTGCAAGAGGTGGCTAACCGTAAGTGCAGTGTAGCCCCAACCAACCTCCGTAGTAACTATTTATTGAGATGGTACATGACATAGTAACTATTTATTGAGGGGAGTATTATATAATGACTGCATGCTTAAGAATTGCCCTGGGCTCGGGTTCTCTCTCTGTGACTCCAGAGGATGTTTAAGCTTTAACACCTGTGGATGAGTTGCCCAAGGGTCTGCTCCCATGCTGCAAAAACATCTCACCTAGAGGCGGTCTGGCACCCGGCATCTCCTACATGAATGTGCTTATTGTACTGATAACTCCAAAAGAAAAAATACAATCCCACAAATAAATAACATGTACAAACTTTTTTTTTTTTTGTAGAGACCGAGTCTCACTGTACCGCCCTCAGGTAGAGTGCCGTGGCGTCACACGGCTCACAGCAACCTCCAGCTCTTGGGCTTACATGATTCTCTTGCCTCAGCCTCCCGAGCAGCTGGGACTACAGGCGCCCCAGCACAACGCCCAGCTATTTTTTGGTTGCAGTTTGGCCGGGGCTGGGTTTGAACCCGCCACCCTCGGCATATGGGGCTGGCGCCCTACTCACTGAGCCACAGGCGCGCCAACATGTACAAACTTTAATAGCTTTAAAGTTTACTCTTTATTTATAGACATATCATAGCTCAGTCATGCCAAGGAAAGAAAAAAAAATTCTTCAGTTTTAGAAAGACCAAGGTTCCCAAGGTTAGAGAAATGCTAGCAAAGGCAAGCTGACCACATTGTTCCCACTTGTTCAGCTTTGGCCATTAGTCAGTCACTAACTTATGTATCTCCCCCCAACTCCCTAACTATTCATAGGCCAATTTAGTATGAAAGCTACAATGTAGGATCACATATTTTGGAAAAATCATTGAAAATAGAAAACTTGCTTAGACTAGTCAAACAGCTCTCTAACTTTCCTTTAGCACAGTTGGAATCTCAAGGATGACCTTAGGCTGCTAGTTTTTGCCAGCTGTCAAGTCTAAGTTGTTATTGTAAAGTTCTCTTACCAACCACAGGTCCTCTTAGAATGAGAACATCTTCCCAGAGACCAGCAAAGTCTGTTTACAGCCCAAAGTTTTGGTTTAATGCAATTAAGAATATTTACATCTCTGCAAACATTGTAGCCTAATTGTACCCTCATATATATATATATTTTTTTTTTTTTTTTTTTTTGAGACATAGTCTCATTCCATCACCCAGCTAGAGTGCTGTGGGGTCATAGCTAACAGCAATCTGGGCTCAAGCGATCTTCCTGCCTCAGCCTCCCAAGTAGCTGGGACTCCAGGTGCCCACCACAATGTCCAACGTTTTTTTTTTTGTTTGTTTGTTTGTTTATTTTTAGTAGAGGTGGGGTAGAGGGACCTCTTGCTCAGGCTGGTCTTGAATTCCTGAGCTCAATTGATTCTCCCACCTCTGCCTCCCAGAGTGCTGGTATTATAGGTGTGAGCAACCATGCCCAGCCTGTACCCTCATATTAATGTGAATATAAAAAAGAAAAGAATATCTACAACTATAACAATTTACTCCTTCTAATTTCTTTGTTAATTTTAGCAGATTTGCTAACCACACTCTGACAAGCAGTGAGTGTTTGGTGGGCCAGTGACTCTCAACCCCAGCCCCACTCCTCAGTGAAGAATGGATGAAAATCCCTATGCATGGGCGGCACTGTGGCTTAGTGAGCAGGGCGCCGGCCCATATACCGAGGGTGGCGGGTTCAAACCCAGCCCCGGCCAAACTGCAACAAAAAAATAGCCGGGCATTGTGGCGGGTGCCTGTAGTCCAGCTACTCAGGAGGCTGAGGCAGGAGAATCGTCTAAGCCTAGGAGTTGGAGGTTGCTGTGAGCTGTGTGATGCCACGGCACTCTACTGAGGGCAATAAAGTGAAACTCTGTCTCTACAAAAAAAAAAAAAAAAAAAAAAAAAAAAAAGAAAATCCCTATGCATGTATAAGAGGAAGCGAAGTTGGGCGGCGCCTGTGGCTCAGTGAGTAGGGTGCCGGCCCCATATGCCCAGGGTGGCGGGTTCAAACCCAGCCCCTGCCAAACTGCAACAACAACAACAAAAAAAAAAAAAATAGCCGGGCGTTGTGGCGGGCACCTGTAGTCCCAGCTGCTCGGGAGGCTGAGGCAAGAGAATCGCATGAGCCCAAGAGTTAGAGGTTGCTGTGAGCCGTGTGATGCCAGGGCACTCTACCCGAGGGCGGTACAGTGAGACTCTGTCTCTACAAAAAAAAAAAAAGGAAACAAAGTCAATATTTTAATTATATATTTTAGAGAAAATACTTTATTTTTGTAATAAAACTACAGAAAGTGAAACTCTGGGGGAAAAAACTGGGTGTACAGGTTGAAAAAAGATTGAGACGCACTAATAAGTGCTGAAGCTTACGGTGGAGGAGGGAGGTGGAGAAGAACTGGTCATTGAGCTGGAAGCTTCAGAAGTTTTCATGGTGAAGGAGGTTGACAGAGGGACGAGTGGGATCATTCAGTACCCAGAGTGTTCCCCTCCAGTTTCCTCCCCCATGCCAGCCTTGCCTAGTTCATAGCAAGCTGTGAATTTGGATGGCTTAATCTGTGACTCCATTAGCTTGACAAAAATCCAATTAAGTTGAAATATTTGGCACAGCATGCCTCTAAGAACCGAAGCCAGGTGGCCCCTGTGGCTCAGAGGAGTAGGGCACTGGCCCCATATACTGGAGGTGGTAGGTTCAAACCCAGCCCTAGCCAAAAACTGCAAAAAAAAAGAACCAAAGCCAAAAAACATCACTCTTACCAAGTAGCAATTCCAAAAGTTTAAGGGTTTCTATTGGGGCACGAGGTGACTGGGAAGTAAAGGGCGGAGGACTTGTTAGTAGAAACAAGGGGGGGTGGTGTACTTGGGGAGAAAGAGAACATTAAGAAAAATGCACTGCATTTTTAAGTTCATAAAGAAACACAGGATCACAATATGTCATCATACAGTTGAATATTTGGTAATAAATAAAAAAATCTGTTAGTGAAAACAAGGGGGGTATACTTGGGGAGAAAGAGAACATTAAAAAAATTCACTTTATTTTAAGTTCATAAAGAAACACAGGAGGGCGGTGCCCATGGCTCAAGGAGTAGGGCGCCGGTCCCATATGCCAGAGGTGGCAGGTTCAACCTAGCCCCGGCCAAAAACCACAAAAAAAAAAAAAAAAGAAAGAAACACAGGAGCACAAGTAATATGTCATCATTAATGTACACAGCTATGATTTAATAAAAAAAATCAATGTAAGCATAGTTATATAGCATTCATGATAAAGAATGTATATATTATTATTCAAATCAATAATAATTCACAATAAAGAGTGAATATATTTCATTATTTGTAAATTATGTGTTAAGAATCTTTTCTGTCTTATTGTACCCTCAATGAATCCCCAACAATAAAAAAAAAAAAACCCAGAAGAATCTTTTCTGTCAATAAACTTAATAGTGAATAAAAAATAATAAATAAATAAATCTGTTCACTCTAAGGCAGAGATTTCATGTTTTAGGGTGAAGGAGCTAAGGAAATTTTGCCCCAAATATGACTCCTTGGTATAAAGAATATTTTGAATTAAAGGCCATTCACGATCAGAAAGCACTGGAAGGGGCATTCTCTCTATCTACCTGAGTAACCTGACTGGGGACCAGATGGGGCTGCTGACTTCCTTTTTACATGCTAACTGACCTGGCCCGTCATTTAAAACACAATTCCTGTCTCTCAGGTTAATTTACAAATCAATCTGTTTCCCTCATCTATACAAATACATCCCCCCTAGCAACCACTTGTTGCACCACATTCTTCCCCCTCCCTTCCAAAAGGCATCTATAAAGGTCTCTGACCATCACTGAGACGTTGGTAATCATTCATGTGGTTCCCCCATGCTCATGGTATTTAGAAATAAACCTTTCTTTCATTAATCAACTGTAATTGTCAGTTGATCTTTCAGAAAACCAACCAAGGGAAAAGGGCAGGTTTTGCCATGATTCCTACAAGTGCAATAAACTGGAATTTACAAACTAGTAGCAAAAAGCATTATTTGGATGCACATAGCACGGCAAACCTAGCATTCACACTCACTTGACTCCCTTGTTCCCCTGACTTACACCACCTGTGAGAAGCAGCCCTTGCCCTGGGGACAACCAGGGACCTTCTCCCTACAATTCAGGATGACTTATTTGAGACAGAAGTAGGCAGCTTCTGAAGAACAACAAAGATAGTTTATCTTTTTGTCTTTCTCCTGCCTGTCTTCTGGGCAGTGTGGTGAAGTTGGGTCCCACAGCAGGCAAGAAGGTTTGTCTGCCTAACTTATCTAAGTTAAAATACCCAAAGTAGGTGGCACCTGTGGCTCAAAGGAGTAGGGCCCTAGCCTCATATGCCGGAGGTGGAGGGTTCAAAGCCAGACCAGGCCAAAAACTGCAAAAAAAAAAAAACCCAAAGTAGTCTCCACTTGCTATCCTTCCTAACATGCTTAGAATTCATCAGTAGGTGGGTAAAACTGATTAATACCGTGAAAACTCTAATCCAGAACAATCATCTGAAAGTCTCAAGTGAATTAGAGTCATATATATATATAGAGAGAGAGAGAGAGATCTACAAGTTTGTATTGTAAAGCTCTCTCGGAATATGAGCTAGTTCTCAGAAATTTCTGAGCAGAGTTCCTTTTGGACCAGTTTTAACAAACAGGTAAAAATCGATTTGATAGTTCATTAATATGCAAATAACTGCTGCTACAGAATTTAAAGCGTGCTTAAGGCCTTTCTAAGGCAAGCTAATCGCTCCCCTCTGGATTTCTTTTTTTCATTAAATTTATTTAGCAAATACTTTCTTCAGAAAAAGCGCAAAGATCATGATCTTGTCTGAGCTAGAATTATTCCAGCTTCTTAAGTACTAAGTTTTATTTAATGAGGCATTACTGGAACCCTCGTTCATTACCTCTGTCACTCAAGAGGGATGACTGTGTCATGTGTACAAACCTTGTTGAAAATGGTCCAGATACTGTGCTTGAAGTAGTAGGTGCACCAAAATGTCCCGTGGATCCAGCGCCGGTTTTGACCGCCACATTACCATTTTTTCGCCCGAAGGTCGGCTCTACCAAGTAGAATATGCTTTTAAAGCTATTAACCAAGGTGGCCTTACATCAGTAGCTGTCAGAGGGAAAGATTGTGCAGTAATTGTCACACAGAAGAAAGTACCTGATAAATTATTGGATTCCAGCACAGTGACTCACTTATTCAAGATAACCGAAAACATTGGCTATGTGATGACAGGAATGACAGCTGACAGCAGATCCCAGGTACAGAGGGCTCGCTATGAGGCAGCTAATTGGAAATACAAGTATGGCTATGAGATTCCCGTGGACATGCTGTGTAAAAGAATTGCTGACATTTCTCAGGTCTACACACAGAATGCTGAAATGAGGCCTCTTGGTTGTTGTATGATTTTAATTGGTATAGATGAAGAACAAGGCCCTCAGGTGTACAAGTGTGATCCTGCGGGTTACTACTGTGGGTTTAAAGCCACTGCAGCAGGAGTTAAACAGAGTCAACCAGCTTCCTTGAAAAAAAAGTGAAGAAGAAATTTGATTGGACATTTGAACAGACAGTGGAAACTGCGATTACATGCCTGTCTACTGTTCTGTCAATTGATTTCGAACCTTCAGAAATAGAAGTTGGAGTAGTCACAGTTGAAAATCCTAAATTCAGGATTCTTACAGAAGCAGAGATTGATGCTCACCTTGTTGCTCTAGCAGAGAGAGATTAAGCATTGTTAGTTTACCAAATCTGTGATGCCACCTGTCTACGTGTTTGCAACCAACAGACCAACATTGTGGAGGCCCTTGGACTGAGAAAGGAACCTCTCCCAATCCTCCTCCTGCTAGGAAGTGGTTAGGGGTCACTATCACTTGCTGGATAAATAAAAGCAATCCTTTTGGAAAAAAAAAAAAAAGAAAAAGAAAATGGTCCAGACTGGGTGGCGCCTGTGGCTCAGTTGGTGAGGTGCCAGCCGCGTATACTGAGGGTGACGGGTTCAAACCCGGCCCCGGCCAAACTGCAACCAAAAAATAGCTGGGCGTTGTGGCAGGTGCCTGTAGTCCCAGCTACTCGGGAGGCTGAGGCAAGAGAATCGCTTGAGCCCAGGAGGTGGAGGTTGCTGTGAGCTGTGTGAGGCCACGGCACTCTACCGAGGGCCATAAAGTGAGACTGTCTCTACAAAAAAAAAAGAAAGAAAGAAAATGGTCCAGACTGCCATTCCTTATGGTTAGTTTTTAGCTATTTCTAGGACATTTATTATACCATTAACCAGGATTCTGTAAAAATTTTCTGGGTCTGTATTGACTTATCTTTTTTTTTTTTTTTTTGTAGAGACAGAGTCTCGCTTCGTATTGACTTATCTAATGAAGAGTTTTCTGCATCTTTTTCCTCATAACCAACATATTTTGAGGAGGTGGGCAAAGGTAAATCAGAGGTTCAAGACCCAAAAGATGAGAGGTCATTCCCAGAAGTGAGATGAAAGGAAAACAAAGTCTCAGTTCTGTCTGGGCAATATGGTCTTTATTCCAACTGGGTGCAGATGGGGTGAGATCAGAAAGGAATTCCACATGTGGGCAAAGGCGAATGGAGATTTAAAGGGTCAGTGGGTGGGGATTGGTACATTCTCTATTTCCTAGGTGGGGGCACGCATGCCATTCTTCCTGGGAGGGTCAGTTCTACCAGGGAGGGTCCGTACATTGGACCCTATCATCCTGGTCTTTTTAGTCTATTATAAGGAGACAGGGTGATGGTCATGGTGTATCTTTGACTGCTTCCTGGAGTTGGGGGAGTAGCTGTGTGAGCTGCCTGTAAAGAGAATGGGAGGGAAAGAGGAGGACTGTTTACAGAACATTTTGGGGTCTTCAGTCTGAGCTGATGATATCTATGTAAAGCAAGGTATGAGCTGTTGTTTTTCAGGTGACTGCCTGGTCAATAAATTGGGAGATGAGGCAGAGGATTTCTGGTCTGTAACTGAGAATGAGAAAGATTATAATTAGTGGTCCTATCATAAACAATAACTAAGGAGGCCATGATTAAATAAGGACCCGGAGGGTTATAGTAGGAAGCAGATAAGGGGAAAGTTGAGTTGAGGGAACAGAGATCAGGCTTTATAAAGTCTACTTGAAGTGGGTTAAATTAGGGGAGGTGAGGATCACAGGTGGGAGCCACTGTGTTTACCTTCCATTAGTAAAATACCTGGAGTTTAGACTTTGTGACTGTCCAGAGAGCTCTCTGATTGTCCGGGGCATCGTAAGTTTTCAGCAGCTAAGTCCAAGAGATCAGGTCCAGGGAGTGATTGTGAACCAGATCTTCAGAAAGACCTGGGCAGTCAGACTTCGTGTGGACCTCCACAGGCTGGATATGGCTTGGGGGAGTGGTTTGGATTTATGCACTGTCTTGCCCAGTGGCCAGGTTGCACTCAAAACATTCCCAGGGGAGTTCTTGGTCCCTCTGGAATGCTCCAAGAAATTTTAAGAAGCAGCCACATTGGTGGGTGCCTGTAGTCCCAGCTAATTGGGAGACTGGGGCAAGAGAATTGCTTAAGCCTAAGAGTTGGAGGTTGCTGTGAGCTGTGACACCACAGTACTCTACCTAGGGTGATACTGTGAGACTCTGTCTCAAAAAAAAAAAAATGCAGCTGAGTTTTGTCTAACGGAGAAAGCCAATAACTGGAGTTCTGAGAGGCACTGTTGTTTAGAGGTCGTTTTTGATTGTTAAGGACCTTAAAAAGCCAAGTTGATGAGATCTCTCTTGCTGGGAGGTATGAGGACCCTGAGTTTTGAAGTTTTTCCTGGGTATTGGGAGTAGACCGAGAGATAAGAGACATGAAACCTGATGATGTCCTCTGTTCTTGCAACCTCCTGGAGGGGGTATAGAGGTTGTGATACTGTTGTGCCCAGATCTTGAAATCCCCCACAAAGACCACTAAGTCCGATGCAAAAACAATAGAGCTGTTTATTCACAGATTCGAATCTGGGCTTCTCGTTCCTGGCGCAGCAGGAGGGCAGAGAAGCCCCTACCGCCGAGGGAAGAGCAGTTTTAAGGATACAGAAAAGAAAAGGGGGGGAGGAATAGGGGATTAGGGGAAAGATTTACTACTACTGGGGCGGAGGGTGGGTGCCATTATCGCTCAGGGCAAACACACTGGAGCCTGGGGTGGGGGAAGAAGCAGGTTGCCTATCACCTTTGGCAACTGTAAATTGAAGGCTGTGGGGCAAAGTGGAGTCAGTGAAGGCTGTGAAACAAAATGGAGTTAGTTTTAACAAAATGAAGTTAGCTTGGTCCTGTCAGTACTCTGGGAGTGGAATGTCTAAAGGTACAGCAGACCATAGGGTGGAGATGTTGGGTCTGTCCTTTTTTCTTCCTCTACCACAGTAGTTCTCCTAATGCCACGACCCCTTAATACAGTTCCTCATCCACATTCTTCTCATCAGCCCATGGAACATCCTCCAAAATCGATCACATCTTAGGTCACAAGTCTAACTTCAGCAAATTTAAAAGTATAGAAATTATTCCTTGTATTTTCTTGGATCATCAACCAACAAAAGTTGAACTCACCAATAACAGGTATCCACATACTCATACAAAGTCACGGAAACTAAATAACCTTATGCTGAATGATAGCTGGGTCATAGATGAGATCAAGAAGAAAATCACCAAATTTCTGGAATGAAACAATAATGAAGACACAAATTATCAGAACACATGGGATACTGCTAAGGCAGTCTTAAGACGGAAATGTACAGCATTGCAAGTCTTCCTCAAGAGAATGGAAAGAGAGGAAGACAATAACTTAATGGGACATCTTAAGCAACTGGAAAAGGAAGACCATGCCAACCCCAAACCCAGCAGAAGAAAGAAATAACTAAAATTAGAGCAGAATTAAATGAAATTGAAAACAAAAGAATTATTCAAAAGATCAGTGAATCAAAAACTTGGTTTTTTGCAAAATACAACAAAATCGATAAACTTTTGGCTAACCTAACCAAAAATAGAAAATTAAAGTCCCTAATATCATCAATCAGAAAAACAAAGGCGAAATAACAATGGACACCTCAGAAATTCAAAAAATCCTTAATGAATACTTTATTCTCAGAAATACGAAAATCTGAAAGAAATTGACCAATACTTGGAAGCACGCCAACTTCCTAGACTTAATCAGAAAAAATGGAAATGCTGAACAGACCTATATCAAGTACTAAAATAGAATCATCTATATGAAATCTCCCAAAAAAGAAGAGTCCAGGACCAGATGGCTTCACATGAGAATTCTACCAAATCTTTAAAAAGGAACAAGTACCTATATTACTTAACCTTTTCCAAAACATCGAAACAGAAGGAATACTTTTCAGCACATTCTATGAAGCAAATATCACCCTGATCTCCAAACCAGGAAAAGAAAACTATAGACCAATATCTTTAATGAACATAGATGCAAAAATATTCAATAAGATCCTAGGAAACAGAATCCAGCAGCGCATCAAATGTCCACATTATCCAGGGTCTCAGGTTGGTTCAATATTAGTAAATCTATAAATATAATACAGAGTCTCAAGGTTGGTTCAATATATGTAAATCTATAAATATAACACATCATATAAACAAACTAAAAAAAAAAAAAGACTATATGATTCTCTCAACAGATGCAGAAAAAGCTTTTGACAATATCCAGCATCCTTTCATGATCAGAACACTTAAGAAAATAGGTATAGAAGGGACTTTTCTTAAACTGATAGAGGCCATCTACAGCAAACCCACAGCAAATATCATACTGAATGGAGTAAAATTGAAAACATTTCCACTCAGATCAGGAACCAGGCAAGGTCGCCCATTGTCTCCACTGCTTTTTAACATTGTAATGGAAGACTTAGACATTGCAATCAGGCAAGAGAAGGTGATCAAGGGTATCCAAATAGGGTCAGAGGAGATCAAACTTTCACTCTTCACTGATGATATGATTTTATACCTGGAAAACCCCAGGGACTTGACCACAAAACTCTTAGAAGTGATCAGGAATACAGTAGCATCTCAGGATACAAAATCAATACTCACAAATCAGTAGCTTTTATACGTACCAGTAATAGTCAAGCTGAAAAAACAGTCAAGGACTCTATTCCCTTTACAGTTGTGCCAAAGAAGATGACATATCTGGGAATTTACCTAACAAAGGATATGAAATATCTCTAGAAAGAGAATTATGAAACTCTGAGAAAAGAAATGGCTAAAGATTTTAACACATGGAAAAATATACCATGCTCATGGCTAGGAAGAATCAACATTGTTAAAATGCCCATATTACCCAAAGCAATTTACAAATTTAATTCAATCCCTATCAAAGCACCACCATCATACTTTAAAGATCTAGAAAAAGGGTGGCCCCTGTGGCTCAGTGAGCAGGGTGCCGGCCCCATATACCGAGGGTGGCGGGTTCAAACCTGGCCCCAGCCAAACTGCAACAACAAAAAAAAGCCGGGCGTTGTGGCGGGCGCCTGTAGTCCCAGCTACTCGGGAGGCTGAGGCAGGAGAATCGCCTAGGTCCAGGAGTTGGAGGTTGCTGTGAGCTGTGTGACGCCACGGCACTCTACCGAGGGCAATAAAGTGAAACTCTGTCTCTACATTAAAAAAAAAAAAAAAAAAAAGATCTAGAAAAAATAGTACTTCGTTTTATATGGAACCAGAAAAAAAAAACTCAAATAGCCAAAACATTACTCAGAAATAAAACAAAATCAGGAGGAATCACGCTACTAGACTTCAAACTATTCTATAAATCTATAGTGATAAAAACAGCATGGTATTGGCACAAAAATAGAGAGGTAGATGTATGGAACAGAATTGAGAATCAAGAGACAAACCCAGACACTTATCATCATTTGATCTTTGATAAGCCCATCAAAAATATAAATTGGGGGAAAGATTCCCTATTTAACAAATGGTGCTGGGAGAATTGGCTGGCAACTTATAGATAACTGAAACTGGACCCACACCTTTCACCATTAACAAAAATTGACTGTCACTGGATAAAAGATTTAAACTTAAGACATGAAACTATAAAGATTCTTGGAGAGAGTGCAGGAGAAACACTTGAAGAAATTGGCCTGGGACAATACTTTATGAGGAGGACCCCCCAGGCAATTGAAGTAACACCAAAAATACATTACTGTGATTTAATCAAATTAAAAAGCTTCGGCACAGCCAAGAACACAGTAAGTAAAGCAAGCAGACAGCCCTCAGAATGGGAGAGGATATTTGCAGGTAATGCTTCTGAGAAAGGTTTGATAACCAGAATCCACGGAGAATTCAAACTTATTAATAAGAAAAGAACGAGTAATCCCATTTCATTGTGGGCAAGGGACTTGAACAGAAGTTTCTCTGAAGAAGACAGGCGCATGGCCTACAGACACATGAAAAAATGCTCATCATCGGGTGGCGCCTGTGGCTCAGTCGGTAAGGCACTGGCCCCATGTACCAAGGGTGGCGGGTTCAAACCCGGCCCCGGCTGAATTGCAACCAAAAAAATAGCCGGGTGTTGTGGCGGGAGCCTGTAGTCCCAGCTACTCGGGAGAATGAGGCAAGAGAATCACTTAAGCCCAGGAGTTGGAGGTTGCTGTGAGCTGTGTAATGCCACGGCACTCTACCCAGGGCCATAAAGTGAGACTCTGTCTCTACAAAAAAAAAAAAAAATGAAAAATAAAAATAAAAATGCTCATCATCTTTAATCATCAGAGAAATGCAAATCAAAACCACTTTGAGATATCATCTAACACCAGTAAGAGTGGCTCAGTAACAAAATCCCCAAACTACAGATGTTGGCATGGATGTGGAGAAAAGGGAACACTTCTGCACAGCTGGTGGGAGTGCAAGCTAATATGTCCCTTTTGGAAAGAAGTATGGAAAATACTCAGGAATCTAAAAGTAGATCTGCCCTTTGATTCTGCAATTCTTCTACTAAGTGTATATCCAAAAGACCAAAAAATCACTTTATAATGAAGATATTTGCACCAGATTGTTCATTGCAGTTCAATTCATAATAGCCAAGTCACAGAAGAAGCCCAAGTGCCCATCAACCCATGAATGGATTAATAAATTGTGGTATATGCATAACATGGAATATTATGCAGCCTTAAAAAAAGATGGATGCTCAGTGGCTGTGGCTCAAGCAGCTAAGGCTCCAGCCACATACACCTGAGCTGGTGGGTTCGAAGCCAGCCTGGGCCTGCCAAACAACAATGACGGCTGCAACCAAAAATAGCCGGGCATTGTGGCGGGTGCCTGTAGTCCCAGCAACTTGGGAGGCGGAAGCAGGAAAATCCCTTGAGCTGTGTGGTTAGAGCTTGCTGTGAATTGGAGGTTGCTGTGAGCTGTGATGCCACGGCACTCTACCCAGGGCGACAGCTTGAGGCTCTGTCTCAAAAAAAAAAAAAAGGCAGAGACTTTACCTCTTTTATGTTTACGTGGATGGAGCTCCTAATTAGAAAAGTATCTCAAGAATGGAAGAAAAAATATCCAGGGGAGAGGGAGGGGAGGGAGGGGGGAGGATGGGTGGAGGGAGGGTGATAGGTGGGATTACACCTGTAGTGCATCTTACAAGGGTACATGTGAAACTTAGTAAATGTAGAATATAACTGTCTTAACACAATAACTAAGAAAATGCCAGGAAGGCTATATTAACCAGTGTGATGAAAATGTGTCAAACTGTTTATAAAACCAATGTATGGTGCCCCATGATCGCATTAATGTACACAGTTATGATTTAAAATTAATAATAAAAAAAATCCAGTGTACTCAGTACTATTATAAAACCATTTTATAATCACTCACACTTTCATCTGAAGAATGGATCACAACTTTGGCCCAAGATGAAGGAGGGAAGAGGGAGAAATGGGAGGGGGGAAGTCAGATCGAGGGAGGGTGAATGGTGGGATCACACCTATGGTGCATAATGCAAGGGTACATGTCAGCTCTATTAGTATAGAGTATAAATGTCTTAACACAATAATTAAGTAAACGAGATGAGGTATATATTAACCAGTGTGATGTAAGCGTTCCTAATTCTATATGAAATCAGCACATTGTACCCCGTAAATGCATTAATGTATATATGATCTATGTGTTTATGGTTTAATAAAAATAAAAAAATAAAAACGAATAAATGATTTCTAAGATTATTGTTTTAATGGCCATATTCCTTAACCATGCCTGAATTAAAAAAAAAAAAAAAAACAGTTCTGTTTTGTTTTTCCTGCCTTACTGTCCTTCCTCCCCCCACCTGCAGTGCTAGAACTCCAGGGCGGTGAGGCCAGGCCAAGAGGGCTCCCCCCACCATGAGTGTAATGAGTGTGGAGGTGAGGGGGATGTTCAATGCACACTCCTCTCTTGCTGAGGGAACAGAATAGGGAAAACAAGGAAGTGTACCTGGCTTCATCCCTTTTTTTTTTTTCATAAGCGACCCTCATACATTTTTCTTGATTTCTTCTTTTTCCTATGAACCCAGGCAGTAAAAAATTATATGCGGTTTCCCCTCAAAGCATTCTGTTAGCTCCAAGCTATGATTCAAAAAGAAAAAAAAAGAAGAAGAAAGACAGAAATTCTAGGGACCCTTCGTAGACCAGAGGACAGATAGCTTGGGTTTTTTCTACTTTCTCCTTTGAGTGACAGATAGCAAGGAATGCAACCCACTCTGGCCCAGTGTGGTGTAGCTGCCTGCTGCAGATACAAATGGGTTAAATGTGTTGAGGCTAACAGACCATTTCAAAGTGAGAAAGGATGGATTTAAACTTACACTATTATTACTTGTGGTAAAAGAGAAAAACATCATGAAATTACGTTAAAAGAAAAAAGATGGTTCATGCCTAAAGGACGAATTTACAGCTCGAATAGAGGTGTTTTCTCCTGTCAGTGAGCTCTTGTGAATTTAGAAACCCCAAGGAGTGAGTCACTGAAAACATCCCAGCAGATAACACATTGCTAATCTGTCTTTTCCTCTCCTGGAAAATCAGATGTGAGAATGTGAGAGACTAAAAGTAAAAACTAAAGTCCACCACCCATCAAGTATCTGGAGAGGCCAGGGGTAGGACAGCTATGAGACGAAAACATCAGCTTCCAAGGAATAGGCACAGTGTTTTTTAATTGCTGCAAAGTCCTGGAAAGCAAAGCAGATGGTCAAATTATCAACTCCTTGAGGGCAGAGCTGTGTTTCTTTTTTTTTCTTTTTGCAGTTTTTGGCTGGGGCTGGGTTTGAACCCACCACCTCCGGCATATGGGTCCAGTGCCCTACCCCTTTGAGCCACAGGCACTGCCCCCTAGAGCTGTGTTTCATTTACCATGAATTCCCTATGGCGCTCAGCGGCAAGGAATAGGCAGGCAGCAAATGTCTGGTGCATGAAACTTTGTGAGGCACGCGTGGTGCAGGGCAGGTAAGTCTGCTGCAGGGGATGTCGTGAGGCAGGCCTGGTGCAGGGCAGGCAGCCATGCGCCTATGTTTTCTCTCCTATTAAGCATCTTGGGGTCTCTGCCAATCTTTTCTATTCTTTACACTTGACAAATTGGTGACAGGAAAGCAGATGCCCTCAGTCTTTTGTACTATCTGTTCTAAATTGAGACTTCACAGTTACTTCTTCTCTTTTTTTGGGGGGGTGGACAGAGTTTCACTTTGTTGCCCTTGGTAGAGTGCTGTGGCATCACAGCTCACAGCAACCTCAAACTCTTGGGTTTAAGCGATTCTCTTGCCTCAGCCTCCCAAGTAGTAGGGACTACAGGCGCCCACCATAATGCCAGCTATTTTTAGAGACGAGGTCTAGCTCTGTCTGATGCTGGTCTCGAACCTGTGAAGCTCAGGCAATCCATCTGCCTTGGCTTTCCAGAGTGCTGGGATTACAGGCATAAGCCACGTCTCCAGGCTTCTTCCCTTTTTTTGTTTGTGAGTGGAAAAGTGATGACTCCTGGGAAATGATATATGTCTCCACTGCCTCTAAAGATGATGAATCCACAGATCTCCAGGCCCCCTAGTTTTCATATTTACAGACTATTATTTGGAATTTGATCCCAATGTTTAATAATTTTATTCCCAAATCTTTGGGACGTTGGGGAGTTGACGTCCTTGTCTAACTGTAGTTTCTTTTCCTCCTGTTCCCTTTCTGTGGATATCAGAATTTCCTCTTCAGTAGGTTCTTGGTCTTGGTGATTGGAAGAATGAGTCCGTGGACCACAGATCAGTGGTAAAATAGGATTTATTTACAGAAAAGAATACAAAACACTAACGCTCCCAGCAGAGACATAAAAACCCAAGTCGGGAGAGAAAAGCTGTCTCTCCCTCTCTGTCTGACTCTGGGCTCTTTGTCTAGGGGTGTATATAGTCGCATGGGGACCTCTGTAGTTACATTTAGCAAGTCTGGGACAGTGTGTCTGGGTGGTAAATGAATGGCTACAATTCCTTTTATTCCCAGGCCTCGGAAACTTACATGAAATTGACCAGGCCAAGGAAATGAGAATTCCCTGTTCAGCTGCCAGTGCAAAGGGGAGGAAACCTAAGGTGCTGGTGTCTCCCCAGCAGTGGTCTGGCCCCTCTGGATACTGGAGCCTCCTGTAGGGCCCCCCTGCCTACCCTCCAGCCTGATTCCTTTGCTCTCTGCCAAGGTACCAACACTGCCAAGGCAGAGGTAGCAGGTCTGCCTCTCAGCTCCCCTGAGCTGGCTGGGGAGCCACCTGTTCTGTATCAACGTGGAGAGCCCATTGCTTTTTTTTTTTTTTTTTTGTAGAGACAGAGTCTCATTTTACTGCCCTCGGTAGAGTGCCGTGGCGTCACAAGGCTCACAGCAACCTCCAGCTCTTGGGCTTATGTGATTCTCTTGCCTCAGCCTCCAGAGCAGCTGGGACTACAGGCGCCCGCCACAACGCCCGGCTATTTTTTTGTTGCAGTTTGGCCAGGGCTGGGCCTGAACCAGCCACCCTCGGTGTATGGGGCCGGTGCCCTACTCACTGAGCCACAGGCACCGCCCTTTTTTTTTTTTTTTTTTAAGACAGATTATTACTCTGTCACCCCAACTAGAGTGCTGTGGCATCAACCTAGCTCAAAGCAACCTCAAACTTCTGTTATAAGCCCATCTTCCTGCCCAACTGGGACTACAGGCGCCTGCCATAATGCCTGGCTAGTTTTGCTATTTTTAATAGAGATGGGTTCTCACTTTTGCCCAGGATGGTCTTCAGCTACTGAACTCAAAGGATCCTCCTACCTTGGCCTCCCAGAGTGCTAGGATTACAGGCATAAGTCACTATGCCTGGCTTATTTTATTTTAAATAAAGTTTTCTGAATTATAAAAGCAATGTATTTTATTGTTAAAAAGTGATAGTAGAGACCTGTATGGGATAAAAACCAAGACCACCAACCTCTTGCCATTTTGTCATCAATTCATTCACCAGGGGTCCCAGCTGATAAAATATGTTATCATCAAAAACTCCTGACCGTGACCGGGCGTGGTGGCTCCCACCTGTAATAATGGCACTCTGAGAGGCTGAGGCGGGTGGATTGCTTGAGCTCACAAGTTTAAGAACAGCCTGAGCAAAGGTGAGACCCCCATCTCTACTAAAAGAAAAAAAGATAGAAAAACTGAGGCAAGAGGATCGCTTGAGCCTGAGCTGGAGGCTGCTGTGAGCTATGACAGCACAGCACTCTACTTAGGGCGACTACTTGAGACTCTGTCTCAAAAAAAAAAAATCGAGACAGATTACATCCCTGCCAATGTTTGAAGAAAAGAAAAATCTTACATTGAAAATAATTCTGTCTGCACGTCTTCGGATAATCCACCTCTCATTTTTGGTAGCATACTGGTCAAGCACTACAGAGGATTTTTCGGTTATTCCTCCCAGCACATCCTGTGTGGGGGACACAGCACCCAGCGTACACCTTGTATTATTCTTCATACATCCTGATCCCTGGGGAGAGGGTGTGACGTGGGCGTGTTTCGTGATATCTATAAATATACTCCGAGGCTGCTCAAAGCTGCTGGCTGTTAGTTCAGCGCATTCACTATTCCCAGTTCTTACCCGCACACACACACACACACACACACACACACACACACACACACACACACACACACAAGGGAGTAAAACAAAATTTTATTTCTGCTCTCATGACCATAATTCCAGATCCATTGCTACAAAACTAGATGTCATTTTCCAGGTGCAAAATTAACTTCTGGTTTTCCAGCAGTGCCATGTAGAAAGCTCTTTCTACTCCATTCTCTTACCTCTTAGGGTGCAGATTTCCAACATGCCAACTTCCGTTTGTCCCTCTCACCTGCCCTTTGCAGTTTGACTCAGGGTTCATCTTCTCCAGCCTGTGAGGCTGATTCCACTTTCTGACTAAAGTTTTTCTTTTCTCTTTCTCTAGGAATTCCAATCCACAAGTCCTCCGTGCTGCTGCTGTCCCCTGCCCCTGAGGGCCCCCTGACCCTGCGGGCACCCTGTCCCTGCAGGTCCTTGTCCCTGCAGCACCTGCCCCTGCAGCCCCCTGCCTCTGTAATCCCCCTGTCCCTGCAGCCCTCTGTCCCTGCAGCCCCATGCCTCTGTAATTCCCCTGCCTCTGCAGCCCTCTGTCCCTGCAGCCCCCTGCCTCTGTAATCCCCCTGTCCCTGCAGCCCCCTGCCTTTGTAATCCCCCTGCCTCTGCAGCCCTCTGTCCCTGCAGCCCTCTGTCCCTGCAGCCCCCTGCCCCTGCAGCCCCCTGCCTCTGTAATCCCCCCGCCCCTACAGCCCCCTGCCTCTGTAATCCCCTGCCCCTGCAGCCCTCTGCCTCTGCAGCCCCCTGCCTCTGTAATCCCTCTGCCCCTGCAGCCCTCTGTCCCTGCAGCCCCCTGTCCCTGCAGCTCCCCTGCCTCTGTAATTCCCCCGCCCCTGCAGCCCCCTGCCCCTGCAGCCCCCTTCCTCTGTAATCCCTCCGCCCCTACAGCCCCCTGTCCCTGCAGCCCCCTGCCTCTGTAATCCCCCTACCCCTGCAGCCCTCTGTCCCTGTAGCTCCCTGTCCCTGCAGCCCCCTGCCTCTGTAATCCCCCTGCCCCTGCAGCCCCCTGTCTCTGCAGCTGTCTGCACTTCTCTGGAGGGACCTGTCCCAGGCCCAGCATGATCTGCCCCATTTGCCCTTCTCTGTCTCAACCCTAGTGGCTCTTCCTCATGTCTGCAGTGATTAGAAGCACAGCTTCTACTTGAAAGGTCTTGCCCCCGATTGCAGCAGGCCAAGCCGGGTGATCTAGGATAACCTTCCCAGCAACACCAGCACTGGCATTGATTGAATAACTAGGGTGTAGCTTAGCCAGTGGGTACACAAAGCTGAGCACCACAGCTCCTAACATACTGTGTAAGTTTCTAATGTATTAGGACTATCATCCATCTCCTCCAGTACAATATAAACTCCATGAACGTGGAGGGAATCTTTGTTTTATTTGCTGACATCTCAAACATTCAACAGAAGTTAGTTGAATTGAATTGAAACATCACATCCCCAGGACATCCTGTCTGACTACCAGCCGTTCCCACAACAAATACCAGGTTCCCCTAAATTCTTCTTGTCGGCCTTTCAGTTAGCTAAATTCATCCACGTCAATCAGACCAATTAACCTCATTACGGGAGATTAAGTAGAGCACCAGAAATAACTAAATATTGTATGCTTTTATTGGTTTAATTTATCTTTTTGCTCACATCAGTCTCCTATTTTGTATCTATTCCTTTAGCTTTCTTCTATTTCTTTCTTCATTCTACATTGACCTATTGAGAAAAGATAAAAGGGAGGATGCTTTACAATTAAATTTACATAAATAACCCCTACACAAAAGGCAATGTTGAGTTTTTTTGTTTGTTTTATTTGAGACAGTCTCAACTTGTTGCCCTTGGTACGGTGCTCTGGCGTTACAGCTCACAGCAACCTTAAACTCCTGGGCTAAAGCGATTCTCTTGCCTCAATAGCTGGGACTACAGGCACCCACCACAATACCTGGCTATTTTTTCTAGAGATGTGGTCTCCCTCTGGCTCAGACTGGTCTTGAACTCGTTAGCTCAGGCAATCCACTGGCCTCAGCCTCCCAGAGTGCTGGGATTACAGGTGTGAGCCACCACACTCAGCCTTTTTGAGTTGTTTGATATCTTCACAAGCAGTCTTTCAATTTAGTAGCACGCATCCATTCATTTTACCAGTATTTATTAGGCACCACATTTGTCACATGTTGTGTGGAGTCTTGAGAACACAGAGATAAAAGTCCAGGCCACTGCCTTCAAGTTGTTTACAGTTTAGTGTAGACTTGTGAAGTAGTGTCTTGGGGACTGAATGTAGCCTTTGCTCATTATTACTTCATTGTTGGTGTATACAGTGTTTCATACTTGAATTAGTTGTTAATGTTGAAAACTTGGAAGATTTCACATAAAAATCAGAACTCAGTACTTCCCTGGAAATATCAAAAGATGGAGCAACATGACTTGTATTTTTCCACGGCAAACACGGCTCACAGCTGAGGGGCGACTGCTCCCTCTAACTGGGCATGAGTTCGTCATTTCCCCGTCACTATGTCTACGACCACTACCCATTGCTTCCTCACATTAAGGGCAGTGGTCACTTGCTGGTTATTACCTTGTACCTGGCCTGATTTAGTTACTAGTTATCGCCCTGGCCTCTGGTGGGCGTTTGCTTTCAGGTCTCTAGTCTATTGGATTGCATTTGTTAATATGCAACTACAACACTTTTTAACTCTGCAAAACAATGCTGCTCCCGTGAGACAACTTGATGCTCGCAATAAATCTAAGATGTAGGTAGGCCAAACATTATTAGCTCCATTTTTCACACAAAGTAATACAAAATTGGAGTGGTGAATGTACTGATTCAGAGTGTAGAGGCAGTTCCAGCATTCGAATTTCCTCACTAGCCATCCTGCCTGAAGAGTATTGCAGAGGAATTTCACCCCTTCCCCACTTTCCCCAATACAAGACTTCAGACTGTAGTAGGTCAAAGACTGGAGAGGGAAGAAAAAGTAACATAAAGGGTGGTGCCTGTGGCTCGGGGAGTAGGGCACCAGTCCCATATACCAAGGGTAGCAGGTTCGAACCCAACCCTGGCCAAAGCTGCAACAAAAAGTTAATTAATTGAAAAACTAACATAAAGTTTGAAATTTTGACTATTATTTAAGGCCGAGTCATAGCTTTTTAGAACAAGCACGGGCTTTCTATTATCTGAGAGTCACAGCCTGTTCACCATTTCATCTCAGAGGAAGAAAAGATCACATTAATGAACACACGTATAAAGGGACGATGGAAAACAAAAATTGCATTTCTTACGTGATAAAACATGTCATATTTTTCCAACTTACCAGCTACACACAGAGATGGACACATACATACCTTTTGTCTTTTACATACATAGAATCATACTATATACAGTATTTTGTCATTTGATTTTCTCTTCCAAAAACGGTCATCTTTTCATGACATTAACTCTTACACTATATAATTTTAGTGGACCTATGATAGCCATTATACAGTGGTGTTATAATAATATTTAGATGGTCTCCTATTGGTCAATTTGGGTTTCCAATTTATTGTTATATAAATATGCTGTATTAAATATTTTGGTAGCTGACTCATATGCATCTATGATTATGTCTTTAGGATAAATTCCTTGAGGTGGAATTGCCATGTCACTGGGTATGTCTATTTTTTTTTAATTTTAATGCATGTGTAATGATTCCTTCATAAATGCCCTTCCTTCTAAAATCTCTCAACTTTCAGCGAGGTCTGTCTACTTCTACTAGATAAATTTCACTAAAGTCATCCTAGAATATTTTGCTCCCTTGTTAAAAAGCTTCACTGTTTTCTAGCATACTAGAACTTTTTTTTTTTTTTTTTTGTAGAGACAGCGTCTCACTTTATGGCCCTCAGTAGAGTGCCATGGTGTCACACAGCTCACAGCAACCTCCAACTCCTGGGCTTAAGCGATTCTCCTGCCTCAGCCTCCCGAGTAGCTGGGACTACAGGCACCTGCCACAACGCCCGGCTAGAACATTTTATTTCTTTCTTTTCTTCTAGAGACAAGGTCTTATCCTGTTGCTTGGGCTGGAGTGCAGTGGAGTCATCACAGCCCACAGCAACTTAAATTCTTGAGGCTCAAGTGATTCTCTTGCCTCAGCCTCTCAAGTAGCTACCACGTCTGCCTAGTTTCCTATTTTTTGCACAGACAGAGTCTTGCTATTTTGCCCAGGCAAGTCTCAAACACCTGGTCTCATGCGGTCCTCCCACCTTGCTGCCCAGTGTGCTGGGATTACAGGCCTGAGCCACCATGCCAGATTGTTAGATCATTCTCAAGGTACTCTTCATCTAAGCTTCAAGAAGCACCTGGGAAAATGTCTAGTTTTATTCTTTCTGACCCACGAACTACTCTTCAGTTTCAATTAGGGAAGTCCCGTAATTTTGGCCAGCCCATCATTTGTTTCTTTTTCATACATGAGGGAACTACTCCCTTTTCTTCTTTTAATCTAAATCCCACCTGTCCCCTGAAGTCCAGATTAAAGTATTCCTTTTCCAGAAAGTGTTTCTGGGATATTCCCACCCCCAAATTATCTGTTCACTCATGAATCATATTCCCCTCTAATTTTAGTGCGTGCATACCTAAAATTTCCTCAGGGGTGCAAGCTGTTCCTCGGAAGGATATATTTTGAATCTGCCTCCACAGCAAACACACTGCTAGGTTCTGAATCTTGAAAAGGACTGTAAAATTGTGGAATGAGTTACTGGAAGAAGTCCTGGAATGTTCCCTGAATGCCTTTAAAATCGGTTACAGTCACGTTTGAGAGTGGGCAAATGGATTAGATGAGTTTTTAAAATGGCTTCAGCCATACTTTTCTAAGACCATGACTATAATTAGTTATTGATGAAATATAAATTATTTTCAGTTGATCTGATGAAAGACACTCCATTTACTTGCAAAAATTATTTGGTATGGTGTTCAGTATAAGAGAAAAATCTCTCAAAGATGATTTGATAGTTGCAATTACTAAAGTTGTTAGTGGTGGTCATATGGCATGGATTTTGAAAACCACAATAGTGAGATTTCATTGTATAAAGATATTTTTATTCACAGCTTATGATATAAAACAGAACCAATGAATTTTAAAATTATCGTAGATACTGAACATTACGAAAACTTTAGTTCATTTAAAAATACATATTTTCCTTCCACCCCCACAAAGTATGCTACTTCACTGTTCCAAAAATATTGCACATTCAACTAAACTATAATTATGAATACATATAGCTTCCCACACTTAGAACTTTAAAAATGGATTGTGCTAAATAAAGTACATGTTGCTGCAATATTTAAGCATGATTTAAAGTAACTCATTATTACAAGTAGGCATGTAATTACTATGGCTTTAAGAAGTTTTAACCAGGAAAACATAAAAGAATAAAATTTCTGCAGCTTTTGGCCAAAATAGAATGAATAGACATCCACCATTACTCAGATTTCTTAACCCCTAGGACAGTGGTTACCTTCCTAATGCTGTGATTTATTTTCATTGTTACAAAGGGGTCTTGACCCACAGGTTGAGAACCGCTGCCCTAGGAGATCTGAGTAATGGTGGATGTCTTTAATTTCTTTTTTTTTTTTTGGCTGGGGCTGGGTTTGAACCCGCCACCTCCGGCATATGGGACCAGCGCCCTACCCCTTGAGCCACAGGCGCCGCCCAGGATGTCTTTAATTTTTAATTTTATTTATTTGTGACACAGAATGTTTTTAATTTTATTTATTTATTTATGGGTTTTTTTTTGAGACAGCATCTCACTATGTTGCCCTCAGTAGAGTGCTGTGGTGTCACGGCTCACAGTAACCTCCAACTCTTGGGCTTAAGTGATTCTCTTGCCTCAGCCTCCCAAGTAGCTGGGACTACAGGTACCCACCACAACACCTGGCTATTTTTTTGTTGTAGTTGTCATTGTTGTTTAGGAGGCCTGGGCCAGGTTCAAACCCACCTGCCTTAGTGTATGTGGCCAGTGCCCTAACCACTGAGCTGCAGACACTGAGCCAATTTATTTGTATTTTTAATTTAATTAATTAATTAATTTATTTTTGAAACAGAGTTTCACTCTGTGCCCTGGGTAGAGTGCTGTGGCATCCTAGCTCACAGTAACCTCAAACTATTGGGCTCAAGTGATCCTCTTGCCTCAGCCTCCCAAGTAGCTGGGACTACAGGCACCCACCAGAATGCCCAGCTATTTTTAGTGATGAAGTCTCATTCTTGCTCAGGCTGGTGTCGAACCTGTGAGCTCAAGCAACACACCGGCCTCAACCTCCCAGAGTACTGGGATTACAGGTGTGAGCCACAGCGCCTGGCATCCAGGTCTTTTTAGATGATAAAACTGGGGTGAGAAATCATGGAGAGAAAAAGTAAAGACTGGAACAAAAGATATGACAAAACAAAAATAGAGAATCTAGAAATCCTAAGGATTTCTCTCAAAGTAAAATCCAAGTCTTAAAATCTTTACTGGGGAAGTAATGGCTCTGACTATTGCTCCCTAAGGATTAGAGTTTTACTCTAATAAGATTGTCAAAAGAGGGTGTGTGTTTTGGTAAGAGGGGTGGGGGAAGTTGTCTGTTGTAATGGAGTATCCACCGGGCAGGTTAGTATTTAACCTAATGTATTAGCCGACCTCCTAACATTCAAAACCTTCCCTGAAATTTGTGTCACTTCAATTCCTGGATGTATTGGCAACTGGCAGCTGAGCTTTCCCAGCCTGGGTTCCCTGAAGCTACAGCAATTTGGCAGTAAGGCATCCGCAGCAGCTGCTAGCGGGCTGAAGGCATCTGCAGCACGAGACTTTGGTGAAACAAACAAATGCAAACCCCAGGATTCCTATATGTACTGCACACGTGTGCAACCACATAGAAAAAGCATTTGAAAGGACACAGAAAAACAGTTAACATGTATTCCCTCTGGTGAGAAGAGGAGGGTAGAGGTCAGTGGGAACTTTCACTTTATGGTTTTGAATTTTTACTGTAAGAATGTAGTCAGGCTGGGAATGGTGGCTCACACCCATCATCCTAGCACTCTGGAGGCCAAGGCAGGGGGATCCCTTGAGCTCAGCAGTTGCAGACCAGCCTAAGTAAGAGTGGGATCCCATCTCCACAAAAAATAAGAGAACTAGCTGGACATTGTTTTGGGTGTCTTTAGTCCCAACTACCTGGGAGGCTGAGGCTGGAGGATCGCTTGAACTCAGTAGTTTGAGATTGCTGTGAGCTAGGCTGAGGCCGTGACACTCCAGCCTGGGCAACAGAGTGAGACTCTGTCTTAAAAAGAAAAAAAAAACAGCTACTTGGGAGGCTGAAGCAAGAGAATCGCTTAAGCCCAGGAGTTGGAGGTTGCTGTGAGCTGTGTGATGCCATGGCACTCTACCGAGGGTCATAAAGTGAAACTCTGTCTCTACAAAAAAAAAAAAAAAAAAAGAATGCAGTCATGCATTATTTGACTAATTATACAAATTAACAATAAAGAAAGCAACACTGGGATGCCAATCTATGCAGAGAACAGTGAGGAGGGCTTTCGTCTAGTAACACAGCAGCTCACAGAAAGCAGTACTGCCAGTTTCTTCCGGGGCCACTACATTCATGAGATTGATTCTACCCTTGTACCTGGTGTTCCTGTGGGACATTTTACTGGGATATCTTCCCTTTAAAGCAAACTCTGTGGGCCTGAGACCATGCACATGCTCATCTAGCCCACATGACCATCTTATTTTGATTGGTTCTGCCATATTTGCAGGCTACTGTGTCTTCCCTGTCCCCACATCCGCTCCGTCACCAAGTCATGCTTAGTCCATCCACCTCTGCCGTCTGGACCCCTCTCTTCATTTATACCACTTGACCTCAAACTTTTATCACCTTACACATAAACTCTGGTAACTGTTTCCCAACTCAACCTCCTGCTTCCATTCACTCCCACCTGGCATTACTTTTGTGTGCCAGTGCCAGGTTAAAAACCTTAAAGTAGGGCGGTGCCTGTGGCTCATTGGGTAGGGCACCGGCCCCATATACCAAGGGTGGCGGGTTTGAACCCGGCCCTGGCCAGGCTGCAACAACAACAAAAAAAATAGCTGGGCGTTATGGCAGGCACTTGTAGTCCCAGCTACTCTGGAGGCTGAGGCAAGAGAATGGCTTAACCCCAGGAGTTGGAGGTTGCTGTGAGCTGTGATGCTACAGCACTCTACTGAGCGCGATAAAATGAGACTCTGTCTCTTAAATAAAAACAAAACAAACAAACAAACAAAAACCCTTAAAGTAGAGCTTGTTTATCCTACTACCTGGACAAACACACGCACTCCCCCAGTAACTGTCTGCTCACTTCATATAAAGCCTGAAATCCCTTCAAGGATCCCTGGACTTGGACCTTAACTTAATGTCTTAATTTCCTCTCCTCTCCTCTCTTCTCCTCTCCTCTCCCCTCCCCTCCCCTCCCCTCTCTTCTCTTCTCTTTCTTTTTTTTTTGAGAAGAGTCTTACTATGCAACCTTTTGTAGAGTACTGTGGTGTCACAGCTCATAGCAACCTCAAACTCTTGGGCTCAAGCGATTCTCTCATCTCAGCCTCCCAAGTAGCTGGGACCACAGGCACCTGCCTGCCACAGCACTATTTTTTTTGTTGCATTTGCTATTGTTGTTTAGCTGGCCCTGGCCAGGTTCGAACCCGGGTTTATTTATTTTTTTTTTTGTAGAGACAGAGTCTCACTTTATGGCCCTCGGTAGAGTGCCGTGGCCTCACACAGCTCACAGCAACCTCCAACTCCTGGGCTTAAGCGATTCTATTGCCTCAGCCTCCCGAGTAGCTGGGACCACAAGCGCCCGCCACAACGCCCGGCTATTTTTTGGTTGCAGTTTGGCTGGGGCTGGGTTTGAACCCGCCACCCTCGGTATATGGGGCCGGCGCCCTACCGACTGAGCCACAGGCGCCGCCCCGAACCCGGGTTTATTATTCCTGGAAAAATAAACCAGGAAAGGAGTTCAGGAAGTATAGGGGATGTCAGGGGAGTGGCAATTGCAAGTTAAATTAGGGTCGTCAGTATTTTCACCACTTGGTATTGAAAAAGCTGATATGTATATGTAAGTATAATAAAATTAAGATTGGTTTGCCTTAGAAAATGTGACTTGGAATATTTTTCTTATGATTTAATTTTAGTTGGCTTTTAACAAAGACTTCAAAATGGCAGCTCAGGTTCATTTTTAGTTCAATGAAGAATAGTTCTCATACATATGTCGCCTGGATTTAATTCTATTTTGGGGGTTGGATTATTACCAAGATCTTAACAAGGAAAATGAAGAAATATGGATCCCTCAGGAATTGACTAACTACGTATATCCTGCATTAAACATGCCTCTCTGCATCCAGAAGCTGACTAGTACCAGATTAAGAACTAGAAAGGATTTCTTGGCAAAGGATGCTTACTCACAAAAATAATTCCAAGACTTGGGCTGAGCTCAAGTTTTAGGATTTATGTGGAAATTCAAGACTTATTATTATTATTATTTTGAGACAGAGTCCCATTTGTTGTCCTCGGTAGAGTGTCCTGGAGTCACAGCTCACAGCAACCTCAAACTCTTGGGTTTCAAGTGATCCTCTTGTCTCAGCCTCCTGAGCAGCTGGGACTAGGGGCACCTGCCACAACGCTGGGCTTTTTTTTTTTTTTTTTATAGACAGGGTCCTGCTCTGGCTCAGGCTGGTGTCAAATCTGTGAGCTCAGGCAATCTACCCCCCTCAGCCCCACAGAGTGCTAGGATTACGGGCGTGAAAGACTATCTTTTTACAATTTGAGCAAGTAATACAAACTCCCAGAGGTTTGGTCTCAAAAGGTCTAAAGTTCAAGGAGAATATATTTTATCTCTTACACACAGTATTGCACCTTACCAAGTAAAGCATTCCTCTTATAGTGTTATTTAGTCATACTTTTATTGATGAAAGAGACACATTTCAACATCACAATTTGATGTCAACAATTTTGTGATTAAAACAATAGAGAGGGGGGCTAGGTGTGGTGATTCACACCTGTAATCCCAGCACTCTGGGAGGCTAAAGTGGCCAGATTACTTGACCTCAGGAGTTGGAGACCATCTTGAGCAAGAGGGGACCCCCATCTCTACTAAAAATAGAAAAACTGAGATAAGAGGTTCACTTGAGCCTAAGAGTTTGAGGTTGCTGTGAGCTATGATGACACTCTACCCAGGGCGACAGAGTGAAAGGACACAAGAGACCTGTAGATGGTGAGGGTCAGAGGCTAGAGATGTATCAATGTTACCAGGAAAAAAGGGAACAGAAGGGGGAAACGAGAATGCAAAACAAACTGATCTTACAACTTTGCTTAGGACCAGCGCTATTAACAGTCAGCTGTGATGGACAAACAGAAGCTGTGGGTGAAAGTTTTTGTGTATGTGTGTTTGCATAATTAGAGATGACAAGCTAATAATGCTTTGCATAATTTATTAAGAATTTTTACTTGCTATCAGTGTAACCTGGCTTATTGTACCCTCAATGAATCCCCAACAATAAAAAAAAAAAAAGAATTTTTACTTGCTTTTTTCATCCCCCCAGCATTGCTGATTGTGTAGAAAGATGTTTAGCCCTAGATAATTCTATAATGAGGTATTACATCACCAGATTATATAAATAGACACTATATAGCTATATACCAGTGAAAACAGATTGAGTAAATTTCCTTTTCTTAAAAAAGCCACAGAGAAAATGCTTACCTGATATACATTAGTGTGAAACCTATTTTTGGATACTTCCTGTACCAGTTCCAACAGATTTTCAATTACACTTTGCAGCAATTTGCATTCATTTCTCTAGGAACCTCAGATATAGGACAATGGGCAGGTGTTCTGTGCTGGAAGTAAAGTTGGTATCTTAAAACAAGGAGGCAAGCATTTGGATAGTAAATTGGATTCATGGAAACGACGAATTCCTTGAATTAAAGATTTTCTTTTGGTGTGGAGCAGAAGACTCACATTACCTCATTTGATACCACAGAGCTTGTGATAAATAATGTATTGACAAATCCATTTGCTGAACTGCAAAGTCTCACAAAAGTATTTTTAAATACTTTCTAATATATCGCATATACCAAGCTGCTTCTAAAACAATATAGTGAAAGCAAAATCCCTAATTTAAAATTAGAAAAGCAATTTAGGTAATGCATTTTAGGCTAACTCGTTTGGATAGAAAATAAAGACTGTTTAGAAGGTCTTCTTCTTTAGTATCTATTTTTGAATGAGTGACTCTTCATTCTTGCTGTTTTTATACTGGAAGGAACTACTAATACAGGATTTAACAGTTTTGAATTTTTTGATGAAGTTAAGTCTTTATAGGCGCAAAGCTCAGTTCCTAGATTCTTGCCATGAGACATGTTTATGCCTGCCCTGCCATGTCATTAGTTCTATCGCAACATCTGATGTCAACTATAAGTCATTTTTGCCAGTAGCTACTGTGGAGGACTTGTTAATCATGGTGTTTTCATCTTCTTTATAAGTAATACATTCTGGTCATACACATTAGTTTTAGATTATGGTTACTAATCTAACCATAGTGCAACAGCGTAACAATATAACAAAAGGAAGGACTTTTTTTTTTTTTGTAGAGACGGAGTCTCACTTTACCGCCCTCGGGTAGAGTGCCATGATGTCACACGGCTCACAGCAACCTCTAACTCTTGGGCTTACGGGATTCTCTTGCTTCAGCCTCCCAAGCAGCTGGGACTACAGGCGCCCACCACAACGCCCAGCTATTTTTTTTGTTGCAGTTTGGCCGGGGCTGGGTTTGAACCCACCAACCTTGGCATATGGGCTGGTGCCCTACTCACTGAGCCACAGGCGCTGCCCAAAAAGGACTTTTGTAAGCTCTCTTCCCTCTGCTCAGGGTAAGAAGGCCTCATCTAAAGAACAGTCAGGCATAGCTCTGTGGGTAGGGCGCTGGCCACAGACACCAAGGCTGGTGGGTTTGAACCCAGCCCAGGCCAGCTAACCAGCAAGGACAACTGCAACAACAAAATAGCGGGGCATTGTGGCAGGCGCCTGTAGTCCTAGCTACTTGGGAGGCTGAGGCAAGAGAATTGCTTAGGCCCAAGAGTCTGAGGTTGCTGTGAGCTGTGATGTCACAGCACTCGATAGAGGGTGACAAAGTGAGACTCCGTCTCAAAAAAAAAAAAATAAAAATGCGGGAGGCGCCTGTGGCTCAGTGAGTAGGGCGCCGGCCCCATACGCCGAGGGTGGCGGGTTCAAACCCAGCCCCGGCCAAACTGCAACAACAACAAAAAAAATAGCTGGGCGTTGTGGCGGGCGCCTGTAGTCCCAGCTGCTCGGGAGGCTGAGGCAAGAGAATCGCGTGAGCCCAAGAGTTAGAGGTTGCTGTGAGCCGTGTGACGCCACGGCACTCTACCAAGGGCGGTACAGTGAGACTCTGTCTCTACAAAAAAAAAATAAATAAAAAAATAAAAATAATGGTCAAAGGTGAGTCAAGTTAATCCAATCAGGAGAGGCCGTTGTAGCCGGGTGTTGTGGTGGACGCCTGTAGTCTCAGCTACTTGGGAGGCTGAGACAAGAGAATCGCCTACACCCAAGAGCTGGAGGTTGCTGTGAGCTGTGACGCCATAGCACTCTACTGAAGGCGATAAAGTAAGACTCTGTTGACTCTCTCTAAAAAAAAAAAAAAGAGGCCATTGCCTCTCTATTTACAGCCAGTTCTTATGCTAAAGGAAATGGAAAGGAAAAGTCTTGGGTCCTTGGGTCCTAATCTTTCGTTTAAGTCAAAGGAGTAAGTGTTAATAGTTTTTGCCCACAGTAGCACTGGATTTGTTCATACTGTCAAGCATTTTTGTTTCCTTTTTCTTGTCAATAGTGGGATATGGTTAAGTATGGAGGTTGCCTCTGGCCCACAGAGAGATGAAAAGGAAACTTTGGCCTTGTAAATTGCTACTAATCTTACACAAGTCTGCTTATGTCTGAAAGCCAAGAGTTCTGTCACTGTCTTTTCAGAAACCAACAAAGGCTCAGGGTGGATTTTCAAATTGCTTAGAGAGCCCTAAGGGCTCACTTGATGAAATCCTAGGGTAATCTAGATTTCAGGGTCTGACTTGTGGGTTCAGCTCTTCCTCTTCTCTGCAGGGAATGGGGTCTGGAACAGAGCTATGGATTACAGCCGCAGACTGTCTTTGAATCTGCCAGGTGCTGCCACACTGGGGTATTAGAGCTTGTGATGTGACATTTAACTGTAAGCAAGGTTGAACTGTATGTGGGTAAAGACGCGCTGTTTCTCAGCCTACGTGTGAAGCCTACAAATGATGGTGAAAGAAAAGGCTTGGATAGATGTTTAGTGTGCTAGGTGAGCTGGAACCTTTCAGCAGTAGGTAAGAGTGACTGACAAAACCAACCCGGAGCTTCTGAAAGGGGCTATGTTTCTATCTGTCAGATGGACATGTCTTCATTTTTTATTCCTACACAGAACACTTCCCACACACTTCCCCACATATTTGGGGTGGGAAGATAGAAAAGCAATAGAAAAGTGTTTTGTTTTGCTTTTTCCCTTTCCCCCCTTCTCTGAGAGAGCTCTTGGAATAGCGAGTCAGCCAGCCTTGTGCACCGAGCTCGCCTGTAGAAGGATGGATCCAAGCCACCATGGCTTTCCTGGCTGGATCAGGTACAGGGGATGGCCACATACAATAATGTACAATTACAGCAACTCCCATTAAGCGCTTTCAACTATACATTTATGGGAGTTATTTCATTTAATTCTTACAAGAACCGTATGAAGTAGGACTTTTTTTAATTCTGAAAAATCCATGACTAATACTAGACAAATCACTCATCGTGAGTGCGGTGTGTGAAATCAGCTCATGTTAGGTGTGCTCAGGCGTTTGCCCTTTCCTGGAATGCTTTGGAGGCTACCAGGGTACTTCCCTTGGATCTCTTTCCATCTTACTAGCTGTGCCTTTCCATCCATCCTCCTTTCTGAGTCCACCTCATCTTACTTTCTTCATGTTGGAGTGCCCCTGTGCTCACTTATTGGTCCTCTTCTTTTCTGTAGCTACATTATCTAGGTGATCTCAAGCCAGGCTAGGACTTCAGGTACCATCTAGACACTGACAACTTCCAAATTTATGTACAACCCAGATACACACATCTGTCTACACCCATCGCCACGTGGTCGTTCTGCAGACATCTCACACTTACCACATCTGTATCAGATCTTACCGGTACGTCCCCTCCCAAATTTGCTCCTTCCCAACCTCGACAATTTCCGCAAAGGGCGACTCCCTTCTCCCCAGACCCCAGTCAAAACCCTTAGGGCCATTTTGGATCCCACTCTTCCTTATTTTTCGCCCTGTCTAGGCTCGTCTCCGTGTGTGCGCTCCTGTCTCTCTACGTATATTGCCCTTACAAACTTGTCCTCTTAAAAAAAAAAAAAGGAACTTTTTATTACAAACCTTTAAAATATACACATAAATACACGTAAGTGATGACCACCCCATGCATCCGTCACTTAGCCTCAAAAATTATTAACTTTTTGCCAATGTTCTTTCGTCTATTCACCTCACCCCTTTTTTTTGGGGGGGGGGCTGTTGAATACTTTAAAATAAACCCAAGAAAAGTCATCCTTTTAATGATCAGAACTTTCCAGCTGCTTCTCATCTCACTTAAAGTCAAAGTCCTTTATCATGGCCTTACAAAGCCTACGGGATCTGTGACTGTCCCCCACACCCAACCACTGCTCCCGACCTCACTCGGCCTCCCAGCTCCCCCAGAGTCTCAAACTCCAGGAGGCGCCAGCAGCAGCCGAGGGGTGGTAAAGCACAGATGGCTGGGCCTCACCCTCAGAGTTTATAATTCAGTGGGTCGGCAATGGGCCTGGGACACTCGCATTTCTAACAAGGTCCCGTGCTGCTGCTCCCAGCAGGCACACAGAAGCCCAGTTCTGCAGTTCCGCCTCCGTCCCCGAGGGCGGCTGGCAGGGTCCCGCTCAGGAGCGTCTGCGTGGCTCCCCGCGCCTGGGCATTAATTGCGTCACTCAAGGCTCCTGTTATTCCACCTCTGTTTAGCTGATGCCTTTTCAGAGGCCCTCCCTGACCATCCTCACACTCATTTTTCTTTATAGCAGCGTCCCTTGAGTCCTGCTTCTCCCACCCCGGCCGTGTAGACGGACGGCCAGCTCCACGGGGACAGCCGTGGTTCTGCTGCCGCTTCCCTAGCAAACCCGGCCTCGCAGGCGCTCGCGTGACTCGCCCGGGGAACGCAGAGCGCGCCGAGGAGGCAGCGCCAGCCGGCGTCTGAGACCCTGGGCAGACACGTTCATTTCTTCTTGCCCCAGCTGCATCCTTTGTAAAGGATTCGGTTGGTTGTGCCCACCCGTCTCTCCTCCCTCGGCACCGGTTCGAACCGAGAACGACGTGACCGCGCCGCGAATACCGAGCGGGGATTTCGGGCACCCTTTTGCCCCCATTTCCTCGCTCCCCCGTCCCAGTGACCCAAAGACCGGCTGCGAGAGGAAAGGGCGGTGCCGCGGGAGCTCCTCCCCGCCCCCGAGGCCGCCCCGCCCCCCGTCACCGCGCCGGCGCCGGCCGGGCCGAACCCGGAAGTGGCCAAGTCCGCGCGCCCGTCCCGCCGCCGCTGCCGCCCGCACACGGGCGAGCGCGGGAGCCGCGCAGCATACGGAGCGCGCCGGCCGAGCGGGCCATGGCCGCCGGGGCCGCCGCCGCAGGTGGTGGCGCGCGGTGAGGCGAGCGCGGCGCCCCCTCCGGGGCGGATGGGACGCGGCTGGGCGCGCGGGCGGTGCCGGCGTCCGCGGCTGGAATGGTGCTGGCGGCGGCGGTCGCTGCCTGCGTGCTGAAGACCGAGAGGAGCCACCATGGAGACGCCGCCGCTGCCTCCTGCGTGAGTGAGCGGCGGGCGGGCCGCGCCGCTGCGGATGAGCGCGCCGCTGCGGCGACACGCGCGGGCCCGGGGCACCGGCGGGAGGCGGGAGGTGCGGGACGTGACGAGGCGCGGCGCCTGCAGTGTCCAGGCGGACGTGGACGGAAACTCAGCCCGGCCGGCGGCGACTTAAAACGCTGCCCGGGGTTCCCAGGGAAGGGTCTTCCCGGTCCCCGGAGAACGGGAGAGTGGGGCACGGGCCGTGCGTGGGGGGCTCCGCCGGTCCCGCCTCTGCCTCCGCCCGACCCCGGCTGCGGCTCCCGCGCCCACCGCTTTCCGAGGGCTGGAGCCGGCACGCGCGGAGTTCGTTGAAAAAGGGAAACTGCAAAGTACCAAACGCCGTGTCTCTAGGAAGTGATCTTAGGCTGCTCGCTTCTCGGATTTCTAAAAACATTAAGGTCCGAGGAGCCTTCATATCACTGAATGAGCCGCGGCGGTTCAGGACATATGACCTCTTTTACCTGGCGCTGCAGAAGATTTCAGTCAGAAATCAGAGCATCTTGTTTCCTGGTACCTTGGGCAGCTTCGTAGTGCATCGACTTAGCAAGCACAGGTGTCTTTTTCTTTGGTGCCAAAGTCCACAAAAGATCACCCGCGACAGAATTACTCCCTAGAAATAATAACAGCACGAAAATCACGTAGAAGATATTACTACGTTATTCAGCACAACGGTTTTTGGGTTTTGTTTTTAAAACGTATTGGTAAAAGTGGACCTTAAATCCTCAGGAGTTTTGAAGACTTCAATTTTGATTTGCTGGTCCTTTAGGAAGGAACAACAACAGCCCTTTGAATCTGACTTTTCAAACCACAGACAGAGCTCCTTGTGAAAAACGGCTGCCTTTCGCGAGAGCTTTTTCACGGAGCCTTGTCGGTTTTGGTTAGATTAGCTTCAGCCCACGGCAGTTGTACCTCACCAGCCTCTGGTGATTATTTGGTAGAATTCCAGCCCAAATATGGCTGTTTCGCTTGAGCTGAATAATTTTTTGCTGTTGAGTCCTTTCAGGAGAGCTAATGGGATTCTGGAACTACAATTTCTAAAAGTGCATTTCAGAATTTGTAGCTTGAGTGGAACAGGTCCCTGGAGTGGATGATAAGACTTGAATTGACCCTCCTGGGCGAATGGAAGCGAGGGCTCAGCCACTTCTGGATTGCTGTGCCTTGGAGGGCTCTGTGATCTGGTCTTGCTCTTCAGCAGCTTAGGGGAGGGGCTTGAGCCCCCAAGTTGGGTCGTTAACACCTGCTGGTGAGCAGAGCATGGGCCGTCCAGGCGCGGAAGCTCTGTAGGCAGGTTGTGCCATTTGTGTGTGTGTGTGTCTGTAGCAAACCTGCCCCCTAGGTCAGTTCTCTGCAGTCCCTCTTCACTTTTGTAGCAGAGGGAACTAAAGGAAAGAGCAAGGGAATCTTAGGATGTAGGTGGAAAGAAAGGCGTGGAAAAGCAGTCTCTGGAGGGAGGAAATCGAGACACAGAAAATAATTTAAATATAAGTAATAAAAATGAAACAGACGGCGGCGCCTGTGGCTCAGTCGGTAAGGCGCCGGCCCCATATACCCAGGGTTGCGGGTTCAAACCTGGCCCCGGCTGAATTGCAACCAAAAAAAAAAAAAAAAAAAAAGCTGGGCCTTGTGGCGGGCGCCTGTAGTCCCAGCTACTCAGGAGGCTGAGGCAAGAGAATCGCTTAAGCCCAGGAGTTAGAGGTTGCTATGAGCTGTGTGATGCCACGGCACTCTACCGAGGGCCATAAAGTGAGACTCTGTCTCTACAAAAAAAGAAAAAAAAAGAAACAGACGTGTTCATTCAGATATTGATAAACTGAATGTAGGGCAGGCCAGCTAACAATTTTGATGACCAGTACAGTTCTTTGGTATTGAGACTTCATCAGTAGTGCTGGAATAACAGAGGCTGGGATGAAATGGAAAACCTGGAATGCCAGCATGGACCAAAGAATTGTGAGAACTGTTAGTCATCGGTGGCTGAAGTTGGGGAGACTTGTTTGTTTAATTTTAAACACAAATAGGTTTTATTTTTGTTTGGACTATCCAGGACTCACCCTCATTCTAGAACTTGTCACAGTGTTATTTGATTCTCTGTGGATCAGGAATTTTTATTTTTTTCCCCTTCCTAATCCTTGGCCTGTTTGTCTCCACTCCTATTAACTTCCTGCCACCTGATCACATGGATTTGAGAAACACTGGCAATGTCTTGGGGCAGGGACTTCACTGGGCATCATTGCTGGGCGAGGACAGAATCCAGTGGAAGATTTTGGGAAAGTTCAGCTTTTCGTAAGGTTAGGTGTTTACCCTGAGCCTTAAGGCAAAGAAAGATGTTTGACTTGGATTTAAAGTGCCTTGGATGGTGTGATTGGAAGCAGGGACCCAGATTTTTTTTTTTTTTTGTAGAGACAGAGTCTCACTGTACCGCCCTTGGGTAGAGTGCCATGGCGTCACACGGCTCACAGCAACCTCTAACTCTTGGGCTTAGGCGATTCTCTTGCCTCACCCTCCCGAGCAGCGGACCCAGATTGTTTTTGTGTGAGTGTCTGTTTATTAATTCATTCAATCTGCAAGTATTTGAATGCCTGTCTCAGCCTGACGTTGTTTGTGCTTTTCCTTGTGTTTCCTTTAACCATCCAAGTTTACCTCGCTCCCCTTTGGCCTGTGAGCACATCGGGGAGGATGGCAGGCATCTGTGCCCAGGCACCCCAGTTGCATCAGGATGGACTCCTCAAAATTTGGTTTTGTTCTCTCCCCGGCCTTCAAGCTCTTCTCATCTTTTTTTAATTCTCGTATCAATTGTCGTTGGACTTTGTATTTCTCCTTACAGTGTTTTGCAACCTAGAGTGTAGGTGGCATTTAGATTCTGTTGCATTTTAGGTTTTGGGTGGTATGATGACCGTGTGACCCATTTGCTTACAATTAAACCAGAAGGATGTGCAACTAAAAATTAGATGTAGATTAGTGAAGGAATTTCAGCGAGTAAACTGAGATGGGCCCCAATGGAAATATGAAGTGATCTGCCCTCACTTCAGAAGTGTTTTACACAGCCTAGCTTTCGTAGTTGTTGGAGTGAAGGATTTTCCTAACTGAGTTGAAGGAAGGATGTGAGGTGTAGGACTGGGTGCCCCCCTTTCACCTTCCCTCACTGAACCATTTTCTTGGCTCATGTGTTCATACTCTGTACAGGCCTTGCTTTCTGCCTTTCCTCGGCAAAACTGATCAAACCCTCCTCAGACAACACCCGTTTCTTTTCAGTGGATGATTCTACATCACTTTAGACTCTTGTCAGGAGAGGTGGTCAGGCACTGATGGACGGACAACTGTTGGTTGTATTCTGAGGGATTGGACAGCGCATTGCTTGGATCAGAGCTGATATGCTCATGTTTTTGGATTTTTCACTGACCTGTAAAATAAAAAAAAAAAAATTGAAATTGGACATGGAATTTTTAAGTTTTTTTGTTTTGCCAAGTAAAAGAATTATTTGTAAAATAAGAATTACCAACTTGATCACCATCTTTTTATGAAAGAAGAAAAAATTTTAATACCCTTCCTCAAATATAAGGAAGGACATAATCTCTGACTAAAGGATAGTGCTTGAATTTAATAAATGCAATTTTTATGAAAACTTATCCATTGTCCATTTTGTCACAGACTAGTTAAAAGTTCATTGAAGCCTGATCTTTGCAGTCTACTGCAGTTACCTTTAATGTTCTCCCTAATTCTATGAAGTTTAATTACTGTGAATTTGGCACCTTGTTGTAGATTACTCCAGAATTCTTTTGTTTTTATAGTGCATCGGGGTGTGTGTGTGTGTGTGTGTGTATTATTATTATTTTTTGAGACAGTTTTACTATGTTGCCCTCAGTAGAGTGCTGTAGCATCACAGCTCACAGCAACGTCCAACTCTTGGGCTTAAGTGATTCTCTTGCCTCAGCCTCCCAAGTAGCTGGGACTACAAGGTGCCCGCCACAATGCCTGGCTATTTTTTTTCTTTTTTGAGACAGTTTTAAGCTGTCACCCTGTGTAGAGTGTTGTTATATCACAGCTCACAGCAACCTCAAACTCTTGGGCTTAAGCAATTCTCTTGCTTCAGCCTCCCAAGTAGCTGGGACTACAGGCACCCACCACACCACCCAGCTATTTTTTGGTTGTAGTTGTTATTGTTGTTTGGTGGGCCCAGGTTGGGTTCGAACCTGCCAGCTCTGGTATATGTGGCTAGCTGCCCTAGCCGCTTGAGCTACGGGAGCTGAGCTCCGGCTATTTTTTTGTTACGGTTGTCATTGTTTAGCTGGCCCTGGCCAGGTTCGAACCCACCAGCCTTGCTGTATGTGGCTGGTGACATAACCACTGTGCTACGGGCACTGAGCCTGGAGTATGTTCTTGGTTTTGTTTAGTCCTAAGTGTTAATTGGGCATCTCTTACAGATAAATCTCCCCAGTGATAGACAAAGATATTTAGGCACAGCAATGTTCCAAGACATATGGATAATGTGTGTTGCAGGAAGTGCCATATTTAGGGACAATTTGAAGTGCATTTGGGAACTTGAGAAGTGGGTTCTGGAAATAGGTAGTATTTATATAGTAGTTTAAAAATTTTTCAACCCTGGGAAACCACAAGTCCTAAGTCTTTTGTTTCTAATGCACGTTTTGTAATGTGCACAGTAGGCATTCAGTAAGCATTAGTAAGTGCGCTTTTCTGAGGGTGACTGTAAGCTTACGATTTGATTCTGTCGCTGTTACAGATCTGCACTTGGAGTGCATATGAACAACGTTCAATTTCTTAAGATCAGGCAGAAGGTTCTTTGAAGGTGACACAGAGAGAGAAAATTGCCTTTCAGTTGCTTTTCAGTAGTGTTCTGCCGAATCCCAAAAGCATTTACTGTCTATGATGAGGCAGTTTGGGTTTTTCTTTTTTGAGATAGAGTCTTACTCTGTCACCCTGGCTGGAGTGTTGTGGTGTCGTAGCTCACAGCAACCTCAAGCTCCAGGGATCAAGCAATCCCCTTCCTGAGTAGCTGGGATTATAGGTGCCCACTACCACGTCTGGTTAGTTTTTCTACTTTTAGTAGAGATGGGGGTCGGGGTCTCACTCTTGCTCAGGCTGGTCTCCAACTCCTGAGCTCAAGGGATCCTCCCGCCTCAGCCTCCCGGAATGCTGGGGTTACAAGTGTGACCGGCTGCACCCTGTCCAGTTTTCATTTGTAATCGTTGAGTGCTTGACATGGTTTTACAGACATTTCAGAAAACAAAGCCTTTTCCCTCATGGTTGAAACCAGTAGTAAACAAAAACATACCATAGATGTAGTAGTAATAAGTGCTATAAGCAAAAGAAGGGCAGAGAATAAGGAGGGGCAGAGAGTGACAGTTCCCAGAGGGTCAGCATGTCTTTGATGAGGTGACATTTTAGCGTAGTTCAGAAGTGGGGGTGCTGTGGACAGGGAGCAGTGAGTGCTGGACAGTTGCTATGATGACTGGTCAGTATCCTCTGTGTGCTGTCCACTGTCCTGTCTTACGTGGAAGACTGTTGGCATTTGTTAAAATATTCCTTTGACCAGTTCCTTTCACTAATTCTGCCTTGAAAAACAAGCCCTTGCTTTCCACATAGCTCCACCTTCCCGGTTTCCTCCTCTATAGTTTTTAGGTTGCTAGATGTGATCTACATACTTTATTGCTCCCTTGTCAACAACCTTACAGTGTAGGTCTATTTTTATTATTTTTCAGCTGAGAAATAGAGGTTACGTTACTTCCCCAAACTTAACAAGAATTGAAAAAGCTGGGACTCCGATTGCTCTCTGTCGATTACTTTTTCTCTTCTGTTAATGTTGGTGGGCAGTGGCATTTCACAGTCTTGGCCAGTTCTTTCCAGTCACGTTAATCTTTTAAGTCACAGCCCATCTATATCTTAAGTCTGGCCTCTAGATCTGTCTATGCTGTGGCTTGGAAGTTTGAGCTTCTGATATTATCTACTCTTAGCTTCTGCCTCTAAACTCAACATGTCTTAAACTAACATTCTTTCTCAAACTGACTGTCCATCATACCATCTCTTCTTATCCCCGATATCCAAAACATTTGCATAGTCTGTGGTTTCTCTTTCTTCTCTGTATATTAGGCATAGTCTGTGGGTTTTCTTTCTTCTCCGTATTTTATCAGTCTCTAGGAACTGTGGGATCTGCATGTCAAGTGTGTGTTCTGGCCGCCACTGTTCTGAGGAATGGATTTCATCACTTGATACCCGAATCTTTTCAGTGGTCTCCTGTTGAGCTCCTTGTGTTCTCTCCTCACCTTTCAGGCCACCTGCTCTTTTAACCCTCTAACAGAGTGGTTCTCAACCCTTCTAATGCCGCAGCCCTTTAATACAGTTCCTGTGGGTTGTGACCTATAAGTTGAGAACCACTGCTCTAACATCTCTGAGTTAGTGAAATGACTTATCAAAACCACCTAGGCAGTCACAGCCCTCCATCACTTTGACCTTATCTTACAGAGCCACGATCATTGTGTATGTGCTCGAATCTCTTAGCATAAACTCTCACAAGCCAGAGTTCTCCAGCCTTTTCCTACTTCTGTCCCCTGTCCATGGTTAAAGAACTTGGGAGTTCTCCGAGGCCCAGGGGGAACCTTATCTCCTTCACAGACTTATCTACTCCAGCCCCCTCCAGCTCATCTTTGCATCCCTGTAGTTTTTGTAATTGGTAGTCCATGATCTCCAGCTTGTTTCCGCATCTCTGTAGCATTTGTGATTGGTAGGCCATGATCTTGCACCTGTATGCTGACCTGGTTGCTCCTTGGTTAGGGTGTGCCTTCCCATTCGAGGGTAACTGGAGGAGGACCCTGATTCAGCCTCACTTATGTCCCTCACCCTGCTCAGTACCAGGGGAGCAGTGGACATCTGGGCAGCACTGACACTTCCGATTTGTTAGCAGCTATGGTTGTTTTGAGTCTTGCCAATAACTTTGAATTGAATGTTGCAGTTAAAAGTGTGGAAGTTCAATAAAATGTGGGAAACGTGTCTCTATAATTAGTTTACCTCCTAACCTCAACAATTTTCTTCTAAACTTTGTTTACATTCATATATAAGGGCTGACAATTAAGTTCACAAACTGATCCTAGAATAAGTGCTACGTATCTCACGGCTGAGTATCACTATGGTCACCTTCAGAGTTCTCCCCTTGGGAAGCTTGCACCAATCCACCCTTCAGAACAACTTGAAACTTTTTTTGGAATGGCCATCTGAGCTGTCATTGTATGGCACACCAAAACATGCAGCAATCATGACCACCATTCAGCAAGGCAACCCGTGTGTGGTCAGGAACAGCCCGTGAGATGCTGATAACGACATGTACCACGGTCACAAAACCCTGCCAGTTTGCTGCCATTGTAAGTGCATGGTGGCAAGTTGGTGAACTTAATTGTCAGGCCTTCCTATGCTGATGGTCATCCCAGAAAAAGAGTCTCAGAATTGCTTTGAGGGACGGGCAAGGTGCTGACTTTGGTGCAGAGCTTCCTGGGGGAGTGCTCCGTAGTGAGACTCAGTAGTCAGATAGATAAATAGCACTTTTCCTAGGATGAGTTCCTGAACTTAATTGTCAGCCCCCACCCCTAGTGCTTAGTTGCTTCTATAATTCCCTGAGATAAGTAGGTGAGTGTTACTATCTTTTTTTTTTTTTTTTTTGAGACATTCTCAAGCTGTCGCCCTGGGTAGAGTGTTGTGGCGTCATAGCTCACAGCAACCTTCAACTCTTGGGCTCAAGTGATCCTCCTGCCTCAGTTTTTCTATTTTTGGTAGCGATGAGTCTCGCTCTTGCTCAGGCTGGTCTCAAATTCGTGAGCTCAAGCAATCCACCTGCCTTGGCCTCCCAGAGTGCTGGTATTACAGGCGTGAGTCCCCCTCCGCCGCACCTGGCTCAGGTGTTAGTATCTGTGACTTTCATGTTACATTTCACGTTAGACATATTGGTGGAATAAATCTTACAGCAAAACATGTAAAGCTCAGATAGGCCAAGTCGCATGGCAGTGTTGGCATGGACAAGACGGCAGCCCAGGCCGTCCCAGAGTCTGGCCTCTTCTGCTGCCCTTTCAGTCAAGTCTAGGGAATGTGGCCAGGTCAGCTGAATTGCCAAGTTACATCGCTGTCCCCTCCGACCCCTCTTACCGGCCAAGTGAGGGCAGTATTAGGAAAACTGGCGAAATAAAGGTCAGGAATACTCATGGTAAAGGAATTGGATGTGTTTGGAGTGGATCATCCACCTCCTTTCCCCATTTTCGCACCTCACAGATACCCCACACTGACAGTGCTCTTTGCTAATTGTTGATACAGTATTCTTGAAAAGATTGATCTTGCATAAGACAAGCTTTTACCCTGGTCCCTCTTCTGGTAATAGTCACTGTCAGGGACAAAAAGTGCCTGATTGTGCTGTTTGTCATGTAGGTGGGAGGGGAGGAGGAGAGGAGCAGCGTTGAATTGAAGCGAGCTTTTTACAGCTCTATTGTTCTATCAGAGAGCCATTATGCTCCTGCCAGTCACTCCCCTCTCCGCAGATGGCCCAGCCACCTCCTCCTGCCGAGCCTCTCCACAGGGCCTGGTCCAGGGGGAGGACCGTGCTGGGACCAGTGCATAATTCCTCCCTCTGCCTCTCAGTAGGTCCAGGGCTCTGATTTTTAACTGTGAATCCGTTTTACTAAGTTTGGGCAATTCTAGTTTTTCTAGATATTTTCCTTTCAGGCTCTGGAAAATAAGAGACATAACTTTTTTTTTATTATGCAGTTTTGGCCAGGGCCGGCTCAAACCTCCTCGGCTACTCCTTGATCCACAGGCGCCGCCCAAGAGACGCAACTTTTAACAATGTATGTGTTCCAACTGGGAAGTATTCAGTGGCTTTATCAGGAAATTATCCTGTTAAATTATAAGGTATTCTGTGGTAATAGTTGAATTCATATTCAATTCTGAGGGTTTGCATACTGAAGATAAAATCCAAGTTCTTACATAGCTATAGGGCAGATGCTGACTTAAAAAAACTCTGTTTAGTAGTATGACTGTTTTGAAGATTATGGTTAGTTTACTGGTTCCTTCCTTTCCAAGAATTCAGTTTTTGTCAGCGGTGTAGTCTTCAGCAGAGTTAGAAAGTCAACTCATCTGAGAAGTCAGCCTTGCCACCCTGGGAATTTGCAGAAGTCAGTCACTGAAGGAAGGGTTTAGGATTACCTGCTATAAATGGTGTAGTGCTCTGGGCTCCAAACCCTTGGGAAGTCCGGCAGTTTCAGAGTATAGGCTCCTGCGTGGTTATATGACTAGTTATGGAATGCGGAGTTGGGGACTAAAGGTGAAAGAAACTTGAGAAAGTATGTCTTTCAGGTACTTTAAAGAAGACGGTTCTCAGAATGAGAAGCTTTTCTGGAGAAGGCAGGCTCTTTGCTTTAGCAAGGAAGCAGGGAGAAGGTATATTCTGGACTCTGTGATGCTCTTGCCTCAGCCTCCCGGGTAGCTGGGACTGCAGGCACCGGCCACAACTATTTTTAGAGATGGGGTCTTGCTCTAGCTCAGGCTGGTCTCAAACTGCTCAAGCAGTCCACCCACCTCAGCTTCCCAGAGTGCTGGAATTACAGGCGTGAGCTGCCTCCCCCGTCCCTAAGTTGCTAAGCAAATGTAAACACTCTTGACTCTTAAATAATGATATTTTTTCTAGAGCAAAGTTGCTTTTACTTCCACTCTGAGCATTAATAACTTCTGTGATAACTTTGCTAATCCTCTGTATATTTTTCCTCTGTGGCAGCCTCTAAATTATTATGCTAGAAGCAGATGTAAAGTAAATATTATAAAGTAAATAGTATCTGGCTATATATGTGGGTGTACAGTGTTACAAGGTCGGAAAGTTCGGGTGGGCGTGTCTCTACATAATTTCCCCTGACCCCGCTTCCTACTCTTTTCCCTCTACGCTGCTCTACGCTGCTCTGTGTTTCATCACGCCTCTTCCCTTTGGCTTCCAGACTTGGCAAGGCTCTCCTGTTCTTAGCCCAGGTCTAGCACACCCTCTAGTGCACCCTACAGATGCCGCTGGGAGGAGTGTACTTCTTAATTCTTCCACTCCAGCTGTGGGCTCCCCTCCTCCCCAAGTCCCTGCACTGATTCCTTTGTTAGGCCCCTTTAAAAGCTCATGCACTGAGGAAGTAGAAAGATTGTCTTCCTCCTGCAGGGTAAGGCCGTCAAGATATCAGGTGCCTCACACACACCAGGGGGCAAGACATGATTGCAAGAGGGACTTTACCTAACAATTGCAATCAGTGTAACCTGGCTTATTGTACCCTCAATGAATCCCCAACAATAAAAAAAAAATAAATAAAATAAAATAATTCTATAATTAATTATAATATTTAAAAAATGAAAAAAAAAAAAGATATCAGGTGCCTGAACTAGTGTTGTTTCTGGAGTTGGAGGAACAAGGGGATTTCTGTGTTTAATTTACGAGGTTACCTTAATGTTGAGTGCCTCAGTTTCATACACCATCCATGTAACCACTGATTCTCAAATTTCTGTCTCTGGCTAGATTTGTTTATCTGATGATTCGATGTCTTCACTTGGTTATCTGAAACCTTAAAACCAGCATGGATTAAAAACTGAGTTCTTGATCTTCCTCCCCCAAACCTGTTACACCTGCGGCCTACCCCATCTCAGTTAATGGAAACTTAGTTCTTCCGTGTGCTCGGGCCAAGAGACTAAGAGTCCTGTGGACTTTTTTGACGCGGCAGGTCCTTTGTGTGAACAGATCTTATTGGCTATCCAGAACTATTCAGAACATCCAGAACTCAGCTGTTTCTCAGCATGCCCGCTGCTGTGCCCTGCCTGAGCTGCCGTCTTCTCTACTGCACTGCTGTGATGCCCTCCTGTGTAGACTTTCCTCCTCCAGGAGCCACAGTGGCCTGTTGGGAACACGAAGCTGAGTTGTATTACTCCTCTGCAATGCCTCCCCCTCACTCAAGGCCAGAGTACCGACAATGTCCTGTGGGACCCCACGTGATGTCCACTGCACTCCCGTCCCCGCAGCCGCACGCTGGCCTTGCTCCGGCTTGTCCTCCCCTCTCCTAGCCTTTTGTTCAGTTTCAGTTTCCAGTTAGACCTTCCCTAAGCACCCCAGTCACCACAGCAATTGCGCCCCCGCACCTCTGACCCCCGTTTCTCATTCTCTTTGCCCTGCTACTCTTTTTTGTTTCCACAGCACTCGTCTCCTTCATAACACCCTGTCTGCTCTGAGTTTGTCCTTATCCTCCCCCCACTGGACTCAATCGTCCCTGAGGACAGGGGTCTTCGTTTTATTCCTTCATTCATATCAAGTCCCTTAAGAATAGTGCTTAGTACATGGTTGGCACTAAAAAAATATTACTGAATGAATTAATAAATGATAATATTAAAAAAAGAATCATCTGTTGAGAAATGGGTCAGGAGAGGACTAGAAGTGCAGCAATTGTTCTTTGATATATATGCCAGTATGATTTTTCTTTTCTTCTTTTTTTTTTTGAGACAGAGTCTTATTATGTCGCCCTCGGTAGAGTCCCGTGACATCACAGCTCACAGCAACCTCAAACTCTTGAGCTGAAGCGATTCTCTTGCCCCAACCTCCCAAGTAGCTGGGACTACAGGCACCTGCCACAATGCCCGGCTATTTTTTTTTTTTTTTTTCTGTGGTTGCAGTGGTCATTGTTGTTTAGCTGGCCCAGGCTAGATTCGAACCCGCCAACCTCAGTGTATGTGGCTGGCGCCATAACCACTGTGCTATGGGTGCCAAGCCAACCCTAGTATGATTTTTTTTTTTTTTGGCCAGGCCAGGTTTGAACCCACCACCTCTGGTATATGGGGCTGGCGTCCTATTCCTTTTAGCCATAGGTGCCGCCCCTAGTATGGTTTTTTTTTTAGGCTTAATTTTTTAAATCTGATTAAAAAATTGGTGTCCTGATTTTTTTATTTAATAGCCTTATTGAGGTATAACTTACACACCATAAAAGTCACCAATTATAATCCCATGATTTTTAGTAATTTTTATGTACTAAAAATCATCTCAAGAAGCTCCCTGTGTCCATGAATTTGCAGTTAATTCACTGCTTCCCTTCCTCAGCGTACCCTGATTTTATGTGTTAATTTTTTTGGCTTTTAGATCTTGAAAGAATAATTCATTTGGCAATGCTAATATTGATAGATCAGATGTACCTGCCCAAATAAACTTGACCTGCCCAGACAGGGTCAAGTTCATGGCCCGCCCAGAGAGGGTCAGACTCATGTCCCTCCCAGGAAATAGGAATGCCACCAATCCTGACTGCCTTAACCCTTTAAATCCCTGTCTGCCATGGCCCACGTGTGGATTTCTCCCTGGTCAGGAATCTCACCCCACCTGCACTCTAGTTGGCATAAAGGCCACTTTAACTGCATGAATTGGATCTCCATTTTCCTTTCATCTCATGTCTCTGAATGATTTTATCCTTGGGTCTGGAACCTTTCAAATATAGCTTTGGGCTCTTAAAAATTATACCTTTACATATTCCTTACTTAAGGTAGGAAATAGTATTGAACACCAGTGAAAAGAATAAGATGGAGCCTCAGATTGGCTGCATTTGTACCCAGCTCTACCATTCATTTACCAAGTTATTAAAAAAATTACCTGTTGAATGGGGTAATAATAGTAATTAGCTCACAGAGTTGTGAGGATTAACCACTGAGCTCAGTGGCTGCCTTGTGGTGAATATAAACATTAGCTGACATGATTAATTTCTTGTTCGTGAAGGTCCAAATTATGTGGGGTAAATATTTTTGCAGGTAGACACCAGAACTTAAGTCAGATTCTGAGTTTTTAAAGTTTGTATAAAATATAACCTGCTCCTGCCTTGGTTTGTTGATAATGTGTGACTGTAGCAGATTGTAAGGGCAAGTTGATTCTCTTTTTTGTTGTTGTTAGCAAATTGATTTCCAACAGAAAAGATTGATTCTCAGTGTTTTTATTTGGATATACCTGTTGGACTGCTGTTACTGAATTGTCTGTGCTCATCTTGGACAGAACTTTGACCCTAGGGAGGTAGTTGCACACTCTTCTGTTGCGACCGTAATGACCATTAGAAAGTGTGCTGACGTGTGAAAGTGTGAATCTTACCTTGGCAAGTCTCGTCAGACTTTGAACGTGTAGGGGAGGGAAGCATTCACGGTGTCTCTTGTAGCTCAGTAAGCACAAACTAAATTATCTTTAATAAGATCTTTTTCTGTTTTCTTGTTCTTTTATGTACAGATGCACAAAGCAGGGTCATCAGAAGCCTCTCGATTCAAAAGATGATAATGCAGAAAAACACTGCCCAGTGACAGTGAACCCTTGGCATATGAAGAAAGCTTTCAAAGTCATGAACGAGCTGCGAAGGTATCATCATACTTACATACATGTAACCGTGGTCTCTTCCCTTTATTTTTCAGTTGTTTATAGTGAGTACGCAACCCCCTTATTGTTGCTTTGTTTGACACAGGGAACATTAAAAGCTTTTTCTGCAGGGGTTTTTTTTTTTTTTTTTTTTGGTAGAGACAGAGTCTCACTGTACCGCCCTCGGGTAGAGTGCCGTGGCATCACACGGCTCACAGCAACCTCTAACTCTTGGGCTTACGCGATTCTCTTGCCTCAGCCTCCCAAGCAGCTGGGACTACAGGCGCCCGCCACAATGCCTGGCTAATTTTTTTGTTGTTGCAGTTTTGGCTGGGATTGGGTTTGAACCCGCCACCCTCGGCATATGGGGCCGGCACCCTACTCACTGAGCCACAGGCGCCTCCCTCTGCAGGGTTTTTTAAAGGAGGAAAGCAAATGATTTATCAGAAGGGGGGATGATATAGGATGCCTCTGTCTAACTTGCAGGGGTCCTCAAACAGCAGCCCGCGGACCACATGAGACGGTGTGATTGTATTTGTTCCTGCTTTGTTTTTTTTTACTTCAAAATAAGATATGTGCAGTATGCATAGGAATTTGTTCATAGTTTTTTTTTTTAAACTATAGTCTGGCCCCCCAACTGTCTGAGAGACAGTGAATTGGCCCCCTGTTTAAAAAGTTTGAGGACACCTGGAGAGTAATAGCCTCTAGCAACCCGTGGCTAGTTCTGTAGGTGGGAAACACACCGTGGGTTCTGAGCTAGTGCAGAAAGTGGAAATGTAAAATGTTTCATTATTCATTTTTTAAAATGTTGATTACATGTGGAAATGACAGAATGCTGGGTGTTTTGAGTTTAATAGAATATATTATTGAAATTAATTTCAGGTTTTTTTTTTTTTTTTTTTTTGCTTTTCTAATGTGATTACTAGAAATCGTGAGTTGCATTATACTTCTGCTGGATAGTACTGCTCTGCCCTAGGGCTTCTGACTTGCTGTCACAAAGAATATGGAAAGACATTTTTAGACAGAGAACAATGCAACTCTATTTTTGGTGGTGGTGGTGGTGGTTTTGGGGGAGTAAGTAACCTGCTCATTGCCAAGGTAACTCTTCAGTCTATTAAGAGCTGCTGCAGTGAGAAAAGCATGACCTTACAAGTTGACTGAAAAATGAGTAGATTTTTTTGTCAATTAAAAGGCTCACATGAGTGTTAACAGTCTTGGTTTTATTTTCTTAGCACTTTATGAAAGATTTACTCTTTCCCACTTTGTGTTTGTGAAGTTACTCTCTGAAGAGTAAGGCTGAAAGCTTGGCTCAGAAGGGACCAAACTTTCCCCATCTTTATGTGCTAGTTATTCCCAAAAGGAAGGTCCATCATTTGTTTCTTCTTTAATTAAATTAGTGAGTCAATAACTTTCTTTCTTTTTTTTTTTTCACCTGATGAGCTTTATTATTATTATTTTTTATTAAATCATAACTTTGTACATTGATGCATTTATGGGGTTCAGTATACTGCTTTGACATACAATGTGAAATGCTTGTATTGAACTAAGTAACACATCCATCACAGTTACACTCATTTCTTAATAGTTTTGAAATGTACCATTGCATCATTCACATTAGGTGAGGTCCCCCCAAATACTGTTCCCTCCTCCCATATCCCCCCTCCTCTCCTCTCTCTCCTCTTCCCTTCTGCTTTCTGGACTATAGGTGTGTTTTGTCATTCATATGAGTGTGTAGGTGATGATATATTGATTTCTTAGTAGTATTGAGTACATTGGATACTTTTTTTTTTTTTTTCCATTCTTGAGATACTTTACTAAGAAGAATATGTTCCAGCTCCATCCAGGTAAGATATGAAGTCAGCTCGGCGCCTGTGGCTCAGGCAGCTAAGGTGCCAGCCACATACACCTGAGCTGGTGGGTTCGAATCCAGCCTGGGCCCGCCAAACAACAATAACGGCTGCAACCAAAAAATAGCTGGGCGTTGTGGCAGGTGCCTGTAGTCCCGCCTACTTGGGAGGCAGAGGCAGGAGAATCACTTGAGACCAGGAGTTGGAGGTTGCTGTGAGCTGTGAAGCCATGGCACTTTACCCAGGGCGACAGCTTGAGGCTCTGCCTCAAAAAAAAAAAAAAAAGATGTGAAGTCTCCATTTTTTTAATGGCTGCACAGTATTCCATGGTGTACATATACCACAATTTGTTAACCCATTAACGGGTTGATGGGCACTTGGGCTGTTTCCATGACTTGGCTTTTATGAATTGGGCTGCAATAAACATTCTGGTGTAAATGTCTTTGTTGTAAAGTAATTTTTTTTTGTAGAGACAGAGTCTTACTTTATGGCCCTCGGTAGAGTGCCGTGGCCTCACATAGCTCACAGCAACCTCCAACTCCTGGGCTTAAGCGATTCTCTTGCCTCAGCCTCCCGAGTAGCTGGGACTACAGGCGCCCGCCACAACGCCCGGCTATTTTTTGGTTGCAGTTTGGCCGGGGCCGGGTTTGAACCCGCCACCCTCCGTATATGGGGCCGGCGCCTTACCGACTGAGCCACAGGCGCCGCCCGTAAAGTAATTTTTGATCATCTGGGTATGTACCTAGTAGAGGAGTTGCAGGATTGAACAGTAGGTCTATTTTTACTTCCTTGAGTGTTTTCCAAACTTCTTTCCAAAAGGGTTGTATTAGCTGGCATTCCCACCAGCAGTATAGAAGCGTTCCCTTCTCTCCGTATCCACACCAACATCTGTAGTTTTGAGATTTTGTGATGTGGGCTAATCTTACTAGAGTTAGGTGATATCTCAAAGTGGTCTTGATTTGCATTTCTCTGATGATTGAGGATGATGTGCATTTTTTCATGTGTTTGTAGGCCATGCACCTGTCTTCATCACAGAAGTTTCTGTTCAAGTCTCTTGCCCACGTAGAAATGGGGTTATTTGTTCTTTTCTTATTGATTAGTTTGAGTTCTCTGTAGATTCTAGTTATCAGATCTTAGTCAGAAGCATAACCTGCAATTAATCTTCTCCCATTCTGAAGGTTATTTCCTTTACTTACTTCATTAACTATCTTTCAGGTACTGGAGAAACAATGGTGAGCAAAATCAGGTATGGTTGCCACCCTCACGGGGCTTAGGGTTGACTGCAGGAAGCAGGCATCCGTCAGAGAATCATGGAGAAGTTTGTAATGTCAGCAAGTTGCAGAGTGGGGCTGGGACTAGGAAGGTAGATAACGGTGGTCTGTAAGGAATAGAGGTGAGGAAATAAAGTCAGCATGAGAGTGGGGAGAACAGTGTTTAAGGGACAGGGAGCCATACTGGTGTCTATGCTGGGAAGCACCTGGGGGAGCTGAAGGCAGCGCTGTGGTCCTGGGGTCAGCAGGAGAGGTGGCTGAGTGGGTAGGAGAGGGCCTGACATTCCGTCTTTATCAGGAGTTGCCTTGGGAGGGCGTCTTTGGAACGTTTTGAGTAGGGGTATGACCTGATCAGATCTCCATTTTTAAAAAAGATGCTCTGGCTTCTGCATAGAGAATGGACTGGAGAGGGACAAGAGAAAGTTAAACTTGGTAGTGATCATTTGATGATTTGCTTCCTAGTACTGCTCTGACAGCATTTTCAGAATGTGGGTTTTCATTTGTTCTTTGGGAAAACAAATATCTGGAGTAATCAGCAGACCTGGCAGTGCTGTTTCAGTTTTTTAATCCTGTTGTGACAGTAGTTATTAAAATGTAAAATGCAGTGGCTACTTAAGGGAAATAGTCTGGTTATTTTATGAGTCTTCTTTCTTCTTGAAGTCTAAAAACACTGACTTTTAGTAGGACTGTTAGGTCCGGCTAGAGGAGGATGTGCCCTGGTTTTGGGTTTCAGTGCTGAGGAATGAGCTTGGGTGCCGAGTGATGATGGAGGGACACAGACGCTCCATCCACAGAGCAGTCACGCACATACATGTTCATCGTACAATGAAAGTAAAGTACGAGGCCCCTCTCTGTAAGTGGGGAAGGGACCCTGAAGCCTGAGTGTGCTTGTCTTTCACAGGCTTACTAGTTCACCTGCCTTAACAGCACCCCCCCCCCAACATGTCGGGGTTAGGAAACAGTCTGCATGCATCACCCCCCTTCCCAGAGACCCTACGGTGTGGGTGGAGGGGTGTCCAAATCTGTAATGTTACCTGGATGGTAATGACCCCAGGTCAGGTTAGGGTTGCTGTGTGTTCCTAGCTGCAGTTTTGGTTTCTAGTTACAGTTTGGTTCCTGCTTTCCACCCTCAGCCACTTCACAGCCATCTGTTTACCCCCCACCTGACCTGAGGGTGGAGAGCAGGAATGTTCCACTCCTGCCGTCCCGGAGTGGGTGTCCCGTGAAGTGGTGTCCTATGGGTGGGCCTCTGTTGACAGGCATGACTCACGAAGATGCAGGGAGGGAACATGGAGCTCCTTCCTCTGAGGTGAATGAACCCAGTTTGGGACACATTCTTTGGTCTCGGGCTAATTGTTTTACTTTTTGAGCCTTCACTATAAAATGAGCGGAGGAAAGGTTGACATCTGAGGTTCCTGCTGCTCTGATGTTGTCTGAGCCTATGAGATCTTTCCTTGCCTCCCTGCAGTCCCCCGTGTTGGCCTTTCCTAGTCTGAGGATTACTTTGGTCAAGCTTTTATTCCTCTGTCCCGTGTTGGGTTTGAACTCTGTGACTGTGAAATAGCAACTTCTTCTTTGTGTTACGCCATCTCAGGGGCTGGTGGCTGACTCCGGTTTTCAGAACAAAGAACGGTGTTTGGATGGTTGTGTTGACTGCCAGGCCTGGAGCCAGGATTGTTTTAGTGAAGGCACCAGGCGGGGGTGTTTCAGAAAATGAACTGTCTTTGGGTCCTTTTTAAAAAATGTCATTCTCTTCCCTTCTTATCCTTTATAGCCAATTTGAGTAACTCTTTAAAAAAAAAAGTCTCTGAAGTGTTATACCTTGTATAGCTGAAATTTATTATTTCTGGTCCTTGCATCAACTTCCTGTTGCCAGGACAGGGTAGCTGAGAGTGGTTTCCGGGCTTCTGGGAAGGGGGAACTTCCTTGTTCTTGCCTGTCCACTCTCAGGCTGTCCCCTTAGAGTGGTGGAATGACGGCTGTGCTCTACAGAATGATTGTTAACCTTTGTTTGACTGATGGAAGCACGGTTTTCGGAATAAAAGTCACTTTCAGTTATAGTTCATGTAAGGTTTGGTTGTGAAAATAGGGGGAGAACAGGAAGTTTACATTAAAATTGTTTTATAGAAAAAAAGTGACACTTTATTATGCCCAGAGTCCTAATTCTATGTTCCAGCCTGAGCTGGAATAACTTACGAGCTTGAATAACTTCAAATTATTTGGTTTAAACACACCTTCAGTCGCTTCTAAACAGTATATTGAACAAGTATTTGTGAGCACTTGGTCTCCTGTGATATTTGCTCGCCCACCGTGTGGGATCCCAAACCATTGTCAGACTTGGGCTGTGCCCTCTGAGTGTCGGGAGAGCTGCTGGAGACAGGAGGTGGTGAAAGGTTGTGTGCAATTCCTGGGCGCCAGAAAGGACTCTCACGGGAGATCTAACTGCTGGTCCCTGATGGCTCAGTAGGGCTCATTGTGCTGGGGAGGGCCTACAGATAGCCTGTTGGGTAAAGTGAATCAGTGGTTCCTGCTGGGGAGTCTGTGCAGAAAAGGTTAGAAAGCAGGAGAGTGACAGGGTTGTGGCTTCATGGCATGACGAATTTGGACTGAATTCTTTGGGCCGTGGGTTGCCGTGGGGGTGTCTGAGGAGAGGATCATGCTGAGGGAGGAACTAACTGCCTGTTCAGCAGTACCTCTGTGGTGGGAAATTCAGTTTTTAGCTTTAAGTTTTATATACATGGGCTCGGTACCCGTAGCACAGTGGTTACGGTGCCAGCCATATACACTGAGGCTGGTGGGTTCAAACCCGGCCCAGGCCAGCTAAAAATAACAATGACAACAAAAAATAGCCAGGTGTTGTGGCAGGCACCTGTAGTTCCTCCCAGCTACTTGGGAGTCTGAGGCAAGAGAATCGCTTAAGCCCAAGAGTTGTCGGTTGCTGTGAGCTGTGACACCATCACACTCTATCAAGGGTGACATAGTGAGACTCCATCTCAAAAAAAAAATAAAAAAAAAGTTTTCCATGCCTGGGAAAATTTAGAAATGATGGATGGTTTTCAAAACACCAGTATTTTCAAAATCAAACTGGTAGGTGTTCATGGGGCGCTTACTATGGGCAGCATACGTATTGTGTCTGCGGACATAGGAGCAGGATAGATCTCTGACAGGAGTTTTATTGAGAAAATTAGATTGCCACCTGTTCATGAGGCCACCAAGAGGTGGCATTATGTCTTTAAAATAAATTAAAAAAGGGAAAAGAAACAAACCTTCTGTTTTCTAGGACATGGGTAAAACTACTCGAGCTTTAATAATTTTGTTGCACCCGTTCTGTAGGTGCAACCTAGTAGATTTATTTAGAAGGAATATAATTTTGATCTTTAACATTTACCAGTTGAACATGATCCGTATGGCTAAGTTATATGAAGCATTTCACATTTAGCTGTGTATCCTACACAATCCATAAATATTTAGTTGTTCATTTATAAAAGTATTTCTTATATTCCAGAAGTTATTTGAGCAAAATAGCTCAAAGCACTCTCTTATTTCACCCTTTGGACCTGAGAACCTGAAAAACCATTTTGACTGTCTTCTCTTACATCCCCAGAACCTGCTGTGAGCATCTTTGCCTATATTTCCTGTATTCGTTAATGATCGCCAAATCCTGAGAGCCAGGTAGACCAGTAAACTGGTTTGCTTAATAGTTGTTGACATTGAGTATTGTTGAAAAAAGAGATGCTTAGATGAATGGTAAATAACAGTAAGAGAAAGAATGCAACAATTGCTGGGGAATTGGGGGACGGGGTGAATTGGTTAGGTGGGGGGTGGTGGTCTGTGGGGTTAAAGAAGAAAATTACTGTAAATTCCCCCCCCCCCCAGGATTTTAGACATCATGGACTGGGATCATACTAGGATTAGATTATTCATTGTGCATCTGTGGCCAGTTGGGTTGTGGCTACCTTGTTACCGTGGTTATTGTATGAATTCAGACCCTTTCACTTAGATGGCAAGTACATTAGACATTGACCTTGAGAGTTTGCCTTTCTCTGCATAGCTTTGTATCACTGTTTCTAAGAGCTTCTAAGAAATAACAAAGGGAGTGATTTTTTTTATTGCACTAATTTATGTATTTTGTGTAGTAGAGCATTGTCAATTATTTTGTTTTCGTATTGTACTAAAGTAGAATATAAGATATTCCTTGAGGGAAAGAGCAGTGGGAAGAGTGCCCAAACGAAGCAGGCTTGTTTATGTAAGAAAGTTTAAAGGCCACCTGTAATCCCTGCACTCTGGGAGACTGAGGTGGGTGGATTGCTTGAGTTCAGGAGTTCAGACCAGCCTGAGTAAGAGTGAGACCTCCATATCTACTAAAAATAGAAAAGGTAGCCAGGTGTAAGGGCGGGCGCCTGTAGTTGTAGCTATTCAGGAGGCTGAGGCAAGAGGATCACTTGAAGCCAGAAGTTTGAGGCTGCTGTCTTCATTCTGTCTGAAAAGAGTGATAGATTGTCTATGATGGGACCCTTTACTAGCTTAAATCAGCTTCTAAGTTATTGAGGGAAATAGGTTTTCTTATAATTTTCCAAGGCAACTGCTGGCCTCTTCTTGCTTTGTGTGTGAGCATCCCAGCAGGTGCAAGTCTGGTGGGGACTCAGGGTGGTGAGTCTCCTTACACCACATCTGCCCTGTGTTTACTGCCTGCTGCAGAAATTCTGAGATGCTGCCTGTTGTGATGGTTTTAAGAAGAAGTTGAGTTGGGTGGAGGGGTACTGAGGGCAGGGAGGAGGATGGGGTGCTCTCACTGAATGGGCCTGGGTGTAGGGTGGGGAGGTTTGGCACACCTTTTGTGTGTGGGACATAACCACGAGACAAAATCTGCCTAACGGAATCAAATACTTTGGCCTGATTTCTTGGACCCTAACTTGGACATTAACTGCAAGTAAATACACTTAAAAAAATAAAAAAAGAGGAGGAGGAGAAGGATGGCTGTGTGGTGGCTCATACATGTAATCCCAGCACCCTGGGAAGGTGAGGTGGGAGTATTCCTTCAGCTCAGGAGTTCGAGGATGGCCTAAGCAAGAGTGAGACCCCTGTCTCTACTAAAAATAGAAAAGAAACTATCTGGGTGTTGTGGTAGGCACCTGTGGTCCCAGCTGTTCAGGAGACTGAGGCAAGAGGATTGCTCCAGCCCAAGAGTTTGAGGTTGCTGTGAGCTGTGATGACACCACAGCAACTCTACCAAGGGTGACAGTGAGACTCTGTCTCAGAAATAAGAGTTCAAAGAAGGAAGATGGGTTGATCTTTGAGGTGACTGCGTTTTAGCCAGGTACATCTGCCTGGTCTGTTACATGACAGTGTCAGGTGTGGGTGCTCTGGTTACACCTGACTAATTCACGTGGGAATCAGGAAGCAGCTCACTTCCCCACCCCACTTTCGTAGATGTCAGGGGCCCCATGCTCAGTGATGCCGCCGGTCCTGACCTCCCCACCCCACTTCCCTAGATGCCAGGCGCCTGGTGATGCTGCTGGTCCTGACCTCCCCACCCCACTTTCCTAGACGCCAGCCGCCCCGTGCTCAGTGATGTTGCCGGTCCTGACCTCCCCACCCCTCTTCCCTAGATTCCAGGATCTCTGTACTCAGTGATGCCACTGGTCCTGACCTCCCCACCCCACTGTCCTAGATGCCAGGATCTCTGTGCTCAGTGATGCCACCGGTCCTGACCTCCCCACCCCACTGTCCTAGATGCCAGGATCTCTGTGCTCAGTGATGCCACCGGTCCTGACCTCCCCACCCCACTTTCCTAGACGCCAGCCGCCCCGTGCTCAGTGATGCCACCGGTCCTGACCTCCCCACCCCTCTTCCCTAGATTCCAGGATCTCTGTACTCAGTGATGCCACTGGTCCTGACCTCCCCACCCCACTGTCCTAGATGCCAGGATCTCTGTGCTCAGTGATGCCACTGGTCCTGACCTCCCCACCCCACTGTCCTAAATGCCAGGATCTCTGTGCTCAGTGATGCCACCGGTCCTGACCTCCCCACCCTTCTTCCCTAGATGCCAGGGGCTCTGTGCTCAGTTATGCCGCCGGTCCTGACCTCCCCACCCCACTGTCCTAAATGCCAGGGTCCCTGTGCTCAGTGATGCCGCTGGTCCTGACCTCCCCACCCCACTGTCCTAAATGCCAGGGTTCCTGTGCTCAGTGATGCCGCCGGTCCTGACCTTCCTACCCCACTTCCCTAGACGCCAGGGGCCCTGTGCTCAGTGATGCTGCGGGTCCTGACCTCCTGGCCCCTGTCTCTTTTTAGATTGCTCTTGTTTCTCTGTCCCAACCCCTGATGCTGTCCCTCTGATACTGACTTTGGATGCGTTCTAAGCTCTAGTTTGTGTTTGGCACGTGGATTCTGGCTGGCAGCTCACCCCCTAGCCTGGTACCTCGCAGTTCTGTCGTCCTGCTGAGTGGTGCCTCCAGACTTCTGGCACCTGAGCAAGAAAGGTAGGTGGACCCCATGTAATTTCCCCACTGCCCCCACTTCCAGTAAGAAGGAAATTCTTGTTTCATTGTTTACTAATTATGTTTGCTATCTGATAGCTCATTGGCACTTTTTACTTTTAAGAAGATATGCACGCATACATTTTAAGAGCATTGATAGGTTTTTCTAATGTTGGGAATTCATTCATTTTTATATCAAAATCAAAGGATGTCCTGTAATGTTCAAGAATGTTTCATTTGTTGTAAAGCAGTGTTTTTCCTGAGGGAAAGGACCACTTTCATGGTACTGTTTTGTTTAGGATATGGAATACCTTTCTTTTTCTGTGCCATTTGAGTTTCACGTAAAGGCTAACTTCCAGTCGTCTTTCTCTCCTTAGATTTGAGCTCCGAAGCCACTCCCTTCAGAAGCTTTTCCATGAGGTTAGGCTTGGCCTCTCCTCTGTGTCCCCAGGCTCTCCCTGCTTGCCCCATCTTGGTTCCATGAGCTCACTTTACAGTCACATGTTTCTTTGTGTCCGTTACTCAGCTGTGACCTTCTTGCTGTTGTGGACATTACTGTGTTCATTGTGGTGAGCTGACATCGTTCTGGGCACCCAGGGGTATCTGATGAATGAATCAATAAATGCAAATTTTGCCAAATAACAACTTTATTTATTCCATTATTTTAAGGCCTTTTTCTCCTCTAGTTCATTTCCTCATTAGAATTCAAATAATAGGAACATAAACTCAGAAATTCAACTTATGAGACTTAGGATATGGGCTACTAAAACAAGTTTCTTATTTTTATTGCCAGACTTTTCTTTCGTAGCCCTCTCCTTCTCACCCATGAGTCATTTAGCTTCTTGTAGGCATGCACATTGGAAAGAGGTAAGGGCTGGATTCAACATGTACACGCTGATGTACACTCACTGTGTATTCACTGATGCTCAATAAAAAGGTTGGTCAGATCTTAGAATTCTGGTTTAAAATATTTGAACACTAAAGCTAATTGTGTCCTTGATTTGTAATGTGTCCTTTAGGCTCCCTGGGACCTAACCCAGGGTGTGGCTGCGTTTTAACCTTCCTACTTAACTAACATGAATTGGCCGGGCACTGAGCTGAGCTAATTATGTAAGTGAAGCCTGCAGGTACCAATGCTGGAGGGTCTGGATCAGTGGGCGATTGTAATTGAAACTGAATGTGAATAACTGTGATTCTGAGATGTTCAAGTGTAATTCCACTTAAGTTCCATCTTGAAACTAGAACACTAGGAAGGATTAATAATGACAAAGGGAAAATAGGCATCAAGATGCACTTGACTCAGTTGGAGTTGTGTCCCAGTCCGCGCTCCTGGCATAGGAACCTGGAAGATCCTGTTGTGGAGAGACGGGGGCACTCTGCCAGCCTTCTCCCCCCTCCTCTCTCATCCATCTCCCCCCTCCCCCTTATCCATTGCCCTCCTCTCCCTCTTCCCCATCCCCCTCTCCCTTTCCCACCTCTCCCCCTTCTTCCTTTTCCCTTTTCCCTCCTCTCCCTCTTTCCCCTCCTCTCCCCCTCCTTCTCTCCTCCCTCCTCCCTCTCCCCGCTAGCTCCCTTCTCCCTCACCCTCTCCCCAGTCTTTGTGGCTCCTAGGTCTCCATAGTTCTTCTCTGCTTTCCTCCAGTCAAGTCCTGTTCAGCAGCACTGACTGTTCTCTTTTTGTGCTCCTAGTAACTCTTCCTTGTTTTCAGAGCTCAGCTTGAGGTCAGAAGCTGCAGGACACCTTTTCTGATCCCCAGTCGGGTTTCCCATAGCGGCTCTGACACGGGCTTTACACTGTGTCCTGTGACTGTGCTCTTGCAGTGCTCTGTTGAAAGAGTGAATAAGCTTTGATTTTTAAAAAATATTCTGTAGAGGTAGTGTTAAAAACTCTCTAACACAGGGCCCTTCATCAGCTATATATAGAACTTAAAAATATAGTAGGTCAAAAACAGATCATCGTTATTTATAATTTCTCTTCTCTGTTTTATTCAGCTTATTTGTAAAGCTTTGACAAATGTTAAATCACAGCTTGAGGTGGGTTTTGTGCAGTGGGTTAGAGGTTTTGGAATCAGACTCTTGGTATCACCATTAGTTGGGGGAATTTGAGCAGGTTATTCATCTTTAACAGTGGTTTCCCCAGCTGTAAATTTTGGGGATAAAAATAATATCTACCTCATAACACTGTGGGGGGGTACTAAATGAAATAATGCGTGAAGGCGGAGCCCTTGCGTGCTGAAAACCCCCTGCCTGTCCCCCTGGGTTGTGTGTGGGCCCATGCATTTCATAGAATTGTGGAGGGTTTGCATTCTCAGAGTAGACTGGTATACAGACTTTTTCAGTTCTCCACAGTGGTCTGGAGGAATTACAGATTACTGACATTGTGCTGCCTTCTATAATAACTCTGATGTGAGACCGGCCAATGTCTCCTAACGTGCATTATGCTTCCACACCAGCTCGTCAGCCAGGCGGCCCTGGAAAGCCATCGTTGCTGATGCTTTTTCTTCTACTGTCTCCTGAACTGCGGGGAGAACAGAGCCAGTGGGCTCTCCAAAAATTTTGGTGTGAATCTTGCAGGTTCATAAACTGTAGAGACAAATGGAAAACTTACAAGGACTTGGTTAAACTCATGTGAAAATACTGCTTATAAGCTACTAGAAAATGGCAGACGTAGGTAGGCTGCCCTTGTGGGAAATAGGCGGAATAGTGGAGGCAGGGCTTGTGTGTGATCTCCGTGCATCCCACACGTGCACATAAACTCAGCACTTGGGTGTTGGTGTGTGGAGAGGAGGTTTGCTTTCCCCACACCTGCTTCAGTCATTAGTGACTGTCTACCAGCAGGCAGGATGGCCTTTGGCCCCTTGTTGCTTGTTCCGGAATGAGCATCAGCAAACTTTTTTTTCTTTCCTGCTAATGAGCTATTCTGTGACATTCTGAATTACCTGGAGGGTGTGATCTAGCAGTATGCATGGCATGTGAAAAGTGCTTACCACGTGTTTTTGAGTGAATTATAACAGATGTTTCAAAATTGGACGTATAATTATGGTGGCCAAATAGTGGTTTGTTTTAAGGTAATAAACTGCTTTTTAATTTTAGATGCAGTGGTATTTTCTGGTCTTGAGGGATGAGATATTTTGCATTAGTAAAATGTTCTTATAAGCAGTAGGTGTAATTGAGTATAATTTTACTATTGCTCGGTGTCCCATTTTAAATTTTGGGGGGTGGCTCAGTTTATTCTCTCCATGTGTTTTTCTTTACCTTGCTGTCAGACTGCCACCTGCCACTTCTGCTGACACCGCCCTTATCAGACTGCTTTCCTTTACAGCCCTTTGGAGGTTTGCTGCTGTGACTTCCTTGAGGTCAAATCAATGATCAAGCTTGGAAAGATTTCCATGTTCAACAAAGGCAGGTTTTATTGTGAGACGAGAGAGAGTCTCTTCTCACTCTGTTGCCCAGGCTGGAGTGCAGTGGCATCAGCCTAGTTCACAGCAAGCTCAGACTCCTGGGCCAGCGTCCCCAGTATCGGGGATTACAGGTGCTACCTACAAAGCCTGGCTCCGTTTTTTCTGTTATTTTTTCCTTTTTTAAAGATGGGGGTCTCACTTTTGCTCAGGCTGGTCTCAAACTCCTGAGCTCCAGGGATCCTCCTGCCTCGGCTTCCCAGATGCTGGGGTCCCAGGGGTGAGCCACTGCAGCCACCCCCTCCCCCCCCAAGGCAGGGTTCTGAGTAGGGGGTGTGGTAGGCCTTTATCACAGCTGTTTTCTGATCGTGTTCTCAAGGATGGCCATCTTCTGAATTAGTCTCTACTTCAGAAAAGTGGGCTTTGCTATAATATAGTTTTTACATGGAATGTTTAATATATTTATTTTGGGACTTATTCAAATTTTTTTCTCCTTGGTTTGTAAACAGTCAGAATTTGCTGTGTGACGTCACCATCGTGGCAGAAGACATGGAAATCTCTGCTCACAGAGTGGTGCTGGCCGCCTGCAGTCCTTATTTTCACGCCATGTTTACAGGTATGAAATAGTTACGGGCATTTAAAAAAAGTGTGTAGATCTGAGCTTTTCTTTCCACATTTTCTTTGTAGTTAACATTTTACTTTTATGAAATGAAGAATTCTAATGGAAAGAAGTACTCGTCATCCCAAGTCCAGTGCATCTTTTCATTGTTGGTCAGTAAGCACATACGTGTTCACACTCTCAGCTTCATGCTTAGCTTGCTCCCTCACATTTATATTTCTGTATATGCGTTCCTGCCATTTGTACCAGCTGTTTGGCATTTTACTATTTTGGCCAAAAAAAAAAAAAAAAAAGTTTTTTTCACTATTTTACATTTTTTTCCAAATGATTTTCATATTTACTTAAGTCAGTGTTTATATTGAACAAAAAGATGTTTATTTAATGCCCTTTATTTAGAAATATAAGAAAATAGGGTGGTTTGTCCACAACCTTAGGTGGTATTTTGGAAACTGTAAAAATGCAGCAGAACCTCTGTAGTTGACCACCCAAAGGACTGTGGCAAACTGGTCAGCATAAGGAACAAAGCCTACGGTACCACTGTGTCCATGTGATGTATGTCTGGTCAGCTTGGGGAGGTGGCCATTGTGGAGAGGTGGTCAGCTATGGAGGTTCAGGATTTTGGAACTTCTGGAAAAGAGATAATTTATGCCTGTCATGCTTGAAGCCCTAAACCTCATTCTTTTTCTTTTTCGAATTTAAATATTAAATAATTGTATGGAGAAATGAAGTTACTATCTGTTTTATCAATGAGCTTATAATCGTAGGGTATTGGTACTCCAAACAGAAAATAAAAACACAAATGTGATTATACCAAAAGGCAAAAATAGAAAGCTGTTCATACTTCAGCAACCGTTATGAATGTCCTGTGCCCAGCATTTTGCTGAATTCTCTGAGGAACACAGAGGCAGTGTGGGGCCTCCTGCCCCAGTCGTCAACAGTTAGTGAGGAGAGACACGCTCCCTTTGCATAAGTGACAGTGTGGGGGACACTAGGTGCCCATAGTAGTGACAGGAGATGGCAGGAGCCTTGATGGGCAGTGCTGAGAGAAGGGGGGCTCTGGTGTTTCCTAAAACCTTGTGGATTAGAGGATTGACACAGATGGAGATCAGTGCAGAAGGCCATGTGCAGAGAATGGATCGAGTGAAAACTGTGTGTGCCTTGGGAGTAGAGAGGACCCCAGAGTCCCCTTCGTACTTCAGCCTTATGCAGTCTTGATGTTTCTGAGCTCAGTGATCAGGCCTGAAGGGAGACGGGCAACTGGCTGTGAGCTGAGCTGATTTGGAAAGTCAGTACCGGAGAAGTAAGACCAGTCAGAGTTTGATGTCTTGGAGTTTATTTCATTCTCTTGGTTTATGTCTTATTTATTGTCCTGGATGCTTTTCTAGACTTGTAAGAGAAGGATTTGATCTGGAAGGTGTTGACTTAATTAGGAGTTCTTCTGTGCAATGCTGTTAAGTCACAGTACTATTGCCCATTCCTTGTTGAAATTATCAGTCCTTTGGGACACTCAATTGATCAATCTGTGCTTGGGTTTTCCCATCCGGAGTATAAAGATGATAATATGACTCCATTTCCTAGATTCTTTCAAATATTAAATGAGATCATATGTGTGAATTTCTTTTTTTTTTTTACAGACAGTCTCACTCTGTCACCCAGGCTGGAGTGCAGTGGGTTGATAATACTTTTCTGTAGGCTGGGTGTGGTGGCTCATGCCTGTGATCCTAGCACTCTGGGAGGGAAGGTCGCTGGCTTGTCTGAGCTCAGGAGTTCGAGACCAGCCTGAGCAGGAGGGAGACCCCCTCTCTACTAAAAATAGCAAAGCTAGCTGGCCTTGTGGCTTGCACCTATAGTCCCAGCTACTCTTGAGGCTGTGGCAAGAGGATCGCTTGAGCCCGGGAGCGTGAGGTTGCTTTGAGCTATGACTCCACAGCACATCAGAATGACAATCTGTCTCAAAAATAAATAAATAAATAAACTTTACTGTAACCTCCAATTCCTGGGCTCAAGTGATCCTCTCACCTCAGTCCTCTGAGGTGTGTACCACCATGCCAAACTAAGTTTAAAATTTTTTTTTTTTGTAGAGACAGAGTCTCACTTTATGGCCCTCAGTAGAGTGCCGTGGCCAGCAACCTCCAACTCCTGGGCTTAAGTGATTCTCTTGCCTCAGCCTCCCGAGTAGCTGGGACTACAGGCGCCCGCCACAACGCCCGGCTATAAGTTTAAAATTTTTATTATTTTTTATTAAATCAATTTTGTACATTGATGTATTTATGTAGTTCAGGGTACTGCTTTGATACACAACGTGAAATGCTTACATTGAACCAAGTAACATATCCATCACAATTATACTGATTTCTTAATAGTTTTGAAATGTACCATTGCATCATACACCTTAGGTGAGGTTCCCCCCAAAACCCTCCCTCCTCCGAGGTCCCCCCTCCCCTCCCCTTTCCTCTTCCCTTCTACTTTCTGGACTACAGTTATGTTTTGTCATTCGTATGAGTGTGTAGGTGATGATACATTGATTTCATAGTAGTATTGAGTACATTGGATTTTTTTTTTTTTTTTTTCTATTCTTGAGATACTTTACTAAGAAGAATACATTCCAACTCCATCCAGGTAAACATAAAAGATGTGAAGTCTCCATCTTTTTTATGACTGCATAGTATTCCATGGTGTACATATACCACAATTTGTTAATCTATTCATGGGTTCATGGGCACTTGGGCTGTTTCCATGTCTTGGCTTTTATGAATTGGGCTGCAGTAAACATTCTGGTGCAAATGTCTTTGTTGGAGAATAATTTTTGATCATCTGGGTATATACCTAGTAGAGGAATTTGCAGGATTGAACAGTAGTTCTACTTTTAGTTCCTTGAGTGTTGTCCAAACTTCTTTCCAAAAAGGTCGTGTTAGCTTGCATTCCCATCAGCAGTATAGAAGCGTTCTTTTCTCTCTGCATCCATGCTATCATCTGTAGTTTTGGTATTTTGTGGTGTGGGCTACTCTTACTGGAGTTAGATGATATCTCAAAGTGGTTTTGATTTGCATTTCTTTGATGATTAAGGATGATGAGCATTTTTTCATGTGTTTGTAGGCCATGCGCCTGTCTTCATCACAGAAGTTTCTGTTCAAGTCTCTTGCCCACATAGAAATGGGGTTATTTGTTCTTTTCTTTTTTTTTTGGTCGGGGCTGGGTTTGAACCCACCACCTCCGGCATATGGGACCGGCGCCCTACTCCTTGAGCCACAGGTGCTGCCCCTATTTGTTCTTTTCTTATTGATTAGTTTGAGTTCTCTGTAGATTCTAGTTATCAGACCTTTGCCAGAAACATAACCTGCAAAAATCTCCCATTCTGAAGGTTGTCTGTTTGCTTTACTTACTGTGCTCTTGACTGTGCAAAAGCTTTTTAGTTTGATCAGATCCCAGTAACGTATTTTTGGTGTTGCTTCAATTGCCCAGGGGGTCCTCCTCATAAAATATTATCCCAGGCCAATTTCTTCAAGTTTTCTCTTCACTCTCTTCTAGTATTTTTATAGTTTCATGTCTTAAGTTTAAATCTTTTATCCACTGAGAATCAATTTTTGTTAATGGTGAAAGGTGGGGGGTCCAGTTTTGGTCTTCTACAGGTCGCCAGCCAGTTCACCCAGCTCCATTTGTTAAATAGGGAGTCTTTCCCCCACTGAATATTTTTGATAGGCTTGTCGAAGATCAAATGATGGTAAGTAGCTGGGTTCATCTCTTGGTTCTCTATTCTGTTCCGTAAATCTACCTCTCTGTTTTTGTGCCAGTACCAGGCTGTTTTGATCACTATAGATTTATAGTATAGCCTGAAGTCTGGTAACATGATACCTCTTGATTTGTTATTTCTGAGTAACCTATTTGCTATTCGAGGTTTTTTTCTGATTCCATGTAAAATGAAGTACTACTTTTTCCAGATCGTTAAAGTATGACAATGGTGCTTTAACAGGGATTGTGTTAAATCTATAGATTGCTTTGGGTAGCATGGACATTTTAACAATGTTGATTCTTCCCAGCCATGATCATGGTATGATTTTCCATTTGTTAGCATCTTCAGCTGTTTCTTTTCTCAGAGTTTCATAGTTCTTTTTATAGAGATCTTTCACGTCCTTTGTTAGGTAAATTCCCAGATATTTCATCTTCTTTGGCACTGCTGTAAAAGGAATAGGGTCCTGGACATATTTTCAGCTTGACTATTGTTGGCATATATAAAAGCTACTGATTTATTAGTATTGATTTTGTATCCTGAGATGCTGTTGTATTCCTTGGTCACTTATAAGAGTTTTGAAGTTGAGTCTCTGGGATTTTCCAGGTATCAAATCAGATCACCAGTGAAGAGCGAGAGTTTGATCTCCTCTGGCCCTATTTGGATACTCTTGATCGCCTTCTCTTGCCTGATTTTGTTGGCTAAGACTTCCATTACTATATTGAATAGCAGTGGAGATAGTGGGCATCCTTGCCTTGTTCCTGATCTGAGTGGAAATGTTTTCAATTTTACGCCATTTAATATATTGGCTGTGGGTTTGCGGTAGATGGCCTCTATTAGTTTAAGAAATGTCCCTTCTATGCCTATTTTCTTAAGTGTTCTGATCATGAAAGGATGCTGGATATTATCAAAGGACTTTTCTGTGTCAATTGAGAGAATCATGTGGTCTTTGTTTTTTATTTTATTGATGTGATGTATTATATTTATAGATTTGCGTATGTTGAACCAACCTTGTAACCCTGGAATAAAACCAACTTGATCATGGTGTATAATTTTTTGATGTGTTGTTGAATTCTGTTTGCTAAGATCTTATTGAATATTTTTGCATTAAATTTTTTTGTAGAAGTGGATGTTGTTATGTTGCCCAAGCTGGTCTTGAACTCCTGAGCCCTCGAGGTATGAGCCACTGGATCTGGGAGAGTTTCATGTTGTTGTGTTTTTGTAAATGTTTTATTTTCCACAGTGTACCAGATAGTAATTAACTTAGACCTGTAAGATCAAGGTTAGTTTCCTTTTTCCTCAAAAGACTTTGGAGGTTGGCTGGGCATAGTGGCTCACACGACACGTGTTATCCTAGCGCTTTGGGAGGCCAAGCGGGGAGGATCCCTGTAAGCTAGGAGATTGAGACCAGCCTGAGCAAGTATGACAGTCTTTCTCTACAAAAATAGAAACATTAGCTAGTTGTGCTGCACACCTGTAGTCCCAGCTATTTAGGAGGCTGAAGCAGGAGGAACGCTGAACTCAGGAGTTTGAGGTTGTTGTGAGCTATGATGCGAACAGCACTCTATCTGGGGAGACTCAGTCTCCAAACTACTTTAGCCTTAGACATCCGGAGAGATGGGTGCTAGATGGAGATGGGAGACTTACTGTGTCTTTAGCTTGAAACTACATGTCAGTTTCCCTTTTTGTCTATTGGTTCCTTATTCTCCGTGTTTTAGCTGACATGTAGCTTGTGAACATGTGAGCTTTACCTGATAAAGGGAATGGGGCTCTGAAGGCATTCTGATTTTTGTAAGTGTCCTCGTGGGTCTCAGATAACTGGTAGGTGGGTAATTGTTGCAGTTCCCCTGGTTTCTGCTTTAGAATATGCCTTTTATGCTCTGCCAAATTTCAGATTGCTCTTTGCTAAGGTGGATGCAAAATAGGAACACTGTATTAATTTCTGGCACATATAAAGCGTGAATGAGAATCTACATTGTGTTTCTGTAACTTTATTGAGGCATATTTTACATATCATACAATTTACCCATTTCGAGTATACAGTTCAATAATTATTACTAAAATTACTGAGTGGTGCTGCCATCACTGTGAATCAATTTTAGAACGTTTTTATTCCCACCCGCTGTTGTGGCCCATCCACGCCCTTGTGTGTTTCAGAGGGAAGTTTGTTCCTTTCATCACTGGACAGCATTCCATCGTGTGTACGCACTGTGTCGCGACCGTCCACTCGCCATGGACGGGTGTGTGCGTCGTTTCACTTGTTGGCTGTCAGATGTGGTGCTGTCCTGAAGACCCATATCTAATTCTTGTGTAAGACACACATTTCCATTTTTCTTGGGAGTAGAATTGCTGGGTCACGTTGTACATTTATATTTAACTTTTTAGAAAACTGCTAAGCTATTTTCCAGAGTGACTGTACAATTTCACATTCCCAGCAGTAGTGTGTGAAGGCTCCTGGTTCTCCAGGTCCGTGCGGCTCAGTTACGGTCTGCTTCTTGTTGTATGACAGCCGTTCTCATGCACATGAAGTGGCATCTCACTATTGTTTTAATTTGCATTTCCCTAAGGACTGATGATGTTGCAAATCTTTTCATGTGTGTATTATTTAGGCTAACTGTTATTTGCCTTTCTGGTAATCTTTGTACCTTTTTTTCTACTTTTGAATCCACTTGTATAATCAACAACTTGACAGAGATTAGGTAAAGAAGATGCAGAGATTGGGTCTAGGTAGTTTAGTGCGTGTTTGTTGATTTAAATATTTGTGATTATTTGAGCCCATTATTTGTGTCTTTGAAGGTTCGAAGCCCTGTTAAGCCACTTGGTAAAAATTTTTTTATTTTATTTTATTTTTTTTTTGTAGAGACAGAGTTTCACTTTATTGCCCTCGGTAGAGTGCCGTGGCGTCACACAGCTCACAGCAACCTCCAACTCCTGGGCTTAGGAGATTCTCCTGCCTCAGCCTCCCGAATAGCTGGGACTACAGGCACCCGCCACAACGCCCGGCTATTTTTTTGTTGCAGTTTGGCCGGGGCTGGGTTTGAACCCGCCACCCTCGGTATATGGGGCCAGCGCCCTGCTCACTGAGCCACAGGTGCCGCCCACTTGGTAAAAATTATAGTGAATCCAGCAAGTAGCCATTGGACCGTTTCTTCCCATCGAATGCCACCTGTGCTTCTGTTTCCCTGCTCAGCGATAGGGCGTTACCCTACTCGTGTTTTGTTTTCCCTGACAACCCATTAGGAGGTGGAGAATATGCAGATATTCATTGTTGGCTTATTTTTAATCTCCTGTAAACTATAGGTGGAGTTTTCATTCAAATTATTACACCTAAAAAGAATTCTGTTACTCACGGTAGTTCCAAACACTTGAGGAGAGAGGGAGATGAGTAATTCTGAGATGTAGTCAGAGGTGTTTGTTGTTTGTCTTTTTTGAGGCAGAGTCTCAAGCTGTCGCCGTGGACAGAGTGCTGTGGTGTCATAGCTCACAGCAACCTCAAGCTCTTGTGCTCACGTGATCCCTCTTGCTTCAGTTTCTCTATTTTTAGTTGAGACAGAGTCTCGCTATTGCTGGTCTCAAACTCCTGAGTTCAAGCAGTTCACCTGCCTGGGCTTCCCAGAGTGCTGGGATTATAGGAGAGAGCCACCGCACCTGGCCTAGTCACAGTTTTGTGCTTTGTGAAGTATGGGCCTATTTAGAGCAAGGCCAGGTTGTGATATTTGAGACAGAACATATCAAGATGGTTCTTGTGTTTTCACATTACTTGTTTGATACAAAGGTGGCATTTAAAAACTTCTTCAACAGATATGTTGATGTTTATTTGGTGCCACAGGCTAATATTTATTAGCCTTAATATTTATTCCTACTAGTGAAATCTAGTAGGAAATGCTGAATTTGTATTTTTAGCCTTTTTGGTGTGCTTTTTGATGATTTCTTTTGTCGTGTTGACCATGATTCAGTAAGTTAAATTAGAATAGGAAAAGATAGATTATTATTTGAATGATTAAGAAGTGAGATTTTTTAAGAAGTTATATACATGGTTATGTTCGTGTAAGAGTCAGGCTTTCAGGAATATTTGTCACGCATCTTGTGCCAGGCGTTGCCCTAGGTTTTGGGATCATAGCGATGGGCAAAACAGGCAAGTGTTCCTATCCTCAAGATTCTAGTTGGGGGAAAAGAGATTCGATGGTAATTAAAAACATAAAGAAAAGATGTAGTAATTTCTGGTATCAGTGACTGCTGTGAAATAAATTAAACAGGGCATTGTATGTGTAGAATGTAAGTTAAAATGCTGTAGACTGCATGTAGCAGAAAACTCCAGACTTGGGTTAAATAGAAAGTAGGCTGGGCCCAGGTGTGATTGGACCTGCAGCTCGAGAATTTAACCCGGAACCTGCTTCCTCCTGTCTGTCTATCCTGATTTGCTCAATAAAAATAGTATCCTAAGGTTGGTTCCCCTCAGAAGGCAAGATGCCTGCAAAAGTGGAGCCAGCATCTTGAGGGAGGAGGAAGACTCCTTTCCTTTTCTTTCCTTTCTCTATCCCTTCCCTTCATTCTCTTTTCATCCCCCCTCCCCTCCCCTTCCCTCCCCTCTCCTCCTTCCTTCCCACCCGTCCCCTCCCTTCTCCATCTTCTCTCCCCTCCCTTCCCCTCCATCCTTCCTCCCTCCTTTCTTTCTTTCTTTTTTAAAATTTCTCTTTAGGAATTGGGAAACCTTTCCCAGAAGTTACCCAAACCAGAGCAAAACTGGCAGGGCAGTGCAGTTATGGTTGCCCCAGATTAGCCGTAGAACTGGGGTTATGTAGTGTGACTGCCATCAAGGGTGGCTGTGGGACGTCCAGGTCAGCTGCCGGGCTGGGAATGCCTGTGTGTCCCCAGCTGCTTTGTGACCCAAGACCAATAAAGAGCAACCAAGGGCAGTGATAATGAGCATAGGTGACAAGTGGGCTTTGAGAAGTAATGCAGTGAGGTTTGCTCACTAGATGTAGCTGTAAATTTGCCCTTCAGTCATTCCTTTCTCAGGGTTCTAGCACAGCCAAAGCTTCCACATTATACTTTTATATTTTTTCAAATATTTTACGTGCCAAACAGTAAGTGGGAACCATAGAATTTTTGAATGAAGCAGGTCCTAGGATTTGTCTTCTTCAACCTGCTCACCTTTCATTTGTCTGTGTTCAGAATAGATGGATGAAATTGCCTGAGCCAGGCTTCAGGAGTCCTGATTTTAGGTCCTTGAGATTAAAATGATTTTAGGCATATATATTCTTATGCCTTTAAAATTTGGAGGACTTCATTTTTTTTGTCAAAAGAAAAAAAAGGAAGCCGATGCAGTATTTGGATGTGTACTGGGTGTTTAGACAGAAACGCTTCCTGCTGGAATAGCCATGTTCAAGAGTAATTTAAGTGTTACTTATTATGTTATATAAAATACTATATTTAAAATTGGTACTTTTACTTTTTGTTGGTTTACTTTTAATCATCCCGTCACTCCTTCTTCTACACTGTCCTTACTGGGAATCTACTATACACCAGGCGCTGTAGGATAGAGACCAGGAAGGTACTGGATAGACACCGCGCTCTTGGGAGATGCTGGAGTTCAGGTAGTGAGAACTAGGGAAGAGTTGATAACAACAGTGGATTTGTGCTGTACAGAGGGTGAGAGCCTCACCGGGCCTTGGGCTGCTGACAGATAAGGCTGCCTGCGAATCCTGAAGAGTGTGCCGAGGTGAGCCTGGCAAGTGGGGGCTGGGGAGAAACAGAGCTTGACAAAGGCATCGAGGTGAGAAATTGCTTGGGGTCTATGTGAAACTACAGATTGTTTCTTACTAGTGTATTTTAGATTTAGATGGGGGTGGGGGGGGTCGGAACATGGAAGGGCTTTGTACGCTTGGACTGGGAGGAGCTGAAGGATTTTGAACTCCATGGTCTGAAGTGTGGAGTCGGTACGGGGGTAGGAAAGGAACGAGGATGCTGCCACGGTGGTGTTGGCAGAGATGATGGGACCCCCCAGTGGCTCAGGGCAGAAGGGGTGGCCAGGAGGTAGGAGGTCTGATTAGAGATCTAGCTAAGGTTAATTTTGCAGGTGTTGGTGAACTGTGGGGCTCTGGGTAAGGAAACGGGGAGTGTTAAGGATGACTGTCACTTAGCTACATGGGTGTCCCTAGTGTGGCTTCAGTGTTGTGATATAGTTTCAGAATTATATGATCAAAACATACAAGGGGAAGACTGATCTTTAGATAGGCCATGTAAACTTACAAATGGTACAGGATAAGCTATGTTCCGTGTGATTGGATGGCTTTTAAAAATGCGTTATCAAACATAAATCTCACAAAGCCGTACTGTTTAAAGATTTCCTTTATAAACACAGCAAAGGACAGTAACTAAGATAATATGTAACAACTAGAGTTAGATGTAATAGCTTTTTTTTTTTTTTTTTTTTTTTTGTGGTTTTTGGCCGGGGCTGGGTTTGAACCCGCCACCTCCGGCATACGTGACTGGCGCCCTACTCCTTGAGCCACAGGCGCCACCCTGTAATAGCTTTTATAATTCTTTTTAGTATGCACTTTGCTTCATAAATAGCTATTAGAATTTTTAAACTATTAATGCAGTTGGTTGCGAAATTTTTGTTACTGTTTTTGTAAATTGACATTCAAAAGTAAAAATTAAAATATGTTAAACAGTATGTAATTGAGATACAAAAAAATAGCCGGGTGTTGTGGCTGGCGCCTGTAGTCCCAGCTACTCGGGAGGCTGAGGCAAGAAAATTTCCTAAGCCCAAGAGTTGGAGGTTGCTGTGAGCTGTGACGCCACAGCACCCTACCGAGGGCGACAAAGTGAGACTCTGTCTCAAAAACAACCAAACAAACAAACAAAAAAAGAATCTGTTGGAAGCAGGTACCCTTTTCTGGGAAGTGATATTAATCTTAAAAATGATGTAAGGAATATGTGAATTAGCAAAGTGCCATTGTAGCAATGGCAGAGGGTTGATCATTTTTCAGCCATACAGGTAAGTGAAAGTCGGGCTTGGTTTTGTCAAGCTAAGTCTCACCTACGTCTGAGTGCTAGGAGTGTGACTTTGTGACTTGTGGCACCAGACCCTTCAGGGCTGTGGATGTCACAGTGGCCCTGCAGACGAATTAGGTATGGCCTTTTGTCTAAAGACCTAGTGGGAACATGAGAGTGTCTTAACTTTTGGCACAAAAGATCCTTTAGATTATACAACTGTCCCTAAGGTCTAGAAAAGGTGGGAGAGAGAAAGGCGCTTTCTGTGCAGATGAAGACTCATTTTTGCATATTTCTCAACCCTCCTTTTTCTCCCTTTTCTTTAAGGGGGAGCATTTGCTGTAGTAACACACGTTATAACACCCCCTTCTTTCTGCTATATAGGCATATGTATATTTTTCTCTTAACTCTCCTCTTTCTCTGGTAATAAAAATGGTTGTTTTTCCCTTTGGGTAGTAGTTTTTGAGGTATTTTAGCTCTGAGGTGAGCAGTGTCTTTCTGAGTTCTTGTCAGAGCTAATCCCCAGGGAAGCACACAGTTAAATGTACATCACTATTATCATTTCCTCCTAGGGTTTGTGTTTGCAAAGGGATTTTGAATAGTCATGACTTCCCATAAGCATTTCTGATAGTTAATGGTGGCTGATGGAGCACTGCATCTGAAAGAGAAATGAGCTTTCAGGGCATCTTCAGGCCATGGTGTTATTTTTTAAGAGGAGATGCTGGATTAAGGGTAATGTAATGGATGGTGGCATTGCTTTCTTGGCTCTTTTATTTTAAAAATCTAGTGAATTCCAGAATTGAACCTTTTTCCTAAGGTTGTTCTTTGCATTCAACATTATTCTTGGGCTGCTCTTTTTTTGTTTTTGGCTGCCCCCCCACTCCATTTGATTATTTGTGTGTCTTTATATTTAAGGTCTTTTACATTGTCCACACACAGGTAGTCAAACCTGCCTCCTCTGTCTACTCCCCCTAAGTCGGGGCCACCCCTTCCCTGTTTCTTTCTATGAGTGGATGTTAGAAGGCTGGTCTTATACTGGTACAGCAGGTGGGAATACAGGGGGACCTGGCTTTGGCAGTGAGTGCTGGTATGGAAGTGGCTTCAGGACAGAGTTGCCACACATGACAGACAGGATCATGGGCTGGGCTAGGAGATCTTAGCCACAGCCTTTGCCTTGTCTAACCCTAGTCTGACCCCTGTCTGCTTGCGCTCCCTCAGAACTGTGTGCTGTGTGTTTGCTGTGGGAGGGCTGGTACTCAACCAGTGGGTCTTTGTCAGTGGGTGTTAACCAGAGAACAGTGACGCTGTCACTCTCCCAGTCATAACGTGTAATTGGTAAAGAGAGCAAACTGCTCTGAGTCTTGATCCTGTAGCTGTAGGGCTCAGTCCACGCTGCTGGACACTGGCCATCCCTTGCTGCCACGTGACTTTCAGGTACAGGTGGGTAATACAGCACGCTTTATGATTCACTCAGGGGAGCTTTCGTGAGAGGTAGGGGAGTGTTTTGGGACTACACATGTATGTGGTTGGTCAAGCTGCCTGCTAGGCACAGAGAGCGGCTGACCACTCGGGCAGTCCTTCCTGCATTGGTGTTTTCACAGCAGTGTCTACCTGTGACATCATTCTTGTTTGTGTTTTAGGGGAGATGAGTGAGAGCCGAGCAAAGAGAGTTCGAATAAAAGAGGTAGATGGCTGGACCCTGAGGATGCTAATCGATTATGTTTACACTGCAGAGATCCAGGTTACAGAAGAAAATGTTCAGGTAAGAGTGGACATTTAACACTGTTCAGCTCTTCATGCAGGCAGCTTTGTTTTTTATTTTTTTAGAGACAGAGTCTCACTTTATTGTCCTCGGTAGAGTGCTGTGATTTCGCAGCTCACAGCAACCTCCAACTCTTGGGCTTAGGCGATTCTCTTGCCTCAGCCTCTCGAGTAGCTGGGACCACAGGCACCCACCCCAACGCCCGGCTATTTTTGTTGCAGTTTGGCCGGGGCTGAGTTTGAACCCGCCACCCTCTGTATATGGGGCCGGCGCCCTACTCACTGAGCCACAGGCATCGCCCTATGCAGGCAGCTTTAAATCAGAAAAGCAGACCTGGCTGGGTACAGTGGCTCATGCCTGTAATCCTCCCTCCTAGCACTTTGTGAGACTGAGGTGGGAGAATTTTTGAGGCCAGGAGTTAAAGAGAAGCTTGAACTGCAACATAGCGAGACCCTGTCTCCATTAACGAGAAAGAAAAAGAAAGCATACCCACACCGTGTACATTTTGTACCAGAGTAATAGGCGTCATTATTAAAATTGTATTTCTAAAGGATGTTGGGAGCGATTACATCTTTTTAATAATGTTTTTGATTTCAGTATCTTTTATGTTCTTGGACTTGGAAAATACAAATCCTTCAGTTCTCTGAATGATGGTTGTTCTTTTGTGAAAACACTGTCATATTTATGTATAATACTGATTGATACTGACCACAATTTTTCTTTATTTCTTTGAAGTGTAAAGTCTACAAAGGATGTTTTTGACTATTAATAGCCTTTATTTCTTTTACTATTTCAGTATCTTCTTTATGTGATTCTAGAATTTAGCTGGAAGTTGACATTGCATCTTTCTTATTTTCTATATAAAAACAAATGTTTTATATATATTACGTGAATGTTTAAATAGTACAGATGGATGTGAAGTAACAGGTGATGGTGCCTCTCTAAAAGGTTGCATCTCTTTGAGCCTGCTGCCCATCCCCCTATGGACCCGTCTCCTGCAGAGGGCAGCTCCTGTCATTTGTGGATGAAGTAACAGGTGACGGTCCCTCTCTAAAAGGTTGCACCTTGGGCGGCGCCTGTGGCTCAGTGAGCAGGGCGCGGGCCCCATATACCGAGGGTGGCGGGTTCAAACCCAGCCCCGGCCAAACTGCAACAAAAAAATAGCTGGGCGTTGTGGCGGGCGCCTGTAGTCCCAGCTACTCGGGAGGCTGAGGCAAGAGAATCGCCTAAGCCCAGGAGTTGGAGGTTGCTGTGAGCTGTGGCCATGGCACTCTACCGAGGGCAATAAAGTGAAACTCTGTCTCTACACAAAAAAAAAAAAAAAAAAAAAAAAAGGTTGCACCTCTTTGAGCCTGCTGCCCACCCCCCCCACGAACCCATCTCCTGCAGAGGGCAGCTCCTGTCATTTGTGGATGAAGTAACAGGTGACGGTGCCTCTCTAAAAGGTTGCACCTCTTTGAGCCTGCTGCCCACCCCCCCATGAACCCGTCTCCTGCAGAGGGCAGCTCCTGTCATTTGTGGATGAAGTAACAGGTGACGGTCCCTCTCTAAAAGTTTGCACCTCTTTGAGCCTGCTGCCCACCCCCCCACGAACCCGTCTCTTGCAGAGGGCAGCTCCTGTCATTTGTGGATGAAGTAACAGGTGACAGTCCCTCTCTAACAGTATGCATCTCTTTGAGCCTGCTGCCCACCCCTCCACGGACCCGTCTCCTGCAGAGGGCAGCTCCTGTCATTTGTGGATGAAGTAACAGGTGACGGTCCCTCTCTAACAGTATGCATCTCTTTGAGCCTGCTGCCCACCCCCCCACGGACCCGTCTCCTGCAGAGGGCAGCTCCTGTCATTTGTGGATGAAGTAACAGGTGACGGTCCCTCTCTAACAGGTTGCATCTCTTTGAGCCTGCTGCCCACCCCTCCACGGACCCGTCTCCTTCAGAGGGCAGCTCCTGTCATTTGTGGATGTAGCTCCATCGAGACCATTTTCCATCATTCATTTCCTCTCCCTCTTTCTCTCTCTCACAGACATAATTTTCTTTACTAAGTATATTGATGCCATACTTTTCTGCACTTGCTTTTTTCACTGAACAGAGTGTCTTAGTGGTCTTTATGTATTCCTATGAAAACATGTGGGCCTGGTGCATTCTGTAGCCTGGTATTCTGCCGTGTCTGTCAGGATGGATGATTTTTTACCTTTACAAAAATGACGCAGTGAATGGATGCTTTTATATTTTCAACCCAAAATTTTGTAAGCTAAATTCCTGAAAATGGAATTGGTGGATCAGAGAATACAAGCATATTTTAATCTTTTGATAGTGATGCCAAATTGTCTCCTAAAAATCTGTATTTATTTATATTCTTTCTAACAGGGACACTGTGTTTTGAGGACAATGAAAAGAAGTAGGACTAAATTCTTAAGAAATAATCTTGATATTCTATTCGTACAAATAGGAAATTGTGGTTTCAGTCTTTAATTAATTCATTAATTTATTTTGAGACAGAGTCTCACTATGCCACCCTCAGTAGAGTGCTGTGGTGTCACAGCTCACAGCAACCTCCAATTCCTGGGCTTAAGCAATTCTCTTGCCTCAGCCTCCCAAGTAGCTGGGACTACAGGCGCCCGGCACAACCTCACGGCTATTTTTTTGGCTGTAGTCGGCATTGTTGTTTGGCAGGCCCGGGCTGGGTTCCAACCTGCCAGCTTTGGTACATGTGACTGGTGCCTTAGCCGCTGAGCTACGGGCACCGAGCCTGTTTAATTTTTTTTTTTAACTAGTGTGCTGCAGAATGTTTGAACGTGGAGACGGAAGTCTGCACTTTAACTTGTTAAGACCTGCTGTCGATTGTTAAATGTGAAGTATTGGCAGTGAGAAGGCTTTCTGCTGATCTTTCCCAGACAGCCTCGTTAGCCCTGGCTGTTTATGAGGAAAGGCATTTGAACAACCTTGGTGGATACCGGTTGTCTTTGAAGTATGGATGTTCCTGTTGGATGGATAATTTTTAGCAGGGAAGAAAGTGTTTGGCCTGACATCACAGCACCAACACGCCATCTTGTTCTGGTCTTTTCTGTACATTTAAACTACTTGCTAGATTCTGGAGCGTTGTTTTCAACAAGAACTTATATTGGTTTCTTTTTATTCATTTTAATGCAGGGCTTCATTGTGTCCCATCTATGACCTTCAGCAAATGATTTATTGATTTAGTTGATTCACATAATGACTGCACAGGGGGACGGTGTTTTGAGCCTGAGACTAAACTCCGTGAGAACAATCCCGAAGGCTTGCTCTTTGTGAGGGGAACATTGGCCTAGTAGGAATTAGGAGAATGCCTCTCATGCTTCTTTTAATAACTGTCATGTTCCTGTCCCACAGTATTAGTCATCACAGCCTTTCAGAAGACTTCCTGCCATGCGGGTACTCCTTTTGTGACATCACTTAGCTCTTAGCGTGTGTAGTAATACGTCCCGGGAGGTGCTTTTGGCAGCGTATTTATATATTTAGCATTTTCTCCTTAAGAAGGAGAGGGATGTCTGTTCAGCATGGTATCCTGGTATGTAAAGCTTTGTATTTCCTTTTTTCTTGAGACAGAGTCTCACTATGTCGCCCTTGTTAGAATACTATGTGTCACAGCTCACAGCAACCTCTAACTCTTAGGCTTAAACCATTCTCTTGCCTCAGCCTCCATAAGTAACTGGGGCTACAGGCGCCCGCCACAACACCTGGCTGTTTTTTATTGCAGTTGTCATTGTTGTTTAGCCGGCCTGGGCTGGGTTCGAACCCACCAGCCTTGGTGTATGTGGCTGGCGCCGTAACCGCTGTGCTACAGTGCCGAGCCTAAAGCTTTGTGTTTCATTTCGAACTACTTGTTTTGGAAAAGGTGGTTTAGAAATAAAATCAATGAAAATAACCTTCCCTTTCCGTAACAAATACTTTCCAATGAAATATAAAATAAGGCTTTACATAACCAAGATCTACCAAAACATCCGTTCCTCTGTTCTGTGTGTGTTTTGTGTGTCTGTACTTTGTCAAGCTTCTTTCCTAAAGTGTTCTCCACGTAGGGGGAAAGAGCAGTGCGGTAGGTGTGTGGTGTTGTCAGTGCTGCTTTGAGGTTTCAAGAGGCTACTGCTACGGAGAGCCCCATTCTGAGTGTGCTGCCCCGGAGTACTGAGATGGGGGATGGAGCTTCCTGTAATTCTCATGTTTGTTGTTGGTATGTTCAAATTACTTAATTTTACTTAATTTACTTGATTTACTTAAAATCAAATCTTGTGCCAGGTGACCGCTCTTGTAGGTTTCTGTTTTAGCAATAAAATATAATATTGGGGTAGCAGATATCTCTGGGATTGCATGTTTCGTTGTAAAATTGTAGCACCATAGAATGCTGAGGTCCAGCTGGCTTAGGGTCAACTTGATACAGAGCAGGACCATAACTCTGGTTTTTCTAAGAGTCCAGTTAGGGGTCTCTTCCATGACTTACGGTCTCCTGCACAATTTTAAAACAATATAATAGCTGTTTGAAGCGAAGGTTGTTACCTTAGAGTTAGGAACTAAGTAATTTGAAAAATTAACTCCAAAGAAGGAGCAATTGTTACTTCATTTTTAAGCAATAGAGCTTTAATTCTCACTATTTCAAGTTTCCCAGATTTGTGTCTTAGTGTGTTTTGTTGCTGGGTTTTTTGTTCTTGTTGTTTGTTCAGGTTTTTAAACTTTGGCTTTCATTTGGGTATTTGGTTTTATTTATGGCAAAGTTGGAGGATATTTTGAACTAAATTAATTTAGTCATTTATTATTTTAAAGAGAGATCAGAGGAGAACCATATTTTACTATGACCATCCTTTTAATTTAACTTTTTTTTTTTTTTTTTGGTTTTTGGCCAGGGCTGGGTTTGAACCTGCCACCTCTGGCATATGGGACCGGCGCCCTACTCCTTGAGCCACAGGCGCCGCCCCAATTTAACTTTTTAGTTGCTGTTGAACGAATTAAAACTTAACTTGTGTCTGGAGTTTCTAAGCAAACTTTATGAGCTGTATAAATGTGGGAAAAATGTAGAGAAAATACAGCCAAAAGCAGCTGTGATGTGGGCTTGTAAACCTTTTAGGACCGTGGACACTTTTGGGAATCTAATAGAAAACCACAGACCCTGCTCCAGAAAAGGTCATGAGCGTGGGCACAGTTCTGTGTGCGTTCCATAGAGCCGCGGCCTTGCTGCTGCCTCACTGTTGGGACGAGTGGGCTGTAGAAATAAAAACATACATTTAGGGCGGCGCCTGTGGCTCAGTGAGTAGGGTGCCGGCCCCATATGCTGAGGGTGGCGGGTTCAAACCCAGCCCCGGCCAAACTGCAACAAAAAAATAGCCGGGCGTTGTGGCGGGCGCCTGTAGTCCCAGCTACTCCGGAGGCTGAGGCAAGAGAATCGCTTAAGCCCAGGAGTTGGAGGTTGCTGTGAGCCGTGTGACGCCAGGGCACTCTACCCGAGGGCGGTACAGTAAGACTCTGTCTCTACAAAAAAAAACAAAAAACATACATTTAAATCTCTTTAGATGTGGATATGTAAAGGTAAATGTATGGATGTGCATATAAAGGGCTGTTCACGTGGGCATGTCTTTATCTTTGTGCAGGGCAGTTTACAAGTGTCTCCTTTGGTGTTGCCACCTTTTACCTGTATAAGACAGTCACCCCTTTTTGTGACTGTGGAAATAGGCTCAAGAGGGTTAAATAGTTTGCTCAACATCACATGGCCGCTTTTTTTGTTTTAATTTATTTTAATTTCAGAATGTTACGATGTATACATGGTTTGGTCATGTAATTTACTTTTGTACATTTTAAGCCAAAAGTTGGAAGGGTCCCTTCACTCAGGGTGTTCAGTGTACCCGTGAGGTGCGCGTTAACAACCCTTCCCCCACCTACGCGGTCCCCTCGGGTTTGACGTCCACGTGTGGATGGACCAGTTGTGATTTACTGTTGGGCGCATGTGGTGGTGTCTTTTCTATTCCTGCCACACTTCACTGAGAATGGTTTCCAATTCCGTCCCAACTGTTACGAAAGATACTCACTTGATCACCGGTTTTTTGCGTGTGTGGCTGAGTAGTACTCCACGGTGCACATACACACCATTCTAATTTAATCTGCTCATGTACTGACAGGCACTTATGTTGTTTCCTCATCTTTTTTTTTTTTTTTTTGAGACCGTCTCCCTCTGTTCCCAGGCTAGAGTGTCGTGGCATCAGCCCAGCTCATGGCAACCTCAGACTCCTCGGCTCAAGCCATTTCCCTCATCCAAGCCTCCAAAGTAGCCGACACTTTAGTGTGTGCCATCAAGCCCAGCTAATCTTTTTTATTTTTGGTGGGGTTGGGGTCTGGCTCTTGCTCAGGTCGGTCTCCATCTCCTGAGCTCAGGTGGTCCTCCTGCCTTGGCCTCCAGAGTGCTAGGATCACAGGTGTGAGCCACTGCTTCTGGCCACAGCTGTTTCCATATCTTAGCAGTTGTGAATTACGCTTCTATAGACATTTGAGTGCAAGTATAGTTTTGATAAAATGATCTTTTTTCCTTTGGATATATACTCAGCAGTGGGATTGCTGGATCAGATGGTAGGTCTACTTCCATTTCTATGAGGCATCTCCATGATACTTTTTTTGTTTTTGAGACAGAGTCTCACTTTACTGCCCTTGGTGGAGTGCTGTAGCATCATAGCTCACAGCAACTTCCCACTCTTGGGCTCAAGTGATCCTTCTGCCTCAGCCTCCTGAGTGGCTGGGACTAGGGGCACCTGCCATAACGCCTGGCTATTTTTAGAGATGGGGTTTTGCTCTTTCTCAGGCTGGTCTCAAACCTGTGAGCTCAAGCAATCTATCCTCCTTGGCCTCCCATAGTGCTGTGATCATAGGCGTGAGCTACCCTGCCTGGCCTCGTGCTACTTTCTAAGGAGGTTGTACTCGTTTGCAGTCCCACCAGCAGTGTATTAAGTGTTCCTTTCTCTCCACATCCACACCAGCCCTTTTTGTGGAACTTTTTGGTAAGAGCCATTCTCACTGGAGTTAGGTGATGCCTCTTGGTGGTTTTGATCCACATTTCTGAGGATTAGAGATGGTGAGTGTTTCTCAGGTGTTGTTGGCCTTTAGACGATCTTCCTTTGAAAAGTCTCTGTTTGTGTCTCCTGTCCACTTTGTAATGGGGTTGTCTGACTTTTTCTTGAGTTCTTTGTGGATTCAGGTTACCTGCCCTTTATCACATGTGTGGCAGGCAGACATTGTCTCCCATTCTGCAGGTTGTCTGTTTACTTTAATGACTGTGTCCTTGGCTGGGCAGAAACTTCTTAATTTGATCAGATTCTGTTTGTTTATTTTGGTTGTTGCTGTGGTTGTCATTTGGGGTCTTCATAAATTCTTTCCCTGGGCTGATGTTTTCCAACAAGTAATACAGACATTAGTGTAAATAATCTTTGAAGAAGACTCCAGAAGGAATCACGGCAATAGTAAAAATCCACACATGGGCTGCACAGCCTAGGACACAATCACCAATGGACAGGCAGCCCACAGAATGGGAGGAAAGGTCCACTTGCCACATGTCCAGCAAAGGGCTGAATCCCCAAGGAATTCATGACAAAAAAAATCAAACAACCTCATTAAAAAAAAGTGGGCAAAAGACGTGAACAGAACCCTCCAAGAGAAGACAGATGAGTGGCCAGCGAACACAGAGTGTGCCTCCTAGTCACAAGCAGGCAGCCACCACGTTTCTTCACGTTCCACACAAGCGCTCACAGTACAGAAGCTCACCAGACAAGTGGTGCAAAAGTCCGCAGATAATCAAACAATGCAGCCTAACACAATTCTCTTTCTAAGGTTTTTTCCAAGGGACTTGGGCATGGAACTTCCTTATGTTGCAACAAAATTGACAGATTCCAGACAATACAGGGATCCTCACACAAAGATGCCAGGGCCTGTCAAAGAGATGGGAATCCAGAGAGTACAAATGCTGCCCCATAGGCACCTCAGATGATGGTCTACGTACCCCACAGGGCTGGAAGGCAAACCCTTCCCAAATGGTGGCCTAGTCCTCCTGTTGCCTGGGGGCCGTAAAGGAGCTCTGAATTCAAACCAACCACTACTTCTACTTGACCTCATGCCTCCCTCCCAATAAAAGGCACCTCAGAACAAATAAAACCAATAGGAAGGTCTGAAGCCTCCCCATATGGGTGGAATCAGAGTCTTGGCATATACGCCGGGGAAATTCACAAAAAAAGGCCTGGCATCCAGACCCTTTCAGAATTCATTTCCTTCTCAACTCAGTTCAAGTTTCAAGGTGTTATGTCTACTCTGGGGAGACACAGATGGGAGTTCCCTGGAGCTAATAAACAGGCTCTGGCAACTGCTGAGGAGGCTGTTCCTTGCTCTCTCATCTGGAAAAGTAGTTGCTTGAACCACAAAGACCCACAGCTGTGACCCAGGCTGCTTCCAGCAGTTGTGGGGTGTAATTCTGCCAGGGTGCTGATGGGCTCACCCAGGGATGCCAAAATCTGTCACCGAAAGCTCACACTTGTTCCCCAGGCCACATCAGAGAAATAGGGACAAGCAGCATGAGGAGAAGGAGAGAGGAATTTACTATTTTGCCAGCAAAGGAGGGAAATAGCAGACTATTTTCTCAAAATCCAACTTCCTCACACAACACCTATTAAGTTGTCATTGTATTGCTTACAAAGCGTTTATAAATTCGAAAATTTAAATGTTTTTTTAACAATTTTTTCTTTTGTTATCCAAAAATTACTCAATGTATGCTTTTTTTTTTTTTAATTGTTGGGGATTCATTGAGGGTACAATAAGCCAGGTTACACTGATTGCAATTGTTAGGTAAAGTCCCTCTTGCAATCAAGTTCAATGTATGCTTTTTCCTTAGATGTCTTGCTTAATATTTTTGGAGAATCCTAAAGGATATTGAATTTTTTAAAACTTTTGCTTCATTGCTAAATTTGTAGTTTTGTTTCGTAGGTTTTGACTTCTCAGGCTTTGGGAATTTGTTTTGGTTTCCTAAAGGCGGGTAAGAGGTTTTCATTTGACATAGGTATGAAAAACAAAGGTAAGGATGTTAAGAAACACTGCCCATGCGCCTGTGGCTCAGTGAGTAGGGCGCCGGCCCCATATGCTGAGGTTGGCGGGTTCAAACCCAGCCCCGGCCAAACTGCAACAAAAAAATAGCCAGGCGTTGTGGCGGGCGCCTGTAGTCCCAGCTGCTCTGGAGGCTGAGGCAAGAGAATCGTGTAAGCCCAAGAGTTAGAGGTTGCTGTGAGCCGTGTGACGCCATGGCACTCTACCCGAGAGCGTTACAGTGAGACTCTGTCTCTACAAAAAAAAAAAGAAACACTGCCCATGACAGTAAATGTTCTTATCCCCAAGTTATTATGAGTCTTCTTCTGTGTTAGGACTTTATGAAACATCTGATAATTTTGAATAGATGTGTTTTAAACCATTAATGATTAAACATTTGTTGCATGAAATGGAATTACTTGAGACAGAAGCATTTTAGAAATGGGACAGAATTTTTCAAGAGACATTTAAAATCAACTACTGGTAAGAAACAACACATCCAAGTTTTAACACAGTCTCAGTAGGTAGAAAATTTAACATAATGTGCCCATTTTGTTATTGGTGGTGTCATGCAGGTTGTTTTTGTTTTGCTTTAAACTTGAAGTTCGGGCGGCACCTGTGGCTCAGTGAGTAGGGCGCCGACCCCATATACCAAGGGTGGTGAGTTCAAACCCGGCCCCGGCCAAACTGCAACAAAAAATAGCCGGGCGTTTGTGGTGGGCGCTACTGGGGAGGCTGAGGCAAGAGAATCACCTAAGCCCAGGAGCTGGAGGTTTCTGTGAGCTGTGATGGCACAACACTCTACCAAGGGCAATAAAGTGAGACTCTGTCTCTACAAAAAAAAAAAAAAAATAAACTTGAAGTTCTAGGAGCCTGTCATGTGTAGTGTTTCGTCCGTGTGGTGGTCCCAGGAGAGCACCACTCAGAGGGGCTTTTGTGGTCCCAGGCCTGTTTAAAACTTAAAAACGTTTTAAGTTGGATTAATTAATAAAGGGCCATTAAAGTGGAGAAATCATCAAAAAAAGAATACATGTGTACTCTAGATATTTAATTCTTTTGTGATCTAAGCATGATCAGCTGATGGGAGGATTGCATACTGTCTCCTGCACACCCTCCGCACCACAGTCACGCATCAGCTATAATTTTCTAGTTCTTTTCTTTTAAGGTACAGCAAGAACTGAGACACTAGAAAAGAAATCTCAGTGCAAAGTCTTTTTTGAATTACGTAATTTCTCTTTCATTCCTCCCACATCTAATCTGAGAAAAAGTTTTTTTTTTTTGCAATAACACGTTGATCGTGTCACTGTAAAGCAATCAACTGAGATTTCTTATAAACAACTGTCTTTACACTCACATTTTTGGATGACATATTTATTTAAGTTATATAATTCCTATAACATGTGCAAATGTCATAAACAGATGTGGGGACAATTCCAACATGTATGAGCTAGTAAAATGCAGCTTGGCTGAAGGGGCAGAAGTGTGCCTACACAGTACTCTCTGGGGGCCTGGGGGAATGGGCTGAGCAGAGGTTGGTACAGAGTGCTTTTGCTGTGTAAATCCCTACGTTGTATAGATAAACATTGAAAGAAGTCCCATTAGGTGGTATTGCTTTTAAAATGGATAGTTAAGGTATCCTATCAGTTAGACATTGATGGAATATTTGCTAAGTACTCAATCCTGGTGGTAAAAAAAAAAAAAAAAAGTGAATAAGGAACAGAGTGTAATAAACAAGACTATATGCTTAGATTGGATTTGGATTTTGGCTTTGCTATTTAAGTGCTGTGTGACCTTGTCCAAATTGCTTAACCTCTCTGAGCCTTATTTTGTCTGTAAAAGTGGGGTAATGCTGTTCTTTCTCATACATCTATAAGAGCTTGTGGCACGCCTGTCATTAGATAACTGTGGAGGTAAGAAAAGTGGGCACCTTAGTAAGTCTGGTTGAGATTGGGGCTTGAGGCAGAAACTCAAGGGGGCAAGACTGGGAGCCCTGACCTGGGGGGCAGGCGATCAGTAAGTAACTTTTTTTTTTTTTTAATTGAAACAAATGACAAATTTTATTACATGAGTTAATTTTTATGTCCAAGCACAAGGATAATGAAATATATTTCCCATGCAAAATATTATATACATTATATAAGATACAGTGGTAACAATGTAGTGTAGGTTTCCTGGGAAGCAGACTCTGTGATAGAAATATACAAGCAGGAAGTGTATTTATTGGGCAGTGCTGTCTAGATGAGGACCAGGGAGAGCGGAAGAATGAAGCAGGACTCGGGGCAGCACCTGTGGCTCAATGGAGTAGGGCGCTGGCCCCATATGCTGGAGGTGGCGGGTTCAAACCCAGCCCCAGCCCAAAACTGCAAATAAATAAATAAATAAATTCTAAAAAAAATAAAAAATAAAAAAGAATGAAGCAGGACAGACAGAGCAAGAAGTTGAACTCTATCGAAGTCCCGACAAATATCTCAGTTGGTCCCTTGAGGAACCTCTGAAGTTGGAAAAGCCTCTCAAAAATGTCTGAATTGAGGCAATGGCCAGTCTTTGGATATTTGCCGCCCCACAAACATGAACCTTGAAGGAGACGACTCTCTTTAGCCAGGGGTAACTTCCAGAGAAGAACTCAGCAGAGAACTGAGTAACTTTTTTTTTTTTTCAGATGAAGTCTCACTGTATTGCCCGGGGTAGAGTGCCGTCAGCCTAACTCATAGCATCCTCAAACTCTTGGGCTCAAGAGATCTTCGTGGCTCAGCCTCCAGAGTAGCTGGGAGTACAGGCCAACTACCATACCTGGCTAGTTTTTCTACTTTTAGTAGAGACAGGGACTCCCTCTTGCTGAGGCTGGTTTCAAACACTTTAAGCTCAAGCAGTCTACCCTCCTTGGCCTCCCAGAGTGCTAGGACCAATAAGTAATTTTTAAGCTGAGGGTAGTGTGGTCCAAGTTAAAATGTCCAAGGGGAGCGACAAACTCGGGTTTGAACGAGATGGGGGGACAAGGCAGTGGAGGTCAGCACGGCCTGTGGTGAGCCTGTGGCAGCGTACTTGATGCAGAAGAGCTGTCTGGGTGAACATGACCTAGGCCTACAGCTTTTCTAGACAGTCTGGGAACGAGACTTGCTGAAGCTTCTGTAGTTGTAGAGACCATAGTCAGATGAGCTTGGGATGTGGGGGTGTGCGTGCCCAGAGGGAGCTGGACGCGAACCCAGCATCTGAGCTAGGGCTCGTCACACGGATGCAAGGGCTCACACTGGTGTGCTGGCACGACAATGACAGTGCCTGACCCTGAGCACTGACGAGGTTCTTGGAATGGAACTGAGGGGAAGATCTGAGATTTCTGGTGGGTCAGACTAGCCCAGGTAAGGGTTGATACCTCCTCTGCTGCTTTGTACATAGGCTCAGCTTTCCCTTTGCCTTTCCTGCTTCTGAGCTGTTGAGCTTGCCCGTCTTTGTATGCCAGTATTGATCCTGAAGAATTCCAGTTTTCCATCCATAGTTCATTGCATATTTATGAGGCCACCGTTGTGTGCCAGGCAGTGTTCCAGCCTCGATGATGCAGCGTCAGGCAGGATAGACAAGTCCCTCCTGTCCTGGGAGGAGAGGTACGGGTGAGGCAAATGATACACCCACTGATGAAATGGGAAAATTGTACCTTGTTGTTGTCTGGGACAGAGTGGTTCCAGTAGAGGGCTGAGTGAAGACAGGAGGAGCGATGTGACGGTCAAGGCAGAGCACATTCTGAGCAGCAGGAGCACTGAGTGCAGAGGAGCTGAGAGGTGAATTAGCGTGGTGTGTTTAAGGGCCAGAAAGAGAAAAGAGTATTATTTGGGGAGAGTAAATGATGGGAGAGTGGAGAAAGATGAGATTGGAAAGGTCGATAGTGGGATTTGTAGACTGTGGTGAAAAGGTTAGATTTTGTTCCATTTTTAGGGCTTAAGGAGGGGATTTGTGCCTGAGACTAGCAGACCCCAACGTTTGTGGCACCAGGCACTGGTTTCATGGATGACAATTTTCCCACAGACTGGGGTCAGGGATGGTACATTTTTGTGCACTTTATTCCTGTTATTATTGCATTATAATGAACATATAATGGAATAATTATACAATTCACCATAAAGCAGACTCAGTGGGAGCCCTGAGCTTGTCTTCCTGTCACTATATGGTTCCATCCTGTGTATAGCTGTTCCCTAGTGCCAGCATTGCTGCCTCAGCTCCACCTCTAATCATCAGGTGTTAGATTTCCATAGATGCCCCACAGAGCGCAACCCAGATACCTCATGTACAGTTCACAGTGGGGATCACAGTCCTCTGAGGATCAAATGCGTCCGCGGCTGTGACAGGAGGTGAGTTCAGGTGGTGATGATGTGGTGAGGAGCGGCTGTGACAGGAGGTGGATTCAGGTGGTGATGTGAGTGGTGAGGAGCGGCTGTGACAGGAGGTGAGCTCAGGCACTGATGTGAGTGGTGAGGAGCGGCTGTGACAGGAGGTGAGCTCAGGCACTGATGTGAGTGGTGAGGAGCTGCTGTGACAGGAGGTGAGCTCAGGTACTGATGTGAGTGGTGAGGAGCGGCTGTGACAGGAGGTGAGCTCAGGCACTGATGTGAGTGGTGAGGAGTGGCTGTGACAGAAGATGGGCTCAGGCACTGGTGTGAGTGGTGAGGAGCTTCTGTGACAGGAGGTGAGCTCAGGCACTGATGTGAGTGGTGAGGAGCTGCTGTGACAGGAGGTGAGCTCAGGCACTGATGTGAGTGGTGAGGAGCTGCTGTGACAGGAGGTGAGCTCAGGTAGTGATGTGAGTGGTGAGGAGTGGCTGTGACAGGAGGTGAGCTCAGGCACTGATGTGAGTGGTGAGGAGTGGCTGTGACAGGAGATGGGCTCAGGCATTGGTGTGAGTGGTGAGGAGCGGCTGTGACAGGAGGTGAGCTCAGGCACTGATGTGAGTGGTGAGGAGTGGCTGTGACAGGAGGTGGGCTCAGGCACTGGTGTGAGTGGTGAGGAGTGGCTGTGACAGGAGGTGAGCTCAGGTGATGATGGAGTGGTGAGAGGCGGCTGTGACAGGAGGTAGGCTCAGTTGGTGATGTGAGTAGTGAGGAGCGGCTGTGATACAGAAGCAACTTCCCTCTCACCTCCTGCTCACCTCCTGGTGTGGGGCTGGCTTCAGAACAGCCCACAGACCAGCAGTGATCCAGGTTTGGGTTGGGGACTGTAGCGTCTGACAGAGCATTCTTGTCCTCCAGCGCTGTGTGGCGGATGGAGTGGAGGGGCAGTGGTAGAAGTTGGTAGGCCGTCTGGAGGCCTGTTGGGGTAGGCTAAGTGGGAGACTCTACTGGCTTGGGCCTGGGTTGATGGAGGGAGGTGGTGAACAGTGGTCAGATTTGGGGCCTTTTGAATGTAGGGCCATTGGAATTTACTAAAGGACTTGAATGAGAGGTGGAGAAAGGAGAATTATGAAGGATGGCTCTTGGGTTTTTACCGGAGCAACAGGCTGGGTAATGGTAATCTTTTTTAAAATTTTATTATTTTATTTTTTTAATCTAGCCGCCTCAAAAATTAGTTTATGACTCAGAATTGTTCTTCTCCACGGAAATCTTTAGTAAAAGGTGAAAGATTTATGCAATCTGAAGAGAAACCAGAGTATAGTAATGGTACTCGTGTCTGAGATGGTGGAGACATGGGATGAGGATCCCTTTTTGGGTTGGTAGGAATTAGTGATTGTATTTTGGACTTTCACAAATTGGAGTTATGAGTAGAGGTGCTGCTGTGTGGGTTGGCTCTGTGTCGGAAGGGGTCATGTTGGAGAGGTAGATCTGTCATATAGGTGGTATAGAATCACCAAATTGGCTAAGGTCACTTTGGGAGGTAGTGTAGAGAGGGAAAGAAAGCCAAAGACACCGTCTGGAGTGTTCGAGATTTTAGCTGAGCAGATGAGGGAGATGGAGCAGCCAGTGACAGAGGAGGAGAATCAGGTATGTGTGGTGTCTTGGTGCTAGTTCTGGAGAAGAAAGTATTTCAAGGCAAGGTGGTAGTTGGGTTGGATGTTTCTAGTAGGCCACCAAAGGGACTGGCTGGTGGACTGACCGTTGACCCTGGTAATTGGTATCAGTGCAGGTGTCACGTCCCAGTTTTCATGAGACATTGCCACTCTCTACCTGCTGATCTGGTGTCTTGACTCACTAGAGGCTGTATTATTCAGAAGTGTTCCAGTGTGGATGGTAAATTATATGTTCACACTAGTTATTAGTGACTTTGGAAAAAGCTATTTAGGTGTGATGGCGAGAATGAAAACTGGGACGCAGTGGACTGAGAGGAAGCGGGCTGCAGAGAGTCCAGGCAGCTCTCTTAAGGCATTTTGCTAAGAAAGGGGAGAGGGGTGCTAGCTGATGATAGGTTTTATTATTTTTTTTTTGTGGTTTTTGGCCAGGGCTGGGTTTGAACCTACCACCTCCGGCATATGGGACCGGTGCCCTACTCCTTGAGCCACAGGCACTGCCGCTGATGATAGATTTAAGGCGGTATTGTTTTGCTTTGTTTTTAATGAATAGTTTATTTTTGTTTTTTTTTTGAGACAGCACCTCATTCTCTTGGCAGGGCTAAAGTGCTGTGGTGTCATAGCTCATAGCAACATCAAACTCCTGGGTTCAAACAATCCTCTTGCCTCAGCCTCCCAAGTAGCTCAAGGAGTAGGGCGCCGGTCCCATATGCTGGAGGTGGTAGGTTCAAACCCAGCCCCGGCCAAAAACCACAAAAAAAAAAAAAAAATAAAACCTATCATCAGCTAGCACCCCTCCCCCCTTTCTTAGCAAAATGCCTTGAGAGAGCTGCCTGGACTCTCTGCAGCCCACTTCCTCTCAGTCCACTGCGTCCCAGTTTTCATTCTCGCCATCACACCTAAATACAGGTGCCCACCACCATGCCTGGCTAGTTTTTCTATTTTTAGCAGAGACAGTTTTTCTATTTTTAGTAGTGCCCTAAGCTCTTAAGGATGTCTTTAGGCAATGATTCACAACTAGAGGGCGGGGCCCCTGGTGTTTTGAATTCTCCCCTATCTCCTTATTTATGGGTATTTATTACATTGGGCCATTTATTTTTTTCTGCCAGAGACTATAATTGTACACTTGATTGCATTCTAAGCCTAGTTGTGTACATGCTTCCTCTCTGCTCTTCCAGCACAGCCCCCTGGATCTTGATTGAGTGATCATCATTCTTCATCCTCAGACACATGTTTGTAAGGTGCCCAAGTAGCAGAGGAGCTCAGTAGAAGGCCATCTTCAAGGTGAATCAAACATCTACTGAGCAATTTCGTAAATGTTCTTAATGAGCTCTTAGGATAACACCATTTAAATTAAGTGTATAGCGCTACATATTTAAATTATTATTGAACAACTCAGAAAATAATAATAAAGAGCCCTTAGATCAGCTCTCTGCTAGGTAGCTTCGTGGGCCAGTGGACTCTGGCTAATGACCATATTAGAATTTGGAACTTTAATCTTGAATTTACAATGATTTCAAGAATGGCTTTAGAAAGACATTAACCTTTTTGTTTTCAGCTATTAAATGAGGCTAATAATGTTTTGCCCCCTCATAGAAATAGTGTAAAATGTACCATTTTAAAGCTTGCAAAGATACCTAAATGCTCAGTGAGCATTGAACAGACATGAGAAATGGGCAGCAATAAAAAGACTTAATTGGGCGATGCCTGTGGCTTAGTGGGTAGGGCGCTGGCCCCATATACCAAGGGTGCCGGCTTTGAACCCAGCCTCCACCAAATTGAAACAACAAAAAGAAAAGGCAAGGTGCGGTGGCTCACGCCTGTTGGGATTACAGGTGTGAGCCACCGCACCTCGCCTACAAGGCATTTATTTTGATGAACAGGAAATGACCCCATCCTGATTATGATTTAGCCTCTTATAACAATGTTATACTAATTTGAGCAGAAATTAAATCACCTTCTTAGGTGAATTTTTTCTTGGCCTTTGATTTTTGCCTTGTGTTGTTTGGGGTGGAGCCTCTGTGTGGAACCAGGCTGATTGATTGTCAATGCATGGAGTCTGTCTGTCCAAACCAGTTTAGGTAGCGAGAGCCTACAGTTGTTAAATTTTCTGTGGTTCTGGCATGTTTCAAACCAGAAAGAGGCTTTATAAGCTCTAGCATTATTGACAGATAGTATTTTTTAATTAAAAAAAATTTTTAACATTTATTGTTGGGGATTCATTGAGGGTACAAGAAACCAGGTTACACTGATTGAATTTGTTAGGTAAAGACGCTCTTACAATCTTGTCTTACCCCCATGACATACAGTTTTCAAAGGTAAAGGTATTTTTACCTTTTGGACTTTGATTTCTTAATCTCATTGTTAGATTAAGAAAATTAATGTGGGGGCGGCGCCTGTGGCTCAGTCGGTAAGGCGCCGGCCCCATATACCGAGGGTGGCGGGTTCAAACCCGGCCCCAGCCAAACTGCAACCAAAAAATAGCCGGGCGTTGTGGCAGGTGCCTGTAGTCTCAGCTACTCGGGAGGCTGAGGCAAGAGAATCGCTTAAGCCCAGGAGTTGGAACTTGCTGTGAGCTGTGTGAGGCCATGGCACTCTACCAAGGGCCATAAAGTGAGACTCTGTCTCTACAAAAAAAAAAATTAATGTGCTTCTGATAATTTGGTTTAAGTACATTATGTCTTTCTTCAGGATATATAATTTATGAAAACTTAATTTCTTTTTCTTTTTCTTTTTTTTTTTGTAGAGAAAGGGTCTCACTTTATGGCCCTCAGTAGAGTGCTATGGCCTCACACAGCTCACAGCAACCTCCAACTCCTGGGCTTAAGCGATTCTCTTGCCTCAGCCTCCCGAGTAGCTGGGACTACAGAAAACTTAATTTCTTACGAAAATAGAGTATAGCTAAATTAGTAAAATGTATTAACAAGCTGCTATTTAAAATTAAGTTTACGAATGCTAAGTACAGAAATTTGGGCACATAAATATGTCTGACTTTTTGTTCATATTTTGGATTCTATCAGGTAGGATTATGTTTTTCATTAAAGATTTTATTTTATGGTTTAAAAAGGCCATCTATGGACCTCTAGTTAATCTTTTAGTGTGAGTTTACACTTAGCCAAAAGATGGAGGATCCTCCTAAATCTTTGGGATCGCACGTGTGAACTACCACACCCAGCCTCTGAGTAGTTTTGATCTGAGGTTGATTGAATCCACAGGTGCAGATTGAATCCACAGTGAAGCCTGTTGAGGGGCAGGCATGCATAAAGGTTGGTTGTTGCTCATGGGCAGCCAGTGCACTTTGCTGAAGAACACTGAAAAATAACACAGCTGGGCTCTCTCTGGGGTCCCAGAGAGGTTGTCAGTAAGATGAGTGGAGTTATTTAATTGCCTTTTAACTGTGATTTGATTTTTTTTTTTTAAACTTAATGTGTACTTTGCCATTATGTGTTTTCTCACTTTTTATTTCATCAGCAATAGTTTGGTTTTACAATTGCTCTTTGTTTTTATGTCCAGCATTGACTGTGAGAAGCAAAGCTGGGAGATAGTATAGTGAATATTGATATTGATTGTTGACAGGGAGGAGAGAATATAAAATGATTTCTGGTGAAAAATAACAGCTGACAAAGAGTTCTGTCCCAGGAAGAAGGCCTCGTCTCCTGTGTGCGCATTTGTCTGTGTACCTGCGTTTTGATTTAGCATAGTAGTTAAGAAAACGAAAAATCTTTAAAAATTATTAGCAGCCTCTTTAGCCTTGATAAAAAGCCCCATTGGAATAAACTCAGGAGTCTCTAGGGGTCTCTGAATGATACAAATCAATTTAGAAAGAAGATAGAAACGGAGCAGGCATGGATGAATAGAGAAGAGGGAAGGAGACAGAGGAGAGAAAGTCTCAGGAAGGGGGCGGGAGGAACTGTGTGTAACAAGGCTGTGCAGTGCCCAGAGAGGCTGTTGGAGGGCTTCCCCTGTGCCAGGCGACTGCCACAAAAGGAGGTGGTCAGGACAGTCATTTTGACAGTTGTATTTGGCAGTTTTCATCCACGGTTGTAAACCTCAGTACTACCATTAAATAGAGATGATTGTTATTAACAGTTGGGGTCTATCCCTCTAGCACTGTCTATGTGTTTATACACACGTGTGTTTACACGAGAAGGGATGATGCTCCTGGCACCACCTTTGAAAAGCTAGGGGCTCATAGCTCAGTGGTTAGGGCGCCGGCCACATATACCAGGGTGGGCGGGTTTGAACCTGGCCTGGTCCTGCTAAACAACAATGACAACTACAACAAAAAAATAGTCGGGCATTGTAGTAGGCGCCTGTAGTCCCAGCTACTTGGGAGGCTGAGGCAAGAGAATTGCTTAGGCCCAGGAGTTTGAGGTTGCTGTGAGCTGTGATGGCTACCGTACTCTACTGAGGGTGACAGTGCAATTATGTCTCAAAAAAAAGAAAGAAAGCCAGATGCATCGTTGATCCTCTGTATTATTTTACCTCTTTTCTTTGAGTTAACTGATAAACTTTGCCTCTTAAACTTGCTTTCTTATTTTATCTTTTAAGTTTTTTAAAAAAGTTTGGGGACCACTGAAGGTATTTACTAGTTCCTATTCTTGTTGTTAGATAGATTGATGCCTCACCTCAGCACCCTAATTTAACCAGTTTAAATTCTGTTTCTGGAAGGTGGATGTGAACTCACTGATAGTGTGTGGCCTTTTCTTCTGTCATTCATAGAATACTGCAGTTGGGGAGAGGAGGAAGCCTGAGGGACCCTGTGGAACTCCAGAAGGCAGTGTGGGCCCTTAGGGGTGAACGCGTGCAGCAACTGCAGAGAAGCAGTCATGGTTTTTGATTTGTGGTGATTTTAGAGCAGAAGAACTGAAGGAGAGGAGATGAAAGTGGATTAATTCTGATAACTTGAGAAGGGGCTGCCCCCCTTCCATGTTTTGGTCACTTTGCTAAGTGCAGCCTCATTTAGTTTCTGTAGTATCCTGGACAGAGGTATGTCTTTTCAAATGAGAAAAATTACAGCTCAGATGGGCTAAGTGATTTTCCAGGGTCATACGGCTGTAGGGAATATAGCCATATTCAAGTCCAGAATTCTTTGATTCTAAAGCCTGTGGCTGAAGGCCACATTACTCCCAAATTTCTTTCTTTTTTTTTTTTTTTCCAGATTACCTTTGCTTTTCTACTCCTTTAATTATACCATTGGAAATTCTACTATTTGCAGGAATATTCTGCTTAAGAGGCTGCCTCTCTTAGCAATTTAAATATTATACTTCTCTGGAAGGGTTTTGTTCTGGAAGATTTTGCATTGTTAACCATTAATGTACGCTAACAATAAGATGGCCTTTTTTTTTTTTTTTTTTTAATCCTGCAAGCAGCAGCTATCCCAGGGGTGACGCATGGGCCAGGGTGTGCTAGGAGACAGGTGACCCATAGTGATCAGGAACCGATCTGGGCAAAGTCCTGGTTGGGTGCAGAGCAGAGGGATGGTTACTGGTGGCTGAGGCTTAGGGTTTTGAGACACAGACGTGTGAATAAGGAGATAGCAGGGTGTTAAGAATGGGCATTTCCTATGGTGAAACTCTGTACTGGGCCCCCCATGTACCAGAAAGAGGAAGGAAGTCTTCTTCCTCCTTTCCTGCACCCCACACCCTCCTGCGGTCACAGCAGCTGGGTAATGCTGTATTCATTGGGGTATGCTTTTTTTTTTGCTGTTGTAAAATTTTTAAAGTGAGTATGACCACTAAAATTTCCAACTGTGACTCTGCAACTTATAGGAGTGAAGTCAGAGTGGGCAGAGGAACAACTACGGTCTCTGTAGGCAAGACTCAAATGGTCCCCCACATGTTCCCTGGACATTAGCCGTGACAGGGAGGGCCAGTCAGGCATGACAACATTCTGCTGCCAGGGGCTCTAAGCACCCCAAGTTCAGAGCTTTGTGGACATGTAGGTGGGCTGGGCAGATGGAAACCTTGGTCTCATCCATCTTTCCCTGCTACCCACATGAGCGACGTCCACTATTCTTGGTGACACTCCGCAGCAATATATCTAGATAGGACTTAGGAGTTTCTGGAATGGACACACTATAAAAATTCCAAGATACTGCCTAATTATTTCAAGATACTTTATTCTTAAAACAGGTCCCAACACTAAGCTTTTGGCCCATTCTGCCACTGTACAAGCTGCAAATGCTTGCTGAGCAGCAGAAGGGTGCTCTTCATAGCATGTCTGAAAAGTGAATAAAAATCCATATAAAACAAATATTCAAATAGTTTCCATAGGAACACAGATAAGTGTGACCCCATCTCCTAATCTTACATATTGCTGCATCAGTGCCAACCCTACTCTTACAAAGACATTTCAAAACTAGCAGTAATTAAGTTAAATGGTCCCCCCAAATCCCTTAATTCAAGCTAAACTTGCAGTTA